>NC_091954.1:22372149-22972149 GCF_031021105.1 Erythrolamprus reginae
CTCCCACCCCCAACCCCTCCAGCCGGTGCTGAAGGATACCATGGTCGATGGTATCAAAAGCCGCTGAGTGGTCAAGAAGCACCAGGACAGAGGATAAACCCCTGCCCCGGGCCCGCCAGAGATCATCCATCAACGCGACCAAAGCAGTTTCCGTGCTGTAACCGGGCCTGAAACCCGACTGCTGGGGACCTAGATAATCGGCTTCTTCCAAGGATCGCTGGAGCTGGAGTGCCACCACCTTCTCGACAACCTTCCCCATAAAGGGAAGGTTGGAGACTGGCCGGTAGTTATTAAGTACGGCTGGGTCCAGGGAAGGCTTCTTGAGGAGGGGGCGCACGAGCGCCTCTTTATAGGATGATGGAAAGGATCCCCTCCCCAAGGAAGCATTGATAATCTCCTGGACCCAGCTCCATGTCACCTCTCTGCTGGCCGAAACCAGCCAGGAGGGACACGGATCCAGTAGACAGGTGGCGGAACTCACAGCTCCAATGGCCTTGTCCACTTCATCAGGTGTCACCAGATCAAACTCTTCCCAGACAGGTGGACAAGTACGTGCCCCAGTCACCTCAACTGACTCGTTGTCAGCCGACTCTGTTTTCCAATTGGAGTCGAGGTCCGCCCGGATCTGAGCGATTTTATCAGCGAAAAACGTGTTAAAATCCTCGGCACTACTCTGTAAGGGCTCCCCAACTCCCCCCTGATTAAGAAGGGAGCGGGTCACCCTAAACAGAGCGGCCAGGCAGGATTCCGCTGATGCAATCAAGGCGGCGTGATACGCGCATCTTGCCGCCTTGAGCGCCACTTTGTAAGTCTTAATAAAAGCTCTTACAAGTGTTCGATCAGATTCAGACTTACTCTTCCTCCATCGCTTCTCTAGACGTCTCTTCTGGCGTTTCAACTCCCGGAGCTCCTCGTTGAACCATGGAGCTCTACGGGGTCTAGCGCCATGGAGAGGTCGCAAAGGCGCAATCCGATCAAGAGCCTCCGCTGCAGCCTTGTTCCAGGCTTCCGCAAGAGACTCCACCGGACTGTGGATGAGTGCATCTGGAATAACCCCAAGCGCCGTCTGAAAGCCCTCTGGGTCCATCAGGCGTCTGGGGCGGAACATCTTGATTGGTTCCGCCTCCCTGCGGGGAAGGATTGGAGCCGTAGGTTTATCACTGCTTCAGGGATAAGGAGTTTGAATACATTTTTGACTGCCATTGTGGCAATGTGTCTTCAGTATTCATCACTCATACATTCCTCAAGCAACTCTTTTTAAATTTTATTGCTTTAGTATAACAAAAGAAAGAAGTATGAGGAAAAACCTCTAAAATAAGCATAACTAAATTAAATAAAATGACAATTGTAGAGGTTTAAGCACAATTTTTCAGCAACAAATTAAGGCTTCACTAAATAGAATTCCGTTCCCCAGTCTTTACATTGCAATGATAAAGAATTACCGTAATTCAAATACATTTAAAAATACATTTTCCTGAAATATTCTTATTTTCGATGTCGACATGAAAACACTGGCTGGGTCTACAAATAATTATTTAAGTTTTCTGAATGTTGGGTGTTTAGTGTTTACTGAACCACAAATAGAACTTCAACTTTAAAAAGTTTTTGGAAGCATACTTTTGGCTGTATTGAGTTCAGTTATAGCATTGTTTAGAAATTTGGGAAATAGATAGCAAATTCTCATTTCTGGGCAGGCTGATAGAAAGTTCTCCTGCAATTTGCCTTGTTATCAGTCATAATTTTGTTAAAATTCCTCTCATGAACTCTCAAATCTGGCAATTTGTCAAAGAGTCAATAAGAAAACAAATTTGAGCCACATCACAATCTGATACTATTTTAAATTCAAGAAGCATTTCACTAAAACAAAAAAGAGTCTCAAGGCTCGCTGATTATATTCAGGGATTGTAAAACTACTCAAGGTGTTGATTTCAGCAGCTAAACATAATGCCGTCTGACATACCCAGTGGGTGTCTGACACATTTTTCAATAATTGTGTTCCCGTTTTCTTCTTACAATTCAGTGAAACATAAATACAAAAAGGAACTTGATAAAACACACAGACTTGTAAAACAGATCTACGTTTTTACAACTACCAACTTGTCACGTTCAAGCCGTGGTAACGAGCATCAAGATTTTGTCTCACCACTTTGCTTGCAATACTGTGCCATTTAGGGTTGCGTTGTCACCCTTCCTGGTTTGTACTATGCAAGTTTTTGTATCTGTGCCACAATAGACTAAGATGTTCTTTCTAGAACTCACAAATTAAACAATATCTAGAGACAAATTGGTCAAACATATTCCCATTCTAGCAACAATGGAGAAGAATTGATATTTATTTATTTATTTATTGTTTGTTTGTTTGTTTGTTTGTTTGTTTATTAGATTTGTATGCCGCCGCTCTCCGTAGACTCGGGGTGGATCACAACAGAATAAAACAGTTCATAACAAATCTAATAATTTACAATTTAAAATATTTTTAAAAACCCATTATTAAGCAGACATACGTACAAACATACCATACATAAATTGTATAGGCCCGGGGGAGATATCTCAGTTCCCCCATGCCTGACGGCAAAGGTAGGTTTTGAGAAGCTTACGAAAGGCAAGGAGGGTGGGGGCAGTTCTAATCTCTGGGGGGAGTTGGTTCCAGAGAGTCTGGGCCGCCACAGAGAAGGCTCTTCCCCTGGGGCCTGCCAACCGACATTGTTTAGTTGACGGGACCCGGAGAAGGCCCACTCTGTGGGACCTAATCGGTCACTGGGATTCGTGCAGCAGAAGGCGGTCTCGGAGATATTCTTCCTGCACAGATTATTCCTTGGCTTCATCAACAATTAATGCAAAATCTTTTGACGTCCTGGGAAATCAACTCTAAAACCTAATTGGCTCAAAACACCTATTTCCTTTTTAATTGAATGATTCCTTTAGTTTGCATGACAATTTTCCTGGTCATGTGACCAGCATGACTATACAGTGTACACTGAGGCACACGGAACACTGTTGCTTCCCCACCGAAATGGTACCTATTTATCTACTTGCATTTCCATGCTTTCAAACTACTAGGTGAGCAGAGGCTGGGGCAAATAACGGGATTACCCTGTCGCACAGTACTCAGGCCTCAAACTGGGACTATTGGCTTTCTAGCCGACAAGCACAGTTTTTTTAACCGGTGAGCCATCACAACCCACAACCTTAAGCTTAACTACTGTAAACTAAATTCCAGGATTATGGTTTCCAATCAGCTGCAAGAGTTCAAACAAGTTTCCTCCATTGTGATTCATCCAGACCCTTTCCATGTGTCCACATGGAGTAATTTTGTTGTGCTTTGTTCAAAGGTGAACCAGAGCAGCCATTTAATGTGATTTTTCTTTTCCAATTTCTTTAGGAATGTCATTTAATTGGCATGTGGGAAGGACCTTGGGAGACAGAAGGAAGAGCCATATATTGGTCACCTGGTGTAATAGAAGGAAGGAGGCAGGGGTGGGCTGCAGGGGAGGAACACAGTGGGGTAGCGAAAATGGAGCTCCGCCCCAGAGCACCCAATTTGCACTGAAAGATGTTGAAAGAAAATGCAGGGTGTCCTGCATAAGCCACGCCCACAGTGTGGTAGTAAAATTTTTGGAAGCCCTTCACTGGAAGGAGGGGACCTTTCCAGGAATGGAAGGGGGAAATGCTTTCAGTCTTGCAAATTCTTCACATTAGTAGAACAGAACAGAATAACAGAGTTGGAAGGGACCGTGGAGGTCTTCTAGTCCAACCCCCTGCCTAGGCAGGAAACCCTACACTATTTCAGACAAATGATTATCTATCTTCTTAAAAACTTGCAGTGTCAGAGCATTCACAATTTCTGGAGGCAAGTTCTTCCACAGATTCATTGTTCTATCAGGAAATTCCTCCTTAGTTCAATTCCCGCAGTCTCTCTTCATAAATCTTGATTTCTAGTCCCCTAATCATTTTGGTTGCTCTTTTCTGCGCCTCCTCCAGAGTTTCAATGTCTCTTTTGAAGTGTGGTGACCAGAACTGAATACAGTGCTCCAGATGTGGTCTGACCAGGGCGTAGTAGAGTGGTATTAAGACTTCCCTGGACTTGGAGTGTATTCCTCTGTTGATGCAGTTTAGGATTGTATTGGCATTTTTGGCTGCTGCTGCACATTGTTGGCTCATGTTTAGTTGATTATCCACAAAGACTCCGAGATCTCTTTCGCAGTCGCTACTGCTGAGAGGGGTTTCTCCCAGGCTGTATGTGTGTCTAGGTTTTTTTTTACCTAGGTGAAGAAGGACTTTGCTCTTGTCGACATTGAACATAATTTTGTTAGTATGGGCCCACTGTGTTAATCTGTCCAGGTCTTTCTGTATTTTGAGCCTAGGGTATTTATGTAAATGTATTTATCTTTTTTAAAAAATCATATTATTGGTCTGTGGAACTTAAAATTAAAATTATGACCTTGGTGATCCCTGAGGTCCAAAAGATTGGGGCCTCCTGCCTTGGACTCTTTGAAGAAACTGTAATATCAGCCAGGAGCTTGTTTTTAAAAAAGGTCAAGAGAGTTACTGCAAAGACACAATTGAAATGTGACCAGCTCTTTAAAGGTGACTTGCATGTTTTCTTGACTTTTAGAAAAAGCCCTGTGGATTCCTCCCACCTTCAGAATTTTTTGAGGTTACTGAATTTTGGATCCCGTGTGGAACTGAACTAGATGTCCAAGAGAGAGAGGGATGCTTGCAGCCCAGCCCAGCTGCTCCAGAGCCCAGGGACTGCTCGGGATTTTGGGGCGGGGGGGCTATTTGTTTTTCAGTCAAAAACTACCTGGATCAATCCCTGCATGTGTGTATATACAGGGTGTCCCAAAAAATGTATACACATTTTAAATAATTGTAAGCTTGGTATTTATTATAATTTTATTATTTCAAAAGTGTAAAAATATTTACAAGTATCATTTTATTGTTTTTGTTCACTGCTTTTTCACTAATTTTAAATAATTGCAAACAGCCAATAATTAAACTGTTTGTGTTTATTTTGCAGATTCAATCCCTGAACACAATAATGACAGCCAGACTAACTTTCGAAAACAAATAAAAACAATAAAACAATTAAAAAAGCAATAAAATACTTGTAAATATTTTTTACATTTTTTGAAATAATAAAATTATAACAAACACCAAGTTTATAACTATTTAAAATGTGTATACATTTTTGGGGCACCCTGTATATGTGTGGGTGTGGGTATACGTGTATATGTGTGTAACATATTTTTGCTGATAATGAAAAGGAGTGTGTGTGTGTGTGTGTGTGTACGCATACATGTGTGCGAATGTATGGAAAGCCGGATCGCTGTGATCTCCCCGAGATTGCAAAGACCCCTTCATCCCCAGGCAGAGGCGCGCGCGCGCGTGCGCATGTAAACCTCAGCGTCCAGATGTCCGGGAGCCATCCCCCTCTCTTCCCCCCTCCCTCCTGAGACCAAAAGCGGCCGGGCAGCCTTCTCCTTTCAGCACCACCCTCCCACTCTTCGGGCCTCTCTCCTCCAGAGGGGGAAGGTGGGCCCTCCGATCCGGCACACCTCCGCTTGCTCCGCATTGGTCCGAGGCCGCCCACCTCCGCCTCCCGAGCTGCGCTGCAAATCGCTGGCCGAGCCGGCGCTTTTCTGGGCTTTTTTGCGCTCCGCGATTACCAGCCATGGTGAGTTCCCAAGAGCGCTGCCGGCATTGCCGTGGGAATGGGTGATGGTGGTGGTTTGCAGACCCCCCCCCCCGCCGCCGCCCGGGAGTGGCATTGGAGCTGAGATGAGGCTAGGTTGGCCGGGGGGGGGGGAACGTTGGCAGTTGTGGGTTAATTCTTAATCCGAACTCAGCCCGGTGAAAGGGAAAGTGGCTGAGATGGAGTTTGCGCCTATCCGTCTGTCTGGCCTCTAGTTGTAATAATAACAACAGAGTTGGAAGGGACGTTGGAGGTCTTCTAGTCCAACTCCCTGCTTAGGCACTACTTCAAACAGATGATAATCCAACATCTTCTTTAAAACTTCCAGTGTTGGAGCATTCACAACTTCTGGAGGCAAGCCGTTCCACTGATTGATTGTTTTAACTGTTAGGAATTTTTTCCTTAGTTCTAAGTTACTCGCTATCCAGCTCCGTCTCTCTTTCTCTATCCAGTTCTGATTTTCTATTCTGTCTGTCTGTCTCGATCTCTCGCTGCCTAAGCTTTCTTGCAAGAGAGTACCGCACCTCTCAACTATAACCTTACTCCAAGAAGGCAGGAGGGACGGAGGGGAGGGAGGGCGGACTAGCAAGTGTGGCAAGCACACCGCGTCCTATCAAATCGCATGACTAAATAGAATTCAATTCCCCAGTCTTTACATTGCAATGATAAAGAACTAATTCGAATACATTTAAAAATACATATTCCTGAAATATTCTTAATTCGATGTCGACATGAAAACACCAGCCGTGTCTGCAAGTCATCATTTAAGTTTACTTGAATGTTGAATGTTTAGTGTTTAACTGAACCACAAATAGAACTTTGACTGTAAAAAGTTTTTGGAAACATACTTTCGACTGTATTGAGTTCAGTCGTGGCATAGTTTGGAAAGTTGGGAAATAGATAGCCAAGGAGATTAATTAATTTGGCTGGCAGGTATAGGTGAGGGGTTTTTTTTAAAAAAAAATTAATGGAGATTCTTAAGTCATCTAGGTTATGGTTGTTCCCTTTGGCAACTGAACTGATACAGATATAGATTATCTATAGTTAAAAGGGACCTTGTAGTCCAACCCTCCCCTGCCGCAAGCAGGAGACCGTATACCAGTGATGGCGAACCTTTTTCCCCTCGGGTGCTGAAAAAGTATGCACGCATGCTATCGCACATGCACGAGTGCCTACACACATAATTCAATGCCTGGAGAGGGCGAAACCAGCTTCCCCTACCTCCTGGAGGCCTTCTGGAGGCCAGAAATGGCCTGTTTCCCAACTTCTGGTGGGTCCAGTAGCTCGTGTTTCACCCTCCCCAGCCCCCAAAGGCTTCCCTGGAGCCAGGGGAGGGTAATAACACCCTCTCTCATCACCCAAGAGGCTCTCTGGAAGCCCAAAATGCCCTCCCGGAGCCTCTGTGCAAGCCAAAAATCAGCTGGCTGGCACACACATGCAAGTTGGAGCTGAGCTAGGGCAACGGCTCATGTGCCAGCAGATATGGCTCCGTGTGACACCTGTGACACCCATGCCATAGGTTCGCCATCACTACCTTATACTGTTCGGTGCCAAACTGAGACTTGTAGAAATCTGATAATACCCATTGGCTTAGCAACCTAGAATGGGAGCTTTCTGTTCTTTCTGGGTTGTGGTTTTGGGTCTTTTTATTGTTGTTGTTTAAGAAGCATCGCTTCTCATCCAAGAAGCCTCCAGCTTTTGACAGGCTGGTGGAGAATGGAAGAATTTATGCTCTTGGCAGACAGCTGGTCATTTGCAGATGGACTGCATTTAAAAGGCAAATTATATGCGGAAAAAAAGTCTACATTATATGCGGGGGGAAAAGTCCACATTTTGGACAATAGATGACGTCTGGTTTGAAAGAGCGGTCAAAGAGGCCATCTATGTCAAAACTGAAATTGAAGGAACAGTAGTAGAAGGAAGGAGCGGAGCAAGAAAGTAGGTAGTAGAGGCAGAATACCAACTGAGATAGAAAGAGAGAAGTGGAAGGAAGATGAAATAATATGATGCAAACCTGGAATGTGATTCTGTTTATTGCATTTGAATAAAGATATATGTACATTGAGCTGTATTGAAGGTATATGAAGCTGTATGCTGATTGTGGAGGTAAAAAAAACTTTGCAAAAAAAAATTGAACAGCCCTCTCTCAACAGAAGAGGTGGGATAGGACAACATCTACCTCCAGTCTACAATACAGTCCTTCCAACAGTTCCAAGAAGATGCCAAAAAACCCATTTGGCATCAAAACCCTGAGGACATAGATAAACCTTCAGGTGGCCTCAAAGAGAATGCAAATGACCTGCTGTCTGCAAGAGGTATAAGTCCTCCCTTTCCCCACCATCCAGTCAGAGCTGAAGAAGCTTCTTGGATGACAAGCAATACATCTTCAATGAATTTTAAAAAACCCACAGAAAGTCTGTTTGCCTCTTGAATTTTTTTTAAAAAAAGCACATTTAGGGCTTTCATTGTAAAGCAGAAGTCTTCGAACTTGGCAACTTTAAGACTTGTGAACTTCAACTCCCTGAAATTCACCAGCCAGCGATGGTGTCCGCACGCGATTTTGCTACCTGCCCAAAGGCAGTAGCATAATTGCGCCAGACTCCGCTAGCACTCAGAGCCATGGGGGCGAGCACACGTCACCGTTCATAATAATAATAACTTCAGGAGGGTTGCTAAGGCAAGGACTACCTATATTGAATTGCTTTAAAACTAACAAAACTGAGTCTAGAAAAAGCTGCAGCATTTAATATGTGCAAAGGTACGATGACCAGGCACAAATGGTTATGCGATGTCTAGAATACACTGACTTCAATCTCAATTCTGAGCACAATTGTCCAAAATCCATTCTTGTAATATTAACTCTCCACTGTTATTATTTTTTCCATTGCCTCTGCTTTTAGTTGGCCACTAATAAAAGCATGGGTGAGATCACTGGTGGACATAAACCTTGTCTGTCTCTTTCTCTAAAAGCCTTATCAGCAGTCGCTAAGATACCAGGGACACGTTTATCAGGTGATCTCAGTAAAAGGGCAACGGCTGGAGGTTCATTGTGCTGCGCAGTGTTTACTCAGTGTGGCTACAATTTGCTGAAGTGCTGCTGCATGTAGCATCCATTAAGCATGGTGGAAGTGAGGTTTTAAGAGAAATATTGCAAGGAATTCTTTTGGGGAATTCCCAAAATATTTTGCAGGACACTACAGAATAGGTCAATAAAAGATTCCATAAAGACCCTCTTCAGGAATTGTTTGTTTGTTTGTTTGTTGATTTATATGCCGCCCAATCCCATGGGACTGGGGGCAGCTCCCAACATCATTATTATTATTATTATTATTATTATTATTATTATTATTATTATTATTATTATTTGGATTTGTATAGAATAGAATAGAATTTTTATTGGCCAAGTGTGATTGGACACACAAGGAATTTGTCTTGTATACCACCCCTTTCCGTAGACTCGGGGCGGCTAACAACAATGATAAAAACAGCATGTAACAATCCAATAATAAAACAACTAAAAAAACCTTATTATAAAATCAAACATACACGCAAACATACCATGCATAAATTGTAAGGCCTAGGGGGAAGGAATATCTCAGTTCCCCCATGCCTGATGGCAGAGGTGGGTTTTAAGGAGCTTATGAAAGGCGAGGAGGGTGGGGGCAATTCTAATCTCTGGGGGGAGCTGGTTCCAGAGGGCCAGGGTCACCACAGAGAAGGCTCTTCCCCTGGGTCCTGCCAAACAGCATTGTTTAGTTGACGGGACTCGGAGAAGGCCCACTCTGTGGGACCTAACTGGTCGCTGGGATTCGTGCGGCAGAAGGCGGTCCCGGAGATAATCTGGTCCGGTCAACATCGAAATAGCAAAAGTTGAATACAAATTAATAGCAGTAAAAATCCCTTAAAAATAATCAACCTTAATAAAAGTTATAAAACTCCCGAAGCTAATCAAAACAATCATACACTCACACATACCAAATTAAACATAATTCGGCGGGAACTGAGATGTTAACGTTCATGGCCCCCAGGGCTGCTGGCAGAGCCAGGTCTTCAAACCTTTTCGGAAGGCCAGTAGGGTGGAAGTGGTAGGGATCCTGGGGGTGGGGAGTTGATTCCAAAGATCTGGGGCCACCACAGAGAAGGCCCTCCTCCAGGGGCCCACCAACCAGCACTGCTTAGTCAGCAAGAGCCGGAGAAAGCCAACAGAATGCATAATTGTAATGAAGAATGCAGCTTCTTCACTAGAATTATGCATTGCTCTAAATCAAGGGTGTCAAACTCAATTCCCCAGGGCCAAATCCGGCCCTTGGGGTACTTAGATCTGGCCTGCGGGCCCCTGGGAACAGTGAAGGATTGGACTGTGGGGCCTGGCAGAGGACCTCAGGAGGCTGTCACAGCCGAAAACCAAGCTTGGGAGCCCGTTTTCACTGGCAGAGCGTTTGGGCCACCACAGCCCCCCCCCAACATGAGTGACATTGAGCTGGCCACGCCCCTGCCACCCCACCCTGAGTCAAACACAACCTGATGCAACCCTCAATGAAATCGAGTTTGACACCCTTGCTCTAAATCAAGCAGTCTGCAGGCGTCCATATTTATATTATATGAAGCATATTAAATGCAATACAACATAACGTTATTTAATTGATTTGATATACAGTGTTCCCTCGCTTTTCGCGGGGGATGCATTCCGAGACCACCCGCGAAAGTCGAATTTCCGCGAAGTAGAGATGCGGAAGTAAATACACTATTTTTGGCTATGAACAGTATCACAAGCCTTCTCTTAACACTTTAAACCCCTAAATTGCAATTTTCCATTCCCTTAGCAACCATTCAACCATGTTTATTTATTAAAGTTTATTTAAAAAAATATTTATTAAAGGCAGACGAAAGTTTGGCGATGACATATGACATCATCGGGTGGGAAAAACCGTGGTATAGGGAAAAAAACGTGCGAAGTATTTTTTAATTAATATTTTTGAAAAACCGTGGTATAGACTTTTCGCGAAGTTCGAACCCACAAAAATCGAGGGAACACTGTACAGGCAGTCCAAAACATATGAGCCCAAAATTTACATTCTAAGTGAGAAATTTGTTAAGTGAGCTTTGCCCCATTTTACGACTTGTCGCATTTGTTAAGTGAATCACTGCAGTTGTTAAGTTAGTAACACGGTTGCTAAGTGAATCTGGCTTTGTCATTGACTGCTTGTCAGAAGTTCGCAAATGATCCTTGGCTGTTGCAATTATCATAAATACGAAGTAGTAAATCACATGGCCATGGGAGATGCTGCTGTGGTCATAAGTGTGAAAAGTGGCCTTAGGTCACTTTTTTCAGTGCCATTGTAACTTTGAACGGTCACTAAATGAATTGCTGTAAGTCGAGGGCTATCTGTAATTGAATATAATTTTGTATCCAATGATTTTGCTAGGTGGGTAGAATGAATCGATGCCAGCTGCAAAGGCCAAGATGGGGATAAAACTTAAGCATAAAACTTATCAGGAAAGACTTAATGAGCTCAATTTGTATGGTCTGGAGGACAGAAGGAAAAGGGGGGACATGATCGAAACATTTAAATATGTTAAAGGGTTAAATAAGGTCCAGGAGGGAAGTGTTTTTAATAGGAAAGTGAACACAAGAACAAGGGGTCACAATCTGAGGTTAGTTGGGGGAAAGATCAGAAGCAACGTGAGAAAATATTATTTTACTGAAAGAGTAGTAGATCCTTGGAACAAACTTCCAGCAAACGTGGTTGGTAAATACACAATAACTGAATTTAAACAAGCCTGGGATAAACATATATCCATCCTAAGATAAAATACAGGAAATAGTATAAGGGCAGACTAGATGGACCATGAGGGCTTTTTCTGCCGTCAATCTTCTATGTTTCTATCAAAAATCTTTTCAGCTGGAGATTCTCAGCTCTGGAATCCTCAGGGAAGAAAGTCACATAATTGTTGTGTTGGATCCAGACTGAAGAATTCTCCCTTCCATCCTATTTTCTTTGCTTCGCATTAGCATTCATCGAAAAGTTTCCAAAACAGTTGCACAATTGTCCTTCCAACTGGCCAGTACATGGAAACCAGTAAGAGCTGTTGGCCTGTTCCTATTAGTCACCATCTGCTCCTCCCAATATCCACAGAAGTTTAAAGGACAGGGATTAATGATGCAACAGTCTTTAACCATTAACTAAGAAAGAAGCTGCTTATTAAAGATTTGGTTTCTGCCTTTTATATAAATGTGTGTGTCTTCTAGTTAACCATTTCTCTGGGAGGAGTACTCTGTTTTTAATAAAAGCTTTATTTAACATCCAAGTCCATTGCAGCCAACTTCCAACTATCAGTGTAATTATCATAGTCATCATAGTTATGAATCATGGGTTTCTGTTCATTTAACATGGCCATAAAGGTTATCTATGTTGGTAGAATTGAGCAATGAAAATGATTAGTCGGGTTTTTTTTCCTGCTGCATGGCAACTTTAATTTAATTTAATTTTTAATATTTTGACAGCTAGGCCAGAGTCAGGAAGGATGGGATCTCATCATTCTTCCACTCTGATACCAAGCACAGGAGACACCCAGGGTTGTGTTGCTAAGCCCTTTCCTTTATTCTTTGTATACACACGACACGACTGCACCCCGTTGTATAACTCCAATGCAATTATTAAATTTGCAGATGATACGACAGTGGTGGGGTTCATTAAGAAGAACAACGAGTCTGCTTATAGAAAGGAAGTACAAGGGCTGACATTGTGGTCACAGAATTGGATGTGATTCTCTTAACAGCTACTATGCTTAGCAGCCGAAATTCTGGTTGCAATTGTGGTAGCAAGTCGAAACCTGTATCGAACGACATATTTGGCATCGAATTAGTGGCAGTGTTTATATATCATGAAGAGACCTCTAACAAAGCGGGGTAGCACACTTTAAAATGCTTCCAATAAAGGATTGCAAATTATGGGATGGCTTTAGCACTAACACAAACCACGTTGGATATATTGTTCTTCCCCAAAACAGAAACTGTTTTTTTCTGCTTATAATAAATATTATGTATAACGCAAATGGACAACTAAGTGAAACAGGACATGCGTTCCCCCTAAATAGGAATCGAACAGTTTGCATCATGTCAGCAAAGGAATAACTACTTTAATGTGCTGAAATTCACCACAACCTGCATTTAGCTTGAACAAGAGTTGGAGGCAACAACATCAGGCCAAGATGTCTATTGCATGAAAGCATGTGCAACATGTGTGTGTTCAGCACTGTGTGTGGGGCCAATGCAGAATAGCTTTGCCCCAACTTGTGTCTTCTCTGTGTGTTGGACTACACTTCCCATCCTCTTCCCAAGCCAGTCACAGAACATTGGAGTGCTCTATATTTCTCTAAGTAGCTGTTCAAGTAGCAAATGAAGATTTTTTTAAAAAAAAAACCCTCTTGATGTGATGCTCTACATCAGAGTGCTTAGCAGTAGTGATTTCTAAAGCTCTTTGCTATCGGTTCATGTTGCGCACATGGGTGACACTTCTGTGCATGTGCAGAAGCATCCCTGCCAGGTGGGTGGAGCCTCCCATCACCGGGGCTACCGGTTCTTTGAACCGGGCTGAATCAGGAGCAGCCCACCGCTGGTAGATCTGGCCTGTCGGGCTTCCCTGGAAACAGTGAAGGACCAGCCCACAGTGCATCTGCCAGTGAAAACGGACCTCTGGAGGGCCCTGTGCAGCCTTCCCAGGCTACATTTTTGACCACGATGGCCTTCTGCAACACTCTGCAAGCCAAAACAGAACTTGGGGGGGGGGAGGAGCTGCTGGAAGCCGTCCCAGCCAAAAAATG
Organism: Erythrolamprus reginae; assembly: GCF_031021105.1. Lineage (NCBI taxonomy): Eukaryota > Metazoa > Chordata > Lepidosauria > Squamata > Dipsadidae > Erythrolamprus > Erythrolamprus reginae. The sequence continues at coordinate 22,385,669 of NC_091954.1, forward strand.
GGACCTGGATGGCCGTGTGCTCTCTCCCAAGCTCCATTTTTGCTGGCAGAGGGCTGCAGGAGGCCATCCCAGACTAAATTGGGGCTCAGGCAAGCTGCACGTGGTCCCCGAGCTTCATTTTCGCTGGCAGAGGGCTACGCCCAGCCACGCCCACTCTGAGGTCAAACACAACCCTGATGCGGCCCTCAATGAAGTTTGACATCCCTGCTCTAGTGTCATCTGAAAATAACTTCTTCATAGACGTGCTTAGAGATAAGTTTATCTAGATATTTGTTGTCCATTTTCTCCTAGGCAGGAAAAGCTCAACGACTGAGCGGTGAAGAAAGAGAACAGCTCCTGCTAAATCTCAGAGCAGTAGGATGGAATGAGGTGGAAGGCAGAGATGCTATCTACAAGGAGTTCCATTTCAAGGATTTTAATCGGGTACAAATTTTGAGAAATTCAGGCTTATGCACGATTTGGGAACAGGGACAAAACATGCAGCTCTACACTGATTTAACAGTAGGCTCAGCTAGGATGCAACTCTGGGGACAAAAGCTGCAAAGACGTCCAGTTATTAACCCTGACATGTGTAAATGGGTCTGTGCATTAATACTTGCCAGTACTTTCTATTTATGTAGTCCCAAAGGTGTTTGTTTTTTTTCAAAAGGCAACTAGACTTCCTTGGGTTTTTGGTTTGAAAAGGGTTTGCTTCTCATCTAAGGAACATCTTCAGAACCTTTTTGAGAATCTGTATACGAACAAGTAGCTTATATGTCTTATTAGTGGAGCCTGGGTGGATATTCCTTTTCTTTGCTTGTCTTTTTCTAAAATCCTCTTTTCATCTCTTGAACAGGCCTTTGGGTTTATGACCAGAGTAGCTCTACAAGCAGAAAAACTGGATCATCATCCTGAATGGTTTAATGTTTACAATAAAGTAAGTGATAAGAGTTGTTCAAGTCCCCCTCCACACCTTTTTTTTTTTTTGGCCTTTGAGTGATTTTTGCTGTTTTCTTGGTAATATTGTTTGGAAGCAGTGTAGTGTGATAGCCAAGAGGTGGAGCTCTCACCTCACAATCAAGAGGCTATGAGTTCGATCCTAGGTAGAGGCCGATATTTCTCTCTCTGGTCACACACAGAATGTATATGCTGAACAAAACTCCATATTGACATCAGAAAGGGTATCCGGCTATGAAAACACTCTGCTTGCTCCATTCATTTGGCCAGATTCCACCCCACAAGGAATTATGGGGTCATTAAATGAAAATGGTGAGATGATTGTTTGGAAGTGTTCCGTTGCTTTCTTCCTAGATCTGAAAGAGAATGACTAGCTCCAAGTCAGTCACCTGGTTCTGGTCTTCCTAACTTCTAGTCTGATATTTTATCCCAACCCCACCATGGCTCCCTTTTCAAGCTTAGACAACTACAGTATATGTTAACTATATAAGACAATTGTAGCATAAGTCCATTAAACCCACAGCGTTTGTGCCTTTCTAGGTGTCCAAACCTATAGCAGAGGTTACATTTGCGCAAACAGGTGGTAGTGGTGCTGGTGTGTGTGGCTATTTAAGCCTTATCTGAAGTGCTTGATACAATGATAAATACAATTAAGCAACTACCAGTCTCATAATGGAGCAAGAGGAGAGGGGTGTGGATTATAGCAACTGGGTATATCAACTACACCCAGTTAATGTGGAAGGAGTTCGCAGTAGTGGCTCACTCCTTGCAATTTCAATATAACTCTTTCTTTAAAAAAAAATTCTACACCAAAGTAACCGACTTCCCTAATCCTGATGGGACAGAGCGTTTTGAAATTTCATCGGTAAGCACTGAGGCCAGCAGTGAATGGCGTTACTAAAAACATTTATAATTCTGTATCATTTAAAAAATGATCTTTTAGTTCTTTCAAGTACTGCAGAAAAAGCAATTGCTGCCAACCTGCCTTCCATTGAGGACCTGTAAACTGCACGAGTCAAAAAGAGGGCGGGGAAAATATTGACTGACCCCTCACATCCTGGACACAAACTGTTTCAACTCCTACCCTCAAAACGTCACTACAGAGCACTGCACACCAAGACAACTAGACACAAGAACAGTTTTTTTCCGAACGCCATCACTCTACTAAACAAATAAATCGCTCAACACTATCAGACTTTCTACTAAATCTGCATTTCTATTCTACTAGTTTTTCTCATCATTCCTATCACCCATTCCTCCCATGTTGACTGTATGACTGTAACTTGTTGCTTATATCCTAAGATTTTTATTAATATTGCTTCTTCATTGCTTATTTGACCCCTATGACAATCATTAAGTGCCGTACCATATGATTCTTGACAAATGTATATTTTCTTTTATGTACCCTGAGAGCATATGCACCAAGACAAATTCCTTGTGTGTTCAATCACACTTGGCCAATAAAATTCTATTCTATTCTATTCTATTTGCAGCTAGGCATTCTCCTAATTACTGTATTAATTGAGCCTATTTTTTTGTTTTAGGTTCATATAACCTTAAGCACACACGAGTGTGCTGGCTTATCTGAACGGGACATCAACTTGGCCAGTTTTATAGAGCAAGTTGCAAACACACTAGCTTGAAGAGTTCATCCCATCTTTGTCTGTAAAAGGTAGCTCCTGCATCTTAACCTGTCAGAAAATATCATGACAAATATAACCTGCCCTCTGTACCCAGTTAATATGGAAGAAGCTTCGTATTTGCTTACTGTAGGGTCACACTCTCAATTGGCACCAGTGCTGTGGATTCATTTGTTATCCATTATAAATCTGTCTTGTGTCACTATCTGTCTCTAGGGTTCTTTAGTCTGTAACCCTGTTTAGCAGTATTAAGTAGGTGCAGGAGAAATCACATGTGGTTGTCAGTTTTAATAAAACCTGCTCTTACACAGTGTATTAGAAATTTGTTTCCTTGTGCGTTTCTCTTCAGCATTGTTTCTTGTATTGCCTGACTTCATGGAAGGAGTAGACAGGGAAATGCTAAAATTGCTTAATCTTGCTTAATCTTGAAATAATCTTAATTGCCTAATCTTAAACCAAGGTGGGCAGAACATTGGATTGGCAATGTAGAAGTGGCGTTGGGTTACCTGAACGGTCTTCTTTGCGCACTGCAGGGAGAGTCCAAGCATGTGTTAACTTAATTGGTTGTCATGGGGACTGAATTACTTAATTTAAACACGCCCTTGTAGGCCCAGGCAATGCATGCCTTCAGCCAATGACTGACAGTCTGGAGTGTGACCTCACGACACATGGAGCGCTGCCAACTCCGAAACCCTCCTGGCCGAGGTGATAGCGACCAAAAAGGCAGTCTTGAACATCAGGAACTGGAGAGAAACTATCCTCAACGACTCAAATGGAGAGGACGCAAGAGTTTGCAGGACCAAGAGGAGTATCCATGGACAATCTAGGGTCTCAAATTAGCAGCTCTTCTCAAAATATCCTGCGCTGCAGGATAGTAATACAAAGAACAGAGATTGTCTAGGTGAAGAACAGTTGACAAATTTGCCACTTGCTAAGTGGAGCACGTTGGGAGCCAACCCTTTCTTAAGCCTGCCTGCAATAAGTACAAAATCTGTGGAAACGAGGTGGCCAGCAGTTCCCAATTGGAATGGGGTCTGGATGGGTGTCAACAGACTCAAACTCAACACGGATAAGACAGAGTGGCTGTGAGTTCTGCCTCCCAAGGACAATTCCATCTGTCAGTCCATAACCCTGGAGGGGGGGATTATTGACCCCCTCAGAGAGGGTCCGCAACTTGGGCGTTCTCCTCGATCCACAGCTCACATTAGAGAAACATCTTTCAGCTGTGGCGAGGGGGGCGTTTGTCCAGGTTCGCCTGGTGCACCAGTTGCGGCCCTATCTGGACCGGGACTCACTGCTCACAGTCACTCATGCCCTCACCACCTCGAGGTTCGACTACTGTAATGCTCTCTACATGGGGCTACCTTTGAAAAGTGTTTGGAAGCTTCAGATCGTGCAGAATGCAGCTGCGAGAGCAATCATGGACTTCCCAAGGTATGCCCATGTTACACCAACACTCCGCAGTCTGCATTGGTTGCCGATCAATTTCCGGTCACAATTCCAAGTGTTGGTTATGACCTATAAAGCCCTTCATGGCATCGGACCAGAATATCTCCGGGACCGCCTTCTGCCGTACGAATCCCAGTGACCAGTTAGGTACCACAGAGTTGGCCTTCTCCGGGTCCCGTCGACTAAGCAATGTCGTTTGGTGGGACCCAGGAGAAGAGCCTTCTCTGTGGTGGCCCCGACCCTCTGGAACCAGCTCCCCCCAGATATCAGAGTTGCCCCCACCCTCCTTGCCTTTCGCAAGCTCCTTAAAACCCACCTCTGTCGTCAGGCATGGGGGAATTGAAATTTCCCTTCCCCCTAGGCTTATAGAATGTATACATGGTATGCTTGTATGCATGAGTGGTTCTTTAAATTGGGGTTTTTTAGATTATTTTTAATGTTTACATTGTCTTTTTATATTGTTGTTAGCCGCCCCGAGTCTTCGGAGAGGGGCGTCATTCAAATCTAATAAATAAATAATAAAATAAATAAATGGGAGCAAAATTTGCAGTAGGCTAACCAGGTCACGTTGTAGATGCATGCATTGGAGTCCCGCTGAGATGCCTGGATGATGACAATCACATCATCAGAGAATCTGTCATCCCAGAGATAACTCCCCTCAAGAGCCAGATGGTCAGATATAACCTTTGAGGGTCTGGATAAAGGAAAGCACCCTGGCTGAGGGAAATCCAGTGGTCTGGATTCCTCCAAGGCTGTGACACTGAGAACTCCACCAGATCTGCAACCAAGGGCGCCAGAGCCAATGGGGAGCGACCAGGATCAGTTCTGCCTTTTCCACCAGCAACTTCCGAATCTCCCTGGAGGCCAATACCGAGGGCATTGTCCCCATCCACCCCCTGCACTGGAAAACTGGAGAAAAATCAGTAGTTGCGTATTGGTTGGAGTCAAAAACAGGTCCACCACCGGTTGACCAAACATCCGAGCCAGTGTCTGGAACAAGTCAGGATGCAGACACCACTCGCTGGATCCATCTGGAGCGACTCAGCCAGTCCACCTGCACATTCAAAGTGCCCGAGAGGTGTTCCACTCAAAGTGATTTCATGTGCAACTCTGTCCACAGGCCAATTCTCTGCTTCCTTCATGAGGCACCTGGATCTTGTATCCCCATGGCAGCTGATGTGGGACCGGGTCACCATTTTGTCCGTCAGTACTAAGATGTGAATGTCTCTCACCAACGACTCAAAACGTTGAAGAGCTAGGGATACCGCCCGCAGTTCCAACAGATTGATATTGGAGTTGACCAAGTCTGATGGTCACCAGCAGTTCTGGGCCACCTGGGATTGGGCAAGAGTCCCCCACCCGAACAGATTGGCATCTGTGGTCAGAGTCATCTGGGTGGGCTCTTTGAAGCTGCAGCCCCTCTGAGAGGCTGGGGACGACCTTATCAAATTGCTCCAAAGATTCTTGAGAGTTGTAAGTGAAGGGGTGTAAAATTGCCACAATAAAATAAAACTTTGATAAATTCTTTTATTAAGGGATTTTTTTTAACCATCTCAGTGACCCTAGCTTGCCAGAAATTTCAGAGACAAGGGTCCTAATCATCTTGGTGGCTAAGGAAAACTTGACTGGTGAGGTTGGCTTTCCAAGAAACAAACTTAGACAGAAAAAACTACCTTCCAATATTTTAAACTTGGAAGTTGAGGAAGAAAGTAACATTTATTTTAAACCCGAAAACACATATAAGATGCATGACAAAGTATACATGGGTTAAGTATCGAAACAAAGCAATTTTGAACATGTATCATGATTAAACTGAAATTAAGATCTTACAAAATTAACATTCCGTTCTAGAACATGAATGAAAACAGTTCCTTAAATTACATAGGTGCGAGCGATGCAATCGAGTTTTCCTTTCTTTATGTAATTTGGAAACCGCATCAAAGTAGTCAATACACATACATGTTTTAGGAAATTAAAAATCAAATTATTTTGTATACACTCCATTTAAAATTTAAATAGAAAGATAGCCATGAAGAAATACATGATTATTCCAAAGATTCACATAACATAGACCGTGAACTCATGAAGCCACAAAGGATTGTACAATAATAAATGAAAGGAACATGAGTCTATGCCACTAAAATATTAGATTCTATGCTCTCTTTTTCTCCCCCCAGAGAACTACCGCTGAATGTAATAAGACATTAACTGATCTAGCAAAGTACCTACTTATCATCTATAGAGGAAGTTTAAGGCTGAATGTTCTCCATTCACCTCTATAAAACTAGGCTTGTGAACCTAGCTTTTACAGCTCAAGCCCTAGAATAAAAAGTCAACATGCCTGCCATTTGGCCCACTGGAGCCAGTTACTTCTAGAAGCAAACTAAACAATGAGGCAGAAGCAGTGTCTCTAACTCACTTAGAGATCAAACTTCTAGATTAGAGATATTCCCATCACAGTTGCAAAGTGCTACCTACAGATGGACTCAACTGAGACGTCATGAAACACTGGAAGGTTATGTGATACCTGAGGCTGAGGTTATTTTCATTGTAGTACCATAACGGAGCTGACCATCGCTTGGCTTCTTGAGTAGAGAAACTCTCAGCATTTAAGGCAAATCTGCGTGTGCTCTCTTGAGAATGTGTCTGATAAATCAGTGCAACACCTTGGAAAGGAGCACTGGGTCCTACAAATAATTACATTCTGAGTCACCGGTTCTCTTTTGAGTCCATAAAGGTGCTTAACAAAATGGCAGAACTAGGAACTGGAACAGTTGAAGGAGCCAAACTTCTCAAACAGTGACACTGAAGAAACGTGATTTGCTTTGTCCTACTGTAGCGGAAGAACCGTTTTATCCTTAGTACCTTTCATGGATCTCCATGGCTCAAAGACTTGGGGGGGGGGGGTATTTCACAGTAAAAAGAAATTTAGGGAAAGAGAAAAGCACCCTGAAAGTACAAGGAAAGAAGGACATGTCCCTTTTTTTCCTTTGATCCATTTCCTCTCATTCAGAGCAAATTCCCACAGAGTGAACCAAACAGCCACCCTGATTTTATCCTATCATCTGTGAAGGATGTGTAGCAATCTTTTATTGACTTCATTGCTCAGTGTGAAGGTCAACCAAGAGATCTGTATCTATCCACTGAAGTAATTCAAAACACCTGAGCATGAACAAGCTTGCTGTTTCTTCTAGGACTAGAAGCAGCAGTTGAGTTGTCATAAGAAATACAAATAATTATCAGAAGTTAAGAGAAAGAGAGAGAGGGGGATTCCTGAAGTTTCCACAGATCTGAACAGCCAATCTAAGCTAGGGGTTTGAACCTGTGTTTAACCTAAGAGGGAATGTTACGCCAACAGATCAAACTGCCTTGTTGTGAGCTGCACCTGCAGAAGACGTGCTTCCAAGTGATATTACCTTTCCTTTGAATTGTTTAGTGTGTCTTCATCCAACAATTGAGATACTGTATATAAAAATCAGTGGGGGCTTGGAGAACCATTCATGTGCGTATCAGTCAAGGGGGACTCTGAACCTGTGCTGTAGAGGCTGTCCAAATAACCACCAGCGATTTCCGAAACCAGGTTTCTGTCAGGAATGGTTTGTGCCAGACCATAGATTGCACTCTGTTAATTGAAAAGGGGGAAAAAAACCAGAACACAATGATCAGATGAGATTTATTCCATGCAACATTACTTCTGAAATGTGTTACTTGTATTTGCATAAATAATACCCAAAGTAGCTAATGATAAAATCCAGTGCTTATGAAATAAGCAACCACAAGACATATTTTTAAAAATCAGGAGATTAAAATGAAAGCCAATTTAAAAACATTAAAATAGAGATTATCTTCAATCCCTAGGTATAAAAGGGTGGTGTACTGATGCCAGATCACCTACAAAAATTCTAAAGAAAGCTGAAACGTAAAGATATAACAGAAATTGACAAGTGAAATGCTTAAACACAGAGAGAATCTGGGGGGGGGGGTTGTGGGGGGAAGAGAAACTTTATTGAATTTTCATCCACTGCACACCAGATTGTAGTGCACCCAGATAAGACCTCTCTGAAAGACCTCCAGGCTAACGGTAAACTAATGCTAGAGAAGGGAGTTCCCCCAACTAGTTTACATTCAAATAATGTATTTCTCTAATCAATTCCATGATTCGTACCTGGATGGGAAGGGCAGCCCAAGTAACTATGCTAAGCAAAGAAATATTCTGCGTCCTAACTAGCTTAGTACTGACTGGACATATTCAACAATAAGTTGAAGTAAATGCAGTGCAATTAATCAGTAAGCTAATTAAGATGTAATTAAAGAATGTGTGAATTACAGTCAGATCTGACATCTCTTTGAATGAATCTAGCAGACTTGCCAGCCTCAACTAAATAAAAATACTTGGCCAACAGCTGAAATATAGGTATCACAGTGTCTTGGGTATAAACTTCGCAATGATCTCCAATCTTGCAATCTGATTTTTCAGACTACATATAGGCTTTAAGTCCTATTCTCCAATTTGCTTTCTACCAGATGTAAGTGCCACCATCTTATCTCTATATGTTTTCATAATAGGAAACATCAAAAACAAAAATGCAAAATTTCTTTTACCATGCCAGTCGTCTTTCCCTTTGGATTCTTCATGATCTCAGAGACAGACTCTCTGATATCCTTTAGCAGCTCGGCAGCCACCCCAGGTTCTGTTTGTAGCAGCGTGATGCAAAAATGAATACTTGGAAAAAGATGGAGAAAGGTAAAATGTTAGCTCTTCTTTACAATCAGGACCTTTTGTTTCCTGATCATATTCTATCCACAATCGGAAAATGTATGGAGAAATGATGTTGATCCACCAGCTACAGGTGAAACTCAAAAAATTAGAATATTGTGCAAAAGTTCATTTATTTCAGTAATGCAACTTAAAAGGTGAAACATAATATGAGAGAGACCCATTACATACAAGACAAGATAGTTGAAATCATGATTTGTCATAATTGTGATGATTATGGGGTCCAGCTCAAGAACACCCTAAATCTCACCCATCTCAGAAAATTAGAATATTCATGTGATCAATAAAACAAGGATTGTACGTAGAACAATATCGGACCTCTGAAAAGTATAAGCATGCATATGTACTCAGAACTTGGTTTGGGCCCCTTTTATAGCAATTACTGCCTCGATGTGGCATGGCATGGAAGCTATCAGCCTGTGGCACTTCTGGTGTGTTATGGAAGACCAGGATGCTTCAATAATGCCCTTCAGCTCTTCTGCATTGTTTGGTCTCATGTTTCTCTTGGCAATGCCCCATAGATTCTCTATAGGGTTCAGATTAGGTGAGTTTGCTGGCCAATCAAGCACAATAATCCTAATAATTGAACCAGGTTTTGGTGCTGTTGGCAGTGTGGGCAGGTACCAAGTCCTGCTGGAAAATTGAAATCAGTATTCCCATAAAACTCGGCTGCAGAAGGAAGAATGAAGTGCTCCAAAATCTCCCAGTAGACGGCTGCATTGACCCTGGACTTAATGAAGCACAGTGGACCAACACCAGCAAATGACATGGGTCTCCAAAACAACATAGACTGTGGAAACTTCACATAAGACTTCAAGAATCTTGCTGTGTGTGCCTTTCCATTCTTCCTCCATACTCTGGGTCCCTGGTTTCCAAATGAGATGCAAAAGTTTCCAGAGTCTGTGCTGATTCAGCAGAAGTAGCCTCCACTACTGCACTAACCACTGCACTGCCATGGCTCTATTATGCAAATCACACAAAGGAAACCCTGTATAGGTTTTAAATAATAACATCATTGGCCTAGTATATTATGACACTATAATTTCAGATTTCCGAAAAGCCTGTTTCACTTCATGTCATCTTAAAGTCTTAGCCAGGATTGTGTTCTGACCCAGCCTTAGGAGAAGCAGGAAACAGACCCCTTGTCAGGAAAAACTCTCCTTATTTGCCTCTTGTGAATTAATGGCATTCACCCACCAAAAAGTCCAGGCAATAGTCCTTCAAGGCGTTAACTGCAGTAACAGATCTTATTAGTTCCTTGCAATAATTGCAAGACCACGGGCTCCCAGCCAAAAGACTGCAAATTACTATTAGTACTGTGTGTATAATTAGTTGAGTTTTACAAAATATAACTTAAGCCAGCAATGTACGTTTAAAGGAATTAGCACACTATTGCTTTAAGAGCAGGTGTTGCAATTTGCTATAAAAGGAAGTCAGCAGCATCTCTCTTTCTCAGAGCCTAATGAGATTCTCTTCCTATTGAGACTCTCTGATTCTATGCTGGTTTGTATATGTGACTATTCCACTGTAAGGACTACTGTGTGTAGCAAGAAATAATGTTGGTCTGTATATGTATTAAGGCTTGCACTGTATATGTATTGAGAATATTGACTGCTGTATTTGTGAACGATTAGGACTGTTACTGACTACGATATTTGCCTAATGTAAATAATATTTATACATTTAATGTATGTAGTCTGGTTATTTGAAGTACAGTGGTACCTCGACATACGAGTTTAATTCGTTCCAGACCCGAGCTCGTAACTCGATCAACTCGCATCTTGAACGAATGCCTTTAGAATTTGTTTTTCGCGCCGAGATAACTGGAAGCAAGGAGATTCTTGCACCACCTAGTGGAAACTCGGCTCGTATCCCAAATTTGAGCTCGGGTGTCGAACAGAAATTTCGCTCGCGGCGCGGCTCGTAACTTGGAATACTTGCATGTGGAGCAGCTCGTATCTAGAGGTACTACTGTACTGCTCTTATTTCTGGGATATTTAGCGGATGTCTTCTACCTCCACGTGTTCCTTTGTGTATCCTTTGTAACTCCTAAGAGTAGCACTGCTTACTCCTTAACACCTAACAATTATGTTCTGGCAAGCAGTCTTTGTGGCACAAAACCCAATAAGCAAAATCGTGAGAAATACAAATTGTTGCTACCATCACCACTCCTCTTTCCTTCTATTTATTCCCCAGACAGGGAGGGGCCATTCAGCATCCATGTGCTTTACTTTCCGAGTCGACTCCTTGACTTCCATTGTTCATCTCTCCTAACTGCTCTGTATATAGGTGCATCTGGAACAGGTCCCAGCTGTTCTTCCTCCTCATTCATCTCAGCCTCCAAAAGATAGCTGCCTCTCCAGTGGTTGGGAAATGTCAAAAGGCCCTGGATCTATCTCTGTGTCTGACGCAGGGCATCCATCAGAGCTGCCCCCAGCTCTACTGGCAGCTAGCGGGCCACAGGTTGAGCACAAAGGAAATTTTATAATTCTCCCAACAAATTTATAGGCAAAGTAGGAGGAGAGGTACAATTTCTTCTCAACAGGGCCCCTACACTGTCACGTGTCCAAACCTCAGGCAAAATGACCACATGTATGCCGCTTTGTGGCATGTCATGATCACTTTACTGTGCTTTGCAGCAGTTTAAAAAAAAAAAATTAAAAATCAACATTTCCAATTTTCAGAAAAACCATTCCACAGCAAGCAATGAATTATTTGAATGACTGAGATGTTTATTTAATAAATGTAAATGTTTGCTTAACGACCAGTGTTAAAAAGGTTGTAAAATCAACTTTACCTACACCAGTCTTTATTATGGTTATAAATTGAAGGTTACACATTTTATTACCTATTTTTTAACTTCTACAATGCCGTCCTCCAAAGTTAACACAGTCCTATTACCCCCAAAGTCACACCACACTTTCATACCATTTTGTGTCATCAAAGATTAAATCTGCAAAAATTCTCACATCCTTCATAATTAAGAAGATGCAGACATTTCAAAATTAAGATTCAAAAGAAATATCTCAACTCCCATACCCTCGACTGTTATATTCTCCAAAACACCAGGCAGCTTTTTAATTATTTGACAACTTGGCAAACATTCTTCACTTCCTGCATATTGGTGATTAAATAAAATTGGGAGGAAAATGATGAAATAGCTAAGTGGCTTTTCCAGTTCTTTCCTCCAGGGAGATTTGTGTGCAACCTGGTTTTGTTTCCGATATGATTGGAGCTAATTTACTCCAATCAAACAAATGGTTTCTTTCAATGCAAAATATGCTGAGGGTTTGCTTATTTTGCTTTGTTTTGTGTTGGGTGGTTGAGAAAATGTCACGCTTTCATCTTTTTTCTTCATGGCAATTATCATACTTAAAATAACCTTTCACAGATGAAATTCTGACAGTTTAGAATAATAAACCTAAAATAATTTAAGAAGGAATCTAATCTAATTGTGATGATGCAAAAAAAAAATAATTAACAGATTAGTTATTATTTTGACTGAACTGTTTATATATTCTTTCAAAAACTAAGAAAGCTACTTATGGCAGGGCTTCTTCTAAATATAGTTACTGTATTTTCTAATCCAAGCTTTCTCATTTTAAGTCTTAAGAAAATGGCCAGAACTAAAAAAAATTATTTGGAGAGGGGCAAAGGCTAATTTTTTAAGAGCTGTGAAAAATAAAATCTAAAAATATGAAGCTAATTTTTGCTTGAGTGTGAAGAAAAAAATAGTATATCCTTTTGACGCCTTGTAATTATCACTATCCCCACAAGACAGAAAATAAGACAGGCTATTTATTGTTTAAGCAAATTTAACAGAGTAATGGGACAGAATAAGAATTGGAAGGCATCTTTGAAGCTCAAGCAGGAAACCTTATATCAGTGATAGAGAAACTTTTCACTACCCAGTGCCCAAACTGGAACGCATGTGCCAAAGCGCTGGAAACCCAAAGACCAACTGGATGGTGCATGCAAGCCTGTTTTTTAGCCGTTTTTCCAATCCAAACCATAGCCTCAAAACAGCCTGGTTTTTTAGTTGTTTTCCAGCGCTCTGGCACAGCAAAGGCTAGCTGGCAATGGCACGAGTGCCCACAGAGAGGGCTCTGGGTGCCACCTCTGGGCTCGCCATCACGACCCTATATCATTTCAGACAAGTGATTTTTCCGGCTCTTTTTAAAAGCATCCAGTGATAGAGCGTCCACACCTTCTGAAGACAAGTCATTCTACTGGTTTATTGTTCTCACTATCAGGAAATTTTTCCTTGGTATTAGTTTAGTTTAGTTTATTTAGATTTGTATGCCGCCCCTCTCCAAAGACTCGGGGCGGCTAACAACAATAAAAAACAATGTAACAAATCTAATATTAAAAAGTAATCTAAAAAACCCAATTTAAGAAACCAATCATACCGACAAACATACCATGTATAAATTCTATAAGCCTAGGGGGAAGGGAGAGAAAATTTTCAATTCCCCCATGCCTGACCACAGAGGTGGGTTTTAAGGAGCTTGCAAAAGGCAAGGAGGGTGGGGGCAACTCTGATATCTGGGGAGAGCTGGTTCCAGAGGGTCGGGGCTGCCACAGAGAAGGCTCTTCTCCTGGGTCCCGCCAAATGACATTGTTTAGTTGACGGGACCCGGAGAAGGCCAACTCTGTGGGACCTAACCGGTCGCTGGGATTCGTGCGGCAGGAGGCGGTCCCGGAGATATTCTGCTTCTTTCCTTGTTTTGCCTTCTGATGTTTTGGAAAATAGGCTGATCTTGTCTTCTTTGCGGCAGGCCCTCGAATATTGGAACATATTGTTCTTTTCTCTAGAGTAGGCATAACCAATCCTTCATATCATGTTGGTTATGACCTATAAAGCCCTTCATGGCATCGGACCAGAATATCTCCAGGACCGCCTTCTGCCGCACGAATCCCAGCAACCGGTTAGGTCCCACAGAGTTGGCCTTCTCCAGGTCCCATCGACTAAGCAATGTCGTTTGGTGGGACCCAGGAGAAGAGCCTTCTCTGTGGCGGCCCCAACCTTCTGGAACCAGCTCCCCCCAGATATCAGAGTTGCCCCCACACTCCTTGCCTTTCGCAAGCTCCTTAAAACCCACCTCTGTCGTCAGGCATGGGGGAATTGAAATTTCCCTTCCCCCTAGGCTTATAGAATTTATACATGGTATGCTTCTATTTATGAGTGGTTATTTAAATTGCTGCTTTTTAGATTATTTTTAATATTAGATTTGTTTATATTGTCTTTTTATATTGTTGTTAGCCGCCCCGAGTCTTCAGAGCGGCTAACATACAAATCTAATAAATACAAATACAAATATCTTTTATCCTCCAGCCCCAATCATCTTTGTTGCTCCTTTCTGCATACAAGGCCTTATAAAGCAGTACTAACACTTCATGTGATTGGGACTCTGTCCCTCTGTTAATGCAGCCTAGGATTGCATTGGCTTTTTTAGTGGCTGACTGCATCAAACTGATGGCTCATGTTTAAGTGATTGTCCAGTAGTACACCAAGATTCCTCGCAGTTATTACTGTTGAGCCAGGTAGCACTTAGATACTACATCTGTGTGTTCTGTTTTTCTTGCCTAAATGTAGAATCTTACTTTTTTCACCATTGAATGTTATTTTGTTAGGTAGGGCCCAATGTTCAAGTCTGTTGAGATCTATTTGGATCTTGAGCCTATATTTTAAACAACACAATATAACTCCAAGTAAATCAAACTGTCCACTTAGGAAGCAACACTGATTGACAATCAATTTCACATTCTGTTGTATAGAACAAAGTAGTCAATGAGAATATTTCATTCATTCAGATTAGGATGTGTAACTCGAGTGCTCCCTTTATTTTTTAAGCAGTATATATTATTATAGCTGGTTATTTTTATGACTGTATGACTGTAAATTGTTGCTTGTATCCTTAAGATTTTTATTAATATTTATTGTTTCCTTATTGCTTATTTGACCACTATGACAATCATTAAGGGTTGCAGCTCATGATTCTTGACAAATGTATCTTTTCTTTTATGTACACTGAGGGCATATACACCAATGACAAATTTCTTATGTGTCCAATCACACTTGGCAAATAAAGAATTCTATTCTATTCTAATCTATTCTATTCTAATCTATTCTAATTCTATTCCTTCTATCTTGGTATTATTTGCAAATTTGACAAGTTCCCCTTCTATTCCCTCGTTTGAGGGGGAAATTAATAAATTGTATATTCTAGTGCCATCACCAATTGCTCTTCCAGGTTCTGTCACACACATGTGCACCAACGAACTGCTCTGTTCTGGGTTCTGGCGTGCATGTGCACACCAGAACCTGGAAAAGAGCATCTGGCCAGTGCACATGCACATGATTGAACCCAGAAAAGCATCTGGCCCTGCACATGCGCACTTGACAGTTGCTCTCTTTGGGGTTCTGGTGCTCTACCGCATGCGCCTGCTCCAGTTTCAGCACTCAGTGCCAAAAAGGTTAGCTGTCACTGTTCTAGTGCTAATAAGGAAGTATCAAACAATTTGGTTAGCAACTTACACTAATAATTAGAATAGAATAGAATAGAATAGAATAGAATAGAATAGAATTTTATTGGCCAAGTGTGATTGGACACATAAGGAATTTGTCTTTGGTGCATATGCTCTCAGCGTACATAAAAGAAAAAGAGACATTTGTCAAGAATCATGTGGTGCAACACTTAATGATTGTCATAGGGGTCAAATAAGCAATGAAGAAACCATCAATATTAATAAAAATCTTAGGATACAAACAACAAGTTACAGTCATACAATCCTAAGTGGGAGGAAAAGGATGATAGGAATGATGAGATAATAATAATAATAATAATAATAATAATAATAATAATAATAATAAATAAATAATAAATAATAATAATAATAATAATTTATTAGATTTGTATGCTGCCTCTCTCCGCAGACTCGGGGCGGCTCACAACAATAATAGTACAATATAAAAAATCTGGAAGTGCGGGGAAAAAACAGAAACTCACCTGTGAGGAAACTGTAAAACATTAAGATTCCATCCCTTGGCTATTAACAGGGTGGACAATCGGTAAACGTCAAATGAATCAGACTTCAAAGCAAAGACAGAAACATCTGGTTTGCCCAAGATACTGATGTGCTCAATTTTCTGCAATCTTAAAAGAGAAACATGTTAAAAATATGTTTCATCTAGACTGTGGCCCTCTATGTTACATTCAATGCTGTAATTTATGCTGTTTAAAGGCCACTGTGAAAAGTAATTTTAGCACTTGTCCCTTTTTTGACCCAGAGAAAATTGAGGTGGCTGGGGGTGGGTTCGTTTCATTTTTATTTTATGTTGTTACTGTTGTTGTTGTTGTTGTTGTTGTTGTTGTTACTGTTGTTGTTGTTGCTGCTGCTGCTGCTGCTGCTGCTGTTGTTGTTATTATTATTATATTTCCTGAAATACAAACACCTAACATCCTTCCTTACTGGCTACGCTAACTGGGGTTGCTAGTAATTGGAAATTTTCATTCAACAGTGATCCGGAAGGCCACAGATTTCCATCAAGTCTCTAGAAAACAAAAAACTCAATAGATATTTGCACTTTTTGAAATAGCAGTGACATCTAAGGATGAGGGCCATTTTATTTCCAACAGAAGATGAACCTCTGTTGAAAGTTTATTACGGAATTCATCAAATATTGCTTTATCTGACATTTGTAGTGATGCAAATCTAGGGTGATGGCAGTAACCCTCCCCTAAAAAATGTTGCCTCTTTTCCAGTAAGATAGTGTTTTCTGATCACGCAACAGAATGGCATGGTCAATCAAACGTGAATGCCAGTATTAGTGAATGCCAGAGTGTCTAGTCCTGACCAATGTAAAGGTAAAGATAAAGGCGTTCCTGCGGATTTTATTCCTATAGTCATAGACAACCATAGAGGGCAATACTCATTCCCGTTAAGAGGCCACAGAGCCAGGGCTGTTCAAAGATGTTTCTGCAGTCATGTGGCCAGCATGATGTCATGGAACGTTATTACCTTTCCCACCAATGTGGTACCCATTTATATACTCGCATTTGCATGCTTTCGAATTGCTAGGTTGGAGTAAGAATGGGAGCTCATCCCATCTTGCAGCACTTGGGTCTCAAACCTCGGCTGTCAGCTTTTTAGCCACCAAGCCCAGCATCTTAAGTGCTGAGCCACCATGCCGCGCAGTCCTGTCCAAATACACCATATAATCCTTTAGCAGACATTGTTAGTTGATATTTGATTAAAAGAAATGCCATGTTTAATTAAAATATTATTTCATGGAGGTTTGTTGAGAGATATTCTAAAATCTCATCTTTCTTCTAAATATGAAAAATATTTTGAAAAAAGGAGATAGGAGGAGAAATTACGCATGAAAGTCTTCTGAACGGTACAAATCTAATTTCTACTATTTCAGTTAATATGGTTCTTCTTTCTGCCAATCACCAACAGAGAGCCATGTACAAGTTATCTTTATCTGAGCTTCAAAAAAGGACTGGTTTTTCACTAATGTTCCCTCTCCCCACACCCCAAAAAATCCAGTTGCTTAATGTTACCGTTTTCTCTGCATAATTTTTATTAATGCATAACATCTTAACACACTAATAGCTAAGAGCACACTCCTATTTAATGCTTGCAAAGAGTACAAGTTGTAGAGTTGGTTGACACTGTTCTGTCTAGTCAGGTCTATGATCCAATTAAGAGTCACACACACTCAAAAGATAATAGATAAAAGGTACATTGATTACAAAAAGTTCAGGTAGAAAATGGATACTAGTTTCAATTCAAAATTAGTCTATTCTAGCAGTGTTCCCAGCATAATTGTCTCTGAGATAAGAACAGGTCCTGGCTGGAAGCCAAAACTCATTAGGGGAAATTCCTTTACAGTGATTCTGTCAATCAACTGGACTTACAGTTTCTTCAGTCTTTTCAGTAGATGTAGATTAGAGGAGTTAGAGTGATCTGAAACTTGGAAGCTCACACACAGCCATGATTTTTCACACGTTGTTCGCCATGCCCACTTCTCCCAAGCCTGTCACTTATATAGGGACAAGGCGTGGCCAAGAAGTTCCATAAAGCTACTAATGCAAAGACCCTTTCCTTCTCAAATACTCATGTCTGGACATCGTCCTCCTCACTCTGGCATCTAACATGGGCTCCTCCTCATCCTCTTCTGACTCACTTGATACCATAATTGGTGGTGCTACAGTCTCTAATTGATCCTCAGTCCCTAACGCCTCATCACTCTCTCTCAGACTCAAATGTCAAGAACACTGGCCTAGGATACCAATAGCATCCATCTCTCACTCTTCAAAATCCGTGGTCAGCTGAGCCGGCTGTGAATTAGACACAACAGACACAGGCACCTAGGGAGAAGGAAAGGAAGAATAAAATATAGAGAATAAATTGAAATCATATACATACTCAGATATGATGAACCTTGTAGTTGAGATGATCTTCTTGGTGGCTTCCACATAACCTTGTTCTCCTATGGACACCATTGTTGCCCAGCAAGCTGCAATAAGGCATCCAGGTCTGGAACCAGCAATAGTGGGCGAGGGGTAAACTCCACCTTGCCAATCAGGAGCAACGAAGAACTGGTGTTGCCGGTATTTCACATTGCTGTATAGTAACACTGAAGAGCCCTTTGGAGCGTAGCCGTACTGCAAAAGAAGAAAAAGGGCCAATACTCAAGTTTCAAAATAATCCCCCAAAAAAATCACCATTGCAGCTTCAATACCTTTTTACAGGAATTAGAAGATTTGCTAAATTAAATCCTTCTCTATTGATTTATCAAATAAGAGATGTGCTATTATCACTGTTGGTGAAGCCTTGCCACTGGGTTTGTTTGTTTGTTTGTTTTAATTAAGAGGTATTCAGAATTCTTCCAGAGTGTAATTCTAAAGAGTAAAGAGTAAAGTGGTGGAAAGAAATTGTGTCTTGCTCCAAAGGTGGAGTATCCCAGTGTTTTTCAACCAGTGTGCCGTGACACACTAGTGTGCCGCTAGACATGGTCAGGTGTGCCGCGAAGAAGGAAGCTCAGGTTCTGGTCTCGCAACTTTTTGCTGAGAGAGAGAGAGAGAGTGAGAGAGAGAGAGAAAGAAAGAAAGCAAGAGAGAAAGAGAGAGAAAGAGAGTGTGTGAGAGAAAGAAAGCAAGAGAGAGAAAGAAAAGAGAGAAAAAGAGAGAAAGCAAGAGAGAGAGAAAGAAAACAAGAGAGAAAGAAAGCAAGACAGAGAGAAAAGGAGAGGAAGGGAGAGAGAGAAATGAGCAAAAAGGGGTGGAAAAAAGAGAAATGAGAAAATGATTGAGGCAGAGAATGAGAGGAAAGAGAGAGAAACAAGAGAGAGAGAGAAGTGACTCTTAATTTAAAGCATATGGTAAAAAGCACCCAAAGAATAAGAGAGAAAAAAACTCCAGCCCTCACCTGTTTTTTGAAATGGTTCAAGAGTGTGTATACACACACACACACACACAAGGGTGGGGAGGAGACAGGGATGGTAAAAGAGAGGAGAGTGTCTTAGGGTGTCATTTTGTGTCTTTTTGGTTGGTGGTGTGCCCCAGGATTTTGTAAATGTAAAAAATATGCTGTGGCTCAAAAAAGGTTGAAAATCACTGGAGTATCCCATATCCTCTCAATAGCAAACAAGTATTTGATGTTTAACAGGAATCATTCCCATTGATGGACTTTGGTATAGGGATGCACTTTTAAACAACTGACATCATATACTTATTGTCTGGGGTATTTTTTAATTCTGTATTTCATTTATTCTATTGCTTAAGCTGCCTGGAGTGGCCCCAAAGGTGCTTTTTTTTTTTTTGCAAAATCAATTAGACTTTAGGGGAGGGGTTGTTTGAAAATGTTTCATTTCTCAACCAAGAAGTTCTAACTAAAAGTTGTAACTGAAGAAGCTTCTTGGATGAGAAACAAAATATTCTCAAAGAAAATTTATTTGGTAAATATATTCTCAGTGTGCCCCGAGAAAAAAAATATCTGCCTCCACCTAGGATCGAACTCACAGCCTCCTGATTGTGAGGCGAGAGCTCCACCTCTAGCCCACCGCACCACTCACAAGAAAGTCCAGTTGCCTTTGGAAAATGCACTTTTGAGGTAACAATGGCCTGGATGATTGAGAATCTCCACAGATATTCTGCCCAGCGTCATATAAATCAAATAAAGAAACATTTTTTAAAAACGATACTGATTTAGTGTTGTGGTTAGCTCTGGCCCAGCTCCTGCCCCAAGGACTGTGGATGTGGGGGAGACATCCACATGCTGCAGGCCTGTTTTGCCCCCGGTGGAATCGGCTAATGAAGGCTCCTCTGACCAAGAAGACATGAGTGACAGGGAGGAGGAGAGTGGGGCAGACAGCTCAGAAGGAGATCAATTATCTAGCTCCTCCTTGGATTCAGAACAAGAGTTAATGATACAGCCACGCATGCGGAGAGCGATGCATAGGCAACAACAACTGAGAGATTATTATCAAAGAAAATGAGGCCACCTGTGGTTGGGTGGGGCTGTGGTAATTAGTGAGGCTGCTATAAAAAGCAGCCTGTGGGTTTGGCCATGGTGGAGGATTATCTGATCGTTGTGTTTCGTGACTGCTTTACTGACTTTGACCTTTTGTGTGCTGATTTTTCCCCGCTTTGAAACTAAACCAGAGCAAAGTGTGTTTCACTTTGTGAAAGAAGGACTTTGAATTGCCTCACAGCTGCAAGCTAAGTATGACAGAACTGATAAGGGACTTGTACAAATTACCAGTTTGTTTGGAGACAAGTGCTCTTTGCTATACCAAAAGAGGGCTTGGTTCAAGTGAATTTTCATTATAAAGAACATTGTTTTGAATTTTCAAACGTTTGAGTGTCTGAAATTTGTACCTGTGAATTTTTGGGAGGAGTCTACCAGAGAGCCCGACAGAACATTTAGAAACAATTTAGAGGAAATATGCCTGATCCAGCTTAGTGCAGCTTCAAAACAATATCAATAGCATTTAGACTTATATACCGCTTCATAGTGCTTTTACAGCTCTCTCTAAGCGGTTGACAGAATCAGCATATTGCCCCCCACAATCTTACCCACCTCGGAAGGATGGAAGGCTGAGTCAACCTTGAGCCAGTGGTGAGATTTGAACTGCTGAACTACAACTAGCAATTAGCTGAAGTAGCCTGCAGTGCTGCACTCTAACCACTGCGCCACCCCGGCTCTAGCAACCCCCATCAGAGGTTCATACGAATCTTCCTTGGCTCACCTTGTGCGTGTCTGCAGAAATGCTTGTGACCCCTTTCACTCGGAAATCAAAGCACTGCTTTAAGGGAAACCCAGCCTTCTCCATGAAGACAATGAGAAAGCCTCCCAGGCAGGCATCCACATGGAAGGGAATATCGTATTTCACAGCAAGCTGCATCAAGACAAGAGGAGAACATACGTTTAGGTTTATTGGATTTATATGCCGCCCCTCTCCGCAAACTCGGGGCGGCTCACAACAATAATAAAAAACAGTACAGTACACAATACCAAATCCAATGCCCACCCATCCAGTTCCAATTGAAATTAATAATCTCATAAAAAGCAGTATATATAAAAAACAGGCACACAGTCAATCAATCAACAAAACAACATGGGCAAGGGGGAGGTGTTTTAGTTCCCCCATGCCTGACGGCAAAGGTGGGTCTTAAGGAGTTTACGAAAGGCAGGGAGGGTGGGGGCAATCCTAATCTCAGGGGGGAGCTGGTTCCAGAGGGTCGGGGCCCCCACAGAGAAGGCTCTTCCCCTGGGTCCCGCCAGACGACATTGTTTAGTCGACGGGACCCGGAGAAGGCCAACTCTGTGGGACCTAACCGGTCGCTGGGATTCGTGCGGCAGGAGGCCGTCATTTTCTTCTTAGTGAACTACTAGTAGAGCTTAATGAACTACTACGTAGTAGAGCTTGAAGCTTAATAAACACATTCATTACAGATAGTCCTTGGCATTCGGCCACCATTGAGCTGAACATTTCTGTGGCAATGTAAGACAACAAGCTTTGCTCCATTTAACAACTTTTCTTGCTGGGGATCACATGACCCCAGCAGGCGGGGGTGGCTACTTACCGCTACCACTGCAATGCGTGCGCAGCTTCGGGTCGCCAGTGTACACATGCATGCGTCCCAGCAAGATCTTTACCCATTTCTTTATACAGCGGTACCTCTACCTAACAATGCCTCTACTTAAGAACTTTTCTAGATAAGAACCGGGTGTTCAAGATTTTTTTGCCTCTTCTTAAGAACCATTTTCTGCTTAAGAACCCAAGCCCGGAAAAATTTCCCAGGAAATTTGAGAGCGGCACGAATGGCCCGGCCAGTTTCCTACCATTCCCCCTTTAATCCTGGCCATCTCAGGCCTTTCTGGGCTGCCAGAGGAGCCTTTCGGTGGCGCTTAAGGAGGCTTTGGCAGTCCAGAGCAAACAAAGCATTTTCCTTTCTCTGGGTGCTTGGAGAGAGAATAAACTTCTGCCAGCGCCCAGAGAAAAGAAACGTTCCCTTCGCTCTGGGCAGCCAAGGAGTCACCACAGTGAAGGAAAGGCGCTAAGCGAGTGAGAGGGGAGTGGAGCCCTTCAGCATGGGAAGGAAGATGCAGCAGGTAGCAGCAGCAGCAGCAGCAGCCAGTGTATGGGAGGCAGCCTTGCGCCTGGTATATTGGAGGTGCATGCTCCTCCTTGCCACCTCAGGGTCCCTCTTTTTTTTTTAAGCCTTAAAGTTTTGGATTTTTTTGATTCCCCTCCCCTCACCTTCTTCCTTCGGCAGTGACTGCCCTCCCCCTCTTCTTCCTCCTCCTCCTCCCACCCAAATTCCGAGCTTTTATTTCTTTCCTAATGGGTGTGCACGCATTATTTGCTTTTACATTGATTCCTATGGGAAAAATTGCTTCTTCTTAAGAACGTTTCTACTTAAGAACTTGGTCACGGAACGAATTAAGTTCTTAAGTAGAGTTACCACTGTATTACAGTGACTTTTTTGCTTCCACGCATGCACAGAAACAAAAAAATTGCCAAATTCTCTTTTGCGCGCGTATTGCCTCGTGACATTTTGCTTCCTGAGCATGCGCAGAAACAAAATGTCACAGGGATGCCTACACACCGGCGACGTGGAGCTGCACACGCAGCTCCATTTTTGCTATGAGTGCGCAGTGTGGTGCGTACCGGGTAGCAATGCAATACTTGACCCCAGGACACTCAACCATCACAAATACATGCAAATTGCCAAATGTCTGAAATGTTGATCGCATGACCAAGAGGATGCTGCAGCATTTGTTAAGTGTGAACAACAGCCATAGGCACTTTTTCCAGTGCCGTTGTAATATTGAATGGTCACTAAATGTATGGTAGCAAGTGAAAGATGCAGATTCGTTTACCAGCTGCATGATTCGCTTAACAATTTATAGTGATTTACTTATTTATTTACTTACTTACTTACTTATTCATTGGATTTATATGCCGCCCCTCTCAGAGGACTCGGGGTGGCTTACAACATATAAAATAAACAACATAAACATCCAAAATCCAATTAGTTTAAATTAATTAATCTAAAATTCCAGGACCATTAAAAAAACACCCCCCATTCAATCGTCTGATATACATTACATTGGTCGGCTGGGGACTAGAGTCTAATGGCCCAAGCCTGGCGGCATAGATGAGTCTTCTGACTCTTGTGGAAGGTGATGGGGGTGGGGGCAGTACAAATCTCTGGGTGGAGCTGATTCCAGAGGGCCAGAGCCCCCACAGAGAAGGCTCTTCCCCTAGGTTCCGCCAAGCGACATTGTCTAGTTGACAGGACCTGGAGAAGGCCAACTGTGGGACCTAACCGGTCACTGGGACTCATACAGCAGGAGGCGGTCGCGCAAGTAATCTGGTCTGATGCCATGTAGGGCTTTGTAGTTCATAATCAACATTTTGAATTGCATCCAGAAACCAATCGGCAGCCAATGCAGTCCGCAAAGTGCTGGAGAAACATGGTCATACCCATGGCCGTTCATGCGGCTGCATTTTGCATAATTTAACAATTGTATTTAACAATTGGGGCAAAAGAAAAAGTTGTAAAACTCACTTGACAACTGCCATGCTTAGCAATGGAAATTTTGGGCTCAACTGTGGTCGGAATTTATATATACAGTGGTACCTCGATTTTCGCGGGTTCAAACTTCGCGAAACGGCTATACCACGGTTTTTCAAAAATGTTAATTAAAAAATACTTTGCTCTTTTTTTCCCTATACCATGGTTTTTCCCGCCCGATGACGTCATATGTCATCGCCAAACTTTCGTCCGCCTTTAATAAATATTTTTTTTAATAAACTTTAATAAATAAAGATGGTGAGTAATAATCTAAACGGTTGCTCAGGGAATGAGAAATTGCAGTTTAGGGGTTTAAAGTGTTAAGGGAAGGCTTGTGATACTGTTCATAGCCATCTCTACTTCGCGGAAATTCGACATTCGCCGGCGGTCTCGGAACGCATCCCCCGCGAAAATCGAGGGAACACTGTATATATATATATTTAATTAAGTTTATAGGCCACCCTTCTCCATGTGGACTCAGGGCGGGAATTGCAGCATCTTTGTTATAAATGCAAAAATATTACCTTCGCTACTTCCTCAATGGAGTCAATACTTCCATGAGGAAATTGTGGGGCTGAACAGACCAACATGGCTGTGTTCTTGTTAATGGCTTTCTTCATTGCCTAAAAAATTAGGACAAAGTCATTACGGATCCATAAAACCTGTGTGCAAATTCAGGGAGGAAAAGTGAATCATCGTAAGAACTCCTTATATTAGTTTACTTCCTTTCCTTTTACCCACCCGCCTCTCTCAAAGGTTCCATCACTCTGTTCAACTCAAAATGTACTGGAAACATCTGGAAATGTCAGCGGTTGGGGGGGTTTACCTTCACATCCACCTGCATCAATTCTGTCAACGGAACATGCCGAATCTTAATTCTGAAATAATGGGCAGCCTTGTCAAATGCTGCATGGGCACTTGAGGGCACCAACCTAAAAAACAAAACCGACACTGAAAATAATGCATGTCAGGAAAAATTGGCAGTACGCCAGACCAAGCTGCTTTCCTTTCTTTTCTAGACAAAAATAAGACTGGTAGAGATAAGACTAATGGAGGAGAGGAAAAATCTTAAATTAATAGGCACACCCGCATAGAACCTCAAAGATCAGTTCCATCTTTCTACCTTTAATCTTTAAACTATATACAGTAGTACCTCTAGATATGAGTTTAATTCGTTCCTGAAGGGAGCTTGTATGTCGAACAACTCGTATCTGGAACAAATGGCTTTAGACTTTGTTTTTCCCCTCCGAGATAACCAGAAGCAAGGATTCTTGCGCCACCTAGTGGACGCTCGGCTCGTATCCCGAATCTGAGCTCGGGTCTCGAAAAGAAATTTCTCTCCCCTCGTGGCTCGTATCTTGGAATACTCGCATGTGGAGCAGCTCGTATCTAGAGGTACTACTGTATTTATTAATATTACTGATGGAACCAAAGGACAGATAATATCTCAAATCAAGAGTCACCTTTCCCAACACGATCCACTCAGTCTGTACTCGAAAATAATGCCCATTATCCACAGCCTTCTGGCATTCTAAAACACTGCACATTTCACCTTACCCATTTGCAGCAAAAACTAGAGTTTTCCCATTCAAGATTTCCTGGCAAGAGTTTGCTTGTTTGTTTCATTGTTTGTTTGTTTGTTTTGTTGTTTGTTTATTATAAGCAGATGGCGGCAGGGGTGAGGGGCGGAAGGCAGGCAGCCTCCCACGACCACATGCCCATTCCAGCACACTGAATCTTGGCTTTCCCCAAAGCCCGTGCAGCATATCCAGATCACCTGCCTCCTCATCACACCTCTGCCTCCGTCTACTGCTTGGACAGGTAATCATTTTACCTGCACTGCATGGGTTGCGGCTGCTGCCAGACATTGTCATCCCACATGTGCTCACCACCTCCTAGGTTGGCTATGTCCACCCCTTTCAGCTAGGGCTTATTTTTGGGTAGGGTTTATATTAGTCACAGGTTTAAAAATCAGGCTAGGGCTTATTTTTGAGGTAGGTACTATTTTTGGGAAAACACAGTAGTTCACTGTATTGAGATTCGCAAGAGAGTAGTCTTCAGAGAATTAGAAACCAACTTTGAAAATCCAAAGCGTTTCCAAAGCAGCACACAATACCTATAGCAAATGATCTCCTATTCAAAGGCACACAGAGCTGTTCTTTAGCGTTCTGGTTGGCTCTGGCCCAGCTCCTGCCCCAGGGAATGGGGAGGTGGATGCAAGGGAAACTTCAACATGTCACAGGCCTGTGTTATTGCCGACAGAATCAGTTCAGAGTTTAGTTTCCTCGGACGAAGAAGAACGTGGGAGTGACTCGGCAGAGGAGGGCTTGGCACACAGCCAAGGCAGTCAATCTTCCTTATCTTCTATTGCTTCAGATGATGACATTTTGGATCCACGCAAGCGCAGAATTATGCGTAGAAGAGACCAAGTAAGAACATATTACAGGAAATAAGGGAGGCCACCTGTGTTTGGGTGGGGCTCCAGTAATTAGGGCTGCTGCTATAAATAGCAGCATGTGGGTTTGGCCATTGTGGAAGAATATCTGTTCGCAGTTCGTTAGGAATCTTGTGTGCTGGACTTTGTTGCTTTTTCACGCCTTTGAAACCAAAGCAGAGCAAAGTGTGTGTGTGTGTGTGTGTGTCTCACTTTGTTGGAAGAAGAAGGGGTGTGAAGTTTCTTCACAGCTGCTGGCTAAGTACTTAATGACTGCTTAAGGGAAATTGTACAGACTACCCGGTTGTTTTGGAAAGAGTTCTCTTTGCAATACAAAAAGAGTGCTTAGTTTATTTTGACTTTTGTGATAAAGAACATTGTTTTGAATTTTCAAACGTGTGTATCTGAAATTTGTACCCTTGAATTTTCGGGAGGCTCCTATCAGAGAGCCCGGCAGAACATTTAGATTTATAGTAACCGCCTCAAAGAGACTTTGCCCATCTGAAATTATTTTTATGAAAGTAAACTAATGCAATTTTAAAAGCCAGATTCAGAGTAACAGAGAAAAAATAAAAAAGGGTTTACAAATATAGTATCTGCTTAAGTCCACAGACTCCTCACTTCCCTTTTCTTGCATGGCATTACAGTGGTCCCTCGACTTGCGCGTTCTTGATTAGCGCGAAACGCTGCAACGCGGTTTTTCAAAAAATATTATTTAAAAAATAAAATATTAAAATATTATTTAAAAAAAAAATTTTTTTTTTTAAAAAATTTTTTTTTATTCTGTTCCCTGAATGGAGACCGCCGGCCGCTCAATCGGGCCGGCAGGGAACAGAATGGAGCCTTCCGCGGCGGGGCTGGTAAGGGGGGGAGCCGAGGGGGGAGCAGCAGGGAGCCCACGTTGGAGACCCTCCGCGGCGGCGGGGGCTGCTGCTGTTGCTGCTGGCTGTTGTTTCCGCCGCTGCCTCTCTTAAGCTCGCCTGGGGGCGGTTGGGGGGGTCGGGCCCCGCGTCTCCTGGAGGGTGGCGGCGCAGCAGCCTGCCTCCCCCGCGCTTTACTGCGGCCGCATCGGGGCGGCGACCTGAGGGGGTGCCGCGAGCGGGTTGCGGAGCGGCGGCAGCAACTCCTGAAGGGGGCTCCCGCGCGAGCCAGCCGGGAAATCCTCGCGCCTTCCGCCCGCTCTCCCGACAGGCACTAAACTTGCAACTTCTCCCCGGCGCCGGCCGTGCAAGTTTAGTGCCTGTCGGGAGAGCGGGCGGAAGGCGAAGGTCCAAAGTCCGTATCCCTCCGCTGGAGGGAATCGGCGGGTACGCGTCTTTCTCTCCTTTCCCTCCCACCGCTTCGAATAGGTCCGGAAAAGACTCCGCCCTTCTCTCTTTAAAAAGCCCGAAGAGGGGATTGCGGAACCTCGCCCCATTGTAAATACAGAGCGGGAGGAAGGGGAGGGGGGCGGCGGCAAGGAACATGGCAGGGAGCGGAGGCGCGGGCGAGACCAAACGCCGCGGAAAGCAGAGGGGAGGACGCGGGGTCGAGGCGCCTCGGGCCGGCCAGCCCGCGTCGCCGCTTCTCGGCCCGGCGCCCCTCGGGTTGGACTCTCTTTCAGCCGCCGCCAGTCCGGAGAGCGTAGGCGAGGCGGCCCGCGGTTCACCATCCACATCCTCCAGTTTGTTGTTCTCATGGCGCTCTGGCAATTCTCCATTCCTTTCGTCCTTCAGAGCTTTTAAGAATGACGGTGAGCGGGGCGAATCGGGCGGGCGGGGGGTAGCGGCAAGGAGCCCGGAAAAATCACCATTGCATTGCCAGCCTCCGAATTTGCGTCGCTCCACCTTCTGCGCATGTGCGGCCAGGGCGCGCATGCGCAGAAGGTTTTTTACTTCCGCATCCAGTATAACGCGGAAATCGGTTAGCGCGGGAGGTCTTGGAACGTAACCCCCGCGCTAACCGAGGGATCACTGTACTGCAATAAGACAGTATTGCTTTCACTTCTCTATAGCTCAGGGTACTTTCCAACCTTAAATTAGTCACTAAATGTAATGATGGTTTCAGGCAAATCAGTCTCATGATCTATGCTTTCCAATTGGCTTGTTTTAAGCTCTTGATTATAATAATTTGTTTTTGTTTCGCTCTTCTTGAGGTCAAGCCAGAAAAAAGAGCAAGGCAATGTGCTACTTAAAAATAAAACTAGTTCCCTTCATAATGAATCCACTGGGACAACTAGAGAGACAAGAGTTACATACATTTCTGGATATTTGATCCCTTTTTCATAAGCCAAATCTCTGTAGGCTTTACAGGCCAGCAGGATGCTCTCTGTCCCCCCAGATGTCATCTATAACAAAAGAAATAAAAACTCATCAGGTGAGCAAATGATCATGGGAAAGCCATAACAGAACATACGCTTAGTCTCTATTTTCAAAAAAACTTTTTTAAAAATTTGAAACGGTAAACATTTTTTTAAAAAAAAAATAAAAAATAAAACTGGCTGATACAGATTAGCTACTGCAGCATTATTCTGAGATACATATATCTGCCTTCTTTCATAAAACCTTCTCACCTGTGTTTCTCACACTTGGAAACTTTAAGAGAGATGGACTTCAATTCCCAGTATGCTGGCTAGGGAATTCTGAGAATCGGAAATCCACACCCCTTAAAGTTGCCAAACTCTTCTAAGTAGTTAGCACCAGTGTAGAGTATATCTAGGACAGTGCTTCTGAATTATTTTCTGTTAAACCAAACCCCCACCCCCACCCCGGAAGAAGTAAACATTTTGCGCCCCCCAACTCTCCACCGGGACGATTGTTTGCAATATTCAACACATTTTCGCTGAAAAAGCTCAAGCAGCTTATTGGTGTGATTGGGGTGTAATGTGTTTAAGTGACACCTTAATTTATTTGGCTTCATGCTGTCCATTGCCAACATTTTTAGACAGAGTAAATATACTGGTCTTTCCTTGTCTCCCACCATAGTCATAGTGAAGCCAAGTGCTACATGTGCTTCAATGTATTTCCTCATCTTAGCTTTCGGGAGACTTACATTTGTTTCATTATCTCCATCTTTCTCCTCCTTTCTTTTCATCCCTGTTAAATATTTTTACATGATATCTCTTAAGGTTTTGTTATCTGCACTTCATATATTCTACTCTGTGCTGTGTGTTATTGTTTGGTGCAAAAAACCCGTACTCCTTGTGCCAAAAAAACCCCATGTTCCACGGGGTCACATGCCCACCCACTATGAGAAAAACTGAAGGGAAATCGTTGATCTTTACATGCCACAGCAATCCTAATAAATCTCTACAAATGATTTCTTGTGTCCTAAGATCTTGTCTAATTCCAACTGAAGATGCATTTACGTACAGGGCAGCAAACATTTTAAGCAATGTTTTGTTCTTCTTTCTGGACTGATTCAATAGACAAATATCGACAGACAATGAATTATAATAATTAAGGAATTGGACTAGCATTCAAGAGGCTTGGTTTTAACGACACCTTCAGCCATTCTGTCTTACTGTTGATTTGGAGGAAAAATAAGAACAGGAAGTGTTATTTGTACCACCCTGAACTCTGGAAGAAATGGATGGATGAGTAGGCATAATAATCAAGACAATATTACAGCTATCTGGTTCAGATTAAGATCATGTATCTGGGCAAAGGACAGAGTTTGGAATTTTCAAGCTCAGAATATTCATCTTAAATCACTATTGAATAAGGAAGGAAATGTCTATTAGTTAATTAAAGCGTTTGAGTATTATTATTACTTTGAACCACCTCCGTTGCTGGGCAACAAGACAGGCACGTTATTAGGCCAAGGAAATAGAGGCTCGATATAAAACAGGAGTCAAGACTCTTTCTAAAGCCTGCTTAAAAGCTGTGGTTTTCCAAATGACTTGTCACTTACTTGGGAGCACATGAATCATTCTCACAAGACCTTTTTTTTTTTTTGCTTGATTATTGCAGGACACTGGGCATTCAGCCAACACCGGTTGACTCATGAGTAGCTTACAGTTTTTTCAAACACAGATGTCTGATTCTTTCAACTAATACCCAGATTAAAAGGAAAACACAACGTGTAAGCAAAAAAGACAAGACAGGGGAAGTTGCTTTAACATGCCACATCAAAAACCGGTGAGAAACCTAAAGGGAGGATGGTACTGTATGTCCTTATAAAGAGGAATAAAGAGGCATAGAGAACAAAACTTCCTGTTGTCTCTTTTCTCTCTCTTTTTCTGGGTGGATTACATTCAATTACATACACAAAATCCATGAAACGTACTTCTCCCTTCCCCTCTGGCTGTACCAATTTCCAATTCTTGAGGAACTGTATTGAATATGTAACTAAGGAGTGAAGCCGAGAACAAAGGCTTTGCTCCAGTCCAAGTTAAATGGTAGAATTAGCATGCCCACAGCTCATTGGTGTATTCTAGCAGTGGGAAAAATAAAGACAATGTCAGTGGCCAGCCTGAAGAGCTGTATTGCCTATACAGTGGTACCTCATCTTACGAACGCCTCTTCTAACGGACTTTTCAAGATACGAACCCTGTGTTTAAGATTTTTTTGCCTCTTCTTCCGAACTATTTTCACCTTACGAACCCAAGCCGCTGCTGCTAAGATGAAGGGGTTTCTTCCCCCCCCCTTTTTTTAAGAAAGAAAAGGGAGGGGTGGCTTGGAGGGGGGAAAAGACTCCACTGAATTAACTAGGAGTACGGCATTTTTGCAAGCACTGAGGGGGGTGTCTTTTTAAGAAAGAAAAGGGAGGGGTGCCCCTCTTGCCTTTCTTCCTTCCCACTCACCCTTTAGCCTAGCTTTGCTTCTTCCACCCGCCCTCTTTAGCTGCTCCTCCCTGCCCTCTGTTCGCCTCCCTTCTAAAGTTTGGGATTTTCCTGAAGGATTTGCACACATTATTGGCTTTTACATTGATTCCTATGGGAAACATTGTTTCATCTTACGAACTTTTCACCTTACGAACCTCCTCCTGGAACCAATTAAGTTCGTATCATGAGGTACCACTGTACTTGCAATAAAGAGCTGAAGTGACTATACTGGAGTCCTGTCTCTTCATTCAAACTCCCAACTTAACACTAGCGACGAAGGTGGGATTTTGAGGAGAACAAAGGACAAAGGAAACGGACCCGGCATCCATGTGGCATTGGCCATCACTGCAGAAGTTGCTACGCTGCATCGGACATCAAGATGACCACACACGCCCCACCACCTCCATTTAATCCAACAAAGGAGAACTGGGACAAATATATGTTCCGATTTCAGTGCTTTCTGGAACCCAACAGTCTAACGGAGTTGCCGCACTTGAGGAAGAAAGCGCTTTTCCTCAGTAATTGTGGACCAGAAGTCATCGAAATGGCTGAAGCACTATCGGAACCAGAACCAATACAGCCAGTAACATAGTTGGTGCTACAAGAATTGCTAAAGGCACACTATGCACCCATATCCTCTCCCATGGTATATAAGCATGAATTCTACCACCGGATGCAACAGGAAGGTGAAATAATAAATCAGTATATTGCAGCTCTGCAAAACTCACGGCTCACTGTGAGTTCAGCAATATAGAAGACTCTGACAGATAGACTAGTTTTCGGGTCGAGAGATCTCTGCTTACAGAGAAGACTGCTAATCCCAGAACAAGCTGTGGGTTCCTAGATGTTTGTATTTTATGCTGATAAATTATTGACATAAAAATTTGAACTGAATATATTATATATAAAAATTAAAAAATTACCTAAAGTTTATGGGAAGTTTATGGGAAGCAACTATGTACAGTATATAAGTAAAACATAACCAAAAATGTTCACATATATTACAAAATTCTTATGAATTTGGGATTTCAGGCCTTATGCAAATAATATTCAGTAAGCATGAAAGAGCAAAATTATATTAATCCATTTCCATATATAAATCATTTTAGGAAACTTTATTCCCTATCAAACTCAGATGAAAATTACACTATTTTGTTCCCTTCCTTTTTTGTCTTTCTGACTAACTCTTTTTGTTTGTTTGTTTTTGGCATAGCTGAAATCAGACAACAACATGCCATTCCCAATCTTAAGAAGTTATCGTCTTGTGCAACTATGTTTTGATGTTTCCTAACTCATTGTTTGCAGAAGAATCCTAACCATTGTGAAAATACTGACAGAGAACAATACGTTGCTAAAGTCAGCATCCCATTAACCCAATGCTAACATTCTTCTCCTAACAATGGAGTGAAGTATTGGGTCATTGCATTATCACGTGCTGGTTGAAAGATAAAGGCGGGCTTTCTTTGAAAGGAGAAAAAATGCAAGGCATTTTCCTACTACAGCATAGTTAGGGTTTCATCATCTACAATGAAATTCTGTTTTCTTGCTTTGCTGGGTTTAAGAAAACAACGAGATCTGTAATCTTTATACCAGACTTTTCCAGAGGGCCTGCTCAGATCATTGGTACTATCGTTCCCATAAACCCCGTTCCCATAAACCCCGCTGGACATAACTGGTGACGGGAGATGGTAGAACTTATCTTTGGTGAAGCAGACCCCTTGTGTAAGAGGAAATTTGTCACTAGAGTAAACTGTGGTCATAGATCATAACTCCAGGTATCTTGAGCCATCTTGTATAAACGTAGAATTGAAAATAGGGAAAAGTCAAATCCATGAGCCACTGCCGGGGTGTGGGGGGGGGGGGTGATGGAGGAACCCCTGCATCTTTTTCATTTCTTTCCTCAGCATTATTCTTGGTCAGATTATTTTGAATTCTTCCTTTTCTGCGTTACTACCCAGCTAGGAAGATGAGATAATGGAAAATTGAACATTGAGAGAAAAGGACAATGAAAAAAACAGAAGTTGATGGGCCGTTTTTTTAGCTCACTTTGGTGGAAGACAATCTCAGAAGAAGTAAGTACAGGAAAATAGGATGTTCGAACTGCAACTATAGGGTAAGTGAAGGTAGTGAAAAGCAGAAGTTGAAAGTTCATGTGGCAAGAGCTACAAGGACCAAGACAAATAGAGTTGACCTTGACCAACAAAATGTGGGCAACAATATTTGGGCCATAAGGAACCATGTTATTTATTGCTGCAAAAGATGAACACCAATAGCCTTCTGGAAATCAAGAACAAATATATTTCCTGAGAAGAGGAAGAATCATAAACTAGAAAGAAGATTTGACTAGAGCAGATAGCCATGTCCTACACCAGGGATGGCGAACCATAGCAGGTGCGCTTGCAATTTCGGCACCCAAGGAAAACAAATCCTTGGGTGCTGAAATTGCAAGCGCATTTGCTATTGTGCACGTGCAAGTGCCCACGCTCATAATTCAATGCCCCCCTGCCACCGCACATGTGCATATGACCCCATCTCCCCCCATTTCCCGACTTCCAGTGAGCCTGGTAGGCCCGTTTTTTACCTTCCTCGGGCCCCAGAGGCTTTCTTGGAGCCCTGGGGAGGGCAAAAACATTCCTCCTCAGACGCCCTCCAGAAACAACCCATTTCCTGACTTCCAGTGGGCCTGGTAGGCCTGTTTTTCACCCTCCCCAGACTCCAGAGGTTTCCCTGGAGACTGGGGAAGATGAAAATGTCCTCCCCTGCCCCCGGAGGCTCCCCAGATGCCCCCCAGAGGCCAAAACCACCCTTCCACAGTCTCAGTGAGCCGAAAATCAGCTGGCTGGCGCACACATGTGCACTAGAGCTGAGTTAGGTCAACGGCTTGCATGCCAGCAGATATGGCTCCGTGTGCCACCTCTAGGACGCGTGCCATAGGTTCGCCATCACTGTCCTTTAGTTTCAACTCTGCTCTGCTTCTCAGATACTCAGTGTGGCTTCTTCCTCTTCTATAAGTAAAAATTGTAAGCAACTGTTTTGGCACTTATGAGAGCCAATATTATTTGAAATCAGCTAACTGCAGCATAAGAATGTACTATAAGTCTCCTGAAGTCTTACATGCTTATCTTTATCCTATGATTTATTGATTTTACTGCAATTGCTTTGTTTGATAGCTGTTGGCAGTCCCGTCATTATGTCAGGGCAAAGTCAGTAATTTATATAATATTGTTATAATTATGGCACATTGATGAGCACAGCATAGATATACTATACCAGATGAGTAAAGTAAGTTTTTGATTGAACTTTTAAATACAAATGCTATGTCCCTTTTGGCTCTGACAAGCTTTTATTTTTTTACTCACTATTTTGCTGACTTCAAGGTATTTTACACTGAAACTATATATAGAGTAGGAATGGGATGGGAATATGAATGACGGTTATGATTAAATATTCTTAATTTTTGCCTGCTCACTCAATCTGGGCTCATTTATGGAGATGAAAGGTCAAAGAAATTTGATCAGTGAAATATAATGTTGTTTGATTGCAAGATGTTATTAATAAGAGAATAGAGATAACATCTTTTGTGTCCCTTACTACATAGTGCTCTTTTAGATTTAATTGGTTTCAGAATCTTGAGATAACCATTGAGCAATAAAACATTACAAAAACAATTTATATACTGAGACATTTGACTACATTTGAAAACCCTTTAACATGCAGTAAAGATCATTTGTTAGATAAGATTTATAAAACTTCAAATGAAGAATCCAAATAGGTCAATGACTGACTGCATGATTAAATGGATGCAGGATACAATGCACCCATGGGAATTTCAGTGGAAGAATATCATAGTCATTTTGAACATTA
This sequence comes from Erythrolamprus reginae, assembly GCF_031021105.1. Lineage (NCBI taxonomy): Eukaryota > Metazoa > Chordata > Lepidosauria > Squamata > Dipsadidae > Erythrolamprus > Erythrolamprus reginae. The sequence continues at coordinate 22,420,668 of NC_091954.1, forward strand.
CATTTTAAATTATATTATTTGGCACCGTGATTAAGGCATCTGTCTAGAAACCAGGAAACTATGAGTTCTAAACCCACCTTAGTCCAAAACCATTGACACTTTCTCTCAGCCCTAGGAAGAAGGCAAGGACAAACCACTTCCGAAAACACTGGCAAAGAAACTTCAGCTGCCAACTAGAAAACACACACACTCCTCAAAAAAGGGACCCTAACTAGGTCAGCAGTTTGCAGCTTGGAAGAGACAACAAATAACATTCCTGCAGATCCACAGGAATTCAAGTTACCTTTACGATTTGGCATTCTTTCTGCCAATTCTTTTGTTACAACGATAGATTGCATGGAAATCTAGTGCACAACCAGTTTGTTAGAGAATGTTTCCAACTGACTCAGCCGCCCTCAGTCAGTTGAGAAGGGCGGCTGAATCTAAATGAATGAATGAATGAATGAATGAATGAATGAATGAATACATACATACATACATACATACATACATACATACATACATAGATAAATAAATAAATAAATAAATAAATAAATAAATAAAAAGCTAGCTAGCAGGTTTCTGTAATGATTAGCAGGACATTTTATATCCGTTCACGTAACTAAACCAATTCAGGATGCAAAAGCTAGATTTCTTTTTAGGATACTTTTGAAAAGAAATCCTGGAAAATATGCAAATGTCTATGGCAGTGATGGCGAACCTATGGCAAGGGTGACACAGGTGGTAGGTAGAGCCATATCTGCTGGTAAACGAGTCATCGCCCTAGCCATACATGTGTGTGTTGGCCAGCTGATTTTTGGCTCACATAGAGGCTCTGGGAGGGCATTTTTGGCTTTCAGAGAGCCTTCGGGAGGATGGGGGAGGGTGTTTTTACCCTCTCCCGGCTCCAAGGAAGCCTTTGGAGTCTGCGGAGGGCAAAACACGAGCCTACTGGGTTGACCAGAAGTTGGGAAACAGGCCATTTCTGGCCCCCAGAGTGCCTCTGCGGGGTGGGAGAAGCTGTTTTCGCCCTCCCCAGGCATTGAATTATGGGTGTGGGCACTCAAGCATGTGTGCTAGAGTGCACACCCGCTCTTTCAGCACCTGAGGGAAAAAAGATTTGCCATCACTGGTCTATGGATTGTTTAACATGTAAATGTAAAAAAACCCCAGTAGCTGCCTTAAGTGGACAAGGCTACTATGATAACATTTATGCTCTTACTTACTGTTCCACATGATTCAGGTCCACCATGAAAAAGCGTGCAAGCCATTCTCACAACCTCTGCTTCCATTTTCCTCACACCTGGGAACACATCTGGATGAAGAGGATTAGCCCATGCAAATTCCTCATAAACCTTGAAGAAAAAGAAAAATAGTCCCTTGAAACTATGCTGCCACCTATGTTCCTTCCTTTCCCTTCGTAAAGATGCTATTGTCCAGCTATATCAGTTTTCGGTCACAATTCAAAGTGTTGGTTATGGCCTATAAAGCCCATCATGGCATCGGACCAGAATATCTCCAGGACCGCCTTCTGCCGCACAAATCTCAGCGGCCGATAAGGTCCCACAGAGTTGGCCTTCTCCGGGTCCCGTCGACTAAACAATGTTGTCTGGCAGGCCCCAGGGGAAGAGCCTTCTCTGTGGCGGCCCCGGCCCTCTGGAATCAACTCCCCCCAGAGATTAGGGCGGCCCCCACCCTCCTTGCCTTTTGCAAACTGCTTAAAACCCACCTCTGTCATCAGGCATGGGAAAATTGATTCCCCTGGGCCGTTTCCGCTTTATGTATGGTTTGTATGAGATGTATGATTGTTTTTTTATTAAATTGTTTTAATCATTGGATTTGTACTGTTTTGTTGTTGTGAGCCACTCCGGGGGCGGCATACAAATCTAATAAATAATAATAATAATAATCATCATCATCATCACCACCACCTGACTGGTGATGAAATACGAAATCCAGCAGAGTGATCTCGTTTGCTGTGTTGTATTGTATAATAATATATGTAAAATGCAACAACCTCTTTCTATTTTCAGTTCATAGAGAATTACAGATAGTCCTTGACTTGCAACCACAATAGAACCGCAATTGTTGCTAAGCAAGACTGTTGTTAAATGAGTTTTGCTCCATTTTGCAACCTTCAGTTAAGTGAATCATTGCAGTGGTTAAGTTAGTAACATGGTTGTTAAGTGAATCTGATTTCCTCATTGACTTTGCTGGTTAGAACTTCATGAAAGGTGATCACATGACTCTAGGACAGGGGTCGGCACTTCTTAAACACTCAAAGAGCCACAAAAGTCTTAACTGAAAGCTCCCTGTTCAATTCTGGAACCAACTGGATCTATTTCCCCTGCCATAGAGACTCCTCTTAGCATAGCCTCTTTTCTCCTCTACTGTCCTAAATGAAAGCTGTGGAGCCGACGGTCAACAGGGAGCCACAGCAGAGGGTTGAAAGAACCACATGCAGCTCCAGAGTCACGGATTGCTGAGCCCTGCTGTAAGTCATGCAACAGTCATAAATGAGAATTTTAGCATCCGAATGTTCATCACATGACCATGGGGATGCTGTCCTTGTTTAGTGTGTCCCAAGCACTCCTGGGGAAGAAGTTTTTTAACTTTTAACCTTGAATCAACTGGCAGAAAAACTGAGCTCTCCTCTTCTTGACCCTTCACCGCTTAAAGAACCAGTTTCCAAAGTCTTTACATTTTTAAAACAGCAAAGTTTTGTTGACATTATAAGCATATGAAACTGAATCTTGACAAAATGGTCAATTAATTGTTATCAGGATCTTTGCAACACAATTGTGGCCTCAACTTCCTTTCTCAGATTTTACCTACTATTACAAAGCTGAAATAATACAGTGTTACTTAAGCATTTTAGGATGAGGAAAAATTGCAGTCCTTGAAAGACAGCAACACTCATCTGATGGGTTTGATGGGATTCCAACAGTCTCTGGAGCTGCATCCCTAACTCTCAATTTTATGCAAGGAAGGACCATTATTTTAAACAACCCAAAGATATGAAACATTAATTTAAAAAATGTAAATGGCACAAAAATATATGAAGGTCCCTTTCTAGTTCTCGTATTGCTTTTTAGGATGAGGGTTTTGGGTTTTGCTTTGTTTTTGCATCCTATACCTAGTTCAAATAAGACAATACAGTTTATACTCATATGTCACTAAAGAAACAAAGTACAGTAGCTAAATATTCAGCACTATTGTTTTATTTACATCTATTGTTGACTTTAATGAAAGTAAACTCTGAATAAATTTTAGAAAAGAACTAACACTGGAGATCACTGAACTCTATACTGTATGGTTTCTACTTTCTTTTACTTTTTTGGTATTTCAATTCTATTATTTTGTAGTTTTATGACTGTTATTTTATCAGCATTTTTAATCATACGGTGGAAGTGTTACTATTTTTCTACATTAGGTATCAAATAAGCCATCAAGAATTATTGGATTGCAATGGAATATTGGTTGCAATCAACCAATCAATCTCATCTGGAATGCACTGGTACAGCTTTTAATTATACACAGAGATTATAAAAGGCGATTCTGCAAGAGTTTTGTGCTTTATTACCTTAACGAGCAGATTAACGAGTTTATCGTCCCCACTGTACACGGTCCCAGATACTTTGCGGTCTTCCCAACGTACGTTACCTAAGAATGGAAGGGGGGAGGAAATGTTGACTCATTACATAAAAGCTCTTTTGGAAATCAAAGCCATACTTCTGGGGTCCCCAAACTTGGCAATTTTAAGACTTGTGGATTTCAACTCCCAGAATTCTGGCTGGAGAATTCTGGGAGTTGAAGTCCACAAGTCTTAAAGTTGCCAAGTTTGAAGACCTCTGCCATACTTTGTTTCTAGTTCACATTATCTTAGTAATTGTCAGTTTGGCATGCTGGTGTTTCCTATATTTGCAAAAGCAGCAGCTTAATCCTAGATAAACCAATTTAACACATATGCATTTCTGAAAGCATTGCCAGTTACTGGGTGAAACGTTAGACTGGTTTTCTGTACAGTGGTACCTCTACCTAAGAACGCCTCTACTTACAAACTTTTCTAGAGAAAAACCAGGTGTTTAAGAATTTTTTGCCTCTTCTCAAGAAGCAAAAAACTTACAAACCCAAGCCTCCAAAACTGTAAACAAAAAAAGGCAGGGAGAAGCCTCCATGGGGCCTCTCTAGGTATCTCCTTGGAGGAAACAGGGCTGGAAAAGACAGGGAGAAGCCTCTGTGGGGCCTCTCTAGGAATCTCCTGGGCGGAAACAGGGCCTCCATCCTCCCTTGGTTTCCCCAATCGCACGCATTATTTGCTTTTACATTGATTCCTATGGGAAAAATTGCTTCTTCTTACAAACTTTTCTACTTAATGACCTGGTCACAGAACAAATTAAGTTCGTAAGTAGAGGTACCACTACATTCTAATTCTAATTAATTAGATTGGTTAGTTAACTAAGTCTTCTAATCACAGGTAGTCCTTGACTTACAAGAGTTTCTTTAATGACCATTCAAAGTTACAACGGCATTGGAAAAAGTTACATATGACCGTTTTTCAAAGTTACCACCTTTGCAGGCTCCCCATGGTCACGTGATCAAAATTCAGATGTTTGGCAACTGATCCATACTTATGATAGTCACAGTGTACTGTGGTCAAATGATTCCCTTGTACCACTTTCTGACAAGATAAGTCAATGGGAAAGACAGATTAACTTAACAATGGTGGCAAGAAATGTCATAAAGTGGGGCAAACCTCACTTAACTAGAGAAATTTTGGGCACAGCTGTGGTTGTTGAGGACTACCTGTATAGTTAAGCACAGAATGTCTAGCTACATTTAGAGCTGGAAGTTGGAATTCATAACTTTGGGAGCAAATTTCTGTAGGACACACCTAACAGCTACATCTTCAGCATGCAACTTATAGGTTTACTTTTTTGCAATTGGCAGTGGGGAAAGACAAGGAAAGGCAACCGATTTTTACATTCTAAAGCACCTAAAACAATGATAGATCATTTTCAGATTTCAACGAAAGATTTATTATGAGTTGGGAGAATCATGATGACAGTCAACGTCACAATGGAAACAGATCAGATCTTACATTTTTTGACCTCTTTAAAGGCCTCTATATCGGTTATTAGATAATACCACATCTTTTCTCTTATTCAGATCTACAGTCATAGGATTGGCAAAGGATGACAGATTTTTTTTTCACATTCCAATAGATCCTCAGTATCATACCCAAAGTGCTGTACTCTTTCAGCTTCTTCATCAATTCTGGCTGGCTGAGACCTGTTGCTGGCAGGCTCTTGAGGTAGTTGTCTTGCAAAAAGGGCAATTTGACAAACATCTCATCCAAAGTCTTGTTTATCTGTTGCTGGATCTATAAATGGCAAAGAACACATGTAAAACTACTAATAAAATAGATTTTTTTTTTTTAAAGGCACCCTTTAGCTGCAGATCTTTTGTTAAAAACAACAATCATAAGGCTTGTTCTCACATAATTCTAAGCTAGAATAGCCAGGAGTGAGTTCAAATTATTCTTATTATTACCAATGGTTCTGTGGCGTGGCTAGGTGGGAAAGTAGGTGTGACATCACTTGACATCACTCACGCACACTCAGTTACGTGATCCCCCACCTAAGCCATGCCCACTGAAGTGGCGATGAAAAAATTTTGGGGACTCTGACAGTGGGGGAGTGGGGAGAGGGGAAAGAGAGGGGGAAAACTCTCAAAAATAGACCGCCAGAGGATTTAGGGTGTGGAAAAGCCATTTCCTGGAAGGAATTGAAGATATTCAACTTTGCAGCCCAGAGGACATGCTTATGTTTATAAATCCAGTGGGGTGGGGGTCAGTGTTCCCTCTAATTTTTTTGGGGGGTGGGCGGAAAAGTATAGTGTCTGAGCGGCAGTCCCTTCGGGACTGGGCGGCACAGAAACAAACAAATAAATAAATAAATAAATAAATAAATAAATAAATAAATAAAATAAACAAACAAACAAACAAACAAACAAACAAATAAACAAACAAACAACAAACAAACAAAAAACCCACCCTGTTTTGCCTCAGAGAATTTCAAAATAAAATACTGTACTGTATGTCTATAACAGTGAGCTCATAATAGGGCAACTCTATCAATATCAAAATGCCACTTAAATAGTTGAGCTAGTTTCAAACTAGATTTTGATTTTCTTTCTCTCTTCCTTACTCCCATTCTTTTTCTTCCTCTCTTTTTTCTATCTGTTTCTCTATCTTCCTCTCTTCCTCTCTCTCTCCTTCCCTCTCACTCTTTCCCTCTCGGCTTCTGGGCAGGTTTGGAAAACTCTGAGTTGATGATGATTTTTAAGTGAGCGATTGCTCACTGCTCAGCTTTGAGGGAACTATGGTGGGGGTGGGAGGGACAACAGGAAGGAAAGGATGGGAGATAGGAAAAAATGCAGGTGAGGCACTGGACTGCACAAGCAGGGTGGGAGGAAATAGCAATAGCTTTTAGACTTATATACCACTTCAATAAGGGAATAAGGAGATCGCTGACGATTTCAATAGCTACTTCTGTTCAGTTTTCTCAAAAGACACCTTACAATACAATACTATAGATGGATATAGCAATGCTTCCAGCTGTACGGATTCAGCTCCAGTGATCTTAAAAGCCGATGTCTTAGAAGAACTTGAACGATTAAAGATAAATAAGGCAATGGGTCCAGATGGCATCCACCCCAGAGTTCTTAAAGAACTCAGATTTGTCACTGCTACCCCCCTGACTGATTTGTTTAACCAATCCCTGTTAACAGGAGATGTTCCTGAGGATTGGAGAATGGCCAGTGTTGTGCCTATCCACAAGAAGGGCAGTAGAGAAGAAGCTGGTAACTACAGGCCAGTTAGCTTGACATCAGTTGTAGTTAAAATGATGGAGACTCTACTCAAAAAGAGGATAAATCAGCACCTAAAAAACAATAACTTATTGGACAAAATCAGCATGGCTTTACTGAAAGCAAATCATGTCAGACTAATCTCATTGATTTCTTTGGCTATGTCACAAAGGTGTTGGATGAAGGTGGTGCCGTGGATATTGCCTATCTGGACTTCAGCAAAGCCTTTGATACGGTTCCACATAAAAAGCTGATAGATAAATTAGTGAAGATTGGACTTAATCCCTAGGTAGTTCAGTGGATTTGCAGCTGGCTGAAGCGTAGACATCAGAGAGTTATTGTTAATGGCGAGTATTCTGAGCAGAGACAGGTTACAAGTAGTGTGCCACAAGGGTCTGTTCTGGGTCCTATTCTTTTTAATATGTTTGTGAGTGACATAGGGGAAGGTTTGATAGGGAAGGTTTGCCTATTTGCCGATGACTCTAAAGTGTGCAATAGGGTTGATATTCCTGGAGGCGTCTGTAATATGGTAAATGATTTAGCTTTACTAGATAAATGGTCAAAGCAATGGAAACTGCAGTTTAACGTTTCCAAATGTAAAATAATGCACTTGGGGAAAAGGAATTCTCAATCTGAGTATTGTATTGGCAGTTGTGTGTTAGCAAAAACTTCAGAAGAGGATTTAGGGGTAGTGATTTCTGACAGTCTCAAAATGGGTGAGCAGTGCGGTCAGGAGGTAAGGATTTGAACTGCTGAACCACAGTTAGCTGAAGTAGCCTGCAGTGCTGCACTCTAACCACTGAGAACCCCACCCACCCCCGGCTGGAAAGTTCATCCAATCCTGGATCAGGACAAAGGGAGGAGGAACCGACTGCAAACCCCCAAAACACAGAAGAGATTGGAGGGTGGGCTCTTTCTGAACGGGCAATCACTGGTGTTGTTCAGTGGGGAGGCTACATAGGGAGACCCATTTGAAGGGACCAGCTCCAAGTAAGCGGTGCAGGTGGCAGCACAATAGCTGTCGTAGTTTGTGCACTGCTTGCTTGGAGCTGGTCTAGAAAGGAAAAAAGCCTCTGGCAGGGAGGGATGGAAATAATGGCCAAAGGAAGGTGGCAATGGCCACAACCTTGAGGTCCCGTGTGGCTGGTGGACCAAGCCATGAGGCTTCGCTCAAAGTGGTGGGGCTGAGAATGCTTGTTAGCATATAGCATGGAAAAGGAAAATGGAATGTTGAGAGAGAGCTAATTTGCATATTGGCATTATGGCCAGGTGTTGGCAGTTGGAAGATTAGAATTCTTGGGGATTCATATGCTGACTGTTGGTGAATCTGCATCATAGAGAGCAGATAAATGCAGAAATACTGTCAATTTGTTTATTTGTGTAAATATGAAACCTGTTCAATGATAAAAGAATAAATAAAACCATAAGTTTTATATTGCAGTCATTGTATTTGTACCCAATATAACATAGAAGCACGGTTCTGCTATGAACAGGCTCTGCTGGATGAAGTGAAGAAATCTCTTATAACCATAAAACACACAGAAATCCAACAATGCTGCTTCTGGCTGGGGAACGGCAGCTCCTAGCAAGGAGGAGCACAGCAATGGGGTAATCTGCACAGGCAGCCCACCACCCCTTCCCCGCCCACACCGGCTGCTGGTCCACCATTGCTCCAAAACACCTGGGGCCATGCAAGAGGCTCACATGGGCAGCAAGCTAGGGAAGCCTTGGCTTATCTTGCTCTGCTCCCTGAGGAAGCAAAAACTGGGATCCCCAAACCAGACCAGCTGCCCCGTGCACATGCACACTCTGGAAACAGGAAGATCATCCTCCTTGATCAAGGAAATGGAGCACCTCCTTGTGAAACCAGATTGCAACGCCTTGGTCTCTTCAGCCTTGAAAGACGGCGTTTAAGGGGTGACTTGATCGAAGTGCATAAAATCATGCATGGGATAGAAAAGGTGGATAGAGAAAAAATATTTTCTCTATCACATAATACGAGGGGGCACTCCCTAAAGCTCATAGGTAAGAAAGTGAGGACAAATAAAGGGAAATATTTCTTCACCCAGAGGGTCGTTGGTTTATAGAATTCATTTCCAGAAGAGGTCATGACAGCTGTCAGCCTGGATAGCTTCAAAGCAGGATTAAACAGATTCATGGATGCCAAGTGTATCTGTGGTTATTGAACGGATGTCCATGTGCTGCCTCTATGTTGGTTGAGGCAGGCACAATTCCCTTGAGTACCACTTGTTGGGGGTCAAGGGAAAGGGAGGGTTTTGTCTTCTCTTTCTGCTCAAGATCCCCATGTACAATTGGTGGGCCACTGTGTGACACAGAATGCTGGACTCGATGGGCTTTGGCCTGATTCAGCATGGCTCTTCTTATGTTCTGGATTGCACATCTGCAATAGGCAACTGCTCTTCTGGTTTTCGACATCCCTGTGCAAATTAAAACTCATTGGCCACTACACGAGAATCCAGAAGAGCAACAGGTGATGGCTTCGCATGCTGGGAGAAATGACTCTGCATGTCACTTACGTCACACGTGCCATAGGTTCGTCATCATTGTACTAGAACCACCTGAAATCAAATATCTTTCAAACCAAACACTCTTGCATATCCATATATTTTCTTGGCTGCCATAGAGAAAATGTGTCCAACAGATATAATCACCTCTTTGTTCTTATGTTTTTTAAGAAAAATATTGTTTCCATTATTATTCCTTTAAATGGCCTGTTTTCCAACTTCTGGTGGACCCAGTAGGCTCATGTTTTGCCCTCCCCGTGCTCCAAAGTCTCCCCTGGAGCCAGGGAAGGGTAAATACACCCTCCCCCATCTTTCCTGGAGGCTTTCTGGCAGACATAAACGCCCTCTGTAGAGCCTCTGTATGAGCCAAAAATCAGCTGGCCGGCACACACATGCACATTGGAGCTGAGCTAGGGCAACTGCTCGCATGCCAGCAGATATGGCTCTGCGTGCCACCTGTGGCACTCCTGCCATATGTTTGCCATCACTGTTCTACCCCATCTTCAGTATGCTCCCTTCAAGAGTTATCTTAGCCTTAGAATTCTTGACCTTGGAAAGAGACATACAGTATTGAGTGCCCTCCAAGAACAGTGTCCTGTTTTAGCTAAGCAGAACACTGAGGAATCCTTCATCTTTTTGAATTCTGTCTGAAGAATCCAAGAACTTTATGGTCTAAATCAGGGGTCTCCAACTTTGGCAACTTTACGATTTGCTGAGGAATTCTGGGAGTTGAAGTCCACAAGTTGCCAAGTTGCCAAGGCTGGAGACCTCTGGTCTATACCAATACAATCAAACATCCTTTTGCTTTGTGGCATCATTGACAGGTTCCATCCTTTCCGCAATTCATGATTTCCTGAAATCATGAATTGCGGAATATAGTTTAAAATGGGAAATCGCAAAAAACTAATGCCGAGATGGAGACTGGGCCAAGTAAAAGAAAGGACTCAAACAGAGCAAGAAACCCACAGTGAACGTAAAAAGAGAGAGATACGGAGAACAGTGCCCGCAAAGAGGACTAGAGCAGAACGCACGTCAACCTATCAGTGAGTCAGCTGGATAGGAGAGGCAGGGGAACTAAAATAAAATGTCAAATAGAAAGTTTTGAAAGCGACGGATGAGTGTGCAAAGGGAGAGACTGCAATATATAATTTGGATGACTCTGGAGCCTGAAGTCAGCATTTGTGGAAAAGCAGTATAAGACTACCAAATGAGCAAGCAATTGCGGAATTAAAAAAATATAAATTGAACTGCTGTGGAGTCGACTCACTATGTGTCAAAGGGGATACATTACTCTCCTTCCTTTCTCTTATTTTTCTCTTCTTTGTATCCTTCTTTAAACTCTCCTCTCTCCTACTTCTTTTCCCTCTTCTTTTCCTTCTACTTATCTAATTCACTATTTTAAAAAACCAACATCGTAATTGAGCACTGTACTATTAATTAATAGTAACACCAATATAGTTAATTTACATATAATATATTGAATGAATTGATCTTTGCCTATTTAAAATATTTATAATATATAGACAAATACAAATACATTATTAAGGAAATATATAATAATGGATATTTACTATTATGTAACAAACATTTTAGGTACAACATTATTGCAATGATTATAACTGAGAAATATTTACAAAACTTAATAATCTACTTATTCTCATTAGTGAAACTACATTGTTATTGATTTAGTATATAGATACAGAGAAGGTAATTTTTAAAAAGCCGAGAACAAAAAAAACTTTGGATGGTTATTTGAGGTGGGATTTACAAAATATTAGGAGAGCAAAACAAAATATTAAAGTAAATGACAACTGTTACTACAACAACAGTGGGTGGAGGGAAGAAGGCAACAACCAATACTATGGCAGGAAAGCATCCACCACTAGTCAGCATTCTATCAAGATGTTGACCTCCAAAAAACCAGGAAGCACATCGGTTATACAAAATATGAACGCCACTCTTGCAATCATGCAGGACACCATGTTGAAAGCCATGCTGAGCTGAAATTAGATATTTCAAAACTGGACAATAGGATAGTATTAAATACAAGGGAAATTCCCAAAAACCCGAACAGCACATAAAAATGGTAGAGACTAAAGCTGAACAAACTGGAAAAAAATTAGAAGGGTTCAAATATTCATGTTCAAATACCTTAAATTTATTAAGCATCTTAAAACTTACAATGCGACCTCTTTGGAGGGAGTGATTATTAAAAAAATAATGCGTGCAGGAATGGACATGCTCACAAGGAAACTGAAATGGAAAAAGGATTCAGACTATTATAAAATTTGATTAAAAGAAAGAAACAATAAATGAAGTAAAACTACATAAGAATATTCTTTAAGAGTTTAATAGTTGAAGTAACTACCGTATTTTTCGGTGTATAAGATGCACCGATGAATAAGACACACCTAGATTTTAGAGGAGGAAAACAAGGAAAAAAGTATTCTGAACCAAATGGTGTAGTATTACACTGTTTAATAAAATACCAGTGTAGCAGAATACTTTTTACAACCATGTACACATTTTACAAACTTCAAACTTGACCGCTTCAAGACTTGCGGATTTCAACTCTCAGAATTCCTCCACCAGTCATGCTAGCTCAGAATGGGAGTTGAAGTCCACAAGCCTTAATCTTGCCAGGTTTGAAGACCCTTGCCCTTTCCTTCCTGTTGCCCCATCCGCCAGAGATCCTTGGTGAAATTGTAAAATTGGAGCAGGGACAATGTTTATCTACCTACACACTTCCTAGAAAACCCAATGCATGTAACAAAAAAAATCTTGTTTCAGATTCTTCTGCTACGTTCCTAAATAGAAACAAAACACAAAAGATTAGAGGTCCCAACTAATTTTAAAAATAAAATGAGAGGTATCTTTCTCCCTCTCCCTTTCCAGCTAAATGTTATATGTAAATGTAAATAAATTCTTCAGTTCTGAATTTTAGAGATGTTTTGGACTAGAGTTCCATTATTAATTCTTGGAGAGGGGGCTGATGGGGATTGCTTCTTTTGCAACAGACTGGATAATGGGAACTGTAGTCCAAAGCATCTATACTGTTCTCTGTTGCAGGAAGGGACGATCCCTATCAACACCCCCACCCCAGAGGTGGTTGATTGGACTTGTAATCCAAAGCATCTCCCGTATAAGTCCAAGTCACATTCTGATCTCTCAATGTTAAATAATGCAAAAATAATGGGGATAAACTTTGAAAAGCGGGCCTCTGCAGCGGGGGAGGCAAGCCCCCAACAGTCTGGAAAACTTGGACCAGGAGTCACTGCTTACAGTCACTCATGCCCTCATCACCTCGAGGTTCGACTACTCTAACGCTCTCTACGTGGGGCTACTTTTGAAGAGTGTTCAGAAACTTCAGATCATGCAGAGTGCAGCTGCGAGAGCAATCATGGGCTTCCCTAGGTATGCCCATGTTACACCAACCCTCCGAAGTCTGCAGTCACAATTCAAAGTGTTGGTTATGACCTTTAAAGCCCTTCATGGCATTGGACCAGAATACCTCCGAGACCGCCTCCTGCCGCACGAATCCCAGCGACCGATTAGGTCCCACAGAGTGGGCCTTCTCCGTGTCCCATCGACTAAACAATGCCGTCTGGCGGGACCCAGATTTCTCTGTGGCAGCCCCGACCCCCTGGAACCAGCTCCCCCCAGAGATTAGGATTGCCACCACCCTCCTTGCCTTTCGTAAACTTTTAAAACTCACCTCTGCCGTCAGGCATGGGGGAACTGAGACATCTCTCCTTGCCTATGTAGTTTATGTATGGTATGTTTGTGTGTATGCTTTTTAAATAATGGGGTTTTTAGGCTTTTAATGTTAAATTGTTATTTTAGACTCTTTAATATTAGATTTGTTATTGTACAGTGGTACCTCATCTTACGAACCTCTTCTAATGAACTTTTCAAGATACAAACCCGGTGTTTAAGATTTTTTTGCCTCTTCTTCCGAACTATTTTCACCTTACGAACCCAAGCAGCTGCTGCTAGGATGAAGGGGTTTCTTTTTTTCCCCTTTTTTGAAGAAAGAAAAGGGAGGGGCAGCTTGGAGGAGTAAAGATTTTGCATGCTTGCAAAGGCACTGAAACGGTGTCTTTTGAAAAAAGAAAAGGGAGGGGCGCCCCCCTTGCCTTTCTTCCTTCCCACTCACCCTTTAGCCTAGCCTTGCTTCTTCCACCCGCCCCCTTTAGCTGCTCCTCCCTGCCCTCTGTTTGCCTCCCTTCTAAAGTTTGGGATTCCTATGGGAAACATTGTTTCATCTTACGAACTTTTCACCTTACGAATCTCCTCCTGGAACCAATTAAGTTCGTATGATGAGGTACCACTGTATATTGTTTTATCACTGATGTGAGCCGCCCCGAGTCTGCAGAGAGGGGCGGCATACAAATCTAATAAATAATAATAATAATAATAATAACAACAATAATAATAATAACAATAACAACAATAATAATAACAACAATAACAACAATAAAACAATAACAACAATAACAAACAAACAAACAACAACAACAACAATAATAATAAAATGCCCAAAAGACAAGAGAAAATAAAAGCAAGAAAAACAGATATCTCAGGAAAGTCTTAAGAATTTCAGAGACTTCTAGAAAACCCCTCCTTGGATTGGCCGGGCTGCCTCTCCTCGCCCCGAGAGGCAGGGGCATTTAAAAAGCCGGCAGACTCTTCAGCTGTGGGGAAAATTAGCGAGCGTGGTACTGAAGCAGCAGACTCTGTTGCTGCCACATCTCTCATTCCTTGAAAGGCACGATGCTGTGGGGTGCTGGAGAGCCCAAAAACAATCTCTCCTCGGCACCTCAGCAACCCAAGTCCTTTTGAGCTGTTGAGGTAATTCTAAGTGAGACTTTGTATCGGAGAGGGCATGAGAGGTATGGTGTCCTACTTCTGTGCCAATTTTGCCAGCTTGGAGGTGAGCTGCTGCTTTCCTCTGCATGGGAATCCCTCTTTCTCCCCCCCCCCACCCCCACAAGCCCATGGTGTACCGATTCGGGCAGGTGCTGCAGAGCGCCCTTCCCAAACCGCCACACCCTCCCAAATACGCCCCCTAAGCCAGTGTTTCCCAAACTTTTTTGAGCCGCGGCACATTATTCATATTTTCAAAACCCTGGGGAACATTGAATGGGGGGGGGGGGCTAAAGAAAAGTTTGGACAAAAAAAATCTGTCTTCCTCCCTTTCGCTCTATTTCTCCCTATTTCTCTCTCTTCCTTCCTTCCCTTCTTTCTCTCTCTCCATCCCTCTTTCTTTCTTTCTTTCTTCCTCTCTTTATCTCTCCCTCCTTCCCTTCCTCTATGTCTTTCTCTCCCCCTTGCTCTCTCTCTCTCTCTCTCTCTCTCTCTTGCTATCTCTTTCTTGCTTTTTTCTCTCTTTCTTGCTCTCTCTCTCTCTTTCACTGTCTCTTGCTATATGTCTTTTTCTTTCTTTCTCTCTCTCTGCCTCTCTTGCTATCTCTCTTTCTTTCTCTCTCTCTTTCTCTGTCTCTCTTTCTCTCTCTCTTGCTATGTCTCTCTTTCTTTCTCTCTCTCTCTGCCTCTTTTGCTATGTCTCTCTTTCACTCTCTCTTTCTCTGTCTTTCTTGCTATGTCTCTCTCTCTCTGTGTCTTTCTCTCTCTCTCTCTGCCTCTTGCTATGTCTCTCTTTCTCTCTCTCTTTCTTTCTGTCTCTCTTTCTCTCTGTCTCTCTTGCTATGTCTCTTTCTTTCTCTCTCTCTGTGCCTCTCTTGCTATATCTCTTTCTCTCTCTCTCTCTGCCTCTCTTGCTATGTCTCTCTTTCTCTCTCTCTTTCTCTGTCTCTTTCTCTGCCTCTCTTTTTCTCTCTCTCTCTCTCTGCCTCTCTTGCTATGTCTCTCTTTTTTTCTCTCTCTCTCTGCCTCTCTTGCTATGTCTCTCTTTCTCTCTCTCTTTCTCTGCCTCTCTTGCTATGTCTCTCTTTCTCTCTCTCTCTGTGCCTCTCTTGCTATGTCTCTCTTTCTTTCTCTCTCTCTCTCGGCTGACTGCGAGCGGGAGCCCTGACGATGGCAGCTGGACGTGCTGCTGGACGCCTTATATGCCAGCCCTGCAGAGCCAGCATGTACGGCGTCCAGCAGCACGTCCAACCGCCATCGTCGGTGCATCCAACCTGGAGCTCCCTCTCGCCGCCCCCATCTCCCTGCGACCGCCTGGGGCCGCTGCAGCCGGCACCCTCCCGCTCCCGCTCCCACCACCAGTGCCCTCCCGCCGGGCCCCAAAGGACACTTGCCGCCGACGCCAGGGAACTCCAGCTGGGCGGGGCGCTGCCGGTGCCTCCGACCTGGAGCTCCCTCTCGCCACCCCCATCTCCCCGCGACCGCCTGGGGCCGCTGCAGCCGGCACCCTCCCGCTCCCGCTCCCACCGCCAGTGCCCTCCCGCCGGGCCCCAAAGGACACTTGCCGCCGATGCCAGGGAACTCCAGCTGGGCGGGGCGCTGCCGGTGCCTCCGAGCTCCCACTCGCAGCTGCCCCCCGGCTCCTGCCCGATGCCGCGGTTTCTGGCGCTCTCCTGCTGGGCCCCAAAGAAGGAAGGCAGGAAAAAGGAGGCGCGAAGAATGAAGCTCTCCTTTTTCCCGCCTTCCTTCTTTGGGACCCAGCAGGAGAGCGCCGGAAACAGTGGCAACGGGCAGGAGCCGGGGGACAGCTGCGAGTGGGAGCTCCAGGTCGGAGGCACCGGCACCGGCAGCGCCCCGCCCAGCTGGAGCTTCCCTAGGAGCTTCGCAGCACACCTGACCGTGTCTCGCGACACACACCGGTTGGGAAACGCTGCCCTAAACTGCCTCAGTTGGGAAGAGATGGCAGCTGTCTGGCCACTGCCACAGCTTCTTCGCCCAAGCTGCTTTTTGGCTGCTGGGACAGCTCCTCAGCCAATGATCGCTGGTCTCCCGCTGGGGGGTGGAAGCGCCAGAATTCTGAAGCTGGCATCCTCTCCTCCAAATGCCGGGCACCCCTCCCATCTCCGGGGCTGAGCCGCTGGCCTCCAGCCAAGAAAGGCCGCTGCCACCGCTGCTGACCCCCACCCAACTCCCCACACCCCATGCAATGTTCGGTGTATAAAACGCACCCAGTTTTTGACACACTTTTCTGCGTCAAAAAGGTGTGTCTTATGCACCGAAAAATGTGGTACATTTACAGTACAAATAAAGAATGAGCAATTATAATGCTAACAAAGCAATGTATCTCCAATAAGAACTTCTGATAGAAATGGGTTGTAAATACCCCAAATCCCAAATGTTTGTTGTATGTCTGCTTATGCTGTGTGTGTGTACTAATAATTTTTTTTAATTAAAAATAAAATAAAAGAAAACTTACAATGCGACCAATGATAGGCAGCTTGCGTATAAATCTGAAGAACCATTTTTTAAATCGTTCTGTTAAACCTAAGGAAAAAGAAAAATAGTAAAAAAAAAAATTAAGGAAAAATTATCCAAAAATAGCTCTGAGACATACAACACGCACATTTACAAAATGTGAAAACTTTCACAAAAAAGGTAGAAAGGCAGATTTGTAGGTGGTGGAAAATCAGATGTTATTTATAAAGGTGGTTATTTTTGCAAACTATAATTCAAACTGGCCACATTATAAGGCTGCAGCACATCAAAACGGCTGTTAATCAAAAAAGAGGCTGGAGGAACTGAAAATTCAATCTCACTTGTTCCGTGCTTCATTCATTCATTCATTCATTCATTCATTCATTCATTCATTCATTCATTCGATTTCTATGCTGCCCTTCTCCTGAGACTCAGGGCGGCTTGCAGCAAATTTATGCAAAACACGTTAGAAATCTACAATAAAATCTACATTTAAAATACTGTGTTAAAACCCCAATACTTAAAATTAATCAATCGCATCCATACATACATACATACATTCAATCATGATGGTCAAATACAGTGATCCCTCGAGTTTCGCGATCTCGAGGTTCGCGAAACGCCATATCGCGAGTTTTCAACCCGGAAGTAAACTCCACCATCTGCGCATGCGTGCCCTTCCACGCATGCGTAGATGGTGGAGTTTCCCCGCCGGGCAGAGGCTTCCCTGGGTCTTCCCCCTCTTGCCCTGGTAAGACAGCATCGGCGCGAGCAACGGCGTGGGCGGGCGGGCGGCACGCGCGCGGGAAACCCCACCTCCGCCTCCCAGCTGGGAAGCGGAGCCAGCAACAGCGTGGGCGGGCGGGCGGTGCGCGCGAGCCTGGGGACACCCTAGCTCTGCTTCCCAGCGCGCGCGCGTTGCTGGGGAAAGCGCGCGCGCTTGGGGACTCCCTAGGTCCGCTCCCCAGCTGGGGAGGGAGTCCCCACCCCGCGCGCGTTGCTGGGGAATGCGCGCGCGCTTGGGGACTCCCTAGGTCCGCTCCCCAGCTGGGGAGGGAGTCCCCACCCCGCGCGCATTGCTGGGGAAAGCGCGCGCGCTTGGGGACTCCCTAGGTCCGCTCCCCAGCTGGGGAGGGAGTCCCCACCCCGCGCGCGTTGCTGGGGAAAGCGCGCGCGCTTGGGGACTCCCTAGGTCCGCTCCCCAGCTGGGAGCGGACCTAGGGAGTCCCCAAGCGCGCGCGCTTTCCCCAGCAATGCGCGCGGGGTGGGGACTCCCTCCCCAGCTGGGGAGCGGACCTAGGGAGTCCCCAAGCGCGCGCGCTTTCCCCAGCAACGCGCGCGCGGTGGGGACTCCCTCCCCAGCTGGGGAGCGGACCTAGGGAGTCCCCAAGCGTGCGCGCTTTCCCCAGCAACGCGCGCGGGGTGGGGACTCCCTCCCCAGCTGGGGAGCGGACCTAGGGAGTCCCCAAGCGCGCGCGCATTCCCCAGCAACGCGCGCGCGGTGGGGACTCCCTCCCCAGCTGGGGAGCGGACCTAGGGAGTCCCCAAGCGCGCGCGCATTCCCCAGCAACGCGCGCGGGGTGGGGACTCCCTCCCCAGCTGGGGAGCGGACCTAGGGAGTCCCCAAGCGCGCGCGCTTTCCCCAGCAACGCGCGCACGGTGGGGACTCCCTAGCTCCGCTTCCCAGCTGGGGAGCGGAGCTGGGATGTCCCCAAGCGCGCGCTCACCCCAGGCGCGAGCAACGGGGTGGGCGGGCGAAGGGCGGCTGGCAGTGGAAGCAAAAACACCATCTGCGCACGCGCAGATGGTGTTTTTACTTCCGCACCGCTACTTCGCGAAAAATCGATCTTCGCGAGGGGTCCTGGAACGGAACCCTCGCGATGATCGAGGGATCACTGTACTAATAATAAGTCAATTAAATTAATTAAATTAATCATTTAAAAATATCTTATGGAAATTTAAGTCTCATTTTCTTTCTACAGCTTAATTTATCTGCTACAATGCTTTCTGATTATCCATTTACAACAAGGGCTAGCAACTTATCATTTGAAACTGATCTGATCATACTCAAATATGGCGTGTATATTTAAAATATAGCATGTATATGAAAAAGATGTTGAGACTCTACAGTGCAGAGAAGAGCAACAAAGATGATTAGAGGACTGGAGGCTAAAACATATGAAGAGGGGTTGCAGGAACTGGGCATGGCTAGTTTAATGAAAAGAAGGACCGGGGTGACATGATAGCAGTGTTCCAATATCTCAAGGGTTGCCACAAAGAAGAGGGAGTCAAACTATTCTCCAAAGCACCTGAGGGTAGAACAAGCAGCATTGGGTGGAAACAAAGAGAGAAGCAATTTAGAACAAAGGAGAAATTTCCTGACAATTAGAACAATTAATCCATGGAACAGCTTGCTTCAAGAAGTTATGAGTGCCCCAATACTGGAAGTTTTTAAGAAGATGTTGGAAAACCATTTGCTTGAAGTGGTGTAGGGTTTCCGGCCTAAGCAATAGCACTTATATACCACTTCACAGTGCTTTACAACCCTCCCTAAGCAGTTTACAGAGTAATCATATTGCCCCCAACAATCTGGGTCCTCATTTTATCCACCTCGGAAGGATGGAAGGCTGAGTCAACCTTGAGCCAAACTCAAGCTCAAACTCAACCCAGACAAGACGGAGTGGCTGTGGGTTTTGGCTCCCAAGGACAATTCCATCTGTCCGTCCATCACCCTGGGGAGGGAATTATTGACCCCCTCAGAGAGGGTTCGCAACTTGGGTGTCCTCCTCGATCCACAGCTGACATTGGAACATCATCTTTCGGCAGTGGCGAGGAAGGTGTTTGCCCAGGTTCGCCTGGTGCACCAGTTGCAGCCCTATTTGGATAGAGAGTCATTGCTCACGGTCGCTTACGCCCTCATCACCTCGAGGTTTGATTACTGCAATGCTCTCTACATGGGGCTACCTTTGAAAAGTGTTCGGAAACTTCAGATCGTGCAGAATGCGGCAGCGAGAGCCATTGTGGGGCTTCCTAGATTCGCCCACGTTTCTACAACACTCCGTGGCCTGCATTGGCTGCTGATCAGTTTCCGGTCACAATTCAAAGTGTTGGTTATGACCTTTAAAGCCCTACATGGCAATGGACCAGAGTACCTCCGGAACCGCCTGCTACCGCACGAATCCCAGCGACCAATAAGGTCCCACAGAGTTGGCCTTCTCCAGGTCCTGTTGACTAAACAATGTCGTTTGACGGGCCCCAGGGGAAGAGCCTTCTCTGTGGCGGCCCCGGCCCTCTGGAATCAACTCCTCCCGGAAATTAGAACAGCCGCCACCCTCCTTGTCTTTCGCAAATTACTCAAGACCCACCTATATCGCCAGGCATGGGGGAACTGAGACACCTCACCCAGGCTTTTATATTTTATGTTTGGTATGTATGTGTTGTATGGTTTTAATTGTTGGGGTTTTATATATCTTTTCTTTTAATATTAGTTTTATTTACTGTTATATTGTTTTTATTATTGTTGTGAGCCGCCCCGAGTCTTCGGAAAGGGGAGGCATACAGATGTAATAAATTGAATTGAATTGAATTGAGCCAGTGGTGAAATTTGAACTGGTGAACTACAGCCAGCAGTCAGCAGAAGCAGTTTGCAGTACAGTGTTCCCTCGATTTTCGCGGGTTCGAACTTCGCGAATAGCCTATACCAGTGATGGGCAACCTTTTGAACTTGGTGTGTCAAAATTCGCCAAAAAACTGAGCATAACTCGGGTGGTGTGTAACCTTGAGAAAAAAACATAATTTTGTGATATTTATAGTTTAAATAACAAATATGCATAATTATTTAACTTACCTACTTAGTGACTTCTTTGTTAATCTGTCAGTTGGTTTCTTTTGTTGGTCTTGCTGTTATTTAACTTGTGGGGGGTGCCATGAACTAAGATAAGTGAGGGGGAATTCTTCCAGTGATGGCGAACCTGTGGCAGTCCAGCTGGACTGCCACAGGTTCGCCATCACTGATTTAGTGACATTATAACTTGTTGCATATAAATAAATGTTTGACCCCACTTTGATAAAGAAGCACAAACTAATTGGGAAAAATAGTAATGTATTATATTGATATGCTGCCCAATTTCCAAAGAAAATGCTAAGTACTGTAACTAAAGGCAATAATGAGTTTTTAGGATTGTAAAGTTCTTATGCCAAACACTCCACTTCATTCTCTGCCTCAATCATTTTCTCATTTCTCTTTTTTTTCTCCCCTTTATTCTATCATTTCTCTCTCTCTTCCTATCTTCTCTCTCTCACTCTTTCTTTCTCTCTCCCTTCCTTTCTTTCCTTCTCTCTTCCTTCCACTTTTTTCTCTTTCTCTCTCTCTCTCTCCCTTCCTTTCTTTCTCTTCCTTCCACTTTTTTCTCTTTCTCTCTCTCTTTTCCTTCCTTCCCCTCCCTCTCTTTCTCCCTCTCTCCCTTTATAACACCGTTCTGGAAGGCGAGCAGGGAGCAGAGGGGCGAGGGCGAGGGGTGCAGACCCTGAAATAGGCCTGCAAGCCCTCCCCTCGCTCCCAGCGGCCCCTGCGAGCCAACCACCGTTGTGGTGGGCTCCGACGCTTGGCGCCGCGCCAATCAGCTGGGAGGCGGCGCCCCGCCCCCCCAGCTGAAACTGACGTCCGGCCAGGGCGATTCTTTCCCCGGCCGGACAGGCATGCTTGTGCTGCCAAAGGCAGCGTGTGGGCGAGCGTGCGCTCTGCGCAGGCGCGCCCAGCTGGGAGGCGGTGTTCTCGCCCCAGCGGCGTGTCACCGAAAATGGCTACGCATGTCAGTGCTGACACGCGTGTCATAGGTTCGCCATCACTGGCCTATACCATGGTTTTTTAAAAAATATTAATTAAAAAATACTTCGCAGGTTTTTCCCTATACCACGGTTTTTCCCACCCAATGACGTCATATGTCATCGCCAAACTAATAATTTTTGCAAATAAATAACAAAAAAAATAATTATTGCTAATAAATAATTATGTTTATAAATATCAGGATCACTAAGTGTCTTACTCAATGGTGAGTACCAGTAATAATGGTGAGTAAATGGTTGTTAAGGGAATGGGAAATGGTAATTTAGGGGTTTAAAGTGTTAAAGGAAGGCTTGTGATACTGTCCATAGCCAAAAATGGTGTATTTACTTCCGCATCTCTACTTCGCGGAAATTCAACTTTAGCGGGTGGTCTCGGAACGCATCCCCCACGGAAATCGAGGGAACACTGTACTGCACTCTAAGCACTGCGCCACCAAGATTCATACTTCCGCGTCTCTAGTTTTGGACTGGAAAACCTCCAAGGTCCCTTCCAACTCTGTTATTCTATTCTATACTATTCTAACACACAGTATGTCCAGGTGTTCCTCTCTTGCTATTTCCTATCTTTTAATTTTGGGATTAGACTGCAATCAAGGAATTACTGGGGTGCAGAAACCATGCATGAAGATTAAGAACAGTACAATATTATGACACTCCAAAGCATTGCGAATTTGTTAGATTCCTCACATGAAGGAGATGTGACCCTTACTTTCTGACTGGAAAAGAAACATGTGTATCTTCACAATCAGCAAGGTAGCAGCAGCTGTTGATGCAATGACTTGCCATGGTTCCATCCCGGAGCATTTTTCATTCACCACATTTCTTGTTTGGTTTATGTATTGCAGGAAGATTTGATGGTAGAGAGTAAGAGTCTCCTGGAGAAGAGAAGAGACAAACCACAACATAGAATGAAACCACTTCACTGAACAACGTTTTTATCCAACTTCCCTAGACAAGTTAAAAACAAAAACACAAAAAAGACTGCACAAAAACAGAAAGGGATCTGGTGAGAGTAACAATGTGTCCCAGAGAAAAGGCACTTCAAACAAATGAGGCTCACGCGGTGGTTATTCTGGGGAATTTCTGAGGAACTTAAATACCTTAAAAACTTTGGTTCCAAACTATTAACTAAAACTTGTATGGAGTCAAAATTACAACAAAAACCTACAGAGCTTTAAGAATCTTTGTACCACATCCCATTTGAAAGAGCCTCTTTCGCCCAGCGCCGCTTCAGAAGCCACTGCCCAGTGCCTCTCGCCTTCCGCCGTTGCCCACCCGCCCTCTTTCGCCCAGCGCCGCTTCGGAAGCCGCCTGACGCCGTCAGGGGGGCACAGCGCTTTGCAACTGCATCAGCGGCGGGAGCTGGACCCGGCCGCCGCCCCCCTTGCTAGCTCCGAGGCCGGGAACCCGCCGCCGCTGCCTTCAAGAGGCCGGTTGGGAAGGAAGGAAGGGAAGCAGGAAAGCGGCTGCTTCTCTCTTCCTCCTTCCCCGCGCTGCTTGGCGAGCGGAGAGGCAGTCGCCTCGCCTGCCGCCCTGCTCTGCTTCCCTCCCTCCCTCCCTCCGCAGACCCAAAGACAAAGGAGGCGCGGAGTGTGGGGAGCCGCCTGGCAGAGCGCTCCAACCAAGCGGAGCAGCGGCGCGGATAGCCCGCAGCCAGGGTGGGGAAGGCGGGGCGCGCATCGCCGGCTCGTCCCGTTCTGCGGCGCACACAAGATTGACAGGCATGCAGAATGACAGGCGAGCAGGAAGACCTTCCTAACTCCCTCCCCCCCAGCCGAAAACCCAAAGGCGGCCTGCCGCCACCCGCTTGAGCCAGGAGGCAGGCAGGGCAAAGTGTGTAGAGGGGAAGGATGCTCCGGTTTCCCGGGTGGGGGCGGTGAGCGCTCGGAGGGGGCATAGCCCGCGGCTCGTATCTCGAATTTCAGCTCGGGAGTAGAACAGAAATGTCTCTCCCCTCCTAGCTCGTATCTCGAAATGCTCGTGTGTAGAGCAGCTCGTATGTCGAGGTACTACTGTAACTTCAATCTAGATAACATCGATATGCAATGCAAGATGTTTTGCATGATGACCCTGAGAACCAACAACAATTTACATTCTGACTATCATTATACTCTGTAAGCAAATGAAACCAATACTCTACTGCAAGAACTGTGCTAAAATAAAATTATTTTAAGATCATTTGAAGAACATCACGAGCTGCAATAAAAGCAGATCCATAATTTTCTATTTCTATAGCCTTTTATGATTACACGGTATTCCCCAAGCTTTGTCAATGAAGTCTATTTTATCCAGCTCTCGGGAAAGCTTTGCTCCAGAAACACACATTAGTATTGGCTCATTCTACTCTTCAAACCTGTTCTACAACTTTCAGCTGACTTAAGCTCATTTTGGAGCAGGTCTTACCAAGGTGTGGTATTTTGCTTTACTATGCACAAGAAAATGCATAAACAACATTTCCCAAATGCATGTTCTTCAAATATGTTGAACAAGGATTTGCATCATTTCCATACAACATGGCCATCACAAAACGGAGTTTGGAAGCCTGTTTTCACTGGCAGAGTGCTCAGGCTGCCACAGGCGCCCTGACATGAGTGGCGTCCAGTTGGCCATGCTCACCCCGGCCCCCCGAGGTCAAACACAACCCTGATGCGGCCCACAATGGAATCGAGTTTGACAGCCCCGATCTAGAAGGAATCAAGAGTAGGATGACTCCCAGAGATTTACTCCATGCAGCTTCAAGCTTAATCCCTATATTATGGATATTCCATGTCAACTATTAAATTTTAAAACTAGGTTGGACTAGGAGTGTCCAACCTTAGCAACTTTAAGATTTCTTGACGTCAACTCCCAGAATTCATTAGCTAGCAAGTATATTAGATGAGACAGTAGACAAATATTTCTGATTAGGGAAAGGACTATTAATGTCAGTATTTATATTTACATTAACAAATAAGGCTTCATTCAATTTTGTTTTACTGCTGTAATGTTAGCCATCATCTAATTTAAATTTGCACGCTGTCAGACTCTCAACAACTCTGAAATCCCATTTAGGAATTTGTTTAGTTGAATTGTTTAAAGTCACCTTGAGGTTTACAGCCTCTTTATTCATTCTGTTTATTTAATTCAATAATACATATTGCTTTTCCCATAGTGTCATGAGTTCCTAGATTTTTATCCCTTATTTTAAAGCTATGAAAAATATAATTTCAAACTCTTTTATCTTGATGAATCAAAACAAAGGGAGACCAAGAAGTGTGCTAAAGATTTGGTCTGGGGCACCTTAAAGGAAGGAACATCAATCAAAACACTACACTGGCACTACCAATCAGTGGACAAGATTAAATTATACAGATTTACTTGATATTTTGCTTGTTCTATTTAGATAGTGGTCCAAATTACTTAAGGAAAAAGACACAATGCAGGAAGTTCTTGACTGACAACCACAATGGAGGCCAAGCAAGGTAGTTGTTAAGTGAATTTTGTTCCATTGTACAACTTTTCTTACCATTTTTGTTAAGTGAATCACTGCAGTGGTTAAGTTATTAACATATTTGTTAAATGAATCTGGCTTCCCTATTGACTGCGCTAGTCAGAACTTCTCAAAATATGATCACATTACCCCGGGACACTGTGACTGTCATAAATATGAGTCAATTGCCAATTGTTCATTTTGTTAAAAAAATAATTTTGAGTTTTATACAAACACAACATTTAAACAAACATCAACACAAACACAAATCCAGCTATTTTTCAAGTAAGTTAACATCCAATTATTTCCTTCTTATCCATATACTATAAGATTATATATCTATACATATATTCTAATATCATACACATTTTTATTGCAAGTCAGTTTCCTTTTTCCTATCCATTTGTACCACAATGTCCAGATATCATAATAGTCCGAGTCTTTTTTATCATTTATTGCCATAGTTAACAGATCCATTTCTACACAATCATATACTTTCTTAATTATTTCTCTATCCTCTGGTATTTTTGGATCATTCCATTTTTGTGCATACATAATTCTTGCTGCTGTCACAATATGTAGCAGCAGATATTTTATGTTTCTTGAGTAAGTTATCTTTACAATTCCTAACAAAAATAGTTCCCGGGTGAATTCAATATTAATTGCTGTTATTTCTTGTAGCCAATTATGAAGTTTTCTTCAATATTTCCTTGCTTTGGGACATGTCCACCATGCATGAAAGGAGGAATCCTGCTCTTTTTTACATTTCCCACAGCAATTTGCAATTTGCGAATTGAAATTTGGATATATTTTAGCCAATCTCTTCAGGGCCAAATGCCACCGATAAAACATTTTATGTTGTTTTTCTTTATATGCTGTTGATTTAGTTAATTTTATATTCCTTTTCCAAATTTGCTCCCAGTCTGCCAGGGTTATATTATGACCAGTGTTTTTGGCCCAGGCAATCACTGACAATTTCCTCTTGTTTATCGTGTTCAATCATGTATTTGTAAATTTTTGATATCATTTTCCCTTCTGGGCCCATAAGTATTTTATCTAGTTGTTGCGTCTGGATATCAATTCCAGGTCCCTCCAAATCTTTTTTGTATCTAGATTGAATTTGTAAATAAACCCACCAATCTACATTAATGTTTCGCTTTGCCAAATCTTCTCTACTTTTTAATTTGCCAGATAGGTCAAAAATTTCCTTGTATGTATTTAATTACCTTGGTCTTATCGATTGTGTTAGGATATATAAACGCCTCCATTGTTGATAGCCAATTTGGTACTTTCAAATACTTTCAATTGCCAATTGTTCAAATTTTGATCACATGACCATGGGGATGATACAATGTTCATAAGGGTGAAAACGGCCATAAGTCAATTTTCAGTGCCATTTTTAAAGATTAAACAGTCACTAAATTAATGGTTATATGTTGAGGAATACCTGTATCAAAACGAGCTGAAAGCAATAACAGTCCTTTAGGGCTATCTGGAACTATCTACACCAGTGTTTCCCAACCTTGGCAACTTGAAGATATCTTCAAGTTGCCAAGATTGGGAAACACTGATCTACACAACCAACTGTGCCTTGATCCCTTGGCTTGTCCCCAAGCCATTTGTTTTCTTGCCTTCCAAAGTTGACTTGAGTACATTTAAATTTCTTCTACATTTCTATCTTTTTCTAGCAACACCTGTAGACCAATCTGTTTTGTCTGCAGCAGTAAACGAATTGCATATCTTTGATGTTCCTTAAAAGGCAATATTAACAGAATTATTTATTGATTGATTTGATTTGTATGCTGTCCATCTTGAAGAAAGCCAACCAGTAAAATCTCTCTGTTTTGTGCACAGGCACCTTTTATCTAAAAAAATTTCCTTTTAGAGAGGTTCAAATTCCATCTGCTGCTTATTAGGCTATTTACACAGATCTAATCAGTAAACCATGTTGTCATACCTTCAATCAGATTACCCTGAGATAGCAAATCTCTGACTTGCACTATGGCTCCATAATTAGCCTCACGTGTATTATATTGCCAAATCTTTTTACAGGAATTTTGCACAATGTAGAACAGGTACCGAAAGGCAAGGATTCCATCTGCCCTAATTTAGCCTCTCAATTTAGACTCTTGCCCTAATTTAGCCTCTTGCACATATTAACAAACAATCATTCTAATACGACTACAGTCACATTGAACTGGGTTCTACCTGTTAGATCTTATTTACCCTTCACCGAAAGAATAATACATTTTATTAATTAGTGCATCTTGGAGAATGAGTTTGTCTCAGCTATGCAAGGACTTTAAGAAATGCAGCTTCAAGCTCCGATCCCTGCTATAGACTTAATAAGATTGACTGGCATGCATCACACCAAGCTATGTTGTCCATCCCGGTCTAGGTTGAACCATCAGAAAGTTAACATTATAACGGGTTTAACCATAGTTCCCTCTAAGCTGAGCAGTGAGCAATCGCTCACTTAAAAATCATCATCAACTCAGTTTTCCAAACCTGCCCAGAAGCCGAGAGGGAAAGAGTGAGAGAGGAAGAGAGAGAAACAGATAGAAAAAAGAGAGGAAGGAAAAGAGAAAGAAAAAGAATGGGAGTAAGGAAGAGAGAAAGAAAATCAAAATCTAGTTTGAAACTAGCTCAACTATTTAAGTGGCATTTTGATATTGATAGAGTTGCCCTATTATGAGCTCACTGTTATAGACACACAGTACAGTATTTTATTTTGAAATTCTCCGAGGCAAAACAGGGTGGGTTTTTTGTTTGTTTGTCTGTCTGTCTGTCTGTCTGTCTGTCTGTCTGTCTGTCTGTCTGTCTGTCTATTATTTCTGTGCCGCCCAGTCCCGAAGGGACTGCCGCTCAGACACTATACTTTCCCCCCCACCCCCCCAAAAAATTAGAGGGAACACTGGGTTTAACCATAGGGATGTGATTAAAACAAATGGAAATACAGGTACAACACACAATCAAGCCCACAAGCCAATTCAGAAGGGCCAATCTACAGAGGCAAAAAGAGTGCGGGGGCAAAATAAAGGCAGCCTTGCCTAACGACCGCCGGGTTCAATAACCACAAAGAAATCCTAACCCTTGTTCTGTCAGGCTCTCTGGTAGTCTCCTTCCAAAAATTCCCAGGTACAAATTTCAGACACACACAAGTTTGAAAATTCAAAACAATGTTTTTTATAATGAAAACTCACTTAAAATAAGCCCTCTTTTGGTATAGCAAAGAGCACTCGTCTCCAACCAAACTGGTAATTTGTACAAGTCCCTTATCAGTTCTGTGATACTTAGCTTGCAGCTGTGAGGCAATTCATAGTCCTTCTTCTTTCACAAAGTGAAACACACTTTGCTCTGGTTTAGTTTCAAAGCGGGAAAAATCAGCACACAAAAAGTCAGTCAGCAAAGCAGTCATGAAACACAACGATCAGATAATCCTCCACAATGGCCAAACCCACAGGCTGCTATTTATAGCAGCCTCACTAATTACCACAGCCCCACCCAACCACAGGTGGCCTCATTTTCTTTGATAATAATCTCTCAGTTGTTGTTGCCTATGCATCGCTCTCCGCATACATGGCTGTATCATTAACTCTTGTTCTGAATCCAAGGAGGAGCTAAATAATTGATCTCCTTCTGAGCTGTCTGCCACACTCTCCTCCTCCCTGTCACTCATGTCTTCTTGGTCAGAGGAGCCTTCATCAGCAGATTCCGGGGGGGGGCAAAACAGGCCTGCAGCATGTGGATGTCTCCCCCACATCCACACTCCTTGGGGCAGGAGCTGGGCCAGAGCTAACCACAACAACCCTGAAGCAAGGACTGGCTTGGAAAGGGACCAAGCTATATGTGCCTGTCAGTCTCTGACTAGAGATGCTTCACGACTACAAACTAGGAGGGCATTTTGGGTTTCTAAAAATGCGGCTCAAAGACAGTTCTGGTGGCCAAGGATGAAAGCAGAATTGGAAGACTATGTAAGGCAGGGGTCTCAAACTCAATTTACCCAGGGGCCGCTGGAGGTAGAATCTGGGTGAGGCTGGGCTGCATCAGGTTTTCCACAAGAAAAGCTCTTACCAAAACATTCCAGGGTTATCAAATGTCTTTATTTTTTTCATCTTATTTTGTGTTAAAAATAAAAATAAATTAACAAATTCATAAGAAAATAAAAATAAATGAGTAATAAATAAATAAAATGAAAAGTAAAATGATGATGATGATAATAATAATAATAATACAGCAGATATAGAAGACTGAAGAAACCACATTCAACTCCGCACACAACACTGAAAAGTGCCATTCATATCAAACTTGGGCCGCACTAACATTAAACTTTGATATTGAGGTGGGTGCCGCAAACTATTGTCCCGAGGGGTGCAGTTGGCCCGTGGGCCGCGAGTTTGAGACCCCCTGATGCAAGGAGTTGTGCCATTTGTGCCACTCGGAAATACAGACAGGTAAACCACCCGGACTGGTGAAACAAACTGCTGACCCCAGCAAGTCCTGGGAGGAAATAGTGATGGGTTTCATAATGGAACTCCCCCCAGAGCAAAGGGAACACAGTGATTTGGATTGTCATTGTTTTGTTCTCCAAACAAGCTCATCTTATTGCCTGTTCTGAATTGCCATCTGCTAGACACTTAGCCAAGTTCTTCCTGAAACATATTTACAGACTATATGGAGTCTCCAGGAGAGTCATCTCTGATCTGGGAGCACAGTTCACTGCAAAGTTCTGGAATGAGTTCTTTCATTACCTAAAATTCTAGGGAAAATTAACCCTGTATTTTATTTCAGCTTGTTTAAGCCAGAAATTGGGCCCAGTATAAGACCTCATACCGAACCACCACCTCCCCCAGTGATAATAAAGGGAGAGTATATTTAAAGGTCAATTACAGCTGAATCCTCATTCAACAATTGGTGGGATGCCTTCTACTGCTGGTTAGAAAAAAAAGAACAACTTGCTTAATAAATGTTAAGAATTGTATATATTCAAACAGATACAAATTTGGTATCTAATCCTTCCTTTTTTTTTAACAGATGTATGAGACATCAATATATATACTAAAATTAGACTGGCTTTCTTAAAACCTCTTTAATTTGATTCATTCAACACTTTCTCTTATTTATCTAAAATTTTAAATATTAGATATAAGGGAATGAGCTACTGAAAATACAGTGTTCCCTCGATTTTCGCGGGGGATGCGTTCCGAGACCGCCCGCGAAAGTTGAATTTCCGCGAAGTAGAGATGCGGAAGTAAATACACTATTTTTGGCTATGAACAGTATCACAAGCCTTCCCTTAACACTTTAAACCCCTAAATTGCAATTTCCCATTCCCTTAGCAACCATTTAGATTATTACTCACCATGTTTCTTTATTAAAGTTTATTTTAAAAAATATTTATTAAAGATGGACAAAAGTTTGGTGATGATATATGACGTCATTGGGCAGGAAAAACCGTGGTATAGGGGGAAAAACTGCAAAGTATTTTTTAATTAATATTTTTGAAAAACCATGGTATAGACTTTTCGCGAAGTTCGAACCCGCGAAAATCGAGGGAACACTGTATATCTAGTTCACAATTGTAACACAGATCTACCGTACACCCGCCCACCCTTTCCTTCCTTTTATTCTCTCTCTCTTCTTCTTTTTTTTCTTTTTTCTGTATGTTTGTATGTCCGTCGACGTTCTCTGTTTTATTGTCTCTGTTCATTGTCAAATGCATACCGTTTAAATTATAATTCGACAGGATTATTGCTTTAATCTGTAATTACTCATTATTCACACTTTTAGTAATTTGACATGTCTATGTTGTTAATTGTAACCAATGTATTTAATGTATATTTGTAAACCTTTTTTAAAAAAAATTATTTTAAAAAAAATAAAATAAAGGTCAATTGCAGCATTTATCCAGTATATTACAGCATATACAATTACAACATATATCCAGTATATTTAGAGGTCAATTACAGCATTTAATTCATTGGAAGGGATCCCCTTTGTCTGAAGCCACTTGGATCAAAAATTGGAATGCAGAAGCTGACAAACTAACAGTTCCATGAAAAATACCCAAGCAAACCAGGGGGGGGGGGGGGTTGAAGATGATATTAACCCCTGTTCTTTTGTTTTCACACTTTTGTCTTGGGGGGGGGGTGCCTGTCAGCTCAAAGCCATCATTTTTGAGTTAGAGACGTTGGCCTGCCACAAGTAGAAAACTACTGTGAGAATTGGAGAGGAGTGGTTGCATGAAAGGGAAGATACTAGCCACAACAAATTCTTTCCAGTGATTCAAGGTCATCCTTTGTTCAGCACCAGACAGAAGTAGAGGGGAGGATCATGGCCATTGAGAGAACCAGAATAGTCCATGTGGTGAACTTGTGGGTGTGTATCATTGGTTCAATGATGGTGGGATTCCCCATTGAATTTACTTGTCAAAGAATCCTAAAAAGTGATCCTTAGGACACTACAAGCATCATAAATATGAACCAGTTGCCCAGTGTCCATATTTTGATCATGTAACTATGGGGATAATGCAGCAGTCGTAAGTGTGCAAAGGTCACTTTTTTCAATGTCATTGTAACTTCAAATGGTCACACAAGGAATGGTTTAAGTTGAGGAATGCCTATAATATGGGGAGGAAATCTAAGAATAAGGGAACAAATAAGACACCTGTATGAGACCAGTTTCTATTGTTTTCACGTCACTATGGAAAAAGCAATACTGTATACCAAAATACAGATCCACAATTATTAAGCTAGTCAGAAGAGTTTTCTAACCATGTAAAGGTCACTGCCGATACCATGTGAACCAATATTTTTTCTAGGCAAATTAATCTAATGGTTGTAGGCATTATTCAGTATGCACTGGAAAAACACGCATCTCAATACAATTAGCCAAAACTGCCAAAGGTGCACAATAGCGTGTTTGTAATTAGCATTCATTAGTTATGAAGTCTCCTGCATTGAAAAGTGTTCCACCTCATCGCCTTGGAATCTTCCTGTGATGTTCTTCTCAACTTTTCAACCAAACGTCTAGAGTAGGGGTAGGCAAAGTTGCCTCTTCTATGACATGTGGACTTCAACTCCCAGAATTCCTAAACTAGGATGCTTGGTTGAGGAATTCTGGGAGCTGAAGTCCACAAGTCATAGAAGAGCCAACTTTGCCTACCCCTGGTCTAGAGGGAGGAATGTCAGTTACAGGTCTGCAATTGTGCACTGACATCACATTCACCAGATTCAATAAAAATGAATGTGTTTCAAGGATTTTTCTCCATCTCTCACTTTGTGGTCAGCAAAAGACCTCTGGTTTCTTGTTTCCCCAGAGGTGAAACACAAAACAGGAAGCACCAGGTTGTTCTTCAGGCACAGCAGAAACTACACAGAAATGAATCTGGACAACTTATTGCAGCATTGAGATTTTAGGTTATTAGTGGGATTCAATCCAATGCCTGAGCGCTTTCTATTGCTGCTTGTTATCCTGAGCTAGAGCCTGAACCATCAACAAAACCCAAAAGAATTGTGCTTAAAAGCCCCATTTGATTTAGGAAAAGCAACAGGGTTTCTTCCACACCCTTCGCTATTTAGAACAGAATTCTTTATTGGCCAAGTGTGATTGGACACACAAGGAATTTGTCTTTGGCGCATACGCTCTCAGTGCACATAAAGAAAAGTAAAATACATTCATCAAGAAGATACATAAGATACAATACTTCCTGATAATCATAGGTTACTAATAAGCAATCAAATCGTGTTAGGAAGCAAATAGAAACAATACAAATTGTAAAGATACAAGCAACATGGTTATAGTCATATGTGTGAGGAGATAGGTAATAGGAAGGATGAGAAGAAGAATAGTAATATAGTCTTAGTAAATAGTTAGCATTGCAAGAATTAGCTGTTTAGCAGAGTGATGGCATGGGGGTGGGGGACTATCCTTGTGTCTAGTTGTTCTGGTATGCAGTGTCCTATAGGCAGCGTTGTTGTTTTATTTGACTCAGTTTAATTTGACCCACGGATAGCTAAAACAATAAAATGAATAATAATAAGATAATATTAATAAGATATAAGATATTAATAAGATAATAAAATAAAATAATAAAATAAAGTCAAATAAAGATCGACTGTTTCGCTTTGCATCCTTTTTTTCCCTTTTTGCTTGCGGGGGGGTGGGGGGAGAGGGATCCAGACCTATTAGGAGTTCGGTTCCGGCTGAACCGTCCCGGGCAAGTTGCAAAAAAACAGGGTGCGGGGGGGCTTTGCAGATCCCCCCCCCCAATCACAGCACCAAGAATTGCAAAGTCGAGATCAAAGTACCGGGGCTTGGTGGGATGTGGGCGGGGGGGGGGCAGAAATGAGGACTCACCATGGCGACCCGGAGTTCCCCCTTTTCCTTTCCGCGGCGTGGCCCGATCGAAAGCGGCTCCCCGTCCAAAGCCTCGTCCCGGCCTGCCCGGCTCGGCTCTCGCCCACTTCTTCGCGGCCACCCAGCGAGAGCGCCTGGTTCTCTGAGCCGGGGGGAGAGGAGAAGTAGAGTAATTGAGGTGGGGGGGGGGCTGGGAGGGGACAAGAAAAATAAGTCTCCCGCGGACTGCTCCGCCCCTCTTCAAAGCCGCGCGCGCGCCTGGACGGGGTCTAGAGGGCGGGGCCCGCGCGAAGGGTTCCTTCCTCAGCCGTGCACAGATTGACGATTGCGGCGCGGGGCCGGCCGGCCGGCCCGGGAAAAAAAAGGAAGAAGAAAAAAGAGGCGCAGGCGCTGTACCAAACCTTCTCTTCCTCCTCCTCCTTCTCCTCCCTCCCTCCTCCCCTCACGCAGATCATCTGGCGCGGGCCGAGTTGGGGACTGGCAGCGCCCCCTGGTGCAGACCTCGTGACCTGTTCTGGTCAGCCGTTGGGCGGGAGAAGCGGAGGGTCTGCTTAGGGTCCTGAGAGGATTTCTGCGCGCCCGAGAGACATTGGGGCAAACGGGAGAAGCCTCCCGGGACTCCCCGTTGCAGAGGAGCAGGATTCCCGGTTAGCTGGGCCAGGCATAGGAGTGTGAAGCGTTGGAGTGAAATCACCCCGTGGTTTCCTTTTCCTTTTAATCCCCCCCCCCAGCAATCTAGCGCCTGAATCTTTATTTTTTATTTTATAAAAGTGCATAAGTTCACCAGAGTGCCTTCCCCGTCAGTGTTCCCCCTAATTTTTTGGGGGGGTGGGCAGAAAAGTATAGTGTCTGAGCGGCAGTCCCTAAAACCCACCCTGTTTTGCCTCAGAGAATTTCAAAATAAAATACTATACTGTGTGTCTATAACAGTGACCTCATAATAGGGCAACTCTATCAATATCAAAATGCCACTTAAATAGTTGAGCTAGTTTCAAACTAGATTTTGATTTTCTTTCTCTCTTCCTTAATCCCATTCTTTTTCTTTCTCTTTTCCTTCCTCTCTTTTTTCTATCTGTTTCTCTTCCTCTCTCTCTCCTTCCCTCTCACTCTTTCCCTCTCGGCTTCTGGGCAGGTTTGGAAAACTCTGAGTTGATGATTTTTAAGTGAGCGATTGCTCACTGCTCAGCTTAGAGGGAACTATGTCCCCTGTCCTAATGTTTTCTCTTTTACTAGTATCATGTATATAAATATTATACCTTTGTAAACCACCAATATATATGTGACAAAACAAACAAATAAATAGATTTATTTTATTTTTTTCAGATTAATTAAGGTTGACATGTTTAGAGGGAAGCCTTCCCTCCTTGATTCTTGATGAATGTGGGTAAAATGAGGACTCAGGTTGTTGGGA
The DNA here is from genome assembly GCF_031021105.1 of Erythrolamprus reginae. Lineage (NCBI taxonomy): Eukaryota > Metazoa > Chordata > Lepidosauria > Squamata > Dipsadidae > Erythrolamprus > Erythrolamprus reginae. Next base: position 22,455,466 of record NC_091954.1, read on the forward strand.
GCAATATGCAGATTCTGTAAACTGCTTAGAGGGGGCTAGTAAAAGCACTATGAAGTGGTATATAAGTATAATTGCTATTGCTATTCCTCCTCCCCCACCCTTTCCAATACAGTTAGTCCTCGACTTACAACAGTTTATTGAGGGACTGTTCAAAATTACAAGGGCACTGGACAGTGGCTCTTATGACCCTTTTTTTCACCCTTGTGACTTTTACAGTGCCCCGATGATTATGTGATCAAAATTCAAACAGTTGGCTACTGGCACATAGTTCTAACCATTGCTGTGTCTCAAGTTTTGCGACCTTCTGAAAAGCAAAGTCAATGGGGAAGCCAGATTCAGTTAACAAGGTGGGTTACAAATTAATCAACTGCAGTGATTCACTTAACAACTGTGGCAAGAAAGATTGTAAAATGGGCCAAAGCTCACTTAACAAATGCCTCACTTAACAACAGAAATGTTGGGCTCAGTTGCGGTCATAAGTTGAGGACTACCTCTAATACCAGGGGCTAAGAAATAATCAGGATAAGTCACTGCAATTTCCATGAAATCTTTGAAAGATTTGAGCTGAGGTGGCGCAGTGGGTAGAGTGCAGTTCTGCAGGCCACTAAAGCTGATTGCTAGATCTGCAGGTCAGCAGTTCAAATCTCATCACCGGCTCAAGGCTGACTCAGCTTTCCATCCTTCCAAGGTGGGTAAAATGAGGCCCCGGATTGTGAGGGCAATATGCTGGCTCTGTTAAAAAGTGTGTTGTAAGCCGCCCTGAGTCTAAGGAGAAGGGCGGCATAAAAAATCAAATAAATAAATAAGATTGCCTATCCTTGTATCCTGGGATGGATGACAGGCATTGTCTTCCTGGCCATCTACAGAACTGCCCAGTCCTGTAAAACAGAAAGCTGGATTTAGCAAGATCATGATTCCTCCCCATCTAGGAGAGCAGGTTTCAATGGTTGAAGCCACTGTTTCTCTTGGGATGGTCACTTGAATGCCTGTGTTTTGGAAAAAATCTCACACTTCCTGTTTTCATCTGTACAAACTTTCTGATTTGCATCATTTAGCTTGACTGCATCATACTTAAATGGTAGATATCATAACAGATGAGTAGATAGATTACATTGATGGATGGATTTACATAAGCATACGCATTTAATAAATAAATAAAATGGATGAATTATGGGCCATCAAGTCATAGCTAACTCTTAGCAAATGTACGGATGGATTTCATCCATGACATTTATCCTTAATGGTCTTCTAATATGTCCCCATCTCTGTAACTGAGACCACCCATTTTGTTGCTTATCAGCATCTTTTCTTCCCCTTTTCAAGAGGGCTGGGTCATATCATCATCATCATCATTTATTAGATTTGTATGCCGCCCCTCTCCGTAGACTCAGGGCGGCTCAAAACAAAATACTGACAGTGTAACAAATCTAATAGTAAAAACATTCTAAAACCCAACATTGGATGTCCAAAGTAGGAAAAATTTGTGATTTGTGCCTTGCTTGAAAATTCTGGGTTGATATGTTCAGTGATCGATTCATTTGCTTTCTTAGTTGTCCTTTGTTTTCTCCAACACCAAAATTCTTCTCCAACATAAAAATTCAAAAGTATTTTCATATCCTGCTTCTTCCAAATCCAGTAATAATAGAAGATAAATATAAATTTATGAGGACTCAAGATTGTTGGGGGCAATATGCTGACTCTTAAACTACTTGGAGCTGTGAAGCAGTATATAAGTCTAAAATGCTAAATACTAAATCCCAGGAATTGGGAGGGGTGTTGTAAATCATCTAATTCTTTCCTCCCTCTGTGCGTAAATGTAATAAAGCATCTTTCAGAACATAAATATGTATTTAATAAAAATAGGCATCTACTTCAGTAACAGTATAACAGCACAGGTTTTTGATAGACTTAAGATATGAAAATGTGAGAAAAATCACTGTTATATTCATTCAACCGTCACAAAGTACACTATGTATTAAGATAAAAACAATGCCCATTGGAAAAAACTGGATCTATCCAAAAGGTTTATTTATGGAATCTTAGAATGACAGACATCCTGAAATCTTAAGTAAAGGATTGTGATAGAGAATGAAATCTTTCTTTCTCCCTTCCTTCCTTCCTTCCTTCCTTCCTTCTTTCTTTCCTATTATTTTAGTTTTTATTAATGTGAAACTTTATTTTGAGGTATACATGGTTGAAATGTTAAATGTTTTAAAGTGCAAATACTTTTATAATAGATTTTAGAAGAAGCTCTCCTATTCTACCACCTCTTACAATATTAAGCAACACACAGTATCAACAGTAGAAACCTTCAGGTTTCTAGGTTCCATTATCTCCAAGATCTTGAAATGGACACCTAGCATTAGAACTATCTTTTAAACCGCACAACAAAGAATGTTTTTCCTGTGCCAACTCAGAAAGCTCAGATTGCCCAACGATCTGCTGATGCAGTTCTACAGAATAATTATTGAGTCTGTCATTTGTACCTCAGTAATTGTCTGGTTTGGCACAGTGTCTAAAGAGGACAGGTACAGACTTCAACGGACAGTTAAGACCACAGGGAAAAAACCATCGGCTGTCTTTCATTTAATATCTACACTGCACAAACCAGAAGGAGGGCTGAGAAAATATCTATAGATCAGAGGTGGTATTCACGTACTTCCCTAACAGTTCGCAAATGTGAGCGTGTGTGGTGTGCACACATGTGTGCGGCTTCATAATGTGCCTAAATAGGATGGCATAACACCAAGGCAGATGGGCAGGCCAGACCCACCCGCAAGTTTCCACTATTGGTTCACCCGAGCTGAATACCACCTTTGCTACAGACCCTTCACATCCTGGACATGATCTATTTCAACTCTTCCCCACAGGATGCTGCTATAGAGCATCGCATACCAAAATAACCAGACATAAAGGTAGGGTTTCCCCACTCCCATTGTTCCAAGCGGCTTCCTTACAGCCTTCCGGCAGTCCATATCTGTTGTGGTTAGCTCTGGCCCTGCTCCTGCCCCAAGGACTATGGATGTGGGGGAGACATCCACATGCTGCAGGCCTGTTTTGCCCCCGGTGGAATCTACTGATGAAGGCTCCTCTGACCAAGAAGACGAGTGACAGGGAGGAGGAGAGTGTGGCAGACAGCTCAGAAGGAGATCAATTATCTAGCTCCTCCTTGGATTCAGAACAAGAGTTATTGATACAGCCATGCATGCGGAGATCGATGCATAGGCAACAACAACTGAGAGATTATTATCAAAGAAAATGAGGCCACCTGTGGTTGGGTGGGGCTGTGGTAATTAGTGAGGCTGCTATAAATAGCAGCCTGTGGGTTTGGCCACTGTGGATGATTATCTGATCGTTGTGTTTCATGACTGCTTTGATGACTTTGATCTTTGTGTGCTGATTTTTCCCCGCTTTGAAACTAACCCAGAGCAAAGTGTGTTTCACTTTGTGAAACAAAAAGGACTGTGAATTGCCTCACAGCTGCAAGCTAAGTATCAGAACTGATAAGGGACTTGTACAAATTGCCAAGTTGTTTGGAGACAAGTGTTCTTTGCTATACAAAAGGAGTGCTCTGTTTATTTGCATTTTCGGTATAAAGAACATTGTTTTGAATTTTCAAACGTGTCTGTGTCTGAATATTGTATCTGTGCATTTTTGGGAGGATTCTACCAGAGAGCTCGACATAACAATATCAGCTCTAACTTATAAAGGTGCTGAACTGTTCCTGTGACTTGCCCTTTCTTTCACGTGCGAATCTAACACTCATGCCATCACTCTGCTGAATACTTCATTTCTACAGCGTTGTCTCATTTTTTATCTTTTCTCATCTTCTCATCTTTCCTATTACCCTACTGGTTTCTTAAAATTTATAAATTGTTGTTTGTAACTTATGATTAATGATTGTAATGATCATTTAGGGCCTATGACTCATTATTTGCTGCTTATATGTAAACTGTGAGCTTCTGCACCAGAGATCAATTCCTTCTGCGTGCAATCACACTTGACTAATAACGAACTATTATATTCTATTCTGCTCAATAAAATAAAATGAAATAAATATAGGATGCAAAAACAAAGCCTGAGTTTCAACCCTTCCTGGGTAGAAGTCACCAATTTTGTTGAGTGTATTATGAGACAATTTTAATAAGGGAAATGCTGGACTTTTCTTGTTCTTACATAATACAGCAAAATCCACTTATGCAAAGCTGATGTATACAAGCAAGAACCCTCCACCACGACGTGCATATTTGCAGTTAACAATTATAATATTAAAAATAATAAACACAATTTCTTGCCTTTTATTAATTTAGATTATAATTTAATTATATTTTATCCCCCTCCCCCTTATTTATTTTATAAAATACTCAAGGCAGCAAACATGCCTAACATTTCTTCATATTTTCCCCACAACAACAACTTTGGGAGATGGGTTGGGCTGAAACAGAGTGACTGGTCCAAAAGGTTGGCTTTGGTGCCTAAGGCAGGATTAGAATTCATGTCTCCTGGTTTAAACATTTTCTAAAACTACAGGTGAAAAGTGTTTGATTATAAAGCAGCACCAGACCAAACCGTTTTTAAACTTGTTAAAAGTGCACAAAATTTATGAAACCACCATAAGCCTCTTTGCAGTCTCTTTCATTCCTTCTATCCATTCAGCAGTTTGACTCTTATGTACAGTATAATATGTACCAGTAGGTTGGGTGTGGGTGTGGGTGTGTATACAGTTTATATATGCGGTATGTATGTGTATATGCATGGAATGAATGATGATGTATTTTTCTTTCTTAGTCTGATCTTTATTTATTTGGTGCAAAAGAGGGCAACAGCAGTATATCTACATTCCTCCTTTTTTTCATGCCAATATGTTGAATTAAATTCTTTTTTTACAGAGACATGCAGAGATGTTAAAAAGTGTTTCCAAATACCACCAAACTGCATCATACCATTATTCTAATCTTAAGAAGTAGACATCGTCATCAGAGAATCAAGCAGGATGAGAGACAGGATCACTACAGAAAAGTTGCCCTATTCCACAACTCTAATTTTGATCAGGTTTTATCCCTCCATCTATTAAGGTGAATACAGGAGAGAATCCAAAAGGGTTGCCACCCAGTAATTGAAACTCCACAGCTCCTTTCCATGTGGAAGACAGATTAAAAAGGGGCAGGCCTTAAAATGAATCACCACCATCTTCACTTCTTTAAAAAATAACCTTTCTACACCACTGTACACTGTATTCAGTCCCTGTATACTTGCACAACTGTAGATAATAATAATAATAGTAATAATAATAGTAATAATAATAGTAATAATAGTAATAATTTATTAGACTTGTATGCCGCCTCTCTCCGGAGACTCGGGGCAGCTCACAACAACAATAAAACAATATAAATACAAATCTAATAATTAAAACTATGGCTAAAACCTATTATCTTAAAAAAAAACCAAGCAATAGTGCACAATCAACAATCAATATTACAATCATAACTTTTAATGGTCAGAAGGGGGGGGCATGTGCTAGTTGCCCCATGCCTGGCGACATAGATAGGTCTTAAGGCTCTTGCGAATCCCTATTAATCAAATTTGCAGGAAAAGAGTCCCAAAAAAGAACAGGCTTTCAAGAAAAAGAAGACAAGATTGATTAGAAAGGGGGAAAAAACCAGAATTAGAAAGGGGGAGGTCAGATGAAATGGAAAGGGGATAAAAGAAATGTGTCTGGCTTTTGTCAGGGGGAAAAAAACATTATCCAGCAACTTTAACACAAAACGAAACAAAACAGACAGATTAGAAAGTATTTTGCCATTCACCAAACAAAAGGACATAAAATTGACTCAAGTCATTATAACTGTAGCAACAGTGTAAATGGCAATTAACTTCTTAAATTTTGATTAAGAAACATCTGGTAGTCTTTGTCCAAATATTATTGCTGCAGGCTACACAATCCTTGAAGAACCTTTAAAAATAACCTTTCTTAGAAAATCTGGAGCAGTCTGGTAGTACTTTCTGAGCACTGTTATTAAAATGCAATAAGTTTTCACAAGTTGCTTCTGGTCTTTTCAGGTGTATAGAGTGGCTGGACGGCCTGGTCCTATGTAGGGTTTACAATGATGAGATGTGTGAAAAGAAAAGAAAGTTATACAGGTGCAGAAATAACAGAACCTGGCAAGCAGAAAGACTTTTACACAATTCAATTGAATTCAATTAAAATGCAATTTTATACAAGGGTTTTATACTGACTCATACTTTGCAAACTTATCAGCAAATTATTTTGCATAGTAAATATTGGCAGTAAGTGGGGATCACTTTTCTTGCCAAATGCTGATGTACATTTTGTCACCTTTTCTGAAATGTGATATTGTATCACATTTCAGAAAGGTACTGTTCAATGTTAGCAGCTATTTGGTTTTATATAATCAAATCAGCACCTCAACAAGGATTCAGATGACCGATTCAGATCCTCAGTCACGTTTGTCCTATGAATGTGTCTGAAGAGGTATTGTTTTTATTCAAAACCTTTTTTACTCTGCTCTTTAATCAAAAAGCTTTCAAGAACATCATGCAGGGATTATATTTGGACATGCAATCTAAAATATATACAGTGGTACCTCTACCTAAGAACGCCTCTACTTAAGAACTTTTCTAGATAAGAACCGGGTGTTCAAGATTTTTTTGCTCCTTCTCAAGAACCATTTTCTACTTAAGAACCCGAGCCTGGAAAAATTTCCCAGGAAATTGTAGAGTGGCACGAAGGCCCAGCCAGTTTCCTGCCATTCCCCCTTTAATCCCGGTCATCTCGGGCTTTTCTGGGCTGCCAGAAGAGCCTTTCAGTGGCGCTTAAGGAGGCTTTGGCATGGGAGGCACGTGCTCCTCCTCGCCGCCTCAGAGTCCCTCTTTTTTTTTTAAAGCCTTAAAGTTTTGGATTTTTTTGATTCCCCTCACCTCACCTTCTGCCTTTGGCAGCGACTGTCCTCCTCCTCTTCTTCCTCCTCCTCCTCCCACCCAAATTCTGAACTTTTATTTCTTTCCTAATGGGTTTGCACGCATTATTTGCTTTTACATTGATTCCTATGGGAAAAAATAGAAACACAAGTGTCCATAGGTAATCAAGATGGCCACAAGAATGCAATCAAAGGCCCACTCCTTTTTTAAATATCCCTCACAACATACATCAAAAGTAGGCAAGACTTTGATTTTATAATTGTGGCTACCATCTTGCCTTTTGAACTACCATCTCCCAAACACTTCTGAATCAAAAAGAAAGAGGGGATAAAACATAATAAGGTGTTTTTTTTCTTTTAATAATCGTTCTGATACCCTGGTCAAACAGATCAAATAACTTGATGGATTGCTATTTAGTGACTTGACTGTTGAAAGAAATATCCATCTGGGTCAGTTCCAAGTGGGAAGAAAGACACTGGAAACATGGAGGCTAATTGGAAAGAGGGTTTAATGGTGAGCAGGACCACATGAATTTGCAGTTCTGGGCAGCTCTCTTGAGCTTCAAACTTGAGCTTCCTATTCCTGTGTGAGCATACATATTCTATTGGTTGTAGTCAGACTCCAATGTGGAGTCATATTTGTTTGAATCAAGTTTAGTTGAACCTTGGGTTGATGTAATGTCCCCAGGTGATTTCCCAAATGCAATAAGCCCTGCTACTGGATAATCCTACATTTGTTTGTTTGTTTGTTTGTTTGTTTGTTTGTTTGTTTGTTCGTTCGTTCGTTCGCTCATTCATTTGGATTTCTAGGCCGCCCTTCTCCAGCGGACTCAGGGTGGCTTACAAGATAAAATTAACACAGAATACAAAATTATAAACAATAAAGCCTAAGTCTTAAAACCCCAAACCTTTAAAATCATGCATCCAAATTCATCCCAATCACTATCATACTATCAGCCGGAGCAGAATGTCAAAGCTCAATGGCCTCAGGCCTGCTGGCAAAGGTGTGTTTTTAAAATTTGAAAGGTCAGGAGGGTGGGGGCAGTGCGAATTTTGGGGGAGAATTGATTCCAAAGGACTGGTGCTGCCACAGAGAAGGCCCTTCCCCCTAGGCCCCACCAGGAGACATTGCTTGGCTGACGGGATCTGGAGAAGGCCAACTCTGTGGGATCGGACCAGCCACTGGGATACATGAGGCAGGAGACGGTCCCATAAGTACTCTGGTCCTAAGCCATGTAGGGATTTATAGGTAATAACCAACACTTTAATTGTGTTCGGAGACCAATCAGTAGGCATTGCAGCTCATGGAGTGATGGTGATATATGGGTGTACCTTGGTAGACCCATAATGGTTTGTGTGGCTGCATTTTGGACTAGCTGCTATCTCTGAACATTCTTTAAAGGTAGCCCCATGTACAGAGCATTGCATTAATGTAATGTAAGGGGCGTGCATAAGTGCACTAGTGTGCCTTCCGTCCCCTGTCCAATTGTCTCTCCTTTATCTCCTTTATCTTTTCTTCCTTTCATATATCTTCTCCTCTATTTTTATATCTTTTCTCCTATCCTTTTCTTTATTTATATTACTACTTGTCTATTCTCTTCAATGTGTATTGTGTATTGTGTATTGGACAAAATAAATAAAATAAATAAAAAATAAATGTCCTGGAAGGTCATGTCTTAATCCTATTCCCCTGGAGCGGAGGGTCTAATTGTCTTGTAGATAAGCTGGCTCAGTCTTGCTCAATGGGCACCAAATATCTGCTGGGAGCAGGGAGATGCACCTCTGAATTTCTGTCTCCTTAAGATTTCTATTTCTCTTTTAGGGGAAATATTCTGCCTTTTTAATGTTTCCTAAAGCATTTCATTCTTCTAGGAGAGGGGTGGGTGCTAACTTTCTACAAGTCAAAAAAGGAACTAAAAATAATTTGCTCACCGACAGGTCTTACTTTAATTTTTTTTATTCATAGACATAGAATATGGTAAGCCTTTATAACAGCTCTTTAACAAAGGCAGATATTAATAAGAATGTTGCCGTGCAATCCATTTGCCACATGAAACTTCCACTCTTGGTACTGACAAAGGCAGTTTACAGCATTTGTTCTCCAGAAATAGGATATATATTTACTGTTGGGCTTCCCCTCTCCCCCAATCTTAACCCCATAGGTTTTCTCCTTTTCACATAATAGAAGCTGTACAAGTGCCAGCTATGTAGCAACTTCATTTCCAAGCCAGGTCATGCTGAGCTGTGCATTTTTCACAGTCACTGCAATGTTGTTATATCCTGTTCTCTGCTTTTGAAACCGAACCCATAGAACCAATATGCTTCAGTGATTCCTCACAAAGCTACCTGTTAACGTTCGCCAATTATTGTCAATTATTTTAACGTTGCGCAGATAGCAAAAGTCCAAGAAGAATTTTGCAAGTCTTCAGAATATGCTTTCAGTAGTTAGGTCATCAGTAAGGTCATTCAGTAAGGTCATCAATCAAAATGATGGAAATATCATGAGCTGTCATTTTTGGGAGGTGAGGGTGTTCCAAGTTCCAGCTTTGTACAACTAGAATTACTCATAAAACCACAGCAAACTTTTATGATTTAAGATCTTCATTGCAAATACACAGAAGCGTTCAGACCATTCATTCCTACAACACTTAAATAAACTCCAGTCCTTACCTCTAGGTAAGTACAAGTTTCAGAAATATAACCTTTGTCTGGGGGAGGATGAAAAAAAATGAAAATAATTATTTTCTAAACAGGAAATTCTATCAGGGCTGAATACCATGCCATAGAAATGAATAAATAATAACAATACTATGGCATAATAAGTTACCTATAAAGTAATAAAGATATGATTTAAAAATCTAACAAATGAATGCATGAAAAGGGTCTGATTAGGAATAATTTCATTTTTTTTCAAAATTGATTTCAAAGAGAAAGAACACAAATGCATTAAATGTTCCATTAAAGTCAGAATTTATAGGGCTTAAACATAAGTTGAATCATGTTGATTTTATATTTACATACTTTTGAGTACAGAATGCGGTAAACCCAAGAGTCAGTAATCCATAAACCACACAAACCTGGAAGAAGTCCATGCAGATTGTCAAAATCAAAGTTAATCTGAGTTGTTGCTAAACCTCAGCATCAAACCACATGGAAATCATTGACCACTTGGCTTACAGAAACTAAGATTTAAATCTCTGTCAGATCATAGAATATTACATCTTTGTTATTATTTGTTTTAATTCAAGAACTGAGGCTATGGTGGCTAAAAGGGAAACAGAGAAGAGTCCGATTACTGACAATATTGCCTCCTTAGCTGAGAAGCTGGAACAAATCTCCTTGGATTGTCCTGACCAGTTCAATGTTCAGTCATTGAAGACCCATTTGAGAACCTCTTCTCAATTTGATAATGTCAGACAGCATTCTTTGACTAACTCTCACCAAGTAATCCAAATCCAAGGTAAGTATTTCAAAGCTCAACCACCCATCCTAAGCATATCTGTCTCAAACTTCAGGTATATATTTATTCTCTGTATTTTATAATATAACTAACATATTAGAAATACACCTAAGTGTCAGCGTCTATCTCATCTTGTTTGGCCTTGGAAGCTAAGCACAAGTTGACTTGGTCAGCATTTTGGTGAGCGACAGATGCGGAACACCAGGACTGTTAAAACTAAACTAGAAAATCGAAATATTTCCTCTAGGAAAGTAGAGTAAAACCACATCTGTATTATTTTCAGGAAAACCTTAAAGTCACCAAAAGTCAAAGAACTTTGAGGAGCGTTTAAGAAAAGAAAGAAAACAATAATTGAACTTTTAATTGGAGCAAAATAGGATAAAGTGTGTGCTTTTTAAATATATATATTTAAATATAATTTTTTTATTATCAGCAAAAATATGTTACACACACACACACACACATATACATAGAGGGGTGGGCTGCTGCCTAGACGGGGGGACGACGCAGTGGGGTAGCAAAAATGGAGCTCCATTCCAGAGCACCCAATTTGCACTGAAAACTGTTGAAAGAAAATGCAGGGCGTCCTGCATAAGCCACGGTCACAGTGTGGTAGTAAAAATTTTGGTAGCCCTTCACTGTATACATACACACACACACACGCACGCACACACACACACACACACATCGGTGTATATATATTCCTACATGTTCTGAGGAAGAATGTTAGGTTAGTATGCAGTGGGGGCTTAGAGAAGGACTCAAGGCCATCCTTTATTTAGTTGTTCCCTCTAAACATGTGGAAATACAGTACTGTATTAGAATCATCATTCTGAAAAATCCTAAATTGAGAAAAACCATAAGAATCAGATTTACAAATACTGATATATGCATGAAATTCACAATTGTGGAAGAAATAAGGAAAGATCGAGAGAGAAAGGTGAGGGGAAGAGGGTCTGCTTTAAGGATAACAAAATTTAAACACAATCATTTTTTGTTTTTTCCTCACCGAGGGCGTCTATCTGTGCCATTACAGAGACTACCTCAAGTGGTCTTTGAAAATTGAAGTTCTGTACCAAACAATGGATAGCAGACTTTCTAGACTGTATCCTGCATGATTCTGAAGGCCGCCGTTATGAAATACAGCAACAACAACAAAAATCAGGAGTTTGGTGGTACCTTTTCTAACGAACAGATTTTATGAAAAGACATATACTTTTGGCAATCGCTGTTCATAAAATTTGCTACGAGGAAAAAGTGCTAACATACTCTTGATTTTTTTTGCCATTATAGACCAACAAAGGAAGTAAGATTTTCTGAACACATAAAGAGAATTTTATCTGTCTTGACATGTAACCTGTATCTGGATAATCAAACTTTTTAATGCATTTCATAACATTTGTTAGATGAAAAATGTATTACCAGATTTCTTCTCTTTCCATAAACCTCTACAAATCTGGAGGATTACAGAATTTGAAACAAGAAGGTTAGGCATACAACAAATGTTGAGATGATTATCTGGAACTTATTCGATTTGTTTCAAAAGTAAATTCAGGTCTTTTGCCCCAAGTTGTTGAGCTGCAACTTGTGTTAGCCTCAACTAACAACAGACAACTTTTCTCATAAATTAAAGCAAAAACCACAAATTAATTCAGGGCAGGAATATCAGTGCCACACCTAAGTAATGGTTTTTTTTGTAGGTCACTATTTATCAGTAATTCTTTCTCTCATATCTTTACCATGTCCATCCTTTCCTCCTCCCTTCTTTCCTCTAAATTGCTAGTTACACATATAAGAGCATCAGATGAAGCAACCTATGATCCATAGAATTTTATGCAATTTTAAATCCAAAGACTCTTCAACATTTTGTTTGGAAACATTTTTGTTTGTTTTGCAGCTTTGAATGATGCTTCTGGTTGTATAAATAACCACGAACAGTCAGAAAAGGCAATGATAAAAACTCATATTAAGACTTGTATTTCAAAGATGCCTGGAGTCCAAATGCCAATTGGTGACCCACTGCCTTTTCCGGTCCCCAGGCTTTCAGTAGGTTAGTATGGAAACCTTTATGCTTTGTTTAGGGATTGAGAGGTTATAATCTGGCTACCAGCATCCCCAACAATGGAGAGTCCAGCATATCTAAAGGATACCAGATTAAAGAATACCACAATAACCAGGGTGCTGCAATTAGAACTGGTTTATGTGGATCTGGGACCCATCTTCTCCTGCTTGAGTAGTGCCTTAGGTTAAGAGTACTTGAAGCGTGTCTATGATAATTTGCCATGGCCAACTTGCCACAGCCAATTTTAGCTCATGCACTCAAAAGCTTGATTGGGATTATTATCTAGGGAGGTTTTATTTTTGGGGAAACAGCGTAGATAGAATGAAATGCGAATGACAAACATTAAAATATTTATTTGTTTATTTTAAATAATTTAATTAAATTGTTAAGTTATCCTGCAATAAGTTGGCCGTTGGGAATTGTCCCTCAGCAAATTGGCTGTAGCAAATTAGCCATGGTGAGTTGGATGTGGCCAATTGTCCCATTCTGACTTGAAGGTTCCTTCAAACTCAGTTATTCTGTTATTTTTTCAAACCACTGTCATTGTTTCTTCGCTTTAAAAATGTAAATTAGAAACAATAGTTAGCAACTGCTAAGGATTGTATTCTGTGCCACCACAACTCCTTTCCACTTCATTCCTGACTCAATCCAGTTATATCACTTTATGCAGTGGTTTGCAGGAATCTGCCAGCTGTCCATACCTGTAAATACATAAGGGATGTAATTAAAGCAGATTTGTTAAAAGAAAACTTAGCAAACCAAAACAAGCTACATGCCATGTGTGAACCACAACACCTGTTTTGCAGTCCCCACAGCATCTTAAGATCATATCACCTACTGTACGTGCAGAGGCAAAATGGCACATTTTGCCAACATAATTCATCTATTTTGGTTTTTTCATTGGTTTGTTTTAGTTTATCATTCGCAAGTTCTTAAGTCATTCTAGGCCCCAATCCCAAAATTGAATTAGTAACCATTTTTCCTGTGGCCTTTGAACTTGAGCCATTAATTTAACTTCCAAATTGCCCAGCTTGGAATAGAGCCCAGATATGAGAATATTGCCCATTTATGTACTAAATAGGCAAAGTGCCTATAGGCCAATAAGCTTTATGACAGTTACAAATTACAAATTTGTAAGGTTTCTTGCATTTGAACCAATGTAAGAACAGTAGAAAATCATTTGATTTTTATTATCTAGCCAATCATCCAACTCAGAATTCAGCATTTGATTGAGATGTGTAGATCTAATTTCTAGATAGGTCTCATCTATCTATAAAATAGATGGCATATAGTAGAGTAAATTATTTAAAGTACTGGAGTGGAGTGGAGAGATCCAGAATCTTATTCTCCATTAGGCAAGGAAGTTCATGGGTTGGCTTTGGGTCAACCATTCTCTCTCTCCCTCTTAGTCCCAAATCAACTCTGCAAAAAGCCAAGCTGGGGAAAACAACAATAATATTGTCTTACCATGCATTTATGTCTTCAACTAAGCAAGGCTATGCAAATAGAGTGGACCCATAGCAAAGAAGGGCACAACACTGATTTTATATATGTATATCTTTAAAAGTTTGTTATGTTGGTAAAGGTAGGAAGAAAGAGAACAAGATGGGTGACTGGAGTCTAGCTGTACAGCAACAAGATGGGTGACTGGACTATAGCTGTAGTGGAAGGTCTGAGGGACAAGGTTAGGGACAGATCCTGTGCCAAAAGTACAGTACAGTATATCTTATTACTGACTTGATGACACATAATCAATGAAATCAAGTGTGTGTGTGTGCCTGTGTTTCATTCATTCCAGAAGACTTTTCTTTGCAAATTCACCAGTCTATAAGAATTTCAATTATAATTATAATGATGAGCCAAGATGGCGCAGTGGGTAGTGTGCAGTACTGCAGGCCACTAAAGCTGATTGCTAGATCTGCATGTCAGCAGTTCAAATCTCACCACCGGCTCAAGGTTGACTCAGCCTTCCATCCTTCCGAGCTAGGTAAAATGTGGACCTGGACTGTGGACGCAATATGCTGGCTCTGTTAAAAAGTGCTATTGCTAATATGTTGTAAGCTGCCCTGAGTCTAAGGAGAAGGGTGGCGGTAGGTAGGTAGGTAGGTAGGTAGGTAGGTAGGTAGGTAGATAGATAGATAGATAGATAGATAGATAGATAGATAGATAGATAGATAGATAGATAGATAGATAGATAGATAGATAGAATATCTTGAGTATTGCCTGTTTGCAACTAACAATAATGATGATAATGGCGATGATTATGATGATGATGGTGACTCTTGGCAATTTAGCTTTGATAGTGTCCAGCCACTGTGTTCTTTGGCAGCCTGGTTTCCTTTTATCACTTACTCTTCCATAGTTGCTTTATCCAGTGAATTCTTCCGCATGACATGGCCAAAATAAATTAGACAGTTTTCTGATTATACTTTCCAATTTTAAATTCACTATTGAAACCAGTTAATTCCATAGATCAGTGGCCCTCAATCTTTTGGGCATTGTGGACCGGTTCCACGGTGAGTTTTTTTCCTGTGGACCAGGGGAATGTGTTTTTATGCATCTCATGTGCTTGTTTACTTGCTTGCTTGTGCAACCCAGTTTTTATGCATCTCATGTGCTTGTTTACTTGCTTGCTTGTGCAACCCAGTTTTTATGCATCTCATGTGCTTGTTTGCTTGCTTGCTTGTGCAACCCAGTTTTTATGCATCTCATGTGCTTGCTTGCTTGCTTGCTTGTGCAACCCAGTTTTTATGCATCTCATGTGCTTGTTTGCTTGCTTGCTTGTGCAACCCAGTTTTTATGCATCTCATGTGCTTGCTTGCTTGCTTGCTTGTGCAACCCAGTTTTTATGCATCTCATGTGCTTGCTTGCTTGCTTGCTTGTGCAACCCAGTTTTTATGCATCTCATGTGCTTGCTTGCTTGTGCAACTCAGTTTTTATGCATCTCATGTGCTTGTTTACTTGTTTGCTTGTGCAACCCAGTTTTTATGCATCTCATGTGC
The DNA here is from genome assembly GCF_031021105.1 of Erythrolamprus reginae. Taxonomy (NCBI): domain Eukaryota; kingdom Metazoa; phylum Chordata; class Lepidosauria; order Squamata; family Dipsadidae; genus Erythrolamprus; species Erythrolamprus reginae. Next base: position 22,470,928 of record NC_091954.1, read on the forward strand.
TTGCTTGCTTGCTTGCTTGCTTGCTTGCTTGCTTGCTTGCTTGCTTGCTTGCTTGCTTGTGCAACCCAGTTTTTATGCATCTCGTGTGCTTGCTTGTTTGTGCAACCCAGTTCTTGACAGGCCATGGACTTGTGCTAGTCACTGGACTAGGGCTTTGGAACCCTTGCTATAGATAACTAATATAACATATAAGTCTTTTTTCTAAAGACTCCAGAAGATATTTGCCAAAAGATCTCTTTTGTACCATTGAACTGGGTTGGTACTTCTGATGCTTAATCGTTATTCATTTCTCATTCTTTTTTTTATTCTCATGAGGTCCATTATCAGACACATCAAGAAAAGAATTCAAGAAGTCTACCATGAGATCCAGAGGTACTACATCTTCTATTGAGTCAGAGAAGAAAGAAACAGTAAGTTGCATTAAATATCACTAAATGTAATTTAATGTCATTAAATGTTATTAAAACTCCACTTTACTAAGGAGTGGCATCAACCTCTCAGTATGAGAGAAGGAAACAATTCAATGAGAAGTAATTATACCAGGGGTTGGCAACCTTAAACACTCAAAGAGCCATTTGGAGCTGTTTCCCACAGAAAAGAAAACACCAGGAGCCACAAAAACCTTTTGACATCTATAGATCTACATCTAGCACTGCATATATAATTTTTTACCTTTATGCTATCCTGTTTTCCCCAAAATAAAACGTCCTCAATCGGGTTTTTGAGTGCATGGCAATATATTCTGATTTTAATCTTCTTCTCTTTTTTTTACTTCTGATGTCAAATATAGTCCCCGGAAAGGGGCGGCATACAAATCCAATAAATAAATAAATAGATAGATAGATAGATAGATAGATAGATAGATAGATAGATAGATAGATAGATAGATAGATAGATAAATATCCATTAATTTTCTTTTGTGCAAAGTCTGTCACTTTTTTCACAGAATTGGGGAGGGGGATGATAGATCATGGCAGGCATGTGTGGCATTGAAAGAGCAGTACGTACACGAGAGTGTTTTCTCCACTGCTTAATGTTAAACAATAACTTTCTCATCAAAGCCAGGTTCATCTGACTATTTAATTTCAACATTTTAAGAATACTTTTACCAAACTTTAATTTTTTTTAATTTTCAAAGACATTTTTTTAAAAAATCAAAAAATACTGTCCCCTCTAACTGTTTTAAATTTTAAGAAACTCAATTCTTCTTAAGTTTTTTGCTGAAAATTTAGATTTTTCTTCCTTTCTCCAGAAACATTGCTAACTCACCAAGTGTATTTCTTTTATTTTGATGCTCAGAAGACATCTCTACAGCTGTAAAATATTTACATCTGATAGCGATTAAGAATGTGAGGCTTTTGCAAACCTTGCCTCCATATAAGCTGCATTACAGCTATCAGTTTGTTTGATATACTTCAACCCCAAACTGTTCAACTCACATGTTGACTGCAAAAAATCTCCTGCAGTCTTCTCATGATGAATAGCTATTTGGAGTACAGCTTGGCAATCTCACAATCTCTTTTGGTCTGGAGAGAGTGTGTAAGCCAGAATTTTTACTTATATTTATAACTGTTGTTAGCCGCTCAGAGTCCGTTTTGAAGTGATCGGCATATAAATGCAATAAATAAATTAAATAAATAAATAATTCACAAACTAGCTGTCAAACTCCTTTGTAATGCCATCCCAGCTCTTTTAGGGATGTCCAGTCCAACACCTGAAGACCAAGATAAAAAGTAACAGATGGAAGCTTACAAAGAGAGAGCCAAGCTCAAGCTAGAAATAAGGAGAAATTTCCTGTCGGTGAGAACAATTAATCTGTCAAGGTACCAAGTCACACTCCCAAGAAAAGAAAACTCAAGGCTTGAGTTTCCTCAAAGTTCCATTTTATTAGAGATGTCACATTGGCACATGTGGGGAAACCCGAATCTGAAAGCTTCCGGTTTTCCACACGCAAAAGAAAGTTCAAGTCCCTAACCGAGCACCCACAAATCCATCACATCTTTCAATCAATACACCGTCCCAACTGGAAATGCCTCCCAGGAACACCATTCACATACAGGGCAGAGTGACCTTGACTCTCAAAGAAAGGAATGTTATTTTGACTATATCTCATTACTCACATAATCCCCCCTCCCAGTTTCCCACAGCACTCAATGTGGCAGGCCTGAAGATCCAAGACTCAAGATGGTTTGATCCTGTCAGGCTCAATGAACAGGATCAATGAAATGGTTTTCCTCCAGAAGTTGTGGGTGCTCCATCACTAATGGTTTTTAAGAATAGATTGGGCAGCTATTTATCCAGAATGATATAGGGTCTCTAGCTTGAGCAGGTGGTTGGCTAGGTGATCTTCAAGGTCTCGTCCAATTCTGTTGTTCTGTATCCTATACTCAAAAGCGAATCCCGAAATCTCTTATATTTTTGAATTTATATTTTGAAATTATATATTCTGAAACTATGCCAGAGATGGGAATTTTGGATCCGAAAAAGAATTACAGTGATCTCTCGGTTAGCGCGGGGGTTACGTTCCAAGACCTCCCGCGCTAACCGATTTCCGCGTTATACTGGATGCGGAAGTAAAAACCACCATCTGCGCATGTGCGCCATTTTTTTCATGGCCGCACATGCGCAGATGGTGGAGTTTGCGTGTGGGCGGCGGGGAAGACCAAGGGAAGATTCCTTCAGCCGCCCAACAGCTGATCTGCTCCGCAGCACGGAAGCAACGAGGAGCCGAAGATGGGGTTTCCCCGTTGCCGCGCTGCGGAGCGGATCAGGTGTTGGGCGGCTGAAGGAACCTTCCCTTGGTCTTCCCGCCAGATCACTTGCCGCTTGCCGCTTGCCAGTCCACGCCCCCCTGGATGAGCGGCCCCGCATGGCCCCAGCGCCGGACTCCATTGCCGAACGCCGAAACCGGAAGGGGCGAGGTGGGGGGGGGAGAACGGGAGGCTCAGCATTCCGTCAGTCGCAGCGCTGGCTGTCAACTTTTCTTTTTAGCACTGGGGAGGCAAGTCAGCTCCTGCCCAGTTTTAAAAAGAAAAGTTGACAGCCAGCGCTGCGGCTGACGGAATGCTGAGCTTCCCGTTCTCTCTCCGCCCCCTCGCCCCTTCGCCCCCCTTTGTTCCTAGGAGAAGTGCTGGTGAGGAGAAGAAGGTCTGTCTTGCCTCAATCCCCAGCACTTCTCCTAGGAACACAGGGAGGCGAAGGGGCGAGGGGGGGGAGAGAAAACGGGAGGCTCAGCATTCCGTCAGTCGCAGCGCTGGCTGTCAACTTTTCTTTTTAGCACTGGGGAGGCAAGTCAGCTCCTGCCCAGTTTTAAAAAGAAAAGTTGACAGCCAGCGATTGTTCCGCTGCCGCCAGCATGGCCTGGCTGGCAGCGGAAGATGTAACGGAGCCCACGGGGGATTCGCCTTCCTCCCACCCGCAGCCGAGACTGATCGTGGGCTCCTTCGCAACCTCGGAGAGCTTCCAGGGCATGAAAGCTCACGAAAACCAGGAAGCTCTCCGAGGTTGCGAAGGAGCCCACGATCAGTCGGCTGCGGGTGGGAGGAAAGCGAATGCCACGGGGCTGGGCTCGGCTCCCCCCTCGGCTCCCCCCCTTACCAGCCCCGCCGCGGAAGGCTCCATTCTGTTCCCTGCCGGCCCGATTGAGCGGCCGGCGGTCTCCATTCAGGGAACAGACGTCCACCCCCTCCTCGGTGTCCCCGGCACCCAGCGTCCCCCACGCCGCCTCCACCTCCCGGTAATGCGCCCGACCTCTGCCTCTCTCTTTCTCTCTCATATACCACGCCGGCAACAGGGAGAGAAAGAGAGAGAGAACTAGCGTGGACTTATTTTTTATTTTTTAATATTTTATTTTTTTAATTAATATTTTTTGAAAAACCGCGTTGCAGCGTTTCGCGCTAATCGAGAACGCGCAAATCGAGGGATCACTGTACATCATTATATAGTTGGGCAGAATAGTTAATATTTTAATTATTAATATAGACATGTTGTTGACAGTATATGAGTGGACAGAGGTTTGAAATAACGAGTGAAAAAAACTGGAAAAAATTATTAAATCAAAAGAGGAAATTATGGGCCAAAATTAATTGTCAAACGTGTGGGGAACATGTTACATCCCACTCAATTCACCTCTGTGCTATAAATTGGAAATATCCACTGGTAACTAAAGCATTCTCTTGAAGATCAATCCTCTGAGGAAACTGTGGAGGATTTCTCCATCAATTATCCATCACCAGTAGATGGCTCACAAACCTCATTTATATATAAAGAACAACAACCCCAAAAGGCCACAATAGATGGGTTGACATGAAATGGAAAATCCAACATTTCTGGAAGCAATTTCTTTAGTAGGCCAATGGAGGATTTTGTAATGTTGACCTACTGTACAAAGTTGTGTTGCAACACTTTACTTACATTGTGTCCATGCAGATAACTGCAAGGCTGATATTTACACAGCCAAATTGTTCTAAAAGCAGCCCTATGGAGAGCATGGTTGTTGTTTTTTTCAAAAGAGCACAAAATTTCATAGTTGTGCCCATGATGATGGGAAAGGTGACAGGGAATGTAGAAACATTTTTCAGCATGAATCCTAGGTGGGAATTATGAGATTTATAGGTCACGAAGGGAAGTTCAGCCAGCCTCATTGTTCACATATTCTACTCTGAAAGTAAAATTGTCCTTGTCCAGTCAGTGAAGCAGTGGAAGTGATGTGCCGGGGTCTGGAGGCTGTTGGGGTCTGGATGAGTGTCAACAGACTCAAACTCAACCCGGATAAGACAGAGTGGCTGTGGGTTTTGCCTCCCAAGGACAATTCCATCTGTCTGTCCATAACCCTGGGGGGGAAATTATTGACCCCCTCAGAGAGGGTCCGCAACTTGGGCATCATCCTTGATCCACAGCTTACATTAGAGAACCATCTTTCAGCTGTGGCGAGGGGTACGTTTGCCCAGGTTTGCCTGGTGCACCAGTTGCGGCCCTACCTGGACCGGGACTCACTGCTCACAGTCACTCATGGCCTCTTCACCTCAAGGCTCGACTACTGTAACGCTCTCTACATGGGGCTACCTTTGAAAAGTGTTCAGAAACTTCAGATCGTGCAGAATGCAGCTGCGAGAGCTATCATGAGCTTTCCTAAATATGCCCATGTTACTCCAACACTCCGCAGTCTGCATTGGTTACCGATCGGTTTCCGGTCACAATTCAAAGTGTTGGTTATGACCTATAAAGCCCTTCATAGCATCGGACCAGAATATCTCCGGGACCGCCTTCTGCCGCACAACTCCCAGCGACCAGTTAGGTCCCACAGAGTTGGCCTTCTCCAGATCCTGTCGATTAAACAATGTTGTCTGGCGGGACCCAGGGGAAGAGCCTTCTCTGTTGCGGCCCAGACTCTCAGAAACCAACTCCCCCCAGATATCAGAGTTGCCCCCACCCTCCTTGCCTTTCGCAAGCTCCTTAAAACCCACCTCTGTCGTCAGGCATGGGGGAATTGAAATTTTCCCTTCCCCCTAGGCTTATAGAATTTATACATGGTATGTTTGTATGTATGATTGGTTCTTTAAATTGGGGTTTTTTAGATTATTTTTAATATTAGATTTGTTTACATTGTCTTTTTTATTGTTGTTAGCCGCCCCGAGTCTGCAGAGAGGGGCGGCATACAAACCAAACCAAACCAAACCAAACCAAACCAAACCAAACCAAACCAAACCAAACCAAACCAAACCATAAATAAATAAATAAATAAATAAATAAATAAATAAATAAATAAAATTTTTGAATCCAATGTATCCGGAGAGGGCTGGAATAAAAACCCTAAAACACTGAAAAAATCACTCAGTTCTGTGTTATTTTATTCTTCTGTTACTATTTCATGTTCTTTCTCTTGTCATTTTACCTCTCTGGATTTGAAGGCAGAAAAGTCTGAGGGAGAAAAACAGACCTTGGAAGAAACTGGACATTTCAATCTACCTGCCGCCCAAGCCATGACTCCCCATTCTATTGTATGTTTCAAAACAATGCTATAAATAAAGGCAGAGATGGATCTAACTTCTCTCTCCAGAATCAGAGAGTCTCAAGCAAAGCATAAATACAAGAGCAGCCACCTTTTATTTCCCAGCTAACATACAAGCCGTACATAAAAGCTATGATGCACTGTAGACTTAGCATTCTTTCATGCGCAGATGACCTGGAAAGGCCAGATTAAGTAGTTGGAGTAGAAGAAATTAAGATAAATATGTTGAGAAATTAAATCAGATACATACAATTTATTAAACATTACTGGAAAGTAAGATTTGCTTGTGTAAGCAATAAAAAATGATATTGCAATCAAGTATTTAGTGACTTTTATTTCAAACAAAGCATATTTGCTTCATCTGGCATTTTGGTGACATCCAAATATATGGGTCTACAGCTCCCAAAAATGAAAGGCCAGGCGAAATAACGCCGGGCCGAAAATTGCCAATGGCGGGAAGCAACTCGGCTCCCCCCATCAGCTGTGGGGCGTTCCCCGCGATAGCGCGGGAACGCCCCAGAGCAATCAGCGGCCGCTCGGGCATTCTGGGAAAGCCGAGGGGCGGGGCGTGTGCCCTTTATCAGGGCTTGCTTGCCCCCCCCCGGCTTCTTTTGCCCCCCCCCCGAGCTCACCGCAGAACAGACAGAGAGGTGACCAGCGAGCCTTTTCTCCTCGACGGAAGGAAGGAAGAGACTGAGGACGTTGCCTTTTCGAAGCCCCTGGGATCGATGGCGATCGCCAGGGGCAGCTCAGGTTTGCGGGTGGGCAGGGGGCAACGGCATCCAGCGCCCGGGAACATGCTGTTCGCCGGGCGCCCATCGGGAAGAGGACGTCGCACTTGCGGACGGCTCTCCCCTTCTTCGGCCAGTCTCGGGAGCAGCAGCCCGGGCTTCGGGGCCTGTGGGCCCGCCCAGGCAGGTGATCAAGGGCTCCGGCGGCCCGGCTGGCAACGCACCAAGGCGTTTCGGTGCCGGGCAGCCAGGGCTAGCGCTGGGGTCCCCACGTGGTTTGTGCTGCCGCCGTCTTCAGAAGTCTTGACTCGCGGCCGGGGGCGGCTGGCTGCGTGCGAGGTCCTTCCTGCGAGCTGCCACCGTTTCGGAACCCCTGGGATCGACGGCGATCGCCCGGGGCAGCTCGGGTTGCAGCGGGGCGGTGGGGGAACATCGGCGGGGACACCCTGCGTCCAGGAATACAGTATAGTCCCCCCACGTGGTTGGTGTTTGGCCGCAGAGTCCAGGGGCCTCGAGTGGGGCCGCGCGCGGGGCAGCGCCTGGCTTGATCCACGTGGTGAGCCTTTCACACACACACCCCTTTTTGTTTCCGGCACAGCGCGAGCTAGGTAGGTAGGGTAGAATAATGACTTGAGCATGACAGCTTAGGGGGGAGGTAAGTTTTTCTTGCCTATGGCAGCCCCCCCCCCTTGTGGGGACCAGGCAGACACACATCTCCCCCCCCCACTCTTGCCGACTTGGGCCCCGTTCCCCTGATGGAGCGGAGGTTTACATGTATGTTGCTTCTGGGTAATAGATTTAGTACATAAATCAGTTCATAACGATAGTGATCTGTAGGAGAATAGTTCCAGCTGCTGGCAGATCTTATCTATTTGGTCTACTGAAGCCCACATTTATTTAAGTCAGTATAGTACTTGAGTTGATTGAGCATAAACTGATTGTATCAAACGATTTAATTTATTTAAACTGGTATGCTTGAAGTGGTTTAGCATAAACTGATTTGTAAAAACAAGTTAATTTATTAAGTCAGTACTGTATAGTGAAATTGATTGAGCTTGAATTAAGTTATTAAAATTTAATCGATTTAAGTCAGTAGATTTTGATTGAGCATAAAATGAATGAATCAAAATGATTTAATTTAAGTTAAGCTAGTATACTTGAATGAATTGATACTAAGAGGAATGAATTAAAATGAGTTAATTTATTGAAACGGTTATACAGTATTCGAATTAGTTGAACATAAAATGATTTATTTTAAAAAAAAAAGAATGATTTAGGTTATTAAGTCAGTGTATGGGAAGGGATTGTGCTTAATGAATTATCAAAATGATTTAATTTATTAAGTTAATGTATTTGAATTGAGTGAGCTTAAAATGAATTAATTTGAAAGTAAACTGATTTACTGGGGGGCACAACACATGGGTTATGATATTACAGCGGGGGTGGTGGGGCAAACTCCCCCCCCTCTGCCCGCCCCTCCAATTCCACAGGGCAATGTGAACATCCCTTTAAGGCAATTTTTAGCGTACACAAATTTGGAGAAATAAGGCTTCTGTACGCCAGTTAAATAGTGGGGTAGGCCAAACAAGCCACTGGGTTATGAGCATTGGTTAGAATGGGATATATAATTGAGCCATAATGTGGTGGACATGGAAATGGTATGGGGATTAAAATTTCATATTCTGAAACGCTTTTCAGCAGCCCGGTCTCACTACCATTTGATAACAGTTCTTTCATACCCAGTGGATAATGGCACCCTCCTATGGCATTTTCTCACAAGAGGGACAATAACAATCAGGGATAGTAGCCATGAAACCAGGTTAGGTGGTGTTTGAGCAACTGGATCTATGGAAAGACTGCTTTGTCAGTGAGAATGGCTTGTAGTGATCAAAAGACTGTAGCATTATTATAGACCTTGGCCCCCTTTTGTTCATCATAGCTTCAGGGGACTTAGCTGGCTTCTGACAGCAACTTGGCAGTTAAAACCTTGGCTTCTGCTCAGAAGCGGGTTTAGAAGAAACATTGCAACAAATGATGAGGGTTTTCCTGCTACTTGGGAGGCTGTTAATCTTTATTACACTTTTATCAAACATTAGAAATCCTGCACTTCATTTGGAACAGCGCTGCTGAATATAAAGGATTGGTTTCTGCCTATGTAAGGATCTCCTACCGAGAGCTCTGTGCAGAAATATATCTGGGCCTTTCTTTGAAGCACTGTGGAATGGGGACCTAAGAACCTGTTTGGCTGACAGGTCTGACATATGTTTCTTTATCACATTGAAAATAGCAATTAGGTTATTGGACGGTAAGTAAATATAGCCTCATGCTGCTTCCTTACCCTCAATTTAAAATAAATAAATAAACAATGGTTCTCACGCTTTAATAAGGGTTAACAGTGTTAATTTAAACTGTTATGGCAGATGGAACATAGTGAGCTAGGTTCTACACCTTACATAGTAAAAATTTGCTTATTAAAGCTTTTGTTGAGAATATATACATGTTATCAGGCCGGAGGTTTACTTTTGTATGTTTTCCTCGGCACTTTCAAGTTGGCTTAATGGCAATCCTCCTGGTCAAATATGCCCCCCCTTTTTTTCCTGAGGAATTACCTTTGTTAATTTTATGGACATACTTAACTAGTGATGTACTGCACTAAGGGATTACTTGGTAACAAGGTTTTTATGTGCTTGCTCCTGGGTATTTTAGTATTATTACTATTATTATTATTATTATTATTATTATTATTATTATTATTATTATTATTATTTTCATGATGTGCCGGATCCTGGAGCAGTTGCGCATGGAAGTCATTATGTCTCCATGAATGGTGCTACTAATATTCTGAATTTTGCCACATTTCCAAATGTAAAGTTATGGTACTGAAGGCTATAACAGTACGGGTGCAGTTGGTAGCAGGCCTTTTTCTGTACCAACAAAACTGAAAGATACTATTAATGCCATAACTACAGCCTGCAGATTCCCATGTCATTACCATGCTGAAGGTTGGAAATCTCCTAATTTCTGGCTAATCCCCTCAGGAGTAAGACAATGAAGAACCGGATTGGGGGGGCAATGGCCTGGCTCTGTTTGAAGGGTGCTGTTGCTGACATGTTGCGAGCCGCCATGAGTCTAGGAGAGGGGCGGCATAAAAGTCGAATAAATAAATAAATAAATTAGTCAGTTTATCTCAGCCCCCTTTAGTTTGTTCATAAGAAATGGGGGGCTTGTAAGAACGCTAAGCATTGAGGTCATCTGAATCAAATTCATGCTTGAGTTGATTTTAAGCTTAATATAAGTATTAAGCATTATATTAATTGTTTTTAATGAATAATTCAGAAAATGTTATTATCATAAACAATATTGAAGTCGTGGTGTCAGGATGGTACCATTAATATTATGGTTATATTGATGAAGTCATGTTGGTAAAGCTAATCCATGTGCTAACGGTAAAGAAAGCATTGGCATGGGCCTTTGCTTATCTTCATAAATTTTTTGTAATTATTTACTCCCTGGGTGAGCAGGCAAGGCCACGGAGCATATTGGCTAATCTCCCTGGCATTTTAATGCTGGAGGAAGAGTATTATGATTTCCTGAGAGGAATACAGGAACATGGGACTGCAACTATGGTGTACAGCTGGCCCATCAGTGGAGTGAAGCGAGCCAGCAACAGGAGGCCCAGTCCGTTAACAGGGAGTATGTGTGCTTGGGCAGGCGATTGGCAGCCACATGGCATAGGCTGGGGCGCAGGGTACCCAGAATTGGTAGATGGCACCATCAAGCAAAGGAGTGCAGGTTGCACCACATGGTTACATGCCATCACATAGGGGCAGCAGGTGGACTTAGCTCTCCTAACAAAAGACCTCGGTGTCAAACTATTTGAAGATAAGGGGAATGATCAGGAGATGGTCCAAGGAAAGGACTCAGATGGGGGAGACATTAGTAAGCCGCTTTACATTACCCAGTTTCAGGGGCAGCGGGCATTGGATGAGACCCAGATCCTCACCCAACGAGGCGAGGCTGTTTTTTCACATGGCAGCCATAAAAAAGGGCCTTTGGGGACATGGTAGGTCTGCAAAATGCTGTCATGATCACATAGTAGTGGATCATGCAAGGTTCCCTGGGCCAGCAAACCGAGGTTAAATGGGGGCTGCGGCAGCCGCGTTGGTTATGCACGGTGGCTGACCAGTAACGCAGATGGTGGTTTGATCACTGCCGGGTATATCAAACAAGGATATATGCCGGGGTATGATGGACTCAGTGCAAGTAAAGCGAGGAAGCCAGGGAATAGTGCCCTTGGTACCATAAGACAGGCCTCCACAGGAGGATTGGCAGGATATCGGGTGCGATTCCCTCAGCAATACTGAATGCAGTTTTCAACAAGTTCTCAGCAAAGTGGCGGATGGAAGTCAGTGGTTTTCATGAAGTATATTCAGAGCACCTGAGTACAAGTGTTTTGGGGATCGGGTGGCTAACACTGTCTTTGTATCCTTATCGTTTCTCTAGGTCCTGGCCCTGCTCCACTTTGTTACGTGCGAACTGCGAAGGAGCTGCCCTTCCGTTGCCCACAGTAGTGAACTGCAGCCACAGCGTGGCTTGGTGGCTGAACGTTGAGCTGCAACATTATCTTCAGGAATGTGGAGGTTGCTGAGTCGCTGGGGCTTCAGAGGAAAGGCTTGAGCTCGGAGGTCTTCGTTTGAGACGGGTCTCTTCTGTTGTGAAAAGTCGGGAGCAGTGATGGGCCGGACCCAGATTGTTGGTGTTACACACGGGTGGCAACGACCTGGTGATGGTGAAGGACTTGGCTCAGTGGCGTCAAGTCATGGCAGTCCCCCGGGGCTTGCAGAGCATATGGAACAGATTGTTGGTGTTGCACACGGGTGGCAACGACCTGGTGGTGGTGAAGGACTTGGCTCAGTGGCGTCAAGTCATGGCAGTCCCCCGGGGCTTGCAGAGCATATGGAACAGATTGTTGGTGTTGCACACGGGTGGCAACGACCTGGTGGTGGTGAAGGACTTGGCTCAGTGGCGTCAAGTCATGGCAGTCCCCCGGGGCTTGCAGAGCATATGGAACAGATTGTTGGTGTTGCACACTGGTGGCAACGACCTGGTGTCGGTGAAGGACTTGGCACAGTGATGTCATGTCATGGTGAACCACCGGTCGTACGGGGCCTACGGCCGTGGTGTGTGGTTCTGGTGTGTGGTTCTGATACCCCCACATGGAGGGGACGCGGAGTCGCCGTCACACCAACAGCTGTTGACGGGACCAGGATATGGGTTAACATGGCAGGGGGAGGCAAAGTGATCTGACAAACGGGCATGTGTTTTTAAACCTCCCCCCCCCCAGCTTTCACTGGGTCAATTTAGGAAGACGTCAGGAGTGGCAATTTTACACAGACCTGCAGTGGTGCCTGCGTGAGCTGGGGCAGGCTTAGGCGGGGAGCAGGGGGCCAAGATAGAGATCTGACCCCCTGCTGTGGCAGAAACGGGGCGGAAAGGGTATCAGTAGCAACTGTGTGTTCTCCTTTGGGCATCTTTTGTAAGATGATTGGCACCCCCATTGCACAACTCATGCTTCCTCCACGGACAGAGAGGTGTAAAGGGGGTGCCCTTGGGGCTCACCTACGTCATTTCCGGTTCCGGGTCATGCAAGGCGAGCCCTCCCACATGCTGGGCGTGGCTTCCGGGTCGGAGTAGGCGGGGCACGCCTCACCCTGACCAGGCATGGAGTAACGCCCATTTAGTTGCCCAAGTATGTTGTGTTCAGGAAACTCCGCCCCATTTAGCGACCCCTGCAGGTCTTTCTGTTAATATTTAATAAAGTGACCCATTTTACCCAGCTTGGTGTCCGAGTGTTCATTTCCCGTCCAAGGCAAATGAAAGGCCAGGCGAAATAACGCCGGGCCGAAAATTGCCAATGGCGGGAAGCAACTCGGCTCCCCCCATCAGCTGTGGGGCGTTCCCCGCGATAGCGCGGGAACGCCCCAGAGCAATCAGCGGCCGCTCGGGCATTCTGGGAAAGCCGAGGGGCGGGGCGTGTGCCCTTTATCAGGGCTTGCTTGCCCCCCCCCGGCTTCTTTTGCCCCCCCCGAGCTCGCCGCAGAACGGACACCCACCCACCCTCCGCTCAATCCAGGATGTTTTTTATAGGTCGCCTGGTTGGGGCCGAGTAGGAATTTTTGCAATCTTTAGGCATTTGCTACGGATTGTTTTTCGCCTACTCCATCCTGGACGAGGGTAAGGATTTGTGGTTACGGGGTGCATCTGTATGTAAATAGGTTCTGATTCAGCAATTTGATGTTTATATTCTTGGTCACTATAGGGCAGAAACGGGGCGGAAAGGGTATCAGTAGCAACTGTGTGTTCTCCTTTGGGCATCTTTTGTAAGATGATTGGCACCCCCATTGCACAACTCATGCTTCCTCCACGGACAGAGAGGTGTAAAGGGGGTGCCCTTGGGGCTCACCTACGTCATTTCCGGTTCCGGGTCATGCAAGGCGAGCCCTCCCACATGCTGGGCGTGGCTTCCGGGTCGGAGTAGGCGGGGCACGCCTCACCCTGACCAGGCATGGAGTAACGCCCATTTAGTTGCCCAAGTATGTTGTGTTCAGGAAACTCCGCCCCATTTAGCGACCCCTGCAGGTCTTTCTGTTAATATTTAATAAAGTGACCCATTTTACCCAGCTTGGTGTCCGAGTGTTCATTTCCCGTCCAAGGCAATTGCTTTAGCCTCACTGGTTGGGAATTCTGGAAGTTGCCCTCTTAGTACAACTGAGCGTCAAATTGAAAATAGCTGAACTAACAAATTGTTTCATTTGAAATATTTTGAGAGGGAGAAGTTATTAAATACTAAGAACGCATATTAAATACTATGTAATGATGCTAGAATGAGTTCTGTGGATGAGAATTGTTGGTAAGAGAATGTTCAAAAAGTCAACATGGCAACTGCGATCTTGACTTTTTGATCTTGACTTTTTGATCTTGGCCCTACCAGTAATGGGTTCTAAATGCCATTGCTACAGATTCATGCATGCGCTGCTTCTGCACATGCACAGAAGTGTTATGGGTGGGTGGCCGGAACTTTCGCTGCCACTACCAATTCACAGAACTGGGCCAAACAGGGAGAAGCCAACTGCTGTGCCCTACCCCTTTTAAAAATCTTATTTATTTATTAATTTATTATATTTTGTTTGTTTGTTTATTTGTTTATTCGACCTCTATGCCACCCAATCCCAAAGGTCTCAAGGCAGCTTTCAACAGTAATAAAAATACAGTAAAACAGATACAAAAGATAAAAGAAGTTGAACATTTCTAACTAAAATGTTATAAAACGAAAGATAAAGATAAAGATAAAAACAGTCACTATCATTGCATCACCATCTTAACTTTATTGGCTTGTAGACACCTATGAGTGTTGCTCAACAAAATAGAATAGAATAACAGAGTTGGAAGGGACCTTGGAGGTCTTCTATTCCAACCCCCTGCTTAGGCAGGAAACCCTACACCACAAATGGTTATCCAACATCTTCTTAAAAACTCCCAGGATTGGAGTATTCACAACTTCTGGAGGCAAGCTGTTCCACTGATTAATTGTTCTAACTGGCAGGAAATTTCTCCTTAGTTCTAAGTTGCTTCTCTCCTTGATTAGTTTCCTCCCATTGCTTCTTGTTCTCTCTCAGGTGCTTTGGAGAATAGTTTGACTCCCTTTTCTTTGTGGCAATCCACAAAGAACACTGCCATCATGTCTCCCCTAGTTCTTCTTTCATTAAACTAGACACACCCAGTTCCTGCAACCGTTCTTCATACATTTTAGCCTTCAGGCCCCTAATCATCTTTGTTGTTCTTCTCTGCACTCTTTCTAGAGTCTCAAAATTCTTTTTACATCGTGGCGACCCAAACTGGATGCAGTATTCCAAATGTAGCCTTACCAAGGCATTATAAAACGATATTAACACTTCACGATCTTGATTCTATCCCTCTGTTAATACAGCTTAATTAATGCAAAAGTTCTGAAGCAATTGAGAAAACTTTAAAGTATCATTATACTGAGGGGGGGGGGAATTCGAGAAAAATAACTAAGAGTCCCTCCTTTGAATATAATACAACGTTCAACCATTTCTGACTGGTGGACAATCCAGAATTTTGAAATAATCTGACGGGCACGTGTCAAAGTATGCTAGTCCATAGGTTTTGGTCTTCTATTCACAAAACCTCTGCAGTGAGAAACCTAGCTTCTTGCTATTCTTCCTCACCTTTATCCATAGTCTCTTTATCATTCTGGCTTCCCTTACCTCATCACCCCAGTTAAATGGGCAGACTTCCAAAGAAAACATTGAAATGGATCCTTCCCACATTTTCATTTTCAGTGAAAGTGAACATGTTCCTTTCAGAGTCCAGAAGTATGACTGGATCCAAAAATGATCTCTGAATGAGGTAGTCTTTGACTTACCAACATTTGTTTAGCGACCATTTGAAGTCACAAAGACAATGAAAAAAGGGACTCATGATCATTTCACATTTAACAACCATTGCAGCATTCCCATGGTGGTACGATTAAAATTCAGAGCCTTGGCAGCTGACTCGTATTTATGACGAGATTATGAATCATCTGTTCACATTTGGCGACCTTCTTACACGTAAACTCAGTGGGGAAGCTAGATTCACCTAACCACTTTGTTACTCACTTAACAACTGCAGTGATTCACTTAACAACGGTGGAAAGAAAGGTCATCAAATGGGGCAACATTCACTTAATTCATGTCTCAGTTAGTGTTCTGTCGGGCTCTCTGGTAGAATCCTCCCAAAAATTCACAGGTACAAATTTCAGACACACACACGTTTGAAAATTCAAAACAATGTTCTTTATAATGAAAAGTCACTTAAACTAAGCCCTCTTTTGGTATAGCAAAGAGCACTGGTCTCCAAACAAACTGGTAATTTGTACAAGTCCCTTATCAGTTCTGTGATACTTAGCTTGCAGCTGTGAGGCAATTCACAGTCCTTCTTCTTTCACAAAGTGAAACACACTTTGCTCTGGTTTAGTTTCAAAGCAGGGAAAAATCAGCACACAACAAGTCAGTCAGCAAAGCAGTCATGAAACACAACGATCAGATAATCCTCCACAATGGCCAAACCCACAGGCTGCTATTTATAGCAGCCTCACTAATTACCACAGCCCCACCCAACCACAGGTGGCCTCATTTTCTTTGATAATAATCTCTCAGTTGTTGTTGCCTATGCATCATGGCTGTATCATTAACTCTTGTTCTGAATCCAAGGAGGAGCTAGATACTTGATCTCCTTCTGAGCTGTCTGCCACACTCTCCTCCTCCCTGTCACTCATGTCTTCTTGGTCAGAGGAGCCTTCATCAGCAGATTCCACCGGGGGCAAACCAGGCCTGCAGCATGTGGATGTCTCCCCCACATCCACAGTCCTTGGGGCAGGAGCTGGGGCAGAGCTAACCACAGCACTTAGCAACAGAAATGTGGCCGTAAACCGAGGTTTACCCATCTTAATCTTCTTTACTTCGGTTCTTTCAAATACCTACAGGTTACTTCCACAGTACTTTGTAGGAGCTCCATGCCCTCTTTGTTGCATCACTAAGTCATTCCAACTTCCTATTTTATATTTTAAGAAAAGGAACATGGGAAGGAAAGATTCACAGATTGTTTGGCAGGCTCCCTGGGGCGCCTAAGGGTACATCAGCCCAACCAGAGTTGTTGAAACTGCCTAATTTAACTGACTGACTGGAGGAGCTGCAGGGTGACAATTGGAAATGATTCAATAAAGTGCAACCGAATTTGTAAATTGGGCAAAGTCCTTCATAGTGAAACACGGGGACTCAGATAAAACAGGAGCCAGTGTGTGTATTTAGCTTCTTAGCTATCTACTGTGAAGGTCATTGTGACCTGTCATCTTGCCCTTTCCACCATCCACTTCTTTCAACAATTTTTGGGACCTGATGAAATTTTACTGACCAGGGATGGGTTCCTACTAATGCAGTTCAGAGTGCCGCACTGGTAAGAACCCAATGATTATGCGATTTTTGGCAATTTTTTTTCTGGCATCTCCGTGTTGGAAGAAACCCTCCCGCCCGCTCTCGTCTTAATGCTGACCTTTATTCTTCATCAGAAGCACAGTTGAGAAGCTCCTTCTCAGGAGTCATCGGAGGGGAAAATGGCCAAAAATTGCATCATCAATAGGTTGGTACTGGTGCGGTACTCTGGACCTCACCCAAAGAACCCACCACTGCTCTATGGGCATGGCTTAATTTTTTGTGGGAGTGGCTCAATTTTGTGGGGGTGGCTTGATGGTCATGTGAACTGCCTTGCTTCCTCAAGATGGCGACATGTGCAATGCAGGACACTCGGCTTCTGCACATGCTTGAAAGAAAAAATAAAATAAAATAAAATAAAATATTTTTTTAATTAAAAACAATAAAAAGAAAGCCAAAAAGAAGATGGCGACCGCATGCACAGTTTCTGCACATGTTCAGAAAAAGAATTTTTTAAATAAAATTAAAAAGATGGCAATGCCCATGGACCATTACCAACCAATCTGGTTCTGTGACATCATTGTGATGTCACCAGTTCTATAGAACCAGTCCGAATCGGGAGGAACACATCCCTGTTACATTTCATGGCTATAATTCAGCAGGAGCTATTCACCACTAGTGAAAGAGTTGGACAGAAGGGTGAGTGTAACTATCATTGTGACATTATGTAATTTGTGATCATTCCTATTATGCAACTGTATAATTTCAAACCAGGGAAGATATGCTTTGTTAAGGTTATGATCGATGACGCTAACTTTTAGGAAGACATTGTGCAAAAACTGAGCAATTTGTAGTGGACTTCCAACACCTTGTGATTTGTCTGGAGCAATAGATCTGCATTTCGATTTTTCTGTTCAGCATTTTTAAAGAAGTTTCTTATAGAATAGTAACAGTTGTGAAAATGATTCACTTGAACATCTCTAAAAATTATGCTGTGCCAGTAATGAAAAATAGGTGGGAGTATATAATTGAAAATAGTTGAGAATGAGCAGGTTAAAATATTGTGGGATTTCCAAATAGATAACGTTTCCATTTGTCAATTGGAAAAGGCCCCACTGCTTGGATCAAGACATATATTACACCCACAGGTCATGAGATCCTACTGGTAGGTTCTTGGGACGGGTTGATACATATAAATGCCCCCAGAGATTAGAATTGCCCCCACCCTCCTCGCCTTTCGTAAGCTTCTTAAAACCCACCTCTGCCGTCAGGCATGGGGGAACTGAGATATTCTTTCCCCCTAGGCCTTTACAATTTACACATGGTATGTCTGTATGTATGTTTGGTTTTTATAATAAAGGTTTTTTTAGCTATTTTAGTATTGGATTGGATTATTACATGTTGTTTTTATCATTGTTGTTAGCCGCCCCGAGTCTACGGAGAGGGGCGGCATACAAATCCAATAAATGAATGAATGAATGAATGAATGAATGAATGAACGAACAAACAAACAAACAAACAAACCCAAGCTAAAGAACTGGTAACTGTGACTTCACATTGTCACGAACAGATAATCATAGTTTAGTTTTGTTCATTTTGTGTAAGTTTGTTATTTCGATTTTGTTTATCTTCTGTGAATTTGGTCTCTCTTTCTCAAAGACATTTCTCCAGGTGATTGGATTATAGAAATGTAAGTTTTTGCTTTTTTCATTCTTCTGTAATAAAACATATATTGTGGTCTCCTTATCTCAGCGGCCTCCCCAATTCCACAGATAGCATTTTTTTCTGCAGACCGAAGGGCCTGCATCCTACACATGCGCAAATGAGGCTTCACCAACCTGTGTGCCCAGTTCCTCTCGGGTTGCTGTCCAGTGGCAGTTCATGGGCCGATGTTGAGGACACCTGTCTTATCTCATATATGAGGGTTAGGTTAGGATACTCACCTGGATAATAGGAAGCAGCATCAAGCACATCAGAACAAGAGGTAATGCCAGGTTGAGTAGACACAATAGACATCAGTGAGACTAGATTTGAAATCTCTAACTTTTTTCCTGAAGACTATGCCATGCAATAAGATTTATGCCTTGGAAGATATACCCTGCTTAGCTGCTGGAAGGTTAAGTACGTAACAGAATGTATTTGGCTTTCAACTTCTACTCTAATCCACGGGCAGGATCCAGTTGTATTTTGCTACCGGTGCACATTCGCACATGCAAGTGCGTCCCATAACGTGATTTAATTTCCGTGCATACTCAGGACGACATTACAAGCCAAAACACAGGAGAATAAAAGTAAGCATTAATGCTAGAGCAGGCGGGAGGGCTTTTTTCAACGAAGAGATGCCATCTAAACCTGGAAAAAAATCACCAAAAATTACATCATCACTGGGCTCCTACTGGTGCACGGCTCTGGACGACACTGGTAAGAACCTACCACTGCTCTGACCACGTATCAGTTAGACTTCTGTAATCTAGGCATACTTGACTCTTCTGTGACTTGTGGACTTCAGCTCCCATAATTCCTGAGTCAATCTTGCTAGCTCAGGAATTCTGGGAGTTGAAGTCCACATGTTTGCCTACCCCTGATCTGGGCCATCCATATGTAAATTATAATTTCCCTTAACTCCTATCCAAGGGCAGGTTCCAACTTACCTCACTGCTGGTTTGCTTCCTTCTGCACCACATAGCCACACCCCATGGACGCCTGTGCACATGCGCAGTGCAAAACAAAAAAAATTAAAATTAAAACCACTGAAAACAAACTGGCGACCACATGTACAGTGCTGGAAACTCAGCTTCTGCACAGAAGAGGAAGAAAAAATTGGGGGGAATCAATTTTTTTTTATAAAGATGGCAGCGCCCACAGACCAACACCGACCGATCTGGTTTGGGGACATCATCGCGATGTTACCAGCTGGTCGCTACCAGTTCAGGCAAACCGGTTCCAACCGGAAGGAACTCACCTCTGCCCCTATCAGAAGCAGCTGGTTGGAAATAATAGAAATTGTTGGCTCTTTTGACATTTAAAATTGAGGGACATCTTTCAACCTACGTCATTGTCTTGTCAGTGTGGGTTCTGGCTTACCTTGCACAGTGTTAAAAACTCAGCTTCTGCACATACGCAGAAGTGAAAAACAGCTTCTGTGCATCTGCAGAAGTGAAAAACAAGATGGCTGGTCTATGGCGCAACTGAGAGAGCCAGTTCAGGGGCATGTCCAGCTGGCCATTGCTGCCGGTTTGGGGAGCAAGGGGAGATTCCAGCTACCGGTTCTATAGAATCGGTCTGAACTGGCAGGAACCCACTTCTGTGCCTGGTGAAAAATGATAGCTTTGCCATCCTGCCCATTATTTCTCAGTTTCTCAGATGTCAGTTCTAATTAAATCACTTTATTCTTCAGACCAACCTTATCTGAATTTAAATGGCCTGCTGAGTGGTAGGTTTTAAAAGGAGAAACCTGTCATAATTTCATTCCCAAACAAAATCAGACTTTTAGAGAGCCTCCCTCGAGAGGGGGGGATGGAATGTTGGCCCTTGTCCAAAAGCATTAATCTAATCAAAGTGATCTTTGACTCGGACCAGTTTGTTTGCATTTTCTACCTTGGCACTATGCTTGGCTAAAATCAGGCAAACACTTTCCAACACTTTCCATAAGTACCAATGAAGTAACAAAATTAATTACCTGCCGCTCTTTAGAAGAGCACAGAATCCTACAAGTGGCAGGCCTATGAACCACAATTTGTTCTTCTGACTGTCTTGACCCCCCTTTTTGTTGTTTTTAACCAGATATGTTATATTAGTGCTGGCGAACCTATGGCGCACATGCTACAGGTAGCACAAGGAGCCATATCGGAGGGCACATGGAGGTGTTGCCCTATGTCAGTGCCAGTATGCATGTGTGTACTGGCCAGCTGATTTTCGGCCTTGGGGAAGGCCGTTTCACCCTACAGAGGCTTTAGGGAAGCTTTCCTGAAGCCCTGAAGTGCAAAAAATGGCTCAATGAGCAAACTGGAAGTTCAGGAAAATTGACTTCCTGTTTGCCCATTTTTTCACTGTCCCAGGCCTCAATGAGGCCTCTGCACATACGCAAGGGCAGGGAGGTGTGCAGGTGCATGGATGGGAAGGGAGACGGAATGGGTGTGGCATGCACACACCCAATTTGGCCAAAAAAGGTTCGCCATTACTGCGTTATATGCATCTTTTTCTCATTTTTGTGAGAAAGGTCAGCTGATTTGCCATCATCGACCAGCGCAACTTTCCTCTGATAAACTGAATTCTGCCTTGTGCTGCCTCAAATTTATTCCCCCCAAATAAAATAATTGACTACAGATAATCCTTGTCTTACAGCCATTTGTATATAGTGACTGTTCAACATTACAACCACACTGAAAAAAGTGACATGGCCATTTTTCACCCTTATGACCGTGCAACATTCTCATGGTCGCACAATTAAAATTCAGGCGCTAGACAACTCTCATGTCCCATGTGAGCATTTGTAACCTTTCCAGCTGGCTTCTGATGAGCAAAGTCAATGGTGAAAACCGAATTCGTTAAATGGCTGCATCATTCACTTAACAACTACATCAATTTGCTTAACAACTGTGACCAAAAAAAGAAGAAGTAAAACTCATAAGCAATTGTCTTGCTTAGCAACAAATATTTTGGGCTTGATTGTGGTCATAAGTCAAGGACTACCTGTATGAAAGATGCGTGTCTTAGAAAATCTTCCCTGGCTTGGGGGAAAAAAATTCTTGCAGGAGATGTAATGAAATGTATCGGGCTGGGCCAGGGGTGAAATCTACTTCCCTTCTGTTGTGATTCAGCCTGAGGCTGCTCAGGGACCAGCTGTGTCTCTGCTGGCTCCATGCCCAGAGGAGGATGACAGCGCAGAGGAGGGGGCTGAACTGTCGGACGGGGGAGAGGAGAGTCGGCAATGGGATGAAGGAGAACAGCATGAGAGCCCCGAGGGGGGGGGCTCTCCCCAGCCAGTAGATTGGAGTCATTAGGTGATGACGCACAAGCTGTCATCGACATGAGACAGAGACGTTCAGAGAACAAAAGGAGCAGTTAAAGAAATATTTTCACCATTGAATTAGAAACAGCTGGGTTTGGGTGTGGTCCTCATCAGCAGGGTTTAAAAGGCAGGCAAGGCCTTGAAGCCATGTGGAGTGTTATCAATTGGAGTTGCGGTGACCTGTTTTGATTCTCAGCGTCTCTGATCTTGGCTTGTGGCCTCGCAGTCTGGAAGACTCGTGGGAGGCGTCTGTTTGCTATCTACAGCTTCGTCTTGGCAGCAAGAATCTGGTATTGCTTCATGGACTATTCCCTTCGTGTATATATTTGAAGTTCCAGCGTTTTTCCTGTTTGTAAAGACATTTTCTGTTACCTGTGTCTTCCTTGAATTATATAAACTGCCTTTGCCTTTTACCAGTGTGTCTGGCTTCTCTTTTTGGGTTGGTATTGCTTCTGGAGTGACCCAGACAGAACACCTTCCCTACTGGTTCTGAAGCGTGTGCTTTTCCAACCTCTGTATATGCGCAGAAGGCTTTGTGCATGCACAGGGGGTTAAAAAGAGGAAAATGGTGACGTCCAGATGGGTGGGCAGAGCCTCGCGCTGCTGTCATTACCAGTTTTCTGAACCAGTAGAGCCGCCACTATCAGTACACCCGAACTGGTAGCATTTCACCTGGGTGGGCTGGTGAGATGGCATGTTCTCCCTGAAAGCTTTTGTTCCAAAAATCCCTTTTCTTGTTTTAATTCCAGTGGGACAGAGAGTCTTTCAGTGAACACCAGGGAAAGAGAGGGCTCCTTTTACAACTGGCAACCCCTCTCTCTCTCTTGAGACGGATAAGGGGATGAAAGCAGGAGAGGGGAGGGTGAGTTTGCACCGATTGTGCAGGGAATTAAAAAGGGCCCATTCAAGAGAGAGGCTGATTGACACTCACAGTTTCTAAAGAAAGCTCAGTTTGCTCTCTTTCAAACCTATCTGGATTTGAAGCGCCGTCTCTCTGGACCTTCAACACTTCAGGTTTTCTATTTTCTTTCTTTTGCCTTTTTTTTCCCCATTTGGGCGGCTGTGAACGATTAATCATTTGCTCTTCCTTGTGATGTGTAAGTTGGGGATAGGAAGCGAGATGGGGCTGTGGCCACATAATATGGGAATCTGAGCTGGACTGAGCCTGTGTTGAAAGGACAACCTTCGCTGCCCTCCTCCCGGCTGGGTTCTCTGCTCATTGGCGCATTCAATTTTGCACCCTCAAAACACACCATGAAGTTGCAGGCAGCTTCCCGGAATTCTTGGTGGCTTTTCTTTTTATTAGCTGCTACAGCAGAAGGTAAGAGACTCAGTACTGTTATTTTAGGGAACAAGAAGAAACTAGAGCATCATTGGAAATTAACCCCAAACCCCTGATGCCAGACATTCCCTGTAATGTGAGATCTAAAAAAAATGCTTCCAATTTCACATCCCTGGATTAAAAACTTTGCTTTGGAATTTTCTTGCAAACTCTGAGCATGTCTGAATCTCAGGAGAAGGGCAGCCTAAAAATTGAATGAATGAATAAATAAATAAATAAATAAATGTATAGCTTTCTGTGACTATAGTTTTCAATGTTTCAAAAATGGTTGATTTGCTGCGGACATTGTATATAATTGAAAAACCTAAATCCCCAATTGAAATGCTAATTAGCAACAGAGAGCATTGAAAAAGTAAGCTCCACAGAAATTATAAGTACCTAATTGCATCACTGCATAATGAAACTAAATGTTCAATTTATTAAGAGAGAGAGAGAGAGATACAAACAATTCATTGAAACGTATTATACTAAAAAATATCTGTATTTTTACTATAACTAAAAATGAAAGTAAAAAAATAGAGGATGGGGTTGACCCAGCCTTTCATCCCTCCGAGGTGGGTAAAATGAGGACCCAGATTGTTGGGAGCAATATGCTGACTCTGTAAACTACTTAGAGAGGGCTTTAAAAGCACTGTGAAGCAGTATATACTGGTAAGTCTAAGTGCTATTGCTATTGCTATATAGAATACAGTGGAACCCCGACATACGAGCTGCTCTACTTGCGAGCAGCTCGAGATAAGAGCTGGGAGGGGAGCGACATTTTTGTTCGTCTCCTGAGCTCACATCCGGGATACGAGCCGAGAGGAGCCGCGCCCCCCTGACGCTTTTGGCAACTTCCGAAGACGCTGGAAGGAAGGAAGGCAATCCAGCGCCCGGCTCCTCTCGGCTCGTATCCTGGCACTTGGTAAGCGGAGAGGCGTTCGCCTCCCCTGCCGCCCCACTTTGGGGGTCCTTGGCTTCTGCTTGGGGGTGAGTGAGAGAAAGGGGGGGAGAGAAAGAGATAGCAAGAGAGAGAAAGTGAGAAGAAGAGATGGAAAGAGGGGGAGAGAGAGAGAAAGAGAGAGAGGGGAGAGAAAGAGAGAGGGGGAGAGAGAGAGGAGATAAAGGAAGAGGAGAGAAAGAAAGGAAGAGAAAGAAAGAAAGAGGGATAGAAAGAGAGAGAGAGTGAGAGATACTCAGTGAGCCTTTCTTTGAAGTTGCCTTTCTTTCTTTCTTTCTTCACCGTGTGTCGGTGCGTCGCGGCTCTCTCTCCATTCTTCTCTTTCCCCCTCTCGGGCTCCGAAAAACGGAGGAAACCCATGGAGATCCAGAGGGGAGAATGGGGCAGGAAAGAGTGCAGAAAAACGGAGGAAACCCATGGAGATCCAGAGGGGAGGATGGGGCAGGAAAGAGTGCAGAAAAACGGAGGAAACCCATGGAGATCCAGAGGGGAGGATGGGGCAGGAAAGAGTGCAGAAAAACGGAGGAAACCCATGGAGATCCAGAGGGGAGGATGGGGCAGGAAAGAGTGCAGAAAAATGGAGGAAACCCATGGAGATCCAGAGGGGAGCATGGGGCAGGAAAGAGTGCAGAAAAACGGAGGAAACCCATGGAGATCCAGAGGGGAGAATGGGGCAGGAAAGAGTGCAGAAAAACGGAGGAAAAAAGCGCTTTCCCAGGCAGCCGGCTTGCTGGCCGGGGAAGCAAGCGATCCGGGACTGCCTCGTTTCCTCTTCCCGCTGCCGCATTCGGAGCCCGAGAGGGGGAAAGAGAAGAATGGAGAGAGAGCCGCGCGCCGGAGGCTGATGCCGCTGCCGCCTCAACAGCAGCCACGGGAGGGGAGTCGCAATCACACCGATGGTGGGGTTTGCCCCCTTTCCCCCGCCCGCTCCTTTCCCCCCTTTGCTTGGAAGCTGGCTGCTGGGAAGCCCCCCCCCTGCCCGGCTGTCACCTTTTAAAACAGCCCCCGGGCTGTTTTAAAAGGTGACAGCCGGGAGGCAGCGGGGTTTTTTGTTGTTGCATGGATTAATTGACTTTACATTGTTTCCTATGGGAAACAATGTTTCATCATACGAGCTTTCCGACTTACGAGCCTCCTTCCGGCACCAATTAATCTCGTAAGTCGGGGTTCTACTGTAGATAAGTGATAGATAGATAAATAGATGGATGGACGGAATGAAAGACAGACAGATGATAGTAGGTAGGTAGATAGATAGGCAGACAGAGAGAGAGAGAGAGAGAAAGAAAGAAAGAAAGAAAGAAAGAAAGAAAGAAAGAAAGAAAGAAAGAAAGAAAGAAAGAGAAAGAGAGATATATATACCATAGTTCTAAGGTACTTAAACTCTCCTGATTTCTACTCCTGGCACTTATAATCACTATACCACATCAACCGTCATGATTGCAATATATATACCGTAGTATGTCACATATACCTACAAACACAAATTTCATAGTAATAAACAAAACCTTTGACACATTGATCACAAACACATCTTTTCCCTATCTGTTGACCTCCAAATGTGCTGGATCTCAGCTATTTTAGGATTAGAGCAGATGAGTTTCAAAACATTTGGAGGACAGGAGTTTGACAGTTGTGTCTTTCTGCATCTGTGTTATTTTCTCCTAAAGCTAAATAGCTATTGATGGTAATTAGGGAAGGCATTATATTCAGTGTGGGTTTCATAGTAAAATGTTGACACATAGTTTTTGACGTAATACTAAGGGTACAGGAAACGTTGACCATTCTTCCAGCAAGCTATGTTGTTGAGGACATTAAATTGTGTATGTTGTTTTAATGGCACAATGCTTGCTCAGACGTAGCCTGTTGTGTGAAGCCATTTCCAGCTTATTCAATAAACATATGATTAAGACAAAAAAAATGGCTTAGAAAAATAAATGAACTCAGACTAACCATTCTTTTCTCACTTATCAATGACTCAATTGCCATGTATCAATAATAGTATCAATGACTCAATATCTTATTTAAAAGCTTCCACGTTACATCAGTTTGGAACTTTTTTTATTTTTTACAGGAAACTTGGAAACACCTTCTTTCGGCTCAGGAATTCTCTATCAGTACCGATACTCACTAGATAGCCAACTAAGTTTCCTATCCAGGCCAACTTTGCAGAGGAGCAGACTTCATGCAGAAGCTGTGGTTGATGTCAATCTCTTGTGGAGCAACACCAGCAATGCAGGCGAACAACTGCTCCAAATCCAAGTTAGTACAGCTCTTCTGTTTTCTTGGTTTTTCAGCTTCTGAGGAAAACATGGCCATTCTATAGACCAGGAATGTCAAACTCAAGTCGTCACGGTGGCGTCACATGACATATCGGGCCTTCTTTCCCCTTCAATAAACTGGTTGTGGGCATGTGAGACATCTGGCCACGGACCGGAAGTTTGACAGCCCTGCTACAGGTCCTTTGTTTTTATTTAATTCCACTCAAAAGCTACTTCTTCATTCCTTCATTCCTTCTAAAGAACTATTTGCCAAAAAGATAGCTTTCATTTATTAAAAATTTAACCCACCATGTATGCCACCCCGAGTCTAAATAATAATAATAATAATAATAATAATAATAATAATAATAATAATAATAATTTGTAAGTAACTCAAGGCAACAGATAGGCATATTTCTCCCTCCTCCTCCTATTTTCCCCACAACAATCCAATGAGGTGGGATTGTGGTGGCCCCGGCCCTCTGGAACCAACTCCCCCCAGAGATTAGAATTGCCCCTCCCTCCTCGCCTTTCATAAGCTCTTTAAAACCCACCTCTGCTGTCAGGCATGGGGGAACTGAGATATTCTTTCCCCCTAGGCCTCTACAATTTATGCATGGTATGTTTGTATGTATGTTTGGTTTTATAAATAAGGGTTTTTTAGTTGTTTTAGTATTGGATTGTTACATGCTGTTTTTATCACTGTTGTTAGCCGCCCTGAGTCCACGGAGAGGGGTGGCATACAAATCCAATAAATAGATAGATAGATAGATAGATAGATAGATAGATAGATGATAGATGATAGATGATAGATGATAGATGATAGATAGATAGATAGATAGATAGATAGATAGATAGATAGATACCCTGTTTCCCCGATAGTAAGACACCCCTGATTGTAAGATGTATCAGGGGTTTCAGGGGGGTCGGCTAATATAAGCCGTACCCCGAAAGTAAGACATATGTCTTACTTTCGGGGAAACACGGGGGTATTGCCGCCTCCCTCTCATCTAGCTGCGCGCCACCTCCTGCCCACGCCTGCGCCGTCCCCCTCTCCATACGTCGCCGCGTCTGCCACCTCCCTCTGATCTTAATGAGCGCTGCCTCCTGCCCACTTCCGCGCCCCCCCCCCTCCATACGTCACCGCGTCTGCCGCCTCCGTCTGTTCAGGTTGTTAATAAATGTTAATTTTATGGTTAAAACAAAAAATTCGACAAATTTTTTCCAATATAAGACATACCCCGAAAGTAAGACATAGTGGGGCTTTTGGGGATAAAAAGAAAGTAAGACACTGTCTTACTTTCGGGGAAACACGGTAGATAGATAGATAGATAGATAGATAGATAGATAGATAGATAGATAGATAGATAGATAGATAGATAGATAGATAGATAGACTGGCCAAAGTCACCCAGCTGGTTTTCATAACTAAAACAAGACTAGAACTCCCTGTCTCCTGGTTTCCAGGTCAGCATCTTGATGTAATTTAATTTAATTTAATTTAATTTATTAGACTTGTACGCCGCCCCTCTCCGCAGACTAAACTAATTATGCGTAATGCAAGTCTACTTATTTAGCAACAGTAAACCAGGGCTTCAAACTTCCTTCTTTTAAAATCTGATCTAACTCTTTGCTTGAAACTGCATTCTTGTATACTGCTTTATGACACAGTTTTCACCTCATAATGTTATTGATGATTTGAAGTGTCCCAATTTTATTCCACTCATTTTGCGGATTTAGTTCCATAACTTACGCATCAATCAAGATTTGGAAAAGGAGGATCAGAGTAGCCAAGGCCATTCTGTAAAAGGCTCACAGAATACTACCGAACTCCAGGAACCATTTTTCCTCCATTGGAATAAGGGAAAGGTATGTAAATATTTCTCTACCTACAAGCAGCTGATGGCCCCTTTTCATTCGGACTTGTTTCGTGCTGATTTCAGCTTCATGTTCAAGCACATTTTTCTGGGCATCCATCCTCAACTGCGTATTGAGACCATAGCTTTCAATACACAAGAATGTTACTGTGCTTAGTAAGAAGTCACTCCTTTTTTGGATGGACGAGCATTGCTATTTTTTTTAATGGGAGTAAGATTAATATCAATGGGTAGCTCCTGATTCTGCTACTACCGAATGCATCAATTGCTCCATATTCACATCCCACCTTCCCCAATAAGTTGCCCTCCAGTTGAATTGAGATAGTGCAGGGCTACCAAAATTTTTACTACCACAGTGTGGGCATGGCTTATGCAGGATGCCCTGCATTTTCTTTCAACTTTCAGTGCTAATTGGGTGCTCTGGGATGGAACTCCATTTTTGCTACCCCACTGAGTTCCCCCCTGTCCAGGCAGCAGCCCACCCCTGGATGACAGGTCCTGAAATCCTCAGCTAACTCCTCTAACACAGGGAGAGAACAAGAGGAGGAAGGGAGTTACCACAGCAAATTGTGGATGCCTCTTCACTTGATCTGGGTCCTTCCTGCCATTATATCCTACTATGCATCCCTTGTTCACTTTGTTGTTCTTTCTTAGGCATGCCCAGAGGTGGACTGCTTCTGGTTTGCACTGGTTTGGGTGAACCGGTAGTTCTGACCAATGGTTGGGTCCGCTCACCTGCCCTGGGACTATCACGTCCTATATAATCCATGTTTTTGGTGCTGCCTACATGAGCAAATTCACATTTTCAGTTCTGAGAGAACCCGTTTTTACATTATGATAATGTATGCTAGTATGGATGTGGATGATTGGTTTTTTAAATGAATTAGGTTTTTAGAATATGACTCTTGCTATATTTTATGTGATTCTAGATTTAATGGGCTTTTTAGTATTTTAAACGTTAGATATCTCGCATATTTTGTACTTGTCTTATTGTAAACCACCCTCAGTCTCAGGAAAAGGGTGGCATAGAAATCTAATAAATACATAAACAAATTATGTAATGCCCACCTCTGGACATGCCTCTAAAAGTTGACTTTCACCTTGCAGGTCGAAGCTTTTTACATAGCCAAAGAAGAGAATGCTTTAACTTTGGAATTAAAGCGAGGTCTTCTCAGCCTTCTCCAATTTCAGACCCATTCTGGAACAATGACTGAGGTACAATGTAAGGTTTCACTGAATGGCATAGCATCTTCAATTCTGACATCTCTCTACAGGTAGTCCTCCATTTACAACCATAATGGACCTTGCCCATTTACAGTCATAAGTCGTAATGGTCATAAAGCCAGTCACCCACATAACAGGCCCGATTAAGCAAATGATCATTAAATGACTCCATGGTCATTAAGTGAAGCCATTGTTTGCTCTGGGGAAGTAAATGCTTCAACAAAAATGTTGTAAATTCTGATCATGAGACCATAACATACTACAAAATACTCTAAATGTAGGCTGGTTTCCAAGTCACATGGCTATGGAGAATGACTGTCAGAATTTCAGAACTGGATTATAAGTATCATTGGAGTCTGTCATAACTTTGTAAGTCATATGTCTGTTCATAAATTGATGACCACCTGTATTAACAAGCCTGTCATTTTACCTGAATACTGATTCTAACTACACTTCACGTTGGCTAAAGAGTGTTTTCATACATTGAAATAAGTCAGGCCTTCTGGCTTAGGTTCATGATTATTTGAACAATACTGATCCATAATGATCATTCATTCAATTCATTGATTTCCATTCATATGGGCTGCTTTTCTTAAATCCAGTACTCTGCACAGCTAACAATATTTTTCAAAAGCACAAAACAGAAACAAGCAAAGACAATAAACATATAAACCACAGCTAGGGCAAAGGCAAAGTCATCAATAGTAAAACAATATAATCATTCTAGATTATGCTTCCAGAAACAGGAAAAATGTAAACACTGAATAAACGGCACTTATTACAGGCATGTGTTGCTAAACCCAAATGACAAAAAAAGTCCCTAAAATTACAATATGAAATCACAGGGCAAATCCTACACTTTCACACAGAAACAGGTCATAACTGGTTTACCCTTCTCAGATACTCTTTTGTTTCTAAAAACAAGGACGACTATTTCCAGATCCTAGAGAATCAGTTTCGTTTTGTGTGGGAATTTCTGCATTTTGTGTGGGAATCTCTAAGTCTGGAACACATTGGAATAAAGGGGATTTAATATACATTCAACCCAGAAGAATCTGTTTTATAACAAGCAATCCAACACAGTACATGCAAAATAGCCAGAATTTCATAGGTAAAATCTTTTTTCAAAAAAGCAATACAAAGCAAAAAAGATGTTTGAATTATATAAAGGGCTAATGATACATCTGCTATTTTAATCACAGTACACCCATTTTTATTGTTTAGGAGGACATTTCTGGGAGATGTCAGGTTACCTATGCTGTCTCTAAGGATACTGTTTTGAAAACAAAAGACCTACAGAGCTGCATAAGACCGAAATTTGGATTCAGCACAGCTAACAAAGCAAGTGAATTTCTTTTTATCACATTATGGGTTATACATATTTCAGATATACTATAGTCTGTCTATTAGAACTCTTCCCCCATGATGTAAGTTCTCATTTATCTTGGTTTACTATGATCAGAAAAGTTGTCGGTGGACAAACCTCAAATTTCATTCATCTTTCATAACCTACAAATAAAACTAACCCACCCAGCAATGTTATCCTTTCTTCTTTTTTTCCAGGTATAATTTTTTAATTTTTTTCCTCCACACCTTACAGAAATACAAATTCACATAACTTCAAATTAGAATACAATGCAATATAGTATCAATTGCCAAATTCTTAATCAAAATTCTTAATTATTTATCTGTTTTGTTTTGGTATATATCATTTATCTTGTGCTACCTCCTTTTCTAATTTTGTCATATACATTTTGTTATCTTTTCTTGAAATCTGAAGCCAGGAATACGATTTTTATTTTTATTTTTGCCAAACAGGCCCAGGCTTCTAAGTACTCTTAAATCAATATTTATTTGGGGGGTTTCAAACCTTATTTGGAGCACATTGAAATAAAGGTATTGAAGCAACTTATGATATTTAATTTGGTTTATTGCTTTATGAGAAGCCAGGTCTGATCCATTTGTCATGTCCTAGAGCCCCTATTTTTTGGTTGTTAAACCACGCACACACATCCACACAGAAGAAAGCACAACTGACTTTGTAATTTACAAATTTACAGTCTGTAATTTCCTAAACTGTGTTCTGTCGGGCTCTCTGGTAGAATCCTCCCAAAAATTCACAGGTACAAATTTCAGACACACACACGTTTGAAAATTCAAAACAATGTTCTTTATAATGAAAATTCACTTAAACTAAGCCGTCTTTTGGTATAGCAAAGAGCACTTGTCTCCAAACAAACTGGTAATTTGTACAAGTCCCTTATCAGTCCTGTGATACTTAGCTTGCAGCTGTGAGGCAATTCACAGTCCTTCTTCTTTCACAAAGTGAAACACACTTTGCTCTGGTTTAGTTTCAAAGCAGGGAAAAATCAGCACACAAAAAGTCAGTCAGTAAAGCAGTCATGAAACACAATGATCAGATAATCCTCCACAATGGCCAAACCCACAAGCTGCTATTTATAGCAGCCTCACTAATTACCACAGCCCCACCCAACCACAGGTGGCCTCATTTTCTTTGATAATAATCTCTCAGTTGTTGCTGCCTATGCATCGCTCTCCGCATGCATGGCTGTATCATTAACTCTTGTTCTGAATCCTTATAATTGATCTCCTTCTGAGGTGTCTGCCACACTCTCCTCCTCCCTGTCACTCATGTCTTCTTGGTCAGAGGAGCCTTCATCTTCAGATTCCACCGGGGGCAAACCAAGCCTGCAGTATGTGGATGTCTCCCCCACATCCACAGTCCTTGGGGCAGGAGCTGGGCCAGAGCTAACCACAACAAACTGAAAGGTTACTGATGGTGTAACATGACCACTTCTATTTTTAAGGACATAAATCAGACACTTTTGACCATTATCACTCTATGGCTCTGGTTTTTTTTAAAAGTAATGTTTGACAATCAGCCTATGGATCGAGTTTTTGCATTTCTTCCCACCAGAATGCAGTATGTGAGGGTGTTTGGTGCTCTCTGAGCTTATTTATTCACTTGCTGACATTTTATTACGTAGCCTGATAACAGCATTGGAGCACTGGTGATATTGTTACCCAATCAGGTAATGAAACATCTGCAAGCAAACAACCAAACTCAGAGAGCACCAAGGATCCCACAGTTCAATTCTGAGCTACATATATTCTCTCCTGTTGGAAAATGCAAACTGGTCATGTTTCTGTTCTTTTCACAGATTTTTAGACTCCTGTGGCATCCCACAAGTAAAAGCCATTATGTTATGGAAGGAAATCTCATGAAGTCAGCCTCATCTGAGGAAAATCATATAATTTATCAAGGCATAAAGTCGTCTGTTGGAGTCGATATCACCTCCAGGTTAATTTTGTAGGGGTTCATTCAGCTGATCTGCAACTTAGGGACGTCTAACAGAATAGCAAAATAACAGAGTTGGAAGGGACCTTGGAGGTCTTCTAGTCCAACTCCCTGCAAACCTTCTGACAAGCAATGGGGGAGCCAAATTCACCACCGTGTTACTAACACAACTACTGCACTGATTTGCTTAACAAGAAAGATTGCAAAACGGGGCAAAACTAATTTCTGCTTCACTTAGCAACATACATTTGGGGCTCAGTTCTGGTCATAAGTTGAAGACTTCCTGTATTTAAAACTAAAGGTCCAGTTACCAGCCTCTCCCTTTTCTCCCTAGGCAACATCTTGAATTTCTGACTCAAATGCCTGGATCCAAAGAATTACCTGGAAAGAATCTTCAGAAAACTTTGAACTCTCTCCTGGGGAAACCTCAGCCCATTAACATAACAAGCCAGCCATTCAAAAGGATCTGCAGTGAGTGCCCAACGGTGAGTGAGACAGAAATTTTAATCTTAGTTTAGACGGCTGTTCTGACATCGTCTGAATGTGCCCGTCATAATTTCCAAACAATCTATAATGGGAGTTGAAACCCAAATGCAAGAACACCAAAAAGATGCTAAGATATAATGTATATTTATTTTATTTATTTATTTTATTTATTCATTTGTCCAATACATAGGAAGAAAAATAGACATGTAGTAATATATATAAGGGTAAAGTGAACTTAGAGGAGAGGATATATGAAAGAAAGAAAATATATATGATAAGTGAGAGAAAGGAAAGACAATTGGACAGGGGACGAAAGGCACACCAGTGCACTTATGTACGCCCCTTACTGGCCTCTTAGGAACCTGGAGAGTTCAATCGTGGAGAGTCTAAGTGAGAAATGTTGGGGGTTAGGGGTTGACACAATTGAGTCCGGTAATGAGTTCCACGCTTCGATAACTCGATTGTTAAAGTCATATTTTTTACAGTCAAGTTTGGAGCGGTTCATATTAAGTTTGAATCTGTTGCGTGCTCTTGTGTTGTTGCGGTTGAAGCTGAAGGAGTCATTGACCAGTAGGATGTTGCAGCATATGATCTTGTGAGCAATACTCAAATCGTGTTTTAGGCGCCGTAGTTCTAGGCTTTCTAGGCCCAGGATTGTTAGTCTATTTTCGTAGGATATTCCGTTTCGAGTGGAGGAGTGAAGGGCTCTTCTGGTGAAATATCTTTGGACATTTTCAAGGGTGTTGATGTCTGAGATGGGGTATGGGTTCCAGACAGATGAGCAGTAGTCTAGGATGGGTCTGGCAAACATTTTGTAGGCTCTTGTGAGTAGTGTGAGATTGCCTGAGCAGAAGCTGCATAGGATCAGGTTAACAACTCTAGAAGCCTTTTTGGCGATATTGTTGCAGTGGGCTTTAGCACTTAGGTTATTCGATATTAGTATTCCAAGGTCTTTTACTGAGTGTGGGTTGGCCGTGAGAGATTGTTTATTCAGTTCGTATGTGCGGTTTGGATTCTTTTTGCCGATGTGGAGGGTAGAGCATTTGTTGGGGCTGTGCAAGCTTCAATGAAAATGATTTAGAAGAACCCTTCCCTGGTTTTGAAATGAAAATATTTAAGATGAAGTTCTTCCTCGCTCTTCATCCAGATATGCAGATCTTCTTACAGGTCTACCAGGCATACAGATTAACAGAGTTGGGAGGGATCTTCTAAGTCTTCTTAATCCAACCTCCCTCTCAAGCAGGAGACCCTATACCATTTCTGACAAATGGCAGTCTAAACTTTTCTTTAAAGTGATGAAGCTCCCATAACCTCTGAAGCCAAGCTGTTCCATTGGTTGATTGCTCTCACTGTCAGGAAATTTATCCTTATTTCCAGGTTGAATGTCTCCTTCTTCAGTTTCCATCCATTATTCCCTGTCTGGCCTTCGGGTGCTTTGGAAAATAGTTTGACCCCGTCCTCTCTGTGGCAGCCCCTCGGAATGAATGCTGCTATCATGTCTCCCCTGGTCCTTCTCTTCCCTAGACTAGCCATGCCCAGTTCCTCTAACTAGGAATATGGGCATTGAACTTTCCTTGGCTATGCTTCTTTTGACATCATTTCACATTCATTGGCAGATTACTTTGAATGTATCAGAAAGGATGCAAAGAAAGTTTTTATATGATTTATAGGAGTTCATGATAATCCTTACAATTCTTGTCTGATAGAAACATAGAAACATAGAAGTCTGAAAGCAGAAAAAGACCTCATGGTCCATCAAGTCTGCCCTTATACTATTTTCTGTATTTTATCTTAGGATGGATATATGTTTATCCCAGGCATGTTTAAATTCAGTTACTGTGGATTGACCAACCACGTCTGCTGGAAGTTTGTTCCAAGGATCTACTAATCTTTCAGTGAAATAATATTTTCTCATGTTGCTTTTGATCTTTCCCCCAACTAACTTCAGATTGTGTCCCCTTGTTCTTGTGTTCACTTTCCTATTAAAAACACTTCCCTCCTGGACCTTATTTAACCCTTTAACATATTTAAATGTTTCAATCATGTCCCCCCTTTTCCTTCTGTCCTCCAGACTATACAGATTGAGTACATTAAGTCTTTCCTGATACGTTTTATGCTTAAGACCTTCCACCATTCTTGTAGCCCGTCTTTGGACCCGTTCAATTTTGTCAATATCTTTTTGTAGGTGAGGTCTCCAGAACTGAACACAGTATTCCAAATGTGGTCTCACCAGCACTCTATATAGCGGGATCATAATCTCCCTCTTCCTGCTTGTTATACCTCTAGATATGCAGCCAAGCATCCTACTTGCTTTCCCTACCGGCTGACTGCACTGCTCACCCATTTTGAGACTGTCTGAAATCACTACCCCTAAATCCTTTTCTTCTGAAGTTTTTGCTAACACAGAACTGCCAATACAATACTCAGATTGAGGATTCCTTTTCCCCAAGTGCATTATTTTACATTTGGAAACATTAAACTGCAGTTTCCATTGCTTTGACCATTTATCTAGTAAAGCTAAATCATTTACCATATTACAGACGGCTCCAGGAATATCAATGAGAATGATGAACATTCTCAGACCACAGGGCAATCTACAAAGGGGAAGATGAACAGAATAGAATAGAATAGAATAGAATGGAATGGAATGGAATAGAAATTCACACGTTCACACATTTCACACATTCATGTATAATTTCTTTGGTTTGAATACAGGTAGTCCTTGACTTAAAACAGTTTGTTTAGCTACTGTTCAACGACACTGAAAAAAGTGACTTATGACCATTTTTCACACTTTAGGACCATTGCAGTATTCCCGTGGTCATATGATTTACATTCAGATGCTTCACAATTGGTTCATGTCTATGACAGTTGCAGTTTCCTGGGGTCACATTACCATCTTTTGCCAACGTCTAACAAGAGGAAAGGCACATTCGCTTAATAACTGGATTACTAATTTAACAACTGCAGTGATTCACTTAGCAAACATGGCAAAAAAAGGTCATAAAATGGGACACTGAACAAATTTCTCTTTTAGCAATGAATTTTTTGCGCTCAGTGGGGGTCATAAGTTGAGGGCTACCTCTTTACTTAGTTTGAATTGTTCATAAGGCTGTAAATATCTTATGTTTTATAGTGGCAAGAATGTTTGATTAGCTAGAGGGCACTGCAAATTGTTCTTGTTCTTTCAGCTCAGATCCTACTTGAAAACATTTGCCAAAAAGAAGATCAAACTTGATCTCTCTAAAGCATCAACTACTTGGCATTTTTCCAGAGTTGTGCAGATGCTGCGTAGTGCCAAGAAGAAAGATATCCTTTTACTACTGAAAAAAGCTCCAGAGAGTATGTTGTAAGTAAAGGAAAATTATTATTCCTATTATGGTTTGTTGCACAGTTGACCAGATATTTAGATTGGATTTGGCATTTTTATCCCCAAGGACCTGGGATAATCAGTTGTTCTTGTTTGATGTTGTTACCACTATCTTTGCTGGATGTAAACCGATGGTGAACCTATGGCACATATGCCACAGGTGGCACATGTAGCCATATTGGAGGGCATGTGAGGCATTAGCCTCTGTCATCTCCAGCACGCACGAGCGTGCTGGCCAGCTGATTTTCAGCCTTGGGGACGACCGTTTTGCCCTCTGGCGACTTCAGGGAAGCTTCCTAAAGTCCCGGAGTACAAAAAATGGCCTAACAGGCAAACCGCAAGTTTGGAAAAACAGACCTCCAGTTTGCCCGTTGTGCTGTATTTTGCACTCCAGAGGCTTCAGGGAAGCTTCCTGAAGCCTCAGAGGGCAAAAAACAGCACAATGCACAAACCAGAAATTGTTTTTTCTGAACTTTCGGTTTGCTGTTTTTTCACCATCCCAGGCTCCAGTGAGGCCTGTCTGCATGGTGCAGGAACCGTGCAATGGGGGTGGGGTTGTGCACATATGTATGGGCAGTGAGGATGGTGCACATGCATCAAGAAGAGGGAATGGGTATGGGCACAGGCATATGTGCTGGCACACACACACATCCTTTTGGCATACGAACCAAAAAAGGTTTGCCATCACTGATATAAGCTGTTCCAAGTAATATTTTGTGTGTGTGTGGTGATTTGTCAATGCCTTATTATTATTTTCACTTTCCTGAGGACATCCAAAGTACTGCTATTCCCTTTTTACAGAAATTTAAAGCAAGTGCTGATTAATTAGTTTAGGAAATGAATGTGTGGTACTTGCAGGGAAGTATCAAAAAAGTAAAACTCATAAGCAAGTAATCAAAGTTCCACACCCTTTTCATATGTGTGCAATGCGACTTTGA
Source organism: Erythrolamprus reginae (assembly GCF_031021105.1). Taxonomy (NCBI): domain Eukaryota; kingdom Metazoa; phylum Chordata; class Lepidosauria; order Squamata; family Dipsadidae; genus Erythrolamprus; species Erythrolamprus reginae. The sequence continues at coordinate 22,508,425 of NC_091954.1, forward strand.
TGGTATACCTTTGGCTGCCATCATAATTCTTATCACCCTGCAGATATTGTACCCCTAAACTTAACAATTCAAAACTTTTAAGAATTGTTTATTAAGTACAGAGCAATAACGCAACGGTTACTGGAACAGAGCTTATAACAACAACAACGAAATCTTAATTAAATATAGGGAACTAGGAGAATCTAAAGAAATTAAAACTGTAGCATTGGAAAGTGCTCAAGCGGTGATAGTATTAGGATGAAAAGACTCTACAAAATGGACACTACAGAATTGGTATTGGTACATGGTGGATTACATACATTTTGAAATTATGGAAATAAGATTAAATAATTTTGATGAGAATAAACTAGAGAAGCTGATGGTGCGATGGAACAAGGTAAAAGATTATATGTTAAGTAGAATCTGTGATGTAAATACGAAAAATAAACTACAATCACTCTTTTAGTAAAAAAAAAAAGCGTTCAAGATAGAGCCAAGGATCAATAGATAGACAAATAATTCAAAAGTCTTTGAATCCATCTATAGGGGTGGTGGGGGTGATGGGGGGTGTGTGTTGTTTGGTGATGGGCACATGCACTGTGCACTGTTATACGTTTGTTTTTTGTAAACTTATAAAATCAATAAAATTTATTTAAAAACAACAACAACAACAACAACAACGAACATGGCCGTGCCTGGCAGCTATTTATATTCTTGCTGCCAGGCTGGGCCAACCAATCAGGTATGTGTATTTTCCCACCCAAAGAATAAGGGCGGGTAACTAAACCTAACTGTCTACCAGACACAACATTAACTAATTCTGCAGACACCCTGAACGTAATCATTCTATCCTCGGCTATCTCAATATTTTAAATTTTTGCCTTATCCCAATTTTAGACCCTTCTACATTGAAGCTGCAATAGCTGCCCATTCAACACCTTCCTTAATAGCAGTGACTGAATTTATGGATTTGCAGGGTAGAAAGCAAATGTCCTTGCTGGAAAACTTCCTCTATGCTGCAGCTTTGTCTCCTCGTCCTTCCAAGGAACTTTTCAGTCTGGTGCTTGTAAGTCCAAGTCATTTCTGCTATTTGCTCTACTGCTCTTTCCATATCTTGATGGTTCGATATTGCTTTTACCTCCTTTTACTTTTAAGTGAGTGAATGAATGAAAATGGATGGATGCATGGATCTAGGCAAAGATTTTGATATGGCTGTGAGATGCCCAAGTTACATAGTGTTATGCGGGCTTCACTTTACAAGCCCCCAATAAAGTCCAAAGGAGAAATTCAAACACACACATTTGTAAAGTAAAGTTAGTTTATCAAAAGGAAAATACTGTCCAAAATGCACTTTTAATCAGCTAAAGTGTTCTCCCACACACCACAAGCCTTGAATGCTGTGAAAAACATAAAACAAAAGCAAAGCAAATAAAAGGCAGCTGTGAAGACGTCACAGCCACCCCCTTCAAGAGTCCTCACACTGAGACTTAACTGTGAATTGTTCCACAAAGTCCTTGAAAATCCTGAAGCTGTTCACAAAAGTCTTTGTAAATCCCAAAGCAAACCACAAGTCTCTCTCTCTCATAAAACGGATAAACTCCCACGCCGAGAGGCAACAACACTGGCAATTTATCAGCAGCCCCATTAGCCTAATTGCCCCAGCCACAGGTGTTCTCCCTTATTTCCTATAATACTTGTGCATTTGTTCCTTAATAATAATAACAATTTATTAGATTTGTATGCCGCCCCTCTCCGAAGAGTCGGGGCAGCTCACAAAAACTTGGGGCGGCTCTCAGTGTATCAACCTTCTTTGACATCAACTTGCTTCTGCGAACATCTATGAATGCCTTTCCCTTTGAATCTAATGATGATAATGATGATGATGATGGTTCACTAATGGGGTAATTAGCTAATGGGCTGCCTGTAATTATCTCCTCCGTTGATCCTGCTTCACTTACAGAATCTTCCCCTGACATAGATGCTTCACTGTCGGAAGCTATTGGCAGTAAAACTGACCTCTGATAATGTGAGGATTCTCCCACATCAACCCCCACAGTCCTTGGAGCAGGATCTGGCCCAGAGCCAAGCACAACACACAGCAACAATTATATTAAGCAGCCCCATAGAAGAATGGCATACAGATTTGATCAAAATGTTGAATTTGACAAAAGTAGAACACTACAATGATTTTTCTATGGTCGTCCCATATATTCACCGATGCTTTCTGTTCAGTACTTGGGTACCTTCTGATGAATATTTGAGCTGTCTACATTGAAAGAGAATAATTCCATGGCAAAGAGCTTAATGAGATTAATAAAACAAGTAAAAACTTCACTGCACAAATTATATTACAATATCTCAGACAAGCAGAGATCCAGCTCCTTGTCTCTAAAGGGAAGCTATTCCATTGAAAAAAATGGTTCTTAAGATTAAGTTCTATCCCTAATGGTCTACTAATATCTGCTTCTTTGTGATGTTCAGCAATTGGTTCCGGTTGGTCCACTCAAAAAAATCAAATCTGTTCCATCTTTTACAATTCAGTCTTGATGTACCAATAGCAATAGCACTTAGACTTACATATCACCTTTCAGTGCTTTACAGTTCTAAGCGGATTAAAGAGTCAGCATATTGCCCCCAACAATTTGGGTCTTCATTTTACCCACCTCGGAAGGATGGAAGGCTGAGTCAACCTTGAGCCTAAAGAGATTTGAATTGCCAAATTGCCCTTCATGGCACCGGACAGGACTATCTCAGGGACCGCCTTCTGCTGCACGAATCCCTGCGGCCAGTTAGGTCCCACAGAGTGGGTCTCCTCCAGGTCCCGTCAACTAAACAATGTCACTTGGCAGGACCCAGGGGAAGAGCCTTCTCTGTGGTGGCCCCGACCCTCTGGAACCAACTCTCCCCAGAGATTAGAATTGCTCCCACCCTCCTTGCCTTTCGTAAGCTTCTTAAAACCCACCTCTGTCGTCAGGCATGGGGGAATTGAGATACTCTTTCCCCCTAGGCATTTACAATTTTATGCATGGTATGTCTGTATCTATGTCTGGTTTTACAATAGGGGTTTTTAACTGTTTTTATTGGATTGTCATATGCTGTTTACTACTGTTGTTAGCTGCCCCAAGTCTATGGAGAGGGGCGGCATACAAATCCAATAAAATCAAATCAAATCAAACTGGCAGTCAGCAGAAATAGCCTGCAGTACTGCACTCTAAACACTGTGCCATCGCGGCTCATATAGTCGTAGAAGATTATTTGCTTCCTTCTGTTAATATGCCCCAGACCAAACCCATCTAACTCATCAGATAATATTTTTATATCTCACATGATCCTGATCACCATGCCCTGGATAATGTACACTATGTCAGTGTTCAATCTGAAACAGGGGTCTCCAACCCCCTTCCCCCCAGATTGTCGACGGGTACTGATCTATGGCCCATTAGGAACCAGACCGCACGAGTGAAGCTTCATCTGCACATGCAAAATCACACACACACAAACCAGTCTGTGGAAAAATTGTTTTTTTTACAGAATCAATTCCTGGTGCCCAAAAGGTTGGTGACCACTGATCACTAATTTATAATTTTTATCCTATATTTATATAAGTATAATTTTAATGTTTTAGTGTTTTAAATTTTTATCAATTGCTATTTTATACTGTTACTAATTTAATTGTTTTTTAATATAATTGGGGTGCTAAGTAATGGATGACTGGGATAAGTATACTTGTGGGTATAAATGGAATGATTGGTATAATTGGGTTGGGGGGGGTTATGGTATGGATGAGTTGATTGATAGTAGTGTGAATGATAGATTTGGCCCACCTGACGCTCGGGAGACAGGAGAGGAAGGGGCACCGATCTCTGGGGTGGCAGAGGGTCGGAATATCCCTGTGTTGCTGGGGAGAGGCAGATATGGCGGGGGCCACAGAGCTAGCCGTTCCAGGGGAACGAGGGACCGTTGCTTAATAACGGTCCCTTGTTCTGGCTCTGTGAGCCCAATCTTGGGTACTGGTGATGAGTGTAACTCTGGCCCTGGACTCAGGTTGCTGCTGCTTAACGCCAGGTCGGTGGTAAATAAAGCTCTCCTCATCCGGGATCTGATCCTGGATGAGGAGGCCGACCTGGCATGTATTACTGAAACCTGGCTGGGCCCGGAGGGAGGTGTTCCTCTCTCTGAAATTTGCCCAGCCGGGTTTCAGATATGGCATCAACCTCGACCCCAGGGAAGGGGGGGAGGAGTGGCTATTATAGCCAGGGAGAGCCTTTGCCTGCGTAGACTCATTGCTCCGGAAATTGCGGGTTGCGAGTCTCTCTTGTTGAAGTTGGACTTAGGGGTCCAGGTGCGCTTATTTCTCACGTACCTGCCTCCCAGCTGCGTGTCAAAAGCCCTGCCTGTGCTACTCGAGGAGGTAGCCGGGTTGGCGGTGGAGTTCCCCGGACTCATTGTCCTGGGGGACTTCAACCTGCCGTCACTCGGCGAAACCTCTGGGTTGGCACAGGAGTTCATGGCCACCATGACAGCCATGAACTCCTGACTCAAGTAGTACAGGGTGACTCAAGTAGTACAGACCTGAGACAGACCTGACTCAAGTAGTACAGGGTCCGACTCACGAGGGAGGGCACACACCTGACATGGTATTCCTTTCCGAGCAATTGAGAAATGGTCTGAGACTAAGGGGCTTAGAAGCATTGCCTTTGTCATGGTCAGACCATTTTCTACTACGGCTTGACTTCCTGGCTCCAATCCTTCCCCGCAGGGAGGCGGAACCAATGAAGATGTTCCGCCCCAGACGCCTGATGGACCCAGAGGGCTTTCAGACGGCGCTTGGGGTTATTCCAGAGGCACTCATCCACAGTTCGGCGGAGTCTCTTGCGGAGGCCTGGAATATGGCTGCTGTGGAGGCTCTTGACCGGATTGCGCCTTTGGGACCTCTCCGTGGTGCTAGACCCCGTAGAGCCCCATGGTTCAACGAGGAGCTCCAGGAGTTGAAACGCCAAAAGAGACGTCTAGAGAAGCGATGGAGGAAGAGTAGGTCTGAATCTGATCGAACACTTGTAAGAGCTTTTATTAAGACTTACAAAGTGGCGCTCAAGGCGGCAAGATGCGCGTACCATGCCGCCTTGATTGCATCAGCAGAATCCCGCCCGGCCGCTCTGTTTAGGGTGACCCGCTCCCTTCTTAACCAGGGGGGAGTTGGGGAGCCCTTGCAGAGTAGCGCCGAGGAGTTTAACACGTTTTTCGCTGATAAAGTCGCTCAGATCCGGGCCGACCTCGACTCCAATTGTAAAACAGAGTCGACTGACAATGAGTCAGTCGAGGTGACTGGGGCACGTACTTGTCCACCTGTCTGGGAAGAGTTTGATCTAGTGACACCTGATGAAGTGGACAAGGCCATTGGAGCTGTGAGTTCCGCCACCTGTCTACTGGATCCATGTCCCTCCTGGTTGGTCTCGGCCAGCAGGGAGGTGACACGGAGCTGGGCCCAGGAGATTACCAATGCTTCCTTGGGGAGGGGAGTTTTTCCAACACTCTATAAAGAAGCGCTCCTGCGCCCCCTCCTCAAGAAGCCTTCCCTGGACCCAGCCGTACTTAACAATTATCGTCCAGTCTCCAACCTTCCCTTTATGGGGAAGGTTGTCGAGAAGGTGGTGGCACTCCAGCTCCAGCGGTCCTTGGAAGAAGCCGATTATCTAGGTCCCCAGCAGTCTGCTTTCAGGCCTGGTTACAGCACGGAAACCGCTTTGGTCGCGTTGATGGATGATCTCTGGCGGGCCCGGGACAGGGGTTTATCCTCTGTCCTGGTGCTCTTCGATCTCTCAGCGGCTTTCGATACCATCGACCATGGTATCCTTCTGCACTGGTTGGAGGGGTTGGGGGTGGGAGGCACTGTGCTTCAGTGGTTCTCCTCCTACCTCTCTGGCCAGTTGCAGTCAGTGTTAGTGGGGGGTCAGAGGTCGGCTCCGAGGTCTCTCCCTTGTGGGGTGCCTCAGGGGTCGGTCCTCTCCCCCTTGCTATTTAACATCTACATGAAACCACTGGGTGAGATCATCCAAGGACATGGGGTGAGGTATCATCAATATGCCGATGATGCACAGCTTTACATCTCCACCCCATGCCCAGTCAACGAAGCGGTGGAAGTGATGTGCCGGTGCCTGGAGGCTGTTGGGGCCTGGATGGGTGTCAACAGACTCAAGCTCAACCCGGATAAGACGGAGTGGCTGTGGGTTTTGCCTCCCAAGGACAATTCCATCTGTCCGTCCATTACCCTGGGGGGGGGGGGAATTACTGACCCCCTCAGAGAGGGTCCGCAACTTGGGCGTCCTCCTCAATCCACAGCTCACATTAGAAAACCATCTCTCGGCTGTGGCGAGGGGGGCGTTTGCCCAGGTTCGCCTGGTGCACCAGTTGCGGCCCTATCTGGACCGGGACTCATTGCTCACAGTCACTCATGCCCTCATCACCTCGAGGTTCGACTACTGTAATGCTCTCTACATGGGGCTACCTTTGAAAAGTGTTCGGAAACTTCAGATCGTGCAGAATGCAGCTGCGAGAGCAGTCATGGGCTTACCCAGGTATGCCCATGTTTCACCATCACTCCGCAGTCTGCATTGGCTGCCGATCAGTTTCCGGTCACAATTCAAAGTGTTGGTTATGACCTTTAAAGCCCTTCATGGCATCGGACCAGAATATCTCCGAGACCGCCTTCTGCCGCACGAATCCCAGCGACCGATTAGGTCCCACAGAGTGGGCCTCCTCCGGGTCCCGTCAACTAAACAATGTCGGTTGGCGGGCCCCAGGGGAAGAGCCTTCTCTGTGGCGGCACCGGCTCTCTGGAACCAACTCCCCCCGGAGATCAGAACTGCCCCTACTCTTCCTGCCTTCCGTAAACTCCTCAAAACCCACCTTTTCCGTCAGGCATGGGGAAATTAAACATCTCCCCCTGGGCACGTTTAATTTATACATGGTATGCTTGTGTGTGTGTCTGTTAGTATATGGGTTTTTTTAAATCTTTAAATATTTTAATTAATTGGATTATTTATGATTTGTTTTCACTTGTTGTGAGCCGCCCCGAGTCTTCGGAGAGGGGCGGCATACAAATCCAAATAATAAATAAATAATAAATAAATAAATCTGAAATATGGGTGTCTACCACAGATCTGTATTATAATTCAGACAAACACTTCTTGAATTTCATGTTGTTGATTTCCTCCTAGTATTTTCAGCTTGCCAAATTCATTACAAACTTTCACTCTGTTTTCATAACAACAGGTACACTTTCAAGCTCCATGGCATATGCAACTTTTCCACACTTTCATCCAAATCATATACTGTAAAGTAGTGGCTCCCAAAGTTTTTGGCACCAGGGACTGGTTTCATGAAGATAATTTTCCCATTGAGGAGCATGTGATCTGGATTCCATACATGTACAGCTTTTGCTCTTCTGCCACTCACCTCCAGCTGTGCTGCCCAGTTAACAAGCCAAGGACCAGTGCTGGTCTGTGGACTGGGAATTGGGGACCACTGATGTATAAAACTGTTGAATAGAACAGTTACTGTATGGTTCACCTGAGATCTCCTGCCAGGTTGATCCTGAGTTATTTATGAGTGTCTGTTGTCATAAAAGAGTCTTTCCAGACTGTAAATACTCCCTTGAGCTCTTGGCAACTCCATGGATACAGTTTTCTGTAGCTTTCTTAGCAGCGAGTCAGATGTGCATTGCTCTATTCTGTTGTGGTTGGCTCTGGGCCAGCTCCTGCTCCAAGGACTGTGGGGGTTGATGTGGGTGAATCCTCCCATTGTCAGAAGCCAGTTTTACAGCCGACTGCTTCTGACAGCGAAGCATCTGTAGCAGATAGTGAAAGTGAAGTGGGATCCTCAGAGGAGGTAATGGCAAGCAGCCCATTAGATAGACGCCCGGTGAGTGATTCATCATCATTATCATCACTGGATTTGGCAGAGGAGACATTCATTGATGTACGCAGATGCAGGGCAATGTTTAGGAAAGAGCAACTGAGTAAATACTACAGGAAATAAGGAAGATCACCTGTGGCTGGGCATAAATTAGGCTAATGGGGCTGCTGTTAAATTGTCAATGTTCTTTCCTCTGGGCATGGAAGTTTATCCGTTCGGTGAATGAGAGACATGTACTTTGCATCAGGATTCTCCAAGGACTCTTTAAACTGTTTCCAGGACTTTTGAACTAAATCATAGTTAGGTTTGTGACTTGAGAACTCTTGAAGGAAGGTGGCTGTGACGTCTTTATAGCTGCCTTTTATCTGCTTTGTGTTTGTTTATTGTTCTTCACAGCATTCAAGGCTGTCGCTTTGAAGGTGAGCACTTTGACTGACTAAAAGTGTGTTTGGCTCATATTTTCCTTTCGATAAAACAGTGTTATTGACTTTGCAACTGTGTGTGTTTGAATTACTATTTTTGAACTTAATGGGATGTTTCTTTGACTTTTCAATAGTCCCTACAGCCTTTGAATGTTCTGGGAGGATCTACCATCCAAGTACCTATCAGGTTCAACTGTGCTTAGTAGTTGGGAATCAAGTCAAGATTTGCAAGATGTTGCTAACTTGGGCATCTCCCCTTCTGGAGATTGAAGTTAACACTACTGGGAGGGCATCTGGATTGGAGAATTTTCAGTATTGTCATCTCAATCAAATGCCGAGTGCAAAAAAGAAAAAGAAAAACAACCCACCCTTAAATTCTTCACAATTGTTCAACTCCATTCGAGATGATAATCCGCTTTAATGCACCCTTGAATGAAGAGAGATCCACTGCCATGGCCCTTCTCTCTCTTTCTTATAGGACAGACTAAACAAAAAAGGCCAAAATAAAGCCACTTGGGAAACAGGAAACACCATCATTGGCAGTCTCGTGGGCAAATTGTGTCAGATGAATCAATGTGACCTGGAGGTGAGTTGATAAAGCATTCTTCTCCTTTCCACTTTGGATTGCCAATTAGAGTTTTGACTAATGTCGCTCCTTTTGGTTCGTTCTTTCCATCTCTCAAATAAACTAGGAAGTCAGCCTTACAAAGGAAGCCATCCTGAAAAAGCTTCATGGCTCCAAGACAAACTCGGTGAAGATGATACACTTGTCATCTCTGAAAAGTACTCTGCTCCCAGAATTCATCCCCACTTTCTTGTATTATGCAGAGGAAGGCTCACCCACCATGTCAGCTGCAGCGGTGACAGCTCTAAAGAGATTCAGCACGGAGCACATCACAAGCATGGTATGGAATGTCCTGTCGCTAAAACAAACCTTGCTAAGAATTAATCCTTAAAGCCAATGCTTTAATGAAACATTGCTGCTATTCTCTGCCAGGAAGTCCAGAAGCTATATACCCATGACAGCAAACCTATGGCACATGGGCCACAGGCGGGCACATAAACCGTCACCTGAGTCAGCTCCACCATGCGTGCATGTGCACTACCTGCTCGCTAGCTGGTTTCCAGGTCTCGGCCACTCATGCACAGAGGGGGGCGTCATGAATGTATGCTGGGGGTTTTATGCACATACATAGTGGGTGGGGTGCATGCAGGGAAGTCTCGCACACATGCATGAGGATGGAGGAGCATGAGAGGTATGCACACATGCACGGGGGCAGAGGGAGCACAGGGGTCATGCATGCATGCATGGGGGGTCACAGGGTCACAAGGTGTCATGTTTGCATGCTCAAGGGCAGGGCACTGTTCTGTGCAAGGCCCTTAGAACGAACCCACCGACTCAAAAGACCCTTATTTCATGGTAAAATCAAACTCTTTATTGATAAAAGCACATACAGCGGCAAGCAGAGTTGAAACGGCAAGGGAAAGGGAGTTATTTCTCTCTCTCCAGAGCTAAGCTTCAACATAGTCTAGGAAAGGCACCAAACTCAGCCTAATTGGAATTCCTTAGATAACCAGTCCACTTATCATTTAAACATATGAATCAGCTCCTTAAGATTCCGAGCAAAAATCCTCCAGTGGAGAATGTCTTTTATTGAGGCAGAAATCATGGTTATGAAGCCTTGTTCAAGCACATCCCCACTCTACAACCTCTTCCATGAATGGCGTTGAAATCCCACACTAAATTACCCAAAATCCTTTGCCTTTATACTGCTTGGAAGTGACATCACACCCCAAAGAGGCTCAGGCTGTAAGTTAATACCTTTTACTATGCAACATTGTTTTGCCACTATTGTTGTGATTCACCCCGAGTCTACGGAGAGGGGCGGCATACAAATTTAATAAATAATAATAATAATAATAATAATAATAATAATAATAATAATAATTCCTCTCGCCTTCTCAACCATCTCCTATAGCGAGGGTCAATCTACTGGCTATCCCCTCTAATGTCTTCCTCATCCTCTGGCTGGGACCACTCCCTCATTGTCATATCAAGCCCCCTCTAGTGGTTCCTCAGGCTCACTCGGGACACTTTCTCCCTCACTCTTGTTCTCTGCATCAGCTAGCAACCCCTCTGGCCCAGGGTATCCAGAGGGGCTTGGCTCATCCTTCTCAGAATCTGACATGACCTGAGGTGGACAAGGAGCACTCACAACAGGCACACAGGGGGTGGGTCATACATGCATTGCAAAAGCACACGTGCGTGCTTTTGGCACGCAACAACAAAAAGGTTATCCATCACTGCTATATACAGTAATTTGATAGTTTCTTGATTTTCATCAGCAATTAATTCCATTGTTTCCACAGTGCCTTACATTTTTTATTAAATGCAAGTAGGATGCTTGGCTGCATAGCTAGAGGTATAACAAGCAGGAAGAGGGAGATTGTGATCCCGCTATATAGAGTGCTGGTGAGACCACATTTGGAATACTGTGTTCAGTTCTGGAGACCTCACCTACAAAAAGATATTGACAAAATTGAACGGGTCCAAAGACGGGCTACAAGAATGGTGGAAGGTCTTAAGCATAAAACGTATGAGGAAAGACTTAATGAACTCAATCTGTATAGTCTGGAGGACAGAAGGAAAAGGGGGGGACATGATCGAAACATTTAAATATGTCAAAGGGTTTAATAAGGTTCAGGAGGGAAGTGTTTTTAATAGGAAAGTGAACACAAGAACAAGGGGACACAATCCGAAGTTAGTTGGGGGAAAGATCAAAAGCAGCATGAGAAAATATTGTTTCACTGAAAGAGTAGTAGATCCTTGGAACAAACTTCCAGCAGACGTGATTGGTAAATCCACAGTAACTGAATTTAAACATGCCTGGGATAAACATATATCCATTGTAAGATAAAATACAGGAAATAGTATAAGGGTAGACTAGATAGACCATGAGGTCTTTTTCTGCCGTCAGTCTTCTATGTTTCTATGTTTCTATTATTCCTAACTGGACTTTTGACTGTTTCTCCTATTGGTTGAATCCAGAGACAGGTTACAATAGATCAACTGTGGCACTGCAGTTATGAGAACTGCAATGCCACAGATTTAAAGAGTCTCAGACTTTGAATAGTGGACTTAAATGACAGTATTATTGTTCTGAAAAAAGTATTTGACATAGTCTTTTTCAGACATTAACACTTCAGAAAATAGGTTTGCTAGAAATAGATAATGCATGGCCTTCATTGTGCTATTAACTGCATTTGAACCAGTCGTTGGACTGTTTTGTTTTTCTTTTAACAGCCCTGTAATCCCTTGATTCGGGCTGGAGTCAGGGCAACTGGATGGAGCTTTGACTGGCCAGATCCCCTTCCTGATACCTATGCAGAGTTCACAACAGATATTTTCTCTTTGCACCCTGAGAGAAAAAACATGTAATGCTCCCTAAGATCCAACTTTCAACCTTCTAAGTGGCAGGCAAGCATTTGCACCATTAGGCCACCATGCTACTGAGTCATAGGACTATTGATGTAGGGGAAGAAAGGGGTAGGATAATTAGATATATACATACTTTGATTGAACCAAACCAAAAAAGGGATTTAAAAATATCTAATGTTTAAATAATGTCCCCATTATCCCTTGCACTTTGCCATGTCACGTAGATCTGGAAGAAAGTGGAGTTTAACAATTTCCTGAAATACAGAAAACTAGCATGTCAAGGATTTAAGCTCATTCGAATGGAAGAAAATTTGCCATTCAAATCAAGTTATTGTCATTGCACTAAAAAACCCCAATGGTTTATCTCTGCTTTCTGGCACCAGGTTAAAATGGCAATGAGACGCATTTTCCATCAAGTTAAGAGAAAGTATCAAAGAAATTCAAGGTTGGCAGCTGCAGAAATTCTCTTGGATAACAGTCCCTCACACATGGACTTCATCAATATCCTGTTGGCCAGCAGAAGACTTTCACCAGAAATGCAAACATTTATATTGTCCAAAATTCAAGGCATTATATCTTCTGATAACCATCCAACCAGGTAAACTATATACTGAATGTCATTACATAATATTATACCTAATATTACCTCTCCATGACAACCAGCATTATCCAGGAGGGAGGTGTTTTTAATAGGAAAGTGAACACAAGAACAAGGGGACACAATCTGAAGTTAGTTGTGGGAAAGATCAAAAGCAACGTGAGAAAATATTATTTTACTGAAAGAGTAGTAGATCCTTGGAACAAACTTCCAGCAGACGTGGTAAATAAATCCACAGTAACTGAATTTAAACATGCCTGGGATAAACATATATCCATCCTAAGATAAAATACAGAAAATAGTATAAGGGCAGACTAGATGGACCATGAGGTCTTTTTCTGCCGTCAGACTTCTATGTTTCTATGTTTCTAATGTTCTTTATACCGAAAATGCAAATAAACGAAGCACTCTTTTTTTATAGCAAAGAGCACTTGTCTCCAAACAAACTGGTAATTTGTACAAGTCCCTTATCAGTTCTGTGATACTTAGCTTGCAATGTGAGGCAATTCACAGTCCTTCTTCTTTCACAACTTTGCAACTTGGGTGTCCCCCTGATCTACAGCTAACTTTAGAACACCATCTCTCAGCTGAGGCGAGGGGGGCGTTTGCCCGGGTCTGCCCGGTGCACTAGTTGTGGCCCTATTTGGACAGGGAGTCTTTGCTCACGGTCACTTATTTATTGTTTGTTTGCTTGTTTGTTTATTTGTTTTTTTTAATTTAATTTTATTTATTTGTTTGTTTGTTTGTTTTATTTATTTATGCCGCCTTTCTCCTTAGACTCAGGGCGGCTTACAACATATTAGCAATAGCACTTTTTAAAGAGCCAGAATATTGCCCCCACAATCCAGGTCCTCATGCCCTTATCACCTCAAGGTTCGACTACTGCAATGCTCTCTACATGGGGCTACCTTTGAAGAGTGTTCAGAAACTTCATCTCGTCCAAAATGCAGCCACGCGAGCAGTCTTGGGCCTTCCAAGAAATGCCCATATCTCACCATCACTCTGCGGACTGCGTTGGCTACTGATCTGTTTCCGGGCACAATTCAAAATGTTGGTTATAACCTATAAAGCCCTACATGGTATAGGACCAGACTATCTCCAAGACCGTCTTCTGCCGCATGAATCCCAGCAACCAGTGAGTTCCCACAGAGTTGGTGTCCTTAGGGTCCCGGCTGGGGGGACCTAGGGGAAGAGCTTTCTCTGTGGGGGGGCCAGCCCTCTGGAATCAACTCCCCCCAGAGATTCGCACTGCCCCCAACCTCCTCACCTTCCAAAAGAGTTTAAAAACTCATCTTTGCCGCCAGGCTTGGATTTTTTAGATCTTCCCCCTGAACAATGAATGTTTTCAGTAGGATTGCTGAATGATTGGTTTGATAGGTTTTCTTTTAATTACAATTTAATGGTTGTTTTAATGTATTATTAAATGGATTCATATTATTGTTCTGTTTTGGGACATGCTGTGAGCCACCCCGAGTCCTCAGAGAGGGGTGGCATACAAATCCAATTAAATAAATAAATAAATAATGGGGAAGCCAGATTCACTTAACAACCGTGTTACTAACTTAACAACTGCAGTGATTCATTTAACAAATTTTGGCAAAAAAGTGCAGGTGGTCTTCTTTTTTTTTAACATTGTCTGCTGGAGTCCATCCATGACTTCTTTTGATTTTTTCTCCACCTCTCCTTTTGATCTAGGCAGCTGATCAAAGATGTCATGAAGGATGCAAGGATAAATAATTACCACTACTTCTCACCTAAAGATGGCAGATCCATTTCTTTCTCAGGATTATTAGCAGGTGAGTAATGTGGTACTATTTAATCATGTCTCTAAAAAAATGAGAGAATAATCCCCTTGATATTCAGAAGTATATATGAAGATGTCCTGTATCAATGTGGTAAAAAATGCTCTAGCCAATCAAGAATATGAGCTAAAGTAAAGTTTCTTTTAAAGTTGAAGTCAAATACAGTAATGATGATTTCATGGAATATATCTGGGTAATTTTCTTAGCAATTAAATAAAACTTTATCTTGCCATTATTTTCTGCTAATTTTTTTGCAAACCAATCTAGGAGGTTTCTGATACTCTCCCTCCCAAGTATTAATCAAGCATCAGCACCCTTAGTTGGTTCTATCTATCTATCTATCTATCTATCTATCTATCTATCTATCTATCTATCTATCTATCTATCTATCTATTATCTCTCTCTCTCTACCTACCTACCTACCTACCACCCACCCACCCACCCACTCACCCACCCACCCACCCACCCACCCATCCACCCACCCACCCACCCACCCACCCACCCATCCATCCATCTGTCTGTCTTTATATCTATCTTCATCACTATTTTTCAATGATAGGTCTGTTTCTCTCTGTCTCTGTCTCTCTGTCTCTCATCTTTCTCTCTCAATGAATATGCTACATGCCATAATCACAAATAGTATTTGACCTTCAGAAAATGAAGGTCAATTTTATCCCTAAGTGTACTGCTATGGTTATTAATGGAATAAAATAACCACAGAAAATACATTTTAAATATACAGTGATCCCTCGAGTATCAAAGGGGAAAGGGGAAACCCCATCTTCAGCTCCTCGCTGCTGCTGTGCTGCGGAGCAGATCAGCTGCTGGGCGGCCGAAGGAACCTTCCCTGGGTCTTCCCGCCGCCCAGGCAAAGGGGAAACCCCAAGATCGCTTGCCGCTTGCCGTTGCCCGTCACCCGCCCACCCAGCCGCTCGCTTGCCGCTTGCCCGTTCACCCGCCCACCCAGCCGCTCGCTTGTCGCTTGCCCGTTCACCCGCCCACCCAGCCGCTCGCTTGCCGCTTGCCGGTTCACCCGCCCACCCAGCCACTCGCTTGCCGCTTGCCAATTGCCCGTCACCCGCCCACCCAGCCGCTCGCTTGCCGCTTGCCGGTTCACCCGCCCACCCAGCCACTCGCTTGCCGCTTGCCAATTGCCCGTCACCCGCCCACCCAGCCGCTCGCTTGCCGCTTGCCCGTTCACCCGCCCGCCCGGCTGCTCGCTTGCCGCTCGAGAGCAAGAGGGGGAGAGATAGAGAAAGAGAGAGAAGGAAAGAAAGAGATGAGAGAGGGAGGAAGAGAGTGTGAGAGAGGAAGAAGCAAGATAGAGAAAGAGAGAGAGAAAGAAAGATGAGAAAGGAAAGGAGTGACGTCATCGGGTGGAAAAATCGCGATATAGCGTTTCGCGAAGCTTGAGAACGCGAAAATCGAGGGATCACTGTATAGACTCCTCTCTAGGATTTCACCATTTAGAAATCCTAAATAGTACTTTTATGCAAAAACACTTCCAGCGTGAGAGAGAGTTTGATATTTTACTTGAGATGGATTTCAGTGCTCTAGTAAAACACTCTGCCATGGGCTGCACATACCCTGAACTCCTTTTGTCAAATTTCACTGCTCTTATCAATCCTTCACCCACTCTAGAGAGACAGAACTTATAAAAGATATATACAGTGGTACTTCTACCTAAAAACGCCTCTACTTAAGAACTTTTCTAGATAAGAACTGGGTGTTCAAGATTTTTTTGCCTCTTCTTAAGAACCATTTTCTACTTAAGAACCCGAGGAAATTTGAGAGTGGCACGAAGGCACAGCCAGTTTCCTGCCATTCTCCCTTTAATCACGGCCATCTTGGACTTTTCTGGGCTGGCAGAGGAACCTTTCGGTAGCACTTAAGGAGGCTTTGGCAGTCCAGAGCCAACGGAAGGGTGCGCATGCTCCTCCTCGCCGCCTCAGAGTCCCTCTCTTTTTTTTAAGCCTTAAAGTTTTGGATTTTTTTAATTCCCCTCACCTCACCTTCCTCTTTTGGCAGCGAGTGTCCTCATCCTCTTCTTCCTCCTCCTCCCCTCACCCAAATTCCAAGCTTTTATTTCTTTCCTAATGGGTTTGCACGCATTATTAGCTTTTACATTGATTCCTATGGGAAAAATTACTTCTACTTAAGAACTTTTCTACTTAAGAACCTGGTAACGGAATGAATTAAGTTCTTAAGTAGAGGTACCACTGTACATTTAGAAATACTCTTAAAAATTTACTTACCATGTGATATTCATGGTGCCATTTTCCACACAACCCTTGTTTGCAGGCATCTAAAATAGTTTTAAAAATTGCTGCTGGTATTAAAATGTGTTTTTCCCTACACTACAATATATACATCCTATGTGGTTTTCCTTTTAGGAAAGCTTTTGAAAAAGTGATGGAGTTCTTATTTGCTTTATAAAACCTCACAGCAACCTTTATATTCATTATTGTCTCCATTCCCACCTCTTTAGCCACTGAAGACGCATCTTCTACTTTTGGTGTGGAACTCTTATTCTCAGATTTTGGTTTACTTCAAAGGAGCACCACTAATTTTGATATTGAAAGTCACGGCCACCACCTCCAACTAGCTCAGGTCAGATAGTTTATGTAGTTGATCAATGTCTCTTCTGTTATTGAAGGCAATTTGTTAACGTATGTGCAGAATAACCCTTGAATAGCAAGGATATAGACATAGAAACGTTGTATTGGAGTAGGTATGAATAACCATTCAGCCACACACAGATACACTAACGTAAGTGAAAGTTTACTTTAAGAAATAGCACAATCGAATAAACAGTCCATATCATACACAGTCAGAATAACAGTCCAAAGAATATCAAATAAAAAAGTCTTCTTACCAGTTTTCTTTGTCAGTTTAGCTACAACATAGAATGTCTAACAAAACATATTAGAGAGAAAATATCAGAGAGAGCAAGCTATGATCAGAGAAAAAGAACATAAGGACTCTGTCCAAACACAGTTGTTAAGATTTCTGCTAGCTACCTAGCCATCACCTTCTGGCAGCTACTTAGTGTCCCATTAAATTTCTACAAGATGTATTTCTATCATAAAGTCATTCCAAAATTTTTCTGAACGCCCTGAATAATATCCATACTCACTAACTAGGAACCAGATAGACAATTGATTGCTCAGATATCATCCAAGCTGCTTTAAAATTAATATTATTATTTTTAATTACAATTTATTGCAATTTAAAGTGCTTCATTAGCTATGGAACAATGATGCAGATTTTTTTTCAAACCAATTTACATTGCTCCAAGTGACATATTGAGGATGATATTCTAGAAGTAGACTGGAACAACATGTCTTTTTGATCATATTAAATATCATAATTTAATGGCGATGCTTGTACTCCTGTCACTTGTTTGGGGTCTATCTTCCTTATTTTGGATCCTTCCAAATATTTTGGGTCCCTGTTTTTATGAACTCTACCCACCATGGTATAGTTCTAGATGATGGGAGTTGAAATCCAAGGGTTTGTCTAGACTAGGGTTCTCCACACCTGGCAACTTGAAGACTTGTGGGACTTCAACTTCCAGAATTCCTCAGCCAGCTATGTTAGTTGCAGAATTCAGTGAGTTAAAATTCACAAGTCTACAAGTTTGGAGACACCTGGTCTAACAACAACTTGAAGAAAGATATCCTAGTTTTCTACCAAAGCCTTTCATTTGCTTTAGTCATCAATAGTTTCTCTACTAGCAGGGGGAATCTAGCAGGCATTAGCAGAAGACCTAAATGGCCTTTAATGGGCTAACCTGGTAGAAATTTGGAAACAGAGGTACATAACCTTTAAAAACATACCAGAATATATATAGAAAAAAACCTGTGCATCAGAGCAATGGTGGCGCAGTGGTTGGAATGCAGTACTGCAGGCTACTTCTGCTGACTGCCAGCTATCTGCAGTTTGGCAGTTTAAATCTCACCAGGGTCAAGAGTGACTCAGCCTTCCATCCTTCTGAGGTCAGTAAAATGAGGAGCCAGCTTGTTAGAGCCAGATATGCTGACTGTGTAAACCGCTAAGAAAAGGTTGCAAAGCATTATGAAGCAGTATATAAGTCTAAGTGCTATTGCTATCATACTTTCTGTGCATCCTGCAGGTGGTTGTTGAAGCAAAAGGGCTTGAAGGATTGTTGGGTGGAGATGCAACTGAGGAACAAATCGACTTTTCAGCTGGCATGTCTGCCAGTTTGCTTGATGTCCCATTGCGGCCAATGGTCTTCTTTGATGGATATTCAGATCTAATGTCGAAAATGTTTATGAGCTCAGGAGAGCCTTTGAACGTGCTTAAAGGGAACCTGCTCTTGGTGGATCATCAACAGGTATTAGTCCCATAGGATATTTATGACAACTCTAAAATTTATACCTCATTAAGAATAGGAAATTTTTATATCTGTACTTGGAAGTAAGCCCAATTGAACTTAGATTTATTTTGGAATGGTTGTGCACCTTTAGTGATTGCACTGACTATGTCCAAGGCAACTTAACTGTAACAGAATATTATTGCTCCAGGCAGTTCCACTTCAATCTGGATTGCAAGCTGTGATTACTCTTCAAGTTGGACTGGGCTTAGATATTTCAGCTGATATCAACATGAATATGTGGGAGCAGGAATTCAATACAAGTATTAAATCAAGGTATGTGAATAGGTACCAATTTCACCTCTAAACCATGGGAATGGGATAGAATGGATTGAGGAATAGGAAGAATAGAATATAAATCTTTATTTGGCCAAGTGTGATTGGACACACAAGGAATTTGTCTCTGGTACAAAAGCTCTCAGTGTACATGCAAAACAACAAAATAATAATAAGCATAATAACAAAGCATAACAGTGATATCAAAAGAGAAGGTAATAGAACAGATGAGAGGAATAAAAGCAATAGTTATCCTATATGGGTAAATATACTTAGACATAGGTATATGGGATTGAAGTGTTCAGTAGTGATGATACAAACTGTCTCTGTATCTAGTTGTTTTGGTGTGCAATGCTCTGTTGTGGTATCCTGAGGGACAAGTTGAAACAGTTTATTGGGCAAAGTTCATGAAAGTTATCTGACAAAGTTCATGAAACCAAGTCTTTATACTGTATCCACTAATGAAAACGTATAGGAAGAATTTTCTGGTTATACACTTATTATTGATAGCAATTTGGTCAAATAGTCATTGATAGCAATTTGGTCAAGTGGCTGCCACTGCTGAGATATCATTATTTATCATGGAAGTTTTCGCCAATATGGTGCCCTTCGGATGACCTATACCAGTGCTCTTGAGAATTCCTGCTGAAGAACAATATGTCATGGTTCCAAGCAAATCAGAACTCTGATACTAAGTTTTTCCTCAAAGAATTTATTGGATACATAATATCGGCAAAATCATATGCAAAACCAACTTCCCATGGTTTCAGTATAAGTCACATTCCCCAAAAGTCACAGGTTATGTTCGCCAATTAGATTAATTGGCGGGCTCTCCAGGCACTAGAGATGACCTTGGTTCTCACAAGAAAATTCTGTGTTTTGTCTAGCCACGCATTTCATCCTCCTTCCCCCTCCCCACTCTGTGTGGCAACTGAGTAATAGAAAAATGGCTTCTCCCAGATTCAATTCGAAGTTGACACCATACTTGTATGGGAATCTGGGAAACTTTGTCCAACAAATGGGGAAATGTACAGAGTATTAAGTGTCATTCCAAGGAAAATTTACCCTGGCAATGACATAGTCAGCTACAAGGCCCACTTTATTTTTAAACTACTTCTTCTCCACATTTATATTCAAATTGATCCAACAGTAAATATGAAAGATGGCCTTACAGGATTGGCCATATCAGAGACACAATTTCTTTGAATATCAGTTGCTGGGTGACAATAAGAGAAGACTGATGCACTCATGGTCTGCTTGGTGATCTCCATCTGGCCATTATGAGAAGTAAAAAGTAAAAGGAGTCCCTGTGGATTTTATTCCACTAGTCATTGCTGACTATAGGCAACAGTGTTCATTTTCCTTTCAAGGCCATTGAGCCTGCGCTGTCTGAAGACATTACCGTGGTCGTGTGGCTAGGATGACATTGTGGCTTGCATTGGCTGCCGATCAGTTTCCGGTCACAATTCAAAGTGTTGGTCATGACCTTTAAAGCCCTACATGGCTTTGGACCAGACTACCTCCGGAACCGCCTGCTACCGCATGAATCCAAGCAACCGATAAGGTCCCACAGAGTTGGCCTTCTCCGGGTCCCGTCGACTAAACAATGTCATTTGGCGGGCCCCAGGGGAAGAGCCTTCTCTGTGGAGGCCCCGGCCCTCTGGAACCAACTCCTCCTGGAGATTAGAATTGCCCCCACCCTCCCTGTCTTTCGTAAACTACTCAAGACTCATTTATACCACCAGGCATGGGGGAGTTGAGATATTCCTTCCCCCTAGGCCATTACAAGTTATGCATGGTATGTCTGTGTGTATGTTTGGTTTTATAATAAGGGTTTTTAGTTGTTTTATTATTGGATTGTCACATGCTGTTTTTATCATTGTTGTTAGCCGCCCCAAGTCTATGGAGAGGGGCGGCATACAAATCCAAGTAATAATAATAATAATAATAATAATAATAATAATAATAATAATTTTTAATTATTCATTTATTTATTTATTTATTTATTTTTTAGATTTGTATGCCGCCCCTCTCCGCGGATTATTATTATTATTATTATTATTATTATTATTATTATTATTATTATTATTATTATTATTATGACAGCACGGAACACTGTTACTTTCCCACCACTGAAGTGGTGCCTATTTATCTACTTGCATTTGTATGCTTTCAAACTGCTAAGTAGGCAGGAGCGGAGGTAAAAATGGGAACTCCTCTTGTCCCGTGGCGCTCAGGTCTCAAACAAGCCCAGTGTTTTAACCACCCCACTACCCCATTATGGCAAATACCAAATTGATGTTTATTCTGATCCGGCAGGAATCTTCTTACATTTCTGTAAATTAGAAAGCAAATTAAAGGGGAGAAAAAACAAAAAGTGTCCCTCTGGTGTCAGTATTGATCTGTTCTTTTTCTCTCAAATACAGAGGTGCTATGACTGTTGATTTCCAAACAGAAGTGGATACTTCCTTCTTTCAAGCCACACTCAAAAGCCAATCAGACATAGAACTGGGCACAAACGTTGACATTCTTGCTAGGCTTTCTTTGGGCCCTATGCCCATGTGTCTTCAGCTTGCAGAGCAACCAGTTTCTTACAGGTAAACTAGATTTAAATTTTAAGGCAAGACACTATGGTGTCCAAAACTATAATTTAATTTAATTTAATTTAATTTAATTTAATTTAATTTAATTTATAGGCCGCCCAACTCCTGATGGACTCTGGGCGGCTTACATAATAAAACCATATACTGTACAACAATAAAACCCCTTTCCAAAAACATTCATCATTTCTAGGCCAGAGCATAGTGCCATAGCTCAACAGCCCCAGGCCTGCAGGCAAAGCCATATTTTTAAAGCCTTCCAGAAGGCCAGGAAGTAATCTTAGACATTGCTATGAATACTGCTTTACTTTGCTTTAAAAGTAATCGCCTAAGTAATTATGACCTTCCCATTGTGAGCACTGCAGCATGCGCTGTTCCTGACTTGTAGCCATAGATCAGTTGAAGCATGCAATGTCTATCCCAATTGCCAAAGAACTAAACAGGCTCTAGCACATGTAAGGATCACCGCAGATCAAACTTCAAAACAGGTTCAGTCCAGATGCTAAACCACCTGATTTTGTCAAGAAATTTCATGGTGTAAATTTCAAGAATACAGTATTAAAAAAAACCCCAACCCATAAAATTCTAAGCCAAATGGCAATGAGGAGTTCTTGATTCTCTCTGAGCTTGGTGGTTTTCTTGCAGATGTTTCATTAGCCAAACTAGGTAACATCAACAGCGTTAGCAAGGAATGGGGTTTGCTCTCAGTTTATATTCTAGAAGCTTGTCCTGTCAGTGTTAGTGAGGGTGATTAATTAATTAGTTAGTGAGGATAGATTAATTTCAAGATTAACATCAGACCAACAAAGTATAGTGTCTGAGCAGCAGTCCCTTCGGGACTGGGCGGCACAGAAATATTAAACAAACAAATTAATAAAAAAAAACACCCTGTTTTGCCTCAGAGAATTTCAAAATAAAATACTGTACTGTGTGTCTATAACAGTGAGCTCATAATAGGGCAACTCTATCAATATCAAAATGCCACTTAAATAGTTGAGCTAGTTTCAAATTAGATTTTGATTTTCTTTCTCTCTTCCTTACTCCCATTCTTTTTCTTTCTCTTTTCCTTCCTCTCTTTTTTCTATCTGTTTCTTTCTCTTCCTCTCTTCCTCTCTCTCTCCTTCCCTCTCACTCTTTCCCTCTCGGTTTCTGGGCAGGTTTGAAAAACTCTGAGTTGATGATGATTTTTAAGTGAGCTCACTGCTCAGCTTAGAGGGAACTATGGCCTTGACTATATGCACTTTTATTGGCAGGGTAATGTCTCTGCTTTTTAGTATGCTGTCCAGATGCTACATATTAGATGAGATTAATTTCATGTATGTTTCACTTATTTCCTCCTTGCAGGGAAAAATTCTTCATCTCTGAATCATCTGCAAACTACAGCACTCATGTTCGCAAAGGGAGATCAGGTACGATACCTGGGCATGGATTTCCTTTCCATAGAGCCAACTCTGAAATGTGTAAACTCCTGCTTGCAGAGAAAAAATAATAATAAAAGCAGTGTTGATTTGTTATATTGCAGGCTCACTGGTCCTTTTCTCTCCTTTCATATCTGATCTACGTTGTAGTTTTAAAATGGGGAATCCAGAGCCTTATTTTAACTGGGAGGATAAAACAAAGCCAAATATCACACAAAGCAGACTTGGAATCTTTGAAGCCCATCTATCCAATCCTTGGTCGATCTGTGCTGCAATGGTCACACCTATCACTAATCTACAGAAGCCTATAAGTTCCTTCCTTTCATAATATTATTTCAAAACAGCATCGCTTCACACAGCTTGATTGTATAAAAATGCATTTTGTGCATACTCCATAATACCATTTCCCAATGTTTTTATTTCACTATTCTGGCTTTTGGTATTTTAAAGACATTTGGCATTTTTAGTTAAAACTGTTCAAGTGAGAAAAACGTATTCCTGAAACTCCAGAGGGACATAATTTGGCTTGAAGTTTTGATGAAATATGAAAATTCATGCATTTTCATCGAAATGCAGAGAAATTAAATGGGTGGAAACCTTAAGAAATCCTAAGGAAAAGTCTGAATCCATGCCATCTAGATTTATGTTTATAATACTGGCACAGTATTCTAATTTTAAAATCATTGTAATGAATTCATTATTTCTCAGTGGAAATCACACTCCCAGATGTAATTTCCACAAATATTAGGTCAGTTGCATTTGAATTCAGGAAGATAATTCCTCCAGCAGCTGAGTAATAATGCTTCTATGGAAATGTCACATTTCAAATTGAGACCAATTATTGTCTTCATGCTTGGTTTTCCACTATAAGTAGGACACTGGATGGATTTTCTTACCATCAATCTAAAATTTTATAGATCAGGGTTGTCAAACTCAAGGCCTGCAGGCTGGATAAGGCCTATAGGGTGTTTAAATCTGACCCACAGGGCCATGTTGGAAATAGCAAAGGATTGGGCCGTAGTGCCTCTGGCAGCCAAATGGACTGCGGGGACCAGACATGCCCCCCATGCCCATTTTTGGCATAGATGGCCTCCTGCAATATCTTGTTGGGCCAAAATGGGGCACGGGCTAAGGATCTCCACATAGCCCATCTTTGGCCTACATGGCCCCCTGCAGCACCCTGCTGACCAAAACAGGGTATGGGGGGCTCACAAGCCCACCCACACCCTATTATTCGCCTGGATGGCCTCCTGCAGCACTCTTTGGCCAAAACAGGGCATGAGAGGGTCTCACACAGCCCCTCATGCCGTCCTTTGGCCAGCAGAGTGCTGCAAGAGGCCATCAAGGCCAAAAATGGGGCACAGAGGCCTCAAAGAACCAGAGGCACCACAGACTGGTCCGTTACTATTTCCACAGGTCAGATTTAAGCAGGCCATATCTGGCCCATGGGCCTTGAGTTTGATACCCACGATCTACACCCTTGTTTCACCTGTCTTTCCAGAAATACTGAATATTACTTCCCATTAATCAGTTGCGTATGGATGGAGGACTCTCTATTTAGAATAAAGAATCTCTGCTTCTTTTGAATTTTTGGTGGTGGTGATGTCTCCCCCACCTCAACTAACACTTGAGGATATTTCTTGAGGTCTATCCAAGCTTCAATATTTCACAGCATGTGATATATCCTATACAAATTCCAATATTCCATATAATCCCTTGGCAATTTAGCTTTAGGCTGATCCTTCCATGCCACCGAAATCAAACATAAATGGCCCTATATCAATGACCATTCAGTCACTTTAAGTTACTCATAGTTTGTATTCCTTCTTTTTATAAAGAAAACATTAGTCCTTTATGAATTGCCCATTTTCTTTTACAGAGTTAACATATCTCTTCTCACCCCCCAGCCCCCAAATAATAAAAATAATAAATACCATTAAAAATCCAAATCTCATATTTACAAAAGTCTTACATATGATAATATTCATTAAGTTTACAACTCTTCATTTATTGGATTTGTCTGATAGCATTCCCCTGAATGGAAGCCAGAGACAAAAAAATCTGTCTTTAATAAAATGGTTTAACTGGACTCTTCTGCCTATTTTCATGTCAGTTGAGACTTTCTCTCCCTGGTAGCAGTGATATAAATGGACAATTGTCTTCTGGGGGCTATTGGAGTGGGTTCACCTAATGTTTACTTTGCCCAGAGATCTTCAAAGGGTTGAGTTAACATGAAGGTAGAACATTTTACTTTGATTTTGCAACAAACTTTTCAATGCTTAGTACTATTTTGAGAAACAGGTCTCTGGATCATGTCCAAATGGTTTAAAAATAAGAATAAATAGAAGGTGGGGGCACAAAAAACTTTGTTAGGGAAAAATGGCTGAGACTATGACAGACTGAGGAAATAATAGCCTGGCCAGGGATAACAATTCTTTGTAAGGATGCCAAACTCTTTGTGTATGGACCATTGAAGCAAGAGTTCTATTTATTATATTGGTACAGGTAACACCCTAATTGTTAATGGAACAAATTCAGGAACATTCTGAGTTAAAGAGAAGAAACATTCCCAACATTCCCACATACAAATCTACTTTTGTGTTACAAAAGTTGCTGAAGTGTGAGAATTACCTTGTCACTCTCAGGCTGGTCTTGAAAATAACACTCCAGTTAGTCCAAGAGGTGACAGTTTGAATTCACAAATGCAAGGTTAAGAGAACATACTTGCCACTTGTGCCACATCCTCACTCATTTTGCTTGGAGTGGTTATTAAGAGGTCTACAAGAACTGATGTCAAAATTGTCACCAGATTCTTTTTCAGCCCTTAAAGGTCAAATGGAGAGTCAAATATAATTTTGTTGATAAAATTGCATTCCTTACAAAAGAAATATTCAACCAACAATTTCCAATAAGGAGTTCAATGTTACTGAGCAACCAACAGACCCAAGCAACTGAGAATGGGAAGAGAACTATGGGATCATTGATCAAACTAAAAATACTCTTGTTTTTTAGTGTTCAGTGACATAAACCCTGACACAACATAGTTTGGCATTCAGAAACTGTTTTATATACAGTGATACCTCGTCTTATGAACTTAATTGGTTCCAGGACAAGGTTCGTAAGGTGAAAAGTTCGTAAGATGAAACAATGTTTCCCATAGGAATCAATGGAAAAGCCAATAATGTGTGCAAGCCCATTAGGAAAATCCAAAACATTAAGGCTTTAAAAAAAAAAGTGGCGGGCAGACGAAGCTGAGGCGAACAGAGTGGGGGGAGAGAGGGAGAGGTAGCAGTCCCAAGCAAGGTGAAAAGAGCCTCTCTTGAGCTCCATGGGTCTTTCCCTCCTGTTTTTTCCCACCCCGCTCTGCTCATTTTCCCCACATCTTTCTCCTCTCTTGAGCTCCATGAGTCTTTCCCTCCCGTTTTTGCCCACCCCATTCTGCTCATTTCTCCCACACCTTTCTCCTCTCTTGAGCTCCATGAGTCTTTCCCTCCCGTTTTTGCCCACCCCATTCTGCTCATTTCTCCCACACCTTTCTCCTCTCTTGAGCTCCATGAGTCTTTCCCTCCCGTTTTTGCCCACCCCATTCTGCTCATTTCTCCCACACCTTTCTCCTCTCTTGAGCTCCATGAGTCTTTCCCTCCCGTTTTTGCCCACCCCATTCTGCTCATTTTCCCCACACCTTTCTCCTCTCTTGAGCTCCATGAGTCTTTCCCTCCCGTTTTTGCCCATCCCGTTCTGCTCATTTCTCCCACACCTTTCTCCTCTTTTGAGCTCCATGAGTCTTTTCCCCATGCAGTTTGGAAGGGGGGAGTTTGTCGCTGGGATTCAAAGCAGCGCTGGCAAAAATGAAGGGAATCGAGGAACCTCAGGGAAATCCCGGCGGCTGCTCGGGTTCGTAAGGTGAAAATAGTTCGGAATAAGAGGCAAAAAAATCTTAAACACTGGGTTCGTATCATGAAAAGTTCGTATGAAGAGGGGTTCGTAAGATGAGGTATCACTGTACTTACATTGATGGCTCTAATGCATTTAGCCCTAAAAGCACATTTTCTTAGATCCAAAACTATTTCTATAAGGTGGCAGAGTAAACATACATTTGGCTTCAGCAGAGAATCATGCTCCACTCTTTGCAACCCCGTCTTGGGGGAACCTAAGTCCAGAGTAGAAGGCTGCAAAGATTTAGGTAGACTCTTTTGAGGCTAGTGATCAGGGTGGATTTCATTTAAATCAAGTTGATTATGATTTAAATCACTAGTAAAAAGGCTTGATTTAAAAGAGCTCAATTGAAATCATAACTTTTACAGAGTGTCATCTCTGTCCTTCAGCAGCTCCTCCTCTGACCCATTGTTGATTCCCCAACAGTCCCAATATTGAAGAATATACAGCCTCATGCTACATAAATTTTATTTAATGCTGAATAAACTAAATTATTAATGTATCTTAAATGGAAAACTACCTTTAGATAGATTTTTACTCCAAAAGCCTTTTATTAAAATAAATTTGATAAAAATAAAAAAAATCCAATTTATTTTTTAAAAAATCTGTTTGAAATTAACAAAAATATCTGATTTTGATTTTTTTTAAAATCATCAATTTTATCTACCTTGCTGGTGATTCTACTACAAATGGTGAACAGAGCAGATGAAAATTGTTAGGAAAGAGAAAAACTCCATAGCTAACATAGGCATTTTTTGCTAATAGATTCACAGCAGCTTTCAATAATTTGATAAAATTTAAATGACATTCATTGCACCAGTCCCTTTTGCTTCAATGGATTAGCATTCATAATTCAAACTCAGTTTGACACACTCAAGAGGAACAGATGAAGTGAAAACTGGATCCCAAAGGCAAGAATTTTCAAATGCTCTTAAAGATTTGGATAAGTATTTACATTATAATAAAAGAACTTGACTATAGCTAGGATGAAAGCTCTTATCGCAGCATTGCGATACGGGGAGGATCAGAAGGAGAATTCTTTTTTTTACCAACAGTGACGTAACTGTTGGGAAATGAATTTTATTCTTATCCTCCTGTTCTCTATCTTGAATTTCTACTGGCTGTTGACTAAGCTGTTGTGATGAAAAAAGAGTTAGATAAGGCTGAAGGAGGAGGAGGAGGAATGAAACTAAAATTGTAGCATATAAGCATGTCTGCTATGAAGCTAGAAGACAGAACTTATTAAAGGCCATGATGCCATAAAAGGAATGAGAATAAAGTGAATAGTGGAATAAAAGGAGATAAAAGGAAAGTGGACACAGAGAAGGGCAGCATGTGAGATTAAAGGAAGCCAAAGATCACATTCTTTTCTTAGAATCATAGGGATGGAAGGACCTTATACCTCTAGTCTAACCTGCTCCCCAATGCAGGGTCTTTATTCCATCCTGGACCGTAGTGAGTTCTAAATCCCATCATTTTACCAGTTTGCTTGTGCATGCTCACATGCTCGTGGGCATGCACGGTGCTTCTGCTCATGTGCAGAAGCATCCTGGGTGAATGGGCAGAGCCTCCCATTGCCACTGCTACCAGTTTGCAGAATCAGGAGCAACCTACCGCTCATCCCGGACAAATGGTTTTCCAATTTTTTTTCTTGAAAACTTCCAGGGATGAGACAGCCACCAACTTTGGCAGGCAAGCTGTTTTATTGGTTTACTGCTCTCACTGCTAGGAAATTTCTCCTTACTTCCAACCAGGATCTCTCTTTAACCTGTTGCTTTTTGTTCTGCCCTCGGGTGCTTTGGAGAATAAGTCAATAACTTTTCTCTGTGTCTCTCCTTCAAGTATTGGAAGATTCAAGTCACCCCTAATCCTTCTCTTTGTTAGACTAGGCCAATGATGGCGAACCTATGGCATGGGTGCCATAGGTGACACATGGAGCCATATCTGCTGGCACACAAGCTGTTGCCCGAGCTCAGCTCCTACGTACATGTGTGTGCTGGTCAGCTGATTTTTGACTCACACAGAGGCTCTGAGAGGGTGTTTTTTGCTTCCAAAGAGCCTCCAGGGGGATGGGGGAAGGCATTTTTACCTTCTCCCAGCTCCAGGGAAGCTTTTGGAGTCTGGGGAGAGCAAAACACGAGCCTTCTGGGCCCACCAGAAGTTGGGAAACAGTACATTTCTGGCCTCCAGAGGGCCTCCAGGCAGCAGGGGAAGCTGTTTTCTTCCTCCCCAGGCATTGAATTTTGGGTGTCGGCACTTGTACATGTGCAATAGCATACGCCCATGCCTTTTCGACACCCGAGGAAAAAAAGGTTCGCCATCACTGGACTAGATGTACCTAGTTCCTTCAATTGTTCATCAAATGGTCTAGCCTCATGGCCCTTTATCATCTTTGTTGCTGCTCTCTGCATGCTTTCTAGGCTCTCAGTATCTTTTTTTTGTATTATTTTGACCGAAACTGGAAACAATATTCCAAGTGTGGCCTCACCAAGCCTCACAATATTGAATGAAATACTAGCCATCCAAGTGTTTAGCTGCTGGCTCTGAAAATATACGAATGCTTCTGACCTCTGCTAACAAGGGATTTCCTATATCATTTCAACCAAATAAAACTATGATGCCAATCTTCTTTCTATTTCTTTTCCCACAATTTTAAATAATCAGTATCAGTTTCCCATAACAGCAGACTTTCAAGACAGTTTTTCAAAATGTGACAGGTATACTTTTATCTTTTCTAAAGTTTCACTGGAAACAAATGTTAAACGTCTATTCTGAATGCAAACAACTATAGGTTTGTCAGAGATCTAGTAATTTATTTATTTTTGCAAAAAAGAAAAACATGGTATTCGTCCCACTCATCTAAAAAAGGAAGTCTTTTCATAGCAATACCCAAATAAACTCACAGAGCCCCCAAAAATGTGAGAATTGAGAAGTTAACCTCGATTACTGCAAATAAAAGCTGTTCTGATCCCTGAGATTATGCTCGTACCATTTTAAAAGGGGACAAAAAAGGCTAGATAGTTTAGGACTTTCAACTTGCATGTGTAATGCAAATATATGTTCCTAGGAAAGGGAAAAGTGATTGCTATAAAATCTAAACCAACCAGATCGCCTGAAAATAAAGAGATTTAAAGTCATCTATGGAATGGAATGAAATGGGGAATTAAGACAGGCTTGATTTAGTCATTAAAATACGTAGGTTAATAGCTTCCCTGTATATCATTCCCTGTATGTAGACAGTAATCTTATAACACATGCCTCTTATGTTCTTATACTTAATAAAATCAAGGTCAAAGTTACCAAATGTTCTTGGTTATGTGTCACCCTGAGCAGTTTTTAAATGGACCTGCAGTCAATTATCTAATTAATCATGGCCAACCTTGGCAACTTTGAGACCTGTGGGCTTCAACTCCCAGAATTCCCCAGCCAGCATTGGTAACTGAGGAATTCTGGAAATTGAAGTCTACATATCTTAAAGTTCCCAAGATTGGACATCTAATGTATACTGGATGTCTTGATGCACATATCGTACTAAAAGTAGGAAGATTGGGCTTCTCATTTTCCACCTCCAGCAGAATCCAAAACAGCACCATACCAATGTAAAATAATACTTTCAAAGAAAATTGAACCGTGAAACACAAAAGAAACCAAAACATTTTAAAAATTAAAAAATGGTCCTCCACACTACCTATTTACCCCTCTAACATTATTTCAGAAGCAAAACCAGTCTAGTGCATCCTTGCTTCTTTCTATGAAAGCCATTGCTCGTGGTTGTCTAGCCAAGTGCTGCTATAGACGAAGTCCTGGAATCAGAGATGTTGTCTGAATTAGGTAACAAGCACTTCCTGAATGGGTAAAGTGTTGGCCCAAGCCAAACATGCGTTCAGATATTGCATCCTACAGTAGACAGATTGACTCTTCCATGAAGACTCCAGGCAAGGAGGGCAGCATCCTGTCTGTTTCTAGTCTGGCACCCATGACCATCTCAACCCACTGCCCCTCTGCCCTTCTAAATGCATTACTCATGTCCCACTAAAGGTTGAGCACAGAGGTGAGATGCCTTAAAAATAAATCAGCTTTCATAAGGTGGGCAACTAGACAACCTTTTTTTATTTAAAACAAATGGTCATTTGATCTGATCCAGCCAATTAACCATTATGTTCGTACGTTCTCCCTGTTTGGTTTCTACTGTGTTTTCCCCAAAATAAGACATCCCCCCAAATAAGTCCTTGTCTGAAAATAAACCCTTCCCTCCAAAAATAATCCCTCCCCTGAAAATAAGCCCTCTCCGAAAATATTTAAACGCATGTGCAGCCAGTCCCCACCGTTTCCTCTGGTTAGGGTTAGGGAGACAGACCTGGGAACCAGGTAAGATGGCAGGAGGAGCCCCGTCTTGCTCCATGCACCCAAAAGACCTCCACCCAAAATTATTATTATTATTATTATTATTATTATTATTATTATTATATAATAGTTAATAATAATAATTAGCAATTAATAATAAATAGTAAATAATTATTAATAATAATAATTATTAAATAATTATTAATATTAATTAATAATAATAGTAATTAATAATTAGCAATTAATAATTAGTAATTAGTAATTAATAATTAATAATCTTGCTCCATGCACCCAAAAGACCTCCCCCCCAAATAAGGGCAAACGCTTATTTTGGTGTTCAAAAAAATATAAGAGAGGGTCTTATTTTCAGGGAAACACAGGAATAAAGATTTTAATTTCCCAAAGACTTCCAACCAATCAGATTTGATGCTGTGTTGTGGGTTTAGGAGTCTTACTTAATCTAAATGGTACATGTACACCTCTCCTATTTTTTAAGCTACTGTAATTCTCTTCATTGTTCTCCTCCACATCTCCTCCTCCCTTATGTGGCCTAAAACTGCCATGTCCATGCTCCTCTCAGGCTAAAGCTATGGAATAAAAGGCCCATTTCAGAATGACAGGAATAGCAGCAGAAATGGGCAAGAAACCAAAGAGGAAGAAAACAGGATCCCTGGATTTGGGTGCTCCCTTATTGCTTAAAAAAATACCTTGTTAGCACCTTTAAAGGAAAAAGCTGCTTACTGAAGATAATGTTCTTAAATAATCTAGAGGCAGTGACTCTTGGCTTCTTGTTGTAAGCAAAATGGCAGCTGTATCCTTTTGCTTCTGGTTTTCTTTGGCTTTTTTAAGCCTTTAGAAAAGTGCTACAAAAGAGTAAAAATGTTAATGCTATTATAAATGAATGGGCGTTTGCTTTGAATCCTTCAAATGAGAATGTCTTGATGGTGCCCCAAAGAATCTGTTGAGGAAGGAAGGAAGGATGGAAGGAAGAAAGAAAGAAAGAAAGAAAGAAAGAAAGGAGAGGGGGAGAGAAAGAAAGAAAGAAAGAAAGAAGAGAGAGAGGGAGAGAAAGAAAGAAAGAAGAGAGAGGGGGAGAGAAAGAAAGAAGAGAGAGGGGGAGAGAAAGAAAGAAAGAAGAGAGAGAGGGAGAGAAAGAAAGAAAGAAAGAAGAGAGAGGGGGAAAGAAAGAAAGAAGAAAGAGAGAGAAAGAAAGAAAGAAAGAAGAGAGAGAGGGAGAGAAAGAAAGAAGAGAGAGGGGGAGAGAGAGGGGGAGAGAAAGAAAGAAAGAAAGAAGAGAGGGGGGAGAGAAAGAAAGAAAGAAGAGAGGGAGAGAAAGAAAGAAAGAAAGAAGAGAGAGGGGGAGAGAAAGAAAGAAAGAAAGAAGAGAGAGGGGGAGAGAAAGAAAGAAAGAAGAGAGAAGGGGAGAGAAAGAAAGAAAGAGACAGCAAAAGACAGAGAGAGGGAGAGGGAGGGGGGAGGAAGTTCTAGCAAAGAATAGCCATGCTCATGTCAATGTCAAGGAAGTGGTTCTGGAAATGGCATCTGGCTCTTTGGATACCCCATTGTCCTTTCTCCGTTCTGCTACACCTGAAGAGACACGGGATGGTTTGCTGTCTCCTTGCGATGCTGCTAAAATTTTGTCCAGCATCACAGGGAACCCCTGAAGTGTTGAGTTAATCTGGAGGTTCTCAGGAATCCATTGAGCCGTCAGCTGGCGAGGAGAAGGCAGGCGGACTGATCTTCTAACTCTTGTGGTGATGTTGCCGGGACAGTGCCAGGGGATAGTCGCCCGACATATACTGTGGGCTGTTAAACTGGTCGTCATGGTGGGCAAGGGACGAACCGCCCCTGTCTCCTTTGCAGTGGTAGCCATTATCCTTTGCAGGCGACTCGCAGCCGTGGGGTAGAAAGGCAGTGGTGGCAAAGGGCTGGGAAGGACAGCTCCCTGTTGTATTTCAGTCTCGGGGGCTGTACGGTCAACACCAGGAGGCCAAGTGGTGGCAACTCTTTTGCTGCAGGATTCACAGCACAGCTTGTGGTAGCCAGGAATGGAGCAGTATCGAGCTAGGACTTCCATTTGGCAGAATACAGACTTGTCCCCAAGGCAAGACACCTCTGTGACGAGAGAGAGAAAAAATCACAAAAAGGTTTCTTGAAGTGGAGTGAAAATACTCTTTGCTCAGGCACACTGTCTGCTGCCCAATGCCCAGAGTTGGAAGGGTTTTAAAAAACCAACCATACAGGTAGCCCTGGATTTATAACAGCCGCACGAATCCCAGCGACCGGTTAGGTCCCACAGAGCTGGCCTTCTCCGGGTCCCGTCGACTAAACAATGTCGTTTGGCGGGACCCAGGAGAAGAGCCTTCTCTGTGGCGGCCCCGACCCTCTGGAACCAGCTCCCCCCAGATATCAGAGTTGCCCCCACCCTCCTTGCCTTTCGCAAGCTCCTTCAAACCCACCTCTGCCGTCAGGCATGGGGGAATTGAAATTTCCCTTCCCTCTAGGCTTATAGAATTTATACATGGTATGCTTGTATGTATGAGTGGTTCTTTAAATTGGGGTTTTTTAGATTATTTTTAATATTAGATTTGTTTACATTGTCTTTTTTATTGTTGTTAGCCACCCCGAGTCTTCAGAGAGGGGAGGCATACAAATCTAATAAATACAAATACAAATACAGATCATTTAGTGACTGTCTGAACAACACTGAACAACATGACTTATGACCGTTTTTCACATTTACAACAATTGCAGCACAGACCTGTGATCAAAATTCAGGCACTTGGTATCTGACTCATATTTATGACGATTGCAAAGTCACAGATCACCTTTTGCAAACTCTTGACAAGCAAAGTCAATGGGAAAGCCAGATCCACTTAATAGTCATGTTATTAACTGTGGCCAAAAAAGGTCATAAAATGGAGAAAAACTCACTTAACAAATGTCTCATTTACCAACAGAAATTTTGGGTTCAATAGTGATCATAAATTGAGGAATACCTGTAACTATCTCAAATATAGCTAATGAACGTTCTGGATTGTACAATCATCGACAGGAAAAAAAAATACAAATCTTCATGGCACACTATTGTGCAAATACAACCCCCCTGTTATATACAAGTACATCCAAATTAAATCAACCACATCTAGATTGTTCTTGCAATAATGAAAGAGTAGCATGGATGCATACCCAAATAAATTAGAACATGGCTAGAAGCAGGAGTTATTAACAAGGAGAAAGAAAAAGAAGAAAGACATAATTAGACAAAAGAGGAGCTACAGATTTGTTTAGTACTACATAATAACCTTCAAAAGAAACATATGGAGTAAACTAAACAGGATTATCAGAAATTCAGGACGTCAATGGTATTTGTGATATGATCTTTGTTACTAACAATTTCCATCAGGATTCATAAATGAGTAATGAGCATTCGCATAATCTTTTGCTCTGAAGAAATTGTCAATTCCAACATCAAAAGCCTTGCTCTAATGATATTATTATTATTATTATTAATAATAATAATTTATTAGATTTGTATGCCGCCCCTCTCCAAAGACTCGGGCGGCTCACAACAATAATAAAAACAATATTTAGGCTTTAAATATTGTTATATAGGCTTTAAAAGTGTGGTATGCATTTTCTGTTTCTCATGGTAAACAATTTTTTTAAATGAAGTTTGCAACAATAGACATTCAATTTAAACTGATGCCCGTTCAGGAAAAAAACACGCTATCCTTCACTGCTTATGGAAGACAAGAACAAAACACTTTAACAGCATTAAATTTATCAGTAGCACAGCAAGTTAAAATATTACATAGAAGCCTCAGAAGAAATGATGATGAGATGAACAGAAAAGATACTGAGGAACATCTTTATAGTTTTTGGGGTCGTAGCTTTGAGTCAATCTTCACTCTATGAGCAACTAGTATAGTTTCATGAAGTGGTCACCATTGTCTCCTTCCTAGGGTTGAGGGGAAATGGCTTGCCAAAATAATCTGGCTTTGTGACTAAACCAGGACTAGAACTCATATCTCCTGACTTTTAGCACAGCGCCTTTAACCATTACACTAATCTGGCTTAAGAAGGCTTACAAAATATAAACCAGGCAAGCATAAACAGCAACACGGAGATGTCATTAGACTAGATGCAAAGAAACATCTTTTGGAACAGAATAGATAGATCTCGCTATTTGCAAATACCTAAAAGGATGGCAGTGTGTTTTACTAAAAAGGAAAAAAAAAATGGAGAAAAAAATTCAAAGAAAAGCTGTGATCTGCATATATTTATCTTGGACTACGCCTCCCTAACTCATCCACTTTGCTTCCGAGGAGATATTAGCCTAATATGACTAAACAAACAGGAATGAAGTCTTGGAAAGCTTTAATCTTATATGGCAGTGATTTTTCTTTTTCTGTGCCAAAAATGGGAGTGCATGTGTGAGCTAGCAAATGTGCGCTAGCACAGTGTTTCCGAACCTTGGCAACTTGAAGATATCTGGACTTCAACTCCCAGAATTCCCCAGCCAGCATTCGCTGGCTGGGGAATTCTGGGAGTTGAAGTCCAAATATCTTCAAATTGCCAAGGTTGGAAAACATGTGCTAGACCATGTGCATGCCAGCACAAAATCCTCTCCGCGTGTGCCACACTGTGGATGCGCACTTGCCTATGCATGGGCTGTTTTTCACCTTCTCAGGTTTCAGGAGGCTTCCCTGAAGTCTTTGGAGTACAAGAAACAGCCAAACAGGCAAACCGGAAGTCTGTTTCTGAACTTCTGGTAGGCCTGTTGGGCCATTGTTCGCCCTCCCCAACTTCAGGGAAGCCTCCTGAAGCCTGGGGAGGGCAAAAATCAGCTGGCCATCACACACATGTCCTCTGGAGCTGACATGGGGCAACAGCTGATGTGCCCTCAGATATAGCTCCCCATGCCACTCGCCATCATGGCTATATGGTTTTTCTAGCAATAAATGTCACTGCCATAAATATAAGGCCACAAACACTTGTAACATGTGCCATAAACATGTATAAAGAATTATACTAATGAACCCGTGTTAATCTCACTTGGGATTATACATTTTTTTAGTGGAAGCAAATAAAATAGTTTTCACATTATAAAAGTATTTACTAAGCTTGATGTACTGTAACATAAGGAACAATTTATTGTCCCCAGGAAAATAAGATCGTTCTGTTCTTCTCAAGAATTGTTTCTCTCATTATTTCCATTTAGTGGTTAGTCAGATGATAGTTGTCTGTACAATAAGAGCAGCATCTTTAGGATTTTGTTTTACAAAGATCCATTTTTGGCTATTACGCTTTTTATTAATTTAATGTGCTTCATTCACTTGCACACTTGGATAGCTAGCAAACCAAATTATGTTTGATGGTTTGTTTGTTTGTTTGTTTGTTTACTTACTTACTTACTTACTTACTTACTTACTTACTTACTTACTTACTTACTTATTAGATTTGTATGCCGCCCCTCTCCGGAGACTCGGGCCAGCTCACAACAAAGGTTTAGAAAGCAATTGTTTTTTTAAAAGGGTTTAGTAGATTTTAGTAAATGTATTCATTCATTTATACAATGAGATTGAAAACATTCCATCTTCTCAGTATTCCAGAAAATGTTTGGGATAATGCATTTCCTGGAAGGCAGCTTTCCAAAATTCAGCTTGGGGATCAGACACATGACAAGAAACCCCAAATGCATTTTGGGAATCGATTCTCCTTGTTCTGAGAAAAATCTTCTTCTATCTTATTATTTCACATAGACTAAGTACAGGAAATTATGGTAAAGCTGTCACAACCTGAATGGAAATTCTAAGGTTTCCTGAACTGAATCTTCTTATGATGAGGAGAATAGAAGAGTTAAGAGAAGTTGACTCAGAATATGAAAGACTGTACTTACTTGATGATACCTTGCTAACGGGATATTTGACACTCTCCTCGGAAACCCACTGAACCTGTGGAGTCACGTGATTGCTGGTGTTTGCATTCGCTGTGACATCTGGTGGCTTCCCTGAAAGAAGAGGAGTAAAAGAAGACATCTGGATCTCAGCTTGGAAGTAGAAGGGTCACTAAACCTTTCTCCAGAATAATCTTCTACTTTTGGTGGGAATACTTTTTAAGCCTTCTGAATAAAATCTTAAACAAATATATAGGTCCGTGACTTATGACCTTTTGCTTAGCGATGGTTCAAAGTTACAACAGTGCCAAAGAAGTGATTTATGACACCCATCCTTGAAGTTGTGACTGTTGAACCAGCATCATGGTTACATGATCTCAATTCATGTGCATGGCAGCTGGGTTGCATTTGCAACTGGCTGCAGCATTCTATGGTCATCCGACTTCTGACAAGCAATATCAGTTGGGAAAACCGGATTTGCCTAATGATTGTGATGATTCACTTAACTAAAAATGGTCATAAAACTGGGTCTGGTCATTGATGATTTGCTTAATGACTGCAATGCTTAGCGATTAAAATTCCAGTCCCCATTGTGATCAAGGATTACATGTACAGGGTACTTTGTTTCTTTAAACCTTTAACACCCCCACCCAGCTGTAGACCAGCTAAATTCCATGGCTCACCAGAAATTGGATGGCCCAAGCGAGCAAAGTCCCACATGTGCATGCGAAGGATCCAGGTCATGCACAAAACTACCCCACTGGTCCACAGAAAAACTGTACCCTATGGAACTAGTCCCTGGCACCAAAAAATAGTTCCTGAGACTGTTACTGTAAAATGATATGTAAAATAATGCATTTGGGGAAAAGGAATCCTCAATCTGATTATTGTATTGGCAGTTCTGTGTTAGCAAAAACTTCAGAAGAGAAGGATTTAGTGGTAGTGATTTCTGACAGTCTCAAAATGGGTGAGCAGTGTGGTCGGGCGGTAGGAAAAGCAAGTAGGATGCTTGGCTGCATAGCTAGAGGTATAACAAGCAGGAAGAGGGAGATTGTGATCTCGCTATATAGAGCGCTGGTGAGACCACATTTGAAATACTGTGTTCAGTTCTGGAGACCTCACCTTCAAAAAGATATTGACAAAATTGAACGGGGTCCAAGACGGGCTATAAGATTGGTGGAAGGTCTTAAGCATAAAACGTAGCAGGCAAGACTTAATGAACTCAATCTGTATAGTCTGGATGACAGAAGGAAAAGGGGGGACATGATCGAAACATTTAAATATGTTAAAGAGTTAAATAAGGTTCAGGAGGGAAGTGTTTTTAATAGGAATGTGAACATAAGAATAAGAGAACACAATCTGAAGTTAGTTGGGGGAAAGATCAAAAGCAACATGAGAAAATATTATTTTACTGAAAGAGTATTAGATTCTTGGAACAAACTTCCAGCAGACGTGGTTGGTAAATCCACAGTAACTGAATTTAAACATGCCTAGGATATATCCATCCTAAGATAAAATACAGGAAATAGTATAAGGGCAGACTAGATGGACCATGAGGTCTTTTTTCTGCTGTCAGTCTTCTGTGTTTCTATGTTTCTATGTTTCTACTTTACACAACTTATTGTAGCCTTCCTTAAAATAATTGTTTTGGAAGCAGCTCCAAGGATATCACGACAAAAGTACTGTATCTGTAGACTCTACCACTTTCATTAACATAATTTAAGCATTGCATTATCGATATAAGCTCCCACCTCTTTGAAATATATATGCGATGCGTAATTAACATATAAAATGGGTGAAACTTATAATAGTGCCACACTACTCTCACAATCTCCCCACACATATAGACACCCAAATACATTACCATAGATGTGGCTCGTTCAAGACAGATGGATGCCTACAAAGTGTTTTCAGCCTTTGTAGCATTTATTTGTAACTCTCTTTATAAATCTTGTGAAAAATGATTTCAGGGATTGGGTATGTCACATGCTAGTCACCACCACCCATTTTAGTGAAGGGGGGAAAGTTGCGATATATCATGTGATGACAATATGAGTTTGACACCCCCGGTCTAGACTAATGAAGAGAAGAACTAGGGGTGATTTGATATTTGAGGGGTTGCCACTAAGATGGGGGTGGTGGGGGTGTCAACCTATTTCCCAAAGCCCCAGAAGCAGAAGGCAGAACAAGAAGCAATGGATGGAAACTAATGAAGGAGGGAAGCAACCTAGAAGTAGGGAGACATTTTCTGATAGTTAGAACAATGGAATGACTTGCCTCCAGAAGTTATGGGTGCTTCAACATTGGATACTTTTAAGAAGAGATTGGATAACCACTTGTCTGAAATGGTATGGGGTTTCTTGCACCAAGTTGTCCCTGAAAGCCTTGAATATAGACTCCCAAACAGAGAGCAAAAAAGCCACAGAAAAATGTAAACATGTATTGATATGTCTGTGCAACCATCAAGCCATTCACATATATGTTGATCAGCATTCTGACATTCTGGTTTGTTTTGTTTCTAACAATGGATCCATTTTATTTCACTACACATGTATAGACACAGTTATTTAATTCCTTGCACAATTCCAGGTTCTCTCACCTTGGCATTCCTCCAGTTGGCAAACTTGGAAAGCCTCTGGCTTCTCACTGTCACACTGACCAATGCTGTTGTCACTGGACTTGCAAACCACTTGGCGTTGCTGTAAGCCTTCTCCGCAACTGACTGAGCACTGCCGGAGGAGGAAAACAGATCCATCAAGGAGGTGGAAAGAAGGAAAGCTGTAGCTATTCCAGGGCTGTCACACTCAAGGCCCAGGGGCCTGGAAACAGTGAAGGACCAGCCAATAGTGCTTCTGCTGGGAAAATGGAACCCCCCCCCCCCCGAGCTCCATTTTTGGCTGCCACGGCCTCCTGCAACCCTCTGACATTGAAAACAGAAGTCGCGAGGGCTGTGTGCGGAGCTTGGGAGTCTGTTTTCACTGGCAGAGCACTCAGGCCGCCTCAGGCGCCCCCAACAGGAGTGACGTTGAGCTGGCCATGCCCCCTGGCCACACAACAGCTCCCCACTGAGGTCAAACACAAGCCTGATGCAACCCTCAATGAAATTGAATAAACAAATAAGGCAGAGGCTCCACAAATGTAATTATGTTTAGAAACGGGTACACAAACAGTTCTCCTAGCTCAGTGTTTTTCAAATTTGGCATCTGTAAGATGTGTGAACTTCAACTTTCAAAATTTCCCAGCCATTATACTGGGAGATGAAATTCACACATCTTAAAGTAGCCCAATTTGAAAAATGCTGCTCTAGCTGGATTTTCCTTTCCTTCTTTCCTTTCTTTTTTCCCTCTTTCCTTTCTCTACTCCCCTTTTTATTTGTTGAATTTATATTGTATTGATGTGACTCTGGGTGGCAGACCCAATTAAAACACAAGTAGCCAAGATATCTAACAATACAAAAAAAATACCAAACCAAAGCATAAAAAAATTAAAAACATTAATTAAAATTGACAATATGAGGATTAATCATTTAAAGCAGTGGTCCCCAACGTTTTTTCCACCAGGGACCAGTTTCAGCAAGACAATTTTTCTATGGCCCAGTGGGGGCGGAAAGGGGCGTGGTTGGAGGCGGGATTAAGCATGGGGGTGCTGGTCCTCCCCGCCCCTCTTTCCCGCCATCGTCCTGTGGCCGGCAGAACCTGCCTCCCAAGCCCTCTTGCCCAGCGGGAGCTAAGCGCTGGAGAGAGGGGGTCAGGCTGGCCCTCCTGCCTCCCCCCAGCCAAAAACGCAAAAGTGCCCCGCGGCAGAAGCCAAAAGAGGCTTGAGCCTCTCGGTCCTTCCCGCCCCTCTGTCCCATCCATCGTCCTGTGGCCGGCAGAACCTGCCTCCCGAGGCCTCTTGCCCGGCGGGAGGCGAAGCGCTGGAGGGAGGGGGTGGTGGCATGAGGGCCGGCAGCTGCTGACTCCACGGACCGGTGCAACATGCCCCGCGGCCCGGTACTGGTCCGCGGCCCGGTGGTTGGGGACCCCTGATTTAAAGGATTCACATGTTAACAATGCTAGGATCAATGCTCACCAAGGTTTAGAGATAAAATAACAATGTGTTTACACTCCAAAGTATAGTGCCAAGTCAAAGTTTTGGAGAAATATCAGATCAGCATTAATTCTAACCATGCAATCAGCTGAAGGAAATAGATGGGGACTGTCATTACATTCTCTTCCGTTATCTGAAATAAATTGTTGATCCAATATATCTGAAGAGGTTGTGGAATACACAGTGAAAAAAGTTGGAATAAAACATTCCAAGTAAAGTACATGTGCTGTCCCCAGAGACAGAGATAGTTGGACTGTATTTAGGCATGTCTCTTTAAGATATTGCATTAGGGGAAATGTAGTGAAATTGCACTCTGGGTAATGTAGTTCTACATGTGACCACATTTGTGTATTCCTATTGGCTCTGACTCGGCATGAGGGGTAATTGAAGAGAACATTCCAGAGGGTCTTTGTCTTCACCCACTAAGCCAGCCAGCATGTAGATACTACACCTAGAGCCCAGGTAAATTCAACCTCTTTTTACCTGCACAATGGGAAAGATTATACTGCAGAAGAATCGCATCATAACTGTGAGTTATTGTGAGAATGCCTGTAATAAAATGATCTGTGATATTTCATTGTGCTGAGTTATCTGACTGGGAAAAGTTGATTTGTACCAGAATAGTACATAAATGATTGGATTTGACAAATTCCATTTGCAAACACATTCACATTACATTTTGAGAAGCCACCACTTGATACAATCACTAGGTAGAAAGCAGAGGTGGGTTCCTCCCGGTTTGGACCGGTTCACCCAAAGCAGTAGCAACCTGTTGGTGATGTCACAATGGTGTCATGGATCCAGTTCGGTTGGAGCCAGTCCATGGACACTGCCATCTTTTTTTTTTAAAAAAAAAAAGATTTTTTTTTACGAATTCCTTCTGCATAACCCTCCCACCCAGCCGCATGACCGCAAAGCCACTCTCACCCAGTCACATGACTGTCAAACCACTCCCACCCAGTCACATGAGCACAAAGGCATGCCCGCTGTCACATGACCATCAAGCCATGCCCATAAAATAAACCACGCCCACAGTGGTAGTAGTAAAAAAAATTGGAACCCATCTCTGGTGGAAAGGATTTACAAAATGGATCAAACTCAACATGTTTAAAGTGTAAAACAGAGGTCTCAGGGATTTGCATTCCAAACAAAACACTAGTGTTGTGTGAATATGGGGTTGCGGGTGACACAAAAACACAGCCATTCTAAGCAGGACAACTGGATGTTCTGTACTATTTCAGTTGATGTAATTCAAAGCTATCTCGCCTCTTGGAACTTAAGTGTTATTTTCTGAATGTTCATTTCTGATCCTTGATCAAGATAGACCAGTCACACCCCTGTAAGAACAGATGTACATCAATCTTTTTTTAAAAAAAGAAGACTGCATTTATATTAGTGGCCTGGTGGAATTCAGTTTCTGCAGAACATCTTGTGCCTCTGGTAATGGCGATTGATTAAAAAGTGAGAGATTAGGGTCCTTTTTTAAAAAACAGAAGAAACAAAAGAGAGAGAAAGGGGAACCAGACAACTAATCTTTCTTTAGTTTATTTTCAATCAGTCTACCCCCAGGGTAAAAGGAGGATTCATTTGTTGCTGAGTTTGAGAAAGACAACACAAGAGGAAGGTGGTGCTAAAGTTTCCCCACCATCAAATATATATATAATCAATTTTTGTTCTTTTGCCTTTTTTTTAAACTGGATTTTAGGAACTGCTATCTCATGAGTTAATCTGGTTATAGAGTGAAAAGAATGGAGCAGGTAGCATTTCCTGACCCAATTAGCAAATGTATAGCAAACAGCACTGAAGCCACCTGATAAAGTAGGCTGCAATTCCCGAAAGATTATGCCTTTCCATAACATTTGTTATTATTATTTATTATTATTATTATTATTATTATTATTATTATTATTATTATTATTATTAATTAGATTTGTATGCTGCCCCTCTCCGAAGACTCGGGGTGGCTCACAACAGCATATATATTTTTAAAAAAACAGTATAACAATGGGACAAATCTAAGAATAAAATATATAAAAACCCCAGCAATTAAAAACCATACAGCACATATACACCAAACGTGAAATATAATAAGCTTGGGGGAGATGTCTTAGTTCCCGCATGCCTGGCGATATAGGTGGGTCTTGAGTAATTTGCGAAAGACAAGGAGGGTGGGGGCCGTTCTAATCTCTGGGGGGGAGTTGATTCCAGAGGGCCAGGGCCGCCACAGAGAAGGCTCTTCCCCTGGGGCCCACCAAATGACATTGTTTGGTCAACAGGACCCAGAGAAGGCCAACTCTGTGGGACCTTATCGGCCGTTGGGATTCGTGCGGTAGAAGGCAGTTCTGGAGGTATTCTGGTCCAAGGTCCTGTAGGGCTTTGTTTGTTAGTTACGTAGATAAAATGCTACCGTGTTTTTCCCAAAATAAGACCCTGTCTTATATTTTTTTGAACCCTGAAATAAGTCCTCGGCCTTACTGCCATGCACTCAAAAGGTCAATTGGGCTTATTATCAGGGGAGGTCTTATTTAGGGGAAAACAGGGTACTAGACTCTTGATTTCTTATTTTACCACCATATACTAACATGGCTCTCCTATAAGCTTTGTTACTATGTTTCCTAGGTCCAAAACAGTCAAAAACAGTTTGCATTTTGTTTTGGGGAAATAGAGCCACCTCCAAATGTTTCCACAGATTGTGCTTGGGACAGGATGTTTTGAGATGATTAAAACAAAGCCTCTTTTCCATCTCCATTTCTTGAGTACTCGTGGGAGGAGGTGATGCCAGATCCAGTATCTCCATAAGCTGTTAAGGCAGTGATGGGATCTTACCTGAGACCACGCCCCTGTCCTCCATTGTGCAGGACATGGGATGCGGCTGCAAGGCCTCCGAGTATCTGGTTTCTCTCCTGCGCAATATTTTGAATGCATGGTCCGGTTGGTACCGTTCTGTAGCTGTTGTATGCACTGCACCACTCTGGCCTGGACCCCAAGTTTGCCGCAGGATTTACTGCAAGCACCCCACTGCTCAGTCCCCCAGCTGCCAAGAGAACAACAAAAACAAAACAGGATTGTGAATTCCTAACAATTAATATCCTAATTATTTCTGACCAATGTCAACTGGGGTAGTGAAGGTAGCCCTCAGCTTACACATTCATTTAGTCACTGTTCAAAATTACAGTGGTACCTCTACTTAAGAACTTAATTCGTTCCATGACCAGGTTCTTAAA
This sequence comes from Erythrolamprus reginae, assembly GCF_031021105.1. NCBI lineage: Eukaryota > Metazoa > Chordata > Lepidosauria > Squamata > Dipsadidae > Erythrolamprus > Erythrolamprus reginae. The sequence continues at coordinate 22,552,761 of NC_091954.1, forward strand.
GTAGAAATGTTTTTAAGTAGAAGCAATTTTTCCCATAAGAATCAATGTAAAAGCAAATAATGCGTGAAAACTCATTAGGAAAGAAATAAAAGCTCGGAGTTTGGGTGGGAGGAGGAGGAGGAAGAGGAGGACCGTCGCTGCCGAAGGAAGAAGATGAGGGGAGGGGAATCAAAAAAATCCAAAACTTTAAGGCTTAAAAAAAAAGAGGGACTCTGAGGCAGCGAGAAGGAGCATGCGCCTCCAATACACCCGGCACGAGGCTGCCTCCCATACACTGCCTCCCATACTTTGGCTGCTGCTGCTGCTGCTGCTACCTGCTGCCTCTTTCTTCCCAGGCTGAAGGGCTCCCCTCCCCTCTCACATGCTCGCTTTGTAGCCGGCGCCTTCCCTTCGCTGTGGTGACTCCTCGGCTGCCCAGAGCGAAGGGAGCGTTTCTTTTCTCTGGGCACTGGCAGAGGTTTATTCCCTGTCCAAGTGCCCAGAGAAAGGAAAATGCTTTGTTCGCTCTGGACTGCCACAGCCTCCTTAAGCGCCACCAAAAGGCTCCTCTGGCAGCCCAGATGGCCGGGATTAAAGGGGGAATGGAAGGAAACTGGCCGGGCCTTTGTGCTACTCCCAAATTTCCTGGGAAATTTTTCTGGGCTCAGGTTCTTAAGTAGAAAATGGTTCTTAAATAGAGGCAAAAAAATCTTGAACACCTGGTTCCTATCTAGAAAAGTTCTTAAGTAGAGACGTTCTTAGGTGGAGGTACCACTGTACAATGGACTTGAAAAAAAGTGACGTATGACCGCTTTTCACACTTACAACCGTTGTGGTATAATGTGATTCCAATGCTTGGCAACCGGTTCATATTTATGACGGTTGTAGTGCCCTGGGGTCGTGTGATCACCTTTTGTGACCTTCTGACAAACAAAGTCAATGGGGAAACCAGATTCACTTAACAACCATGTTACCAACTTATCAACTGTACTGGTTCACTTAACCACTGTGGCAAGGTTGTAAGATGGGGCAAAACTCACTTAACAAATGTCTCACTTAACAACGGAAATTTGGGGTTCATTTGTGGTCGAAGGTTGAGGACTACTTGTATTTGAGATTGTATTTGGGAGCTCATATAATCTGGGTTTTTCAACCTCGAAGTCTTTAAGATGTGTGGACTTCAACCCTCAGAATTTCCCAGTCAAAAAGAAAGGAACTCCTTAAACAGACCTCTATTTAACCTCATTGAATTTGGGAAACAATGAGTTGCTTGTCAGCAATAAATAAGGCTATTAACCAGAGAATAAACTTTTAATATGAGCAACAACAAAAAAGCTGTTTTTGGTAAAGCCATTTTTTTTAAAGTTGTAGCTGAATGGTACTTGGTCTTAATATTCACAATTAGAACTACATTTTTCTTGGTATTCAAGATTTGCTGATTTGCAATTCTGTCATACAGTGTGTTACAAAAATATTATACCAGTGTGCAGGAAATTGTCCATTGAAAATATATTTTCTTATTATACATATAAAGATTAACTGGTCACTAGTTCAATTTGTTCCCTATTTATACAATAAAATAAGAAAACATGGGTTTCTTTTTGCGTTGGATGGGGAATGAACACTCAAACACAAGAGCTGGATGAAAATGGGTCACTTTATTGAATTACAGAAAGAGACCTGCAGAGGAAGCTAAATGGGGCGGAATACATGAACACAACATACGTGGGCAACTAATGGGCATAATTCCTTGCTTGGTAAGGGTGAAGCATGACATGCATTCACTCAAACGTGAAAGCCATGGCCAGCGTGTGGCAGGGCTCTCCCCCATGACCCGGAACCGGAAATGATGTGGATGAGCCCCAAGCGTTCCTCCTTCACACCGCTCCGTCCGGAGAGGAAGCATGAGTTGTGTGACCAAGGAACCCATCATCTTTCAAAAGATGCCCAAGGGAGAAAACACAGTTGCTATTGACACCCTTACCGCCCCGTTTCTGCCAAATAGCGATCAATAATAAAATAAATTTCATATCAACCTATTTACAAACCAATAGAACTCTAAACCCTTAAACCTCACACCCGACCAGGATGGAGAAGGCGAAAAAACAATCTGACAAACTTACTAGATTGCAAAAAATTCCTTCTCGGCCCCTACGGGCGACTTCTGAAAGACATCCTGGATATAGTGGACGGTGGGTGGGTGACCAATCGGGAGGTGAGCAGAGAGCAAAAGGAGAGAGGAGGAGAAGAGCAGGCCCTGAAATAGGCCTGAAAACCACGCCCCTCTCTCCCGGCAGCCCTTGCGAGCCAATTATGGCTTGAGGGCGCTCCCCGAAGGAGGCAATCAGCTGGGAGGCGGTGCTATCGCCCCTCCCAGCCATAGGAATGTTTTCGTCTGGCCCCTTTAATGCATCTGAGTGCTGCATTAGCTGGGAGTTAATGCATCAGCTGCATCAGCTGGGAGGCAGTGTTTATTGCCCCTCCCTACCTCCGCAAATGTCGGCCGGGCGATGATTTCACCCAGCCTCTCAATTCTCTCTCAATGGGCCTGGCATCCAAGATTTTTCACAAATCTTCCAAAAATGCTACTTATGCATTTATGTAAGCTTACAAGTTAGACTTGTTACACACATTTAGGAGAATAAAGAAATGACATGAATGGACAATAGTGATTTGCGGATTGTAACACATCAGTTCTTTCTCCCCTCCAACAAAATAGATAGTCCTCAACTTATGGCTGCAAGGGAGGCCAAAATTTCTGTTGCTAATCAAGACGGCCAATTGAGTTTTGCCCCATTTTATGACTTTATAGCCACAGTTGTTAAGCAAATCACTGTGGACATTAAGTGAATCGTGCAGTTGTTAAGCAAATCTGGCTTCCTCTATTGACTTTGCTTGAAAGGTTACAAACTCATGGTTCCATCACACTGCAATTGTGGCAAATACACAGCAGATGCCATGTCCCTAAATTTTGCCACGTGACCGCGGGTTACGCTGTAAAAGTCGTAAATGTGGAAAAACAGTCATAAGTCCCCCTTCCCCCCCATGCTGTTGTAACTTCAGACGATCGCTAAATGGAAGATTTTAAGTCGATGACCACTTGTACAGTTAATGAAAGCAGCACTCACATCGGTTGAGAACATTCTTGCATGTTGCACCGTCTGCGGATTGGCTTTGGTTTCTTTCCATTGCCACAGAAGTTCCGGTGTAAGATTCGATTATCACTCTTCTTCCGGCATCCATACTTAGCATATTGTATTCCTGTAAGATCACAGAAGGATAAAGACATTTCAAATGCATGTTGGAAATGCAATTGCAACGGAGGAATGCTTTATCCTCTTTGTTGGATCAGAAAGCATTTTTACTGAGTATGGTTGAGCTGAGTATTTTAATGCAGAAGATTCCTAAAATGAATATAAACCTGAAACTAAAGATTTTTTTTCTCTTAGGACTAGCCCATAAAAAACTTGCAAAAAAATAAAAATAAAAATGGGAATTTTGTTCCCGTATATGTGGACTGCAGCAAGAATTCTTCATCTGCAAAGATGGAAAGCTGTGTCAATCTCCACAATGGAATAATGGATGGAACAATTGACGGAACTAGCAGAGATAGCCAAATTAAGTGTTTTGATTGAAGAAAAGAATATACCCGGCTTTGTTTCTACTTGGAATCCATTTCTAGGTTTTGTGCTTGAGATGGGGAAAAATAAAAATTTTGACTTTGGAATTTGTTGATTAGTTTGTTGTTATAGAAATGATTAGTATTTACTAAATATGTAGAAGTAAAAAACCGAGGCTGTAACTTTACTATTTGTGTTCTGCATGAAAAAAAGTTGGAATTTACACCTTTTATGCATACACACACAGACAAGAGTTACATGATACATATACATAGTTATGTGAACAAAATTCAGGTGCCTGGTAACTGCCATGCATTTTCCTGTGACTGTAGGAACCTGGAGTCACAGAATTGCCATTGGCCAACTTTGCAGCTGATTTCTGACAAGCAAAGTCAATGAGAGGGAGCCAGATTCACTTAACAACTGCAGTGATTCATTTAGCAGCAAGGGGTAGAAAAGGTTATAAAACTCAATTAGCAACTGTTTGCTTAGCAACAAAACTTCTGGTCTCAATTGTAGTTGTAAAATCAAAATCAACTTCGAAATGGATTAGCAGCTATCTTTCTGATTGGAGGTCTTCTAATCCAACCCCTTTTCAAGGGAGGAGAACTTTTATCACTCTAGTCAAACGGTTGCCCAGTCTATTTTAAAAAGCCTCCAGTTAGTTCCAGGTTGGATTTCCCTTCAATAAGCTTCCACCCATAGCTTCCTGCCTTCTGGTGCTTTGGAAAATAAGTCAATCACCTCTTCATTGTGACAGGTCCTCAAACACTGGAAGAGAGTTATGTCCCCCACCCAATTCTTCTCTTTAATGGGGTAGACATAGCTATTTTCCTCAATTGTTCATCATACAATTTTGTCTCCAGACCCTTTATTATCTTTGTTGCTCTTCTCTGCACCCTTTCTAGGATCTATTGACTTTCTTCAATATAGTTCTGAAATGTTAATATGTACCCTAATCTAATGTTACTTTGAAATGCTTGTTCAATCTCATTGTGCATGTATGTCTTTTTTATTTTCGTTTGTCTTATTATCCTTTTTGGGGGGTATTGTATTTTTGAATACCTCTAAAAGAAAATTGATTTTCTTTTTTTAAAAAAAGAATGAAATGTAAAAAATTGTAAACCTTTGGTGTTGGAGTCATGGTGGCACAATGGTTAGAGGGGAGTACTGCAGTCTACCTTTGCTAACCGCCGGCTGCCTGCAATTTGGCAGTTCGAATCTCACCAGGCTCAAGATTGACTCAGCCTTCTAACTTTCTGAGGGGGGTAAAATGAGGGCCCAGATTGTTGGGGGCAATAGGCTGACTCTGTGAAAGCACTTAGAGAGGGATGTAAAGCACTTTGAAGCGGTATATAACTCTAAGTGCTATTGCTTTTTGATTCTCCAGATCCTCTAGCCTTTGTCCTTGATAATTAAGGGGCCTATTCTAGAAAGGAATTCCCATATATACTTAAATATAGACTTATCTGAGTTGGGCCATTCCAGGACAAACTTGTATATCTAAATTAGTTCTAAGCATAGAGAGAATGATACCTCCACCACAAGCTTTTGTGCACGGAGACCAGCCCTTAAGAGCCCACTCATAGATATCCGTTTCTTCAAGAAGGACATTATTGTTTCCGATGACAGAGAGAAGATCTTCATGAATTATGTACTTATACATCAAGCTGCTTTTGGCACTATCATCTTGTGGGATGACCTGGAATCAAAGGAAACGGGATAATAAAGAAAATGCTTCCTTTATGTTCTTAAGTTCTTCCTGCCTTTCTTCCTAGCTTTCTTGGAGGGCTGTTTTACCAGCACTTGCTTACCTGATAACTGTGTACAAGGATTCTGAACTAGTTGTCCAACAGAGATGGAGAGCTAGTCTGATGTGGTAGTTAAGACAACAAGCCAGAAACTAAGAGAGTTCTGGTTGCATCTGCACCTCTATAACTGTCTGGTTTGGTGCTGCAACCCAACAGGACCGACACAGACTTCAGAGGAGAATCAGAACTGCAGAAAAAGCAATTGCTGCCAACCTGCCTTCCATTGAGGACCTGTATACTGCACGAGTCAAAAAGAGGGCGGGGAAAATATTTAATGACCCCTCGCATCCTGGACACAAATTGTTTCAACTCCTGCCCTCAAAACATTGCTACAGAGCACTGCACACCAAGACAACTAGACACAAGAACAGTTTTTTCCCAAACGGCATCACTCTACTAAACAAATAATGCCGTCAACACTGTCAGACTTTCTACTAAATCTGCACTTCTATTCTACTAGTTTTTCTCATCATTCCTATCACCCATTTCCTCCCATGTTGACTGTATGACTGTAACTTGTTGCTTATATCCTAAGATTTTTATTAATATTGCTTCTTCATTGCTTATTTGACCCCTATGACAATCATTAAGTGTTGTACCACATGATTCTTGACAAATGTATATTTTATTTTATGTACGCTGAGAGCATATGCACCAAGACAAATTCCTTGTGTGTCCAATCACACTTGGCCAATAAAAATTCTATTCTATTCTCTTAAGTCAAAGCCAATTGGTTGGTCTTAGGCCAGTCCCTCTGTCTCAGCTCTGGGAAAGAGGCAATGGCAAACCACTACTAAAAAAAAATTGCCAACAAAACTTCAACACATTAGTCCAAGCAGTCACCAGGAGTCAAAAGCTCGCTCGAAGGTGAACACATGCAAGTAGACACACACAAACGCACATACAAAATCAAGAGAGATTTATTGCCGAAACACAACTTTTAGTGTACACAACTTCTATCCCCTTCAGGGCTGTTTAGTGTGATTTGTATAGGCGTCTTGAGAAATGCACTCCCTAATGAGTATGGCATCTTTTAAAATCTATTTTAAATTCATTGCTTTATTTTATTATTGCACAAGGTTTTATGTCATTAGCAAGTATGGTGGGGGGGACTATGGTATTATTATTATTATTATTATTATTATTATTATTATTAATTAGATTTGTATGCCGCCCCTCTCTGAAGACTTCCAGTATCGTAGCTCCCTCTACTGATATGAAACAAATAATATGGCCTTTTCTTCTTTAATATAAAGTGGTCCTTGACTTGTAATCATTCATTTAGTGACATTCAAAGTTAGAACAGTGTTTTAAAAAAGGGGACAACTCTCATACTTATATCCATCATATAGCATCACTACAGTCACGTGATCAAAATTTGGGCACTTGGTAACTGGTATGTATTTACAATAGTTGCCATGTTCTGGGATCATGTGATCTCCATTTGTGACCTTCCCAATCGGCTTCTGATAAGCAAAGTCAATGGGGGAAGCTGAATTTGCTTAATACCCAAATGATTCACTTAAAAATTTCCGTGATTCACAGTGGTAAAAAAAAAGCTCGTAAATTTGGCATGACTTAATGTAGCAACTGCCTTGCTTAGCAATAGAAATTCTGGCTCTAACTGTGGTTCATAAGTTGAGGACTACCTGTAGATGGGACAGAACAGCAAACAGAAGAGGGAAGTAGCAATAGCAACAGCACTTAGACTTATATACCACTTCACAGTCTTTACACAACGCTCTCTAAACGGTTTACAGATTCAGAATATTGCCCCCATCAATCTTGGTCCTCATTTTACCAAAGGATGGAAGGCTGGTGAGATTCAAACTGCCAAACTTCTGGAAGCCAGCAGTCATAGCCTGCAGTACTGCATTCTAACCACTAGGTCACTGTGGCTCAAGTAGTTCTCTTCCACTTGTTCAGAACAGCAACAAGCATACATCACTCCCCCTACTTCTAACACTACAAAAGATCTGAAATCCAAACTTTCAGTCCAACACCCTTTGGGGGAAGCTGGGGAAGGATCACAGAAAGTAATGCAGGCTGCTGTTCTCTCATCCCTGGTTCCAAACAATAAAACAATACTTGTGCTTTTCTTGGATAGACGTGTGGCAGCCTAAGTTGTCTTTAGGACTTACCAGAACATTGATAGCTTCATGAAGGGGGCCACTAGTACTCAAGCTTTCCTTGCCATTCTCAGTGATGTATTCCCATTCCAAACCCACCTTTAGAAAGGTATGGTTCTTGACAACTTTGGTGCTGGGGTTGAAAATGAAGTCACCAGAGACTTGGTTTTTAACAGCTAGAAAAGGGAAATAAATTATTTGTAGCAGACAATAGGCTAGGTCTGAGGGCAGGGTCAGATGGATCATCAGTTTGGAGTCACTAGGCTCTCACAAGAGATCTAAGTACAGTGATACCTTGTCTTACAAACTTAATTGGTTCCGGGACAAGGTTCTTAAGGTGAAAAGTTTGTAAGACGAAACAATGTTTCCCACAGGAATCAATGGAAAAGCGATTAATGCGTGCAAGCCCAAAATTCACCCCTTTTGCCAGCCGAAGTGCCCGTTTTTGCGCTGCTGGGATTTCCCCGAGGCTCCCCTCGCTGGGAAACCCCACCTCCGGACTTCCGTTGCCAGTGAAGTGCCCATTTTTGCACTGCTCCTGCAGCATCACAAAAACATGGAAGTCTGGAGGTGGGGTTTCCCATGGAGGGGAGCCAGCAGCACAAAAACGGATGCTTTGCTGGCAACAGAAGTCAGGAGGCGGGGCATCCCAGCGGCGGCGGTGGGTTTGTAAGGTGAAAATAGTTTGTAAGAAGAGGCAAAAAAATCTTAAACCCCAGGTTTGTATCTCGAAAAGTTTGTATGACAAGGCGTTTGTAAGACGAGGTATCACTGTACAACCGCCAGAAATTCCATGCTAGTCTAGCACCAATTTGTCTTGACCATTTGTAGCTCAGATTCTTGTATATAGGTAGCAGTAGTATTTTTGAACTCTTTCCATGGTCCTGATTTCTTGTACCTGACATTATTTGGATTATGACTCCCATCAACATCCTTCAAAAGGAAGAGAATAAAATGATACAGGCATTGTTTAAATACAGAAAGCCCTGAAGTCACAAAGGAACATGTTTTCCCTGTTGAATGTTATTTTGATTATTAGTTAAAATTTGCAGCCATTTCAGTATTTTTTTTTGCACCTATAAAACAACAGAATGTGATATGTGCACTCCGTCTTTTACTGAGTACCAATATACTGTAAGAAGAAGGGGATACAGTGCATTGAAAAAGCATGTTTTCTCTATAATTTAATTAGAATTTCTAGTAGCAGTAGAATACGCAAGCCACTTTTCTTAGTTTCCATCAAAGTGCTAGCTGGAGACAAATTTTTCTATTTTATTATATTGAAATTTCATTGTTGTTGTTAGAAGCCATTTTCCATACAGTCACTAGGGATTGAAATACTACTGACATAAAATTAACTTTTGCATATTGCCTACTTTAATGAATGCCTACTCTAATATTGCCTACTTTAATCTTGCAGTGCCTATTTATACAGTGGTACCTCATCTTACGAATGCCTCTTCTAACGAACTTTTCAAGATACGAACCCGGTGTTTAAGATTTTTTTGCCTCTTCTTCCGAACTATTTTAACCTTACGAACCCAAGCAGCTGCTGCTGGGATGAAGGGGTTTCTTTTTTTCCCCTTTTTTGAAGAAAGAAAGGGAGGGGCAGCTTGGAGGAGTAAAGATTTTGCATGCTTGCAAAGGAACTGAAACCGTGTCTTTTTAAGAAAGAAAAGGGAGGGGCAGCTTGCAGGAGTAAAGATTTTGCATGCTTGCAAAGGCACTGAAATGGTGTCTTTTGAAGAAAGAAAAGGGAGGGGCAGCTTGGAGGAGTAAAGATTTTGCATGCTTGCAAAGGCACCGAAACGGTGTCTTTTGAAGAAAGAAAAGGGAGGGGCAGCTTGGAGGAGTAAAGCTTTTGCATGCTTGCAAAGGCACTGAAACGGTGTCTTTTGAAGAAAGAAAAGGGAGGGGCGCCCCCCTTGCCTTTCTTCCTTCCCACTCACCCTTTAGCCTAGCCTTGCTTCTTCCACCCGCCCCCTTTAGCTGCTCCTCCCTGCACTCTGTTCGCCTCCCTTCTAAAGTTTGAGATTTTCCTGAAGGATTTGCATGCATTATTTGCTTTTACATTGATTCCTATGGGAAACATTGTTTCATCTTACGAACGTTTCATCTTACGAACCTCCTCCTGGAACCAATTAAGTTCATATGATGAGGTACCACTGTATTTTGGAAATGACAACTGGATAAAGAAGATTATAGGGTATAAAGAGACTGATTAAAATATGAATTGGCTAAATGCAAAGGCAGCCTTTGAAAAAATCATTAACTCAGACGAAAATCACCCTCAATGAGTTCACTGTGTCAATTAAATATCTTTTTTATTTGAACTTGAATTTTGACTAGATTCAACCCTTCTATTTTTTGATGAGCAAAAAACATCCCTCAGACTACACAGTACAATACATAACTATTTCCTAGCAATCTGTTCTTACCAATTGTATGGGATACAGGCGCCATCTCCTCAATTTGAACATGCCTGGCACCTACTGGAATTTTCAGAGGACCTCCTGAAATTGCAAAAGAAATAAGTCATATTTAACATGGGCAGTGTGTATCGTTGGGGATGAGTCCTACATATAAAAAAGTGAAACCACTGAGACAGGAACCAGTAATTCTAGGCGACAAAGAACTGTTATGTTAACCCAGATATGGTGTCTTGGTAACGAAAATGGTCACAATGCATTCTTGATAACGAAAATGACAAAGAATGCATTGATTACAAATAGTTTGAAGGGAAAAAATAATGTAAGGCTTTGGTTTCTTCACATCACAGTGAGCAAATATTCTGTGCTTATGTGCCTTTATTCCTTGGTCACATATTTCAGAGACTTTTAGGAATAAGCCACTTCCTGAATCAAGGGTTAAGAGGAATATTTAGCTGCTTTTAATTGCCAACATGGGAGTTAAGTTTGAAAATATAGTAGTACCCTACTACAGAACTGTCAGGCAGCCCCTTAATCTTTCAGAAATTGATGAATAATATTTCCCATGTATGTACATTTTTCTTTTCTTTTAGTAAGGACATTTGGCATAAAACAGGCTTGTTGGCATCAGTACTGATTCCTGCAAGGCACAGAATACCCTAGTGTGGTCTGAACTAACCACAAGAATGTGGGACATTTATAAACTTCTCACAGGCTCACTCAAGTCAAGTTACTTCTTTTTTTTTAATGTTAACAAAAGACTGATGCTTCAACATATACATATACATTAATGCATCTGAACTAAAAGTCTGTAGTCTGTAGCCAGCAAAGTATGTCCCATTTCCTCATGGTCGGGACTTTTAGGAAAAGAAGAGAAATTCATTCTCTGACTGATTCAATCCATGTTCAACAAAACCAGAGCTCGTATGTGGGCATTCGGTACATGTTTAGTGGGTCACTTTTGTGGGGAATAGGAGGAACTGCACCAAAACTGGATATATTTCTCTCCCTTTCTGAGGTAAATAAAGCTGCAGCTGTGCTTACCATCTTCTAGTAGCTATCTTCTAGTAGCCTCACATTATAGCAAACATCAAGATCTACATTTATTCTAATCTCACTCGGAGTGATGCATCCCTTGTCCATATAGTCCTTGAGTAAAATTCCTGGGGAACTATCACAAATAAAAGTCTAAACGTTATTCTCATGGCAGTCACCTAAGATGGCCTATTTCATTCCATTATGTCCCTTCACCTGTCATTGAACAGCTTGCTCTTCATTCAACAATTTACCAGAAATTGCATCTTTGCTCATTAATTTCACACAGCCCTAGAATCATAGTATTTTACTGGAAAGTTCCATTTTAACTAGTGGTTGTAAACTTTCATTTGTTTTTTGCCCATCATCCATATTCTGCTGGAGAAAGAAGACATGCTCTAGAGCTTTATCTCTTGTAATGGAGATTATCTGCAAAACAATTGGCTAAACTTTTATTTACAGTTGAGTTCACTTGTAGTACATTCAGTTCAGATCTCCACTCAGACTGCCAATAACTACCACCTACTGTATGTCTACTACTGAACTTTTCCAATTGTCTTTTTTCCAAAAGCCTGCCACTTTCTGTAGGTACTTCAAATTTCATGCCTAAAAACTTTTTTGCTGCATGGGGAAAATACCAGAATTTTGCCCAAAATCAAAATTGAGACCACAAACTGAGTAGAGATGGTATTCTGAGTAAGAAAATGGAATTGATACCTGTTTTGAACAATTTCATGTTTTGAAAAATGTCATGTCTAAAAACTTTTTTGCTGCATGGGGAAAATACCAGAATTTTGCCCAAAATCAAAATTGAGACTAGAAGCAGATTAGATATGGCATTCATTGCAAGAAAATGGAATTGCTACTTTTTTTGAGCAATTTCATGTTTTGAAAAATTTCATGTCTAAAATTCTATCCAAAGTAGAGTGACTAGCGGGATCTAGCTGACTTTAGCTTATCTTAAAAACATCTAAACAGGGTTGCACTATCAAAAAATGATGGTTTGGATGGCCAGAGTAAAGTGGTACCTCCACCTAAGAATGCCTCTACTTACGAACTTTTCTAGATAAGAATCGGGTGTTCAAGATTTTTTTGCCTCTTCTCAAGAACCATTTTCCACTTACAAGACCAAGCCTCCAAAACTGTAACTGGAAAAGGCAGGGAGAAGCCTCCATGGGGCCTCTCTAGGAATCTCCTGGGAGGAAACAGGGCCGGAAAAGGCAGGGAGAAGCCTCTGTGGGGCCTCTTTAGGAATCTCCTGGGAGGAAACAGCCAGAAAAGGCAGGGAGAAGCCTCCATGGGGCCTCTCTAGGAATCTCCTGGGAGGAAACAGGGCCTCCACCCTCCCTGCTGTTTCCCCAATAACATGCATTATTTGCTTTTACATTGATTCCTATGGGAAAAATTGCTTCTTCTTACACACTTTTCTACTTAAGAACCTGGTCATGGAACGAATTAAGTTTATAAGTAGAGATACCACTGTAATTAGCTAAACTAGTTAGCTGAGAAAACATTCAAAAAATCAGCCATTTTCATATTATTGCCAATTGCCCATAGGCGTTCCCTATAGAAGGGGAATTCTTCAAGGACTGGATCAGCACTGTAGTTCTCCTTCATGGGCTGGCCTGAGGGGAGGGGAAGGAGATGGGTCAGACACCTCCTGCAGCACCCTGCCAGCCAAAACATGGACCCCCAGCACCCCATTTTGCATAGGGTCCCGCATCCCATTTTGGCTGGCAAAGTGCTGCAGGAGGCTATCCAGGGCACAAAATGAGATATGGGTGGCCTTGCGTGTGTGCAACACATTCTATTTTGGCCAGCAGAATGCTGTTGTCTCCCATGCTCCATTTTGACTGCCAGAGACACTGCAGGCCAGTCCTTTGCTATTTCCAGGCCAGCCCCACAAGCAAGATTTAAGCACACCGCAGGCCACATCCAGCCCGCAGGCCTTGTGTTTGACACCCCTGCCCTATATTATCCCCCATAACTATTAAGACCTCAACAAATTTAAAGAGGGCTAAAGCCCATTATTGATGTTAAAGACTGCTGTGGTATCCCAAGTAGTCAAACATATGCTGAAGAATAGAAGATTGTGTTTACCTTTAATTGTGATACCAAATCAAGTACATTTCTTCTTCCATTCTCACCTGACTGCTTGGGGGTTTTGACCAAAGACCCCTTCACTGTTCTACAATGGGAATTGTCACCCCCGCAAACACCACACTTGTCATCCTCCTTCAGAGAGCCAATTTCTCTGTCGCACCCAACATGCTGCCATTCGAAGAAGAAAAACACAAAATTAAGAAATGGAGTTAAGGGTGCAAATTCAAAATGGCAATCTCCCGAATGAACACAGAACAGGCCTTGCAGAATACTTTTAACTCTCTATCTCTGTATAACGGGATGATCTACTTCAGTGGGGTTTTTTTAATTTTAAGCTATGTGGACTTCAATTCCCATAATTCCCCAGTCAGCATTGATTTATTTTGTGGGCAGCCATCAGATGATCAAATGTAACCAACAAAGCCTATTTATGTTTATACTTTAAACAAATCAATAAAACTATTTTAAAATTTAATTTTTTTAAAAAAAAAATCTATATAATTGCATTTCCTGGTTTGCCAATGTATTTTATTCAGATATTCCTCGTGATTTATTCCTGCTGGCATTGAAATCAGAGAACGTCTGTCCCATATCTATTTTAAGTCCTTCAGAAAAGTTTCTAAAACTTGAATAGACCGGCAAGTTTACATACCACACATTCACCCCTTACACAGATACTGTATGGGTCTCTGTAGGTGCATCTTGTACCATCGTGAACAACCTGATTCATAAATACCACATCCCCAGTTTCCTCAGACTGGCAAATCAGTTCACATTTCTGGGCATCTGCAGGAAAAAAACGAAATACTGTATGTGGAAAAGATTGGTTCTATGTTCTGGTAAATTGAGATGCAAAGTGGAACTCAGTATTTACAATTCAACTTCCTGGAAATCAAGAAAACCAATCTAAGTGATGTACGTTACAAGGCTTGCCCAGAAAGTAATGCACCAAAACTTTTTCTTCAACAATTATTTATTGAACCCAATGAAACTCGCACACAAGAAAGAATGATGTTTCTTCTACACTCCCAATTTTCCACCTAATCTCCGTCCCGTTCTATGGCCTTTCTCCAGCAAGACACAAGGGTGTGTATGTCCTGTCGGTACCACTCCTTGTTCTGATCACAAAGCCATTTCTGCACCGTGCGAATCACATCTTCCACACTTCCTTTGCTGATTGAGAGCTTCAGCGCCAACAGCACCGAGTCGTTATGCATCGGTCCTCGCAAATGAGCACATCAGTAAGCTGCGTCTTGTCAGGTGTGACAGCCGTGGCTGGCCGCCCCGAACACTGCAAATCTTGGAGCTCTGCCGAACCGTCTTCTAATGGCCTCACCCTCTGTGCCCAGCAACTAAACATACTTCTGTGGACTGCAGATTCAACATAAACTGTACACAAACGTTTGTGAATGTTCCCAACAGTTTCTTTCTCCGCAGTGAGAAAGTCAATGATGACACACTGCTTGTAACGCACATCACTTACAGACGCCATTTCGAAACACTGCTGCAGCTACACTATCTGTCTGAAGAAACGCAAAATTTACACATGCACTCCTGACTCGAACCCGGGGTTCGGAAAATTTTTGCCTTTTCTTATGAACTTTTTTCGCCATACGAACCCGCCGCCCAAACGCCAAATCCGGACGTTCGGCAACTGTTTGGGTTCGGCGTTTGGGTTGGTAAGGCCGCTGAGAAGCACCGTTGCCCGGCTGTCACCTTTTGAAACAGCTGAGCAGCTTCTCGGCGTTCCCCCGAACGCCAAACCTGAACTTTTGCCAAACTTCCGGGTTTGGCGTTTGGGAGGCCGCTGAGCAGCCCCGCCACCCAGCTGTCGCCTTTTGAAACAGCTGGGGGGCTTCTCGGTATTCTCCCGAATGCTGAACCTGGAAGTTTGGCAAAAGTTTGGGTTCGGCATTCGGGTTCGGGAGGCATCCGAGAAGCCCCGCCGCCCGGCTGTCACCTTGCCAGAAGAGCCATGGAGCTGTCGGCCTGGTTGGGAGGCTCAAATGGAGGTGGGGAATCCCAATAGGGAATTCCATGGGCGGAGCTTTGACGTCACGAAGACGTCCTTCCTGGCCGGCCGAAACGTGGACTCCAGGAAGGATGTCCAAAGCTCCGCCCAGGGAATTCCCTATTGGGATTCCCCACCTCCGTTTGAGCCTCCCGACCGGGTTCCAGCATGCACATGCATGCCAACCAGCTGGTCTTCACATGCCCAGGAGCACAGGAAACTGGAGGAGCAGCTCCCTGGCATGCATGTGCCAGAAACCGGAAGACCAGGTGACTGGCACGCATGTGAACACTGGAAACAGGAAGCTCAGCTCAGAACTACTGTTCCGGTTTCCGGCACTCCAGAACATGTGCATCAGGAAGCTGCTCTTCCGGGTTCCGGTGTTCTCCCCTATGCGTGCACATAGTCCTGTTTCAGCACTCAGTGTCGAAATGGTTTGACAACACTAGAGTCTCCTGCTTGGGGAGGGGATTGGACTATAAGACCTACAAGGTCCCTCCCAACTCTGTTAATCTCTTAAATCTGGAGGTGGTTGGTGCACTGATAGAGAAGACACTATCTCTGCTCTAAACCCATGGAGGCTTTGTTTTCCAATTTGTGTTGCCATTTTAATTTGTTTTCGTGTTTATCATTGTTTTTATATCCACAGTGACAGTTTTACTTGGTGCCATATCTATTTATTTGTATTGTTGTACAGTAATTGTTTTTATGTTTTGTAATGCATGCCACCCAGAGTCACTGGTTGAAATGAACAGTTATAAGGAATTTATAAATAAATAAATAAAGTTACCCTCAGGATGCTCATAGGGGAGCCAGGTGTGTTTAGAGTTTTCATAAGTGTAATAAGAGTTCCGCTTGGAACACTGCTGAGCACGAAAATCCTCATAGCCACCTTGGCACTCTTCGGTGTTGCAAACCTGATATTCATACATAGCACCTGGACATTGGCGGCCACCATAAACTGGGCTGGAAAAGAAACAAAGAGCCAATTAAGTGTCAATTAAGGGCACTCAGGTTCTGCAAGCAGGAAGAGCATTCATTTTAATCTTTTATTTTGTTGGTTTATATAAATCTATACAAATTATATTCTACATTATTATTTTTAAAAAATCTCAAAGCAGGCATACAATGCACGTAAATGCAGTATTAAAAAAAGTAAAAAAAATATTTGCAAGTAAAGCATATTTACTATTAACAATAAGCTCCAAGAAGATACAGGTAGTATCTCAGGTTATAATGAGATTCAGTTTTACAGTAGCTTCATCCGATCATCCTTTGACTAAAGGCAAATAGAACTGATTTATCATAATCAGAATATAGCATATTATGAACATTTACATTCCCTGAAGAAAGAACAGTGCATCCTGCTGTGGAACTAACTAATGAAAATATGTTGTTCTTTGAACAGTGCTCTGAAGATAGGAGCAGAACCAAAGTTAATGAAGGAATTAACTTTGAGAAGATGTTTGCTGATAATTACGATTGGCTTAGCTAAGCAGCCACTCTCCAGCTCCAGCTTTATATTAGCTGTACATCATAGTTTATTTATATGAATCCATAAAAATGCACAATATTTACAGATCTGATTTTGTTAGAATTGACATTGCAAACAGTCATATACCAAAAGGCCATAAGGGGAAGAGAGAATATTCTCATATTTTGGCCTTTATTAATTGCTCTATGATTTTTAGCACAAAATATTCTCTTTATTGTTGGCTATAATCAGAAATGAGATGGCATTTCAAAACACATGAAAGCCAGACAAAGAATAAGGGATGGAACCTGATCAAGGAAAGATTCAACCTGGAAAGAAGGAGGAACTTTCTGACAGTGAGAACAATCAACTAGTGGAACAGAAGTTGCCTTCAGAAGCTGTAGAAGTTTCATCACTTGAGATTTTCAAGAAAAGACAGGACTGCCATTTGTCGGAAATGGTGTAGGGTCTCCTGCATGAATGCGGGGGGGGTTTGGACTAAATGACCTACAAGGTCCCTTCCAACTCTGTTAATGTGTTAAACCCACTGGGAAAGCCAAGGGAAATCGTCAAAACCATTAAAAAGCAAAAGTTAGAATATTTCAGACATGTAATGCAACACCTGGAAAAATACAGCATACTTCACATAATTCTCCAGGGAAAGATCGAAGGCAAACAATATCCAGGGAGAAGAAGAACATCATGTCTTCAAAATCTAAGGGACTGGTTTGGACAAAACTCAGCAGCATTTTTTCACGCGGCTGTTGATAAAAATAGGAACGCCAACATGATCGTCCAATGACAGATATGGCATAAGAAGAAGATGGTATTGGGAAGAAAGCTATTTGGTGTACCCTGATTCCCCCAAAATAAAACGTCCCCTGAAAATAAGAGCAATCAGGATTTTGCGTGCATGGCAATAAGGTCAAGCACTTATTTTCAGGGTTCAAATAAAATATAAGGCAAGGTCTTATTTTGGGAAAAACAGTAGTAGTTAGGGCACCAGGTCAGAAACTAGGAGACCATAAGTTCTAGTCCCATATTATTAGGCACAAAGTCATATGGGTGACCTTAGGCCAGTCACTTTCTCTGAGACCCAAGGAAGCAGGCAATGGCAACCTACTTCCAAAATCTTGCCCAGAAAATTGCAGACACATATCCAGCAAGTTGTCAGGGGTCCACATTGACTCAAAGGCACATCCACACCCACAGAGGTTCAGAGAACTATATAGAGTTACTCTGCTAAACAGGGTAGGTGCTCTCAACACCTTTATCCCACGGAAAACCAGACTTACGGTGGTCTGTTGCAGTTCCTGCTGCGGGAACGCACCCCACCCCCACAAGTCCTGGAACAGGAGCCAAATTTGGACCAGGAACTCCAGCTGCCATCCTGGCTGTAAGGTTGTTCTGAAGTCTTCCAGATGCAGTGACCCTTGAAACACCACTGGAACAGGAGAAGAAATAAGGGTTACCTGAACACCTGCCTCTTCATATCTGTCCAGTGTTAGTGAGCAGTTCTACCGCCACAGAAGCACCCAGCTTTACAATAGGGTTCGGGATCTGTTCCTCCCACTTTCATTGGTCAGGCAGACAAGGATGACTGTGGAGCAATAAAGAAAGGTCTCAGGGGGGCCTGGGTGGCACAGGATAGTCATGAAAAAAACCTTATCACGTCTAGAGCACCAACTCTGAATCTTAGCACAATCCAACAACATGCTGACACCTATCCGTACTTTCCTTTCCCCCCCCCTCCACACACACACATCTGTATTTGCCAGTGGGAAAACCAAAAGGATTTAGTGGGAAGGCATTAAACTAGGAGACTTCAAACTTGACAAATTTAAGTCTTGTGGACTTCTACTCCCAGAATTCTCTAGCCAGCCATGGCTAGCTGGGGGATTCTGGGAGTGGAAGTCCACAAATCTTAACAAAATTGGAGACCCCTGCATTTAACTTTCATATCTATCTTTCATGAACGTAGTGAACAC
This sequence comes from Erythrolamprus reginae, assembly GCF_031021105.1. NCBI lineage: Eukaryota > Metazoa > Chordata > Lepidosauria > Squamata > Dipsadidae > Erythrolamprus > Erythrolamprus reginae. The sequence goes on from NC_091954.1 coordinate 22,571,340, forward strand.
AAAGTACAAACAGCCAACAGCCATACATTAAAAAAAGCAATAATCATATGCAACACTAAAATGCTTCAGGTGACACCTCCTAGTTAGTAAGACCAGGCGGTGTCACCTGTAGCATTTTAATGTTGCAGGGAATATCAAGGAAAACCTATCAGTGCAAACTAACAATGTGCAAAGTGCTAGGAAAATGTGCAAAGTGGTTGAACGTGAGACTTCAATCATTAGTTATTTATCAGCAATGATTCTGCAGTAGTTAGAATGCAGTACTGCAAGTCTAACTCTGCCCACAGCCAGCAGTTTGATCCTAATCAGCTCAAGGTTGACTCAGCATTCCATCCTTCTGAGGTGTGTAAAAGGAGGACGCAGATTGTGGGGGAAATATGCTGATTCTGTAAAAGGGGCTTAGACAGGGCTGTGAAAAACTGTGGAGCAGTATATACGTTTAAGTGCTGTTGATATTGCTATGCATACCCCATCCAGCTGACTCAGGAACTCAAAAATTAAATGAAGGCCCAGTTATTTTCAGCCACTCAAACTGCACAAAATGCCAGAATAGGAATGGCATGAATTAAATGCACATCTGTGAGAAATACCAAGCTTGGGAAAGGCTATAAAGAAAAGTAAGGAAGTTACTCCTTTGACTTTAGAAGTAAATTCTGGGAATTCCATGACTTTAGATGCAGCTTTCTTCCTCCCACCCCCAATTTTTTTTGCATCTAACCAGGACTGAAGGTTGCTCAAGCATTCTAAAATCCATTTTAAAGATGGACCTTGAGATATGGGTATATGAATCGCAATAGGCAAACAAATTTAACAGCTAATCAACATAATTGGTTAAAACTGAAAACAATTATTAACCAATTCATCAAAAATAAGAACCAATATTGCTATTTAATTATTTGATCAATTTATTTCCTTCCCCTTTCTTCCTTCTTCCTTTTGATGTGACACTTAGTAATTGGGTTGTCAGTCCCAACTGTTGCTAAATGAGGACTACTTATACTGTCAATTTGAAAAGAAAAGAAATATGCATATGAGGTAAAGGATAAAAAAATGTATAACATTGTCTATTATGGCCCATAAGACATACAGAATGTCTGTCTGTCTGCCTGTCCATATAGGGATGTAAAACTGTTCGGCCTCCTGCTGAAATGAGACTGACATCCCACTCAACAGCAGACATACCTGGCCTGGAGCACACTCCGTTCCATCCAAAGGTGGTCCTTTTTTTGTTTTACAGAAATAAGGATTGTCTGGATGGCTGCACCACAGCTGTTTGCAAGGTTCAAAAGTTCTGAACTGAAAAGGAGAAAGACCACATAAAGCTTATTGCTCTTGCTCCATTTAAGCCAATGTGCACTTTGCTTTGAACAATATTTTATCATTTAGTGCAGCTTAAACTTTACATTATTAAAGGGTTTTTTAAAAAAATAGTGTGCAATCCACTAAAAAAATAATCTTATAAATTAAGGATTTATTTGCACAACTCTTGATCCAATAGATTTGATATCAGAGGTAAAATGCTCCCATTTCGCTCGTGCCTGTCAGTTGTCAGAGATTATTCTATATTCTGTACATATTCTGTACATAAACGTCACACTATCATGCTCTCTACATGGGGCTACCTTTGAAAAGTGTTCGGAAACTTCAGGTCGTGCAGAATGCAGCTGCGAGAGCAATCATGGGCTTTCCCAAATATGCCCATGTTACACCAACACTCCGCAGTCTGCACTGGTTGCTGATCAGTATCCGGTCACAATTCAAAGTGTTGGTTATGACCTATAAAGCCCTTCATGGCACCGGACCAGATTATCTCAGGGACCGCCTTCTGCTGCACAAATCCCAGCAACCAGTTAGGTCCCACAGAGTGGGTCTTCTCCGGGTCCCGTCAACTAAACAATGTCGCTTGGCGGGATCCAGGGGAAGAGCCTTCTCTGTGGCGGCCCCGGCCCTCTGGAACCAACTCCCCCCAGAGATTAGAATTGCCCCCACCCTCCTTGCCTTTCGTAAGCTTCTTAAAACCCACCTCTGCCGCCAGGCATGGGGGAACTGAGATACTCTTTCCCCCTAGGCCTTTACAATTTTATGCATGGTATGTCTGTCTGTATGTTTTGGTTTTTAACTGTTTTAATATTGGATTGTTATATGCTGTTTTTATTACTGTTGTTAGCTGCCCCGAGTCTACGGAGAGGGGCGGCATACAAATCCAATAAATAAAATAAAATAAAATAAAATAAATAAATGAAAATCTACTCCAGAGCCTGAAAGGATTCTGTGGAACTGAAAAGAATAGGTCATCAGCAGCTGCAGGACAAGGCAAGTGGACAAATTTAAGGCAAAGCCACCAGTGGATCAAAGCCAACGTGTGATTCATTAAGAAAAGAAACCCTAGGAATTAACAGAAGGAAGAAGAAATGGTCCCTCAAGCAACAACATTTCCATACTCACAGCTGTGCATGTTTTGTATCCCACACCAAAGTCAAAGCGGCATTGCTCATCCATAGTGTAATCAATTCCTGGCAATTCTGGGAGTCTGGGCCAGTCCTGCATAAAAGGGTCATCTAAGAGGCAGTCGTAAGAACTGCAGCACAAACAAACAAACAAATAACCACCAGAGATTGTGCATTAGAGATTAAAGATTGCAGATTAAAGATTCAACTGATCTAAAAATCCTGGCACACTTATAAGTTTCCTTTTTTTTTTCCAGATGAGAAATTTATTTCGCCCGGTTTCTGAATTATGTATATATTTTCTTCTTATCTGCAAGAAACTCCATGCATATGCATTGTATGCATGTTCTATCCATATTTGTATGGGCAAATTTTCTCCAGTATTCTTAAATACATATATACTGCTCAAAAAAATAAAGGGAACACTCAAATAACACATCCTAGATCTGAATGAATTAAATATTCTCATTGAGTACTTTGTTCTGTACAAAGTTGAATGTGCACAACAGCATGTGAAATTGATTGTCAACCAGTGTTGCTTCCTAAGTAGACAGTTTGATTTCACAGAAGTTTGATTTACTTGGAGTTGTGTTCTTTAAGTGTCCCCTTTATTTTTTGAGCAGTGTACATTACATGAGTTGCAAACTACATCACAACTTTAAGAACTGTTTCCTAATTAGTCAGCTGACCTAAAACAAACTTTGGATTAAGTGGTATTTTTCTCCAACCCCAATATTCAAGCTGTTTAGTATTTTGTATCAGATTCTGCCATCCTAATGGTTCTGTAAATTAACAAATGCTTTTTTATTTCAACTGTATTCTTTCTACCCATTATTATTATTATTATTATTATTATTATTATTATTATTATTATTATTATTGTTGTTGTTGTATTATTTATTATTTATTAGATTTGTATGCCGCCCCTCTCTGTAGACTCGGGGCAGCTTACAGCAATGATAAAAACAATATATAATGACAAATCTAATAGTTAGAATCTAAAATAACAATAATACATTTAAAAAGTCTAAAAAACAAGAAACCCCAATATATATATATTAAAAAAACCCATACATACAGTCATGTCATACGCAATAATTTATCCTATACAAAATGAAACAGAATGATTTCAAAGCAAAACAAAAAAGAAGTTAAACTTACTTTATTAGGGGTCAATTGATGTTCTCTGAGCCTCATTGTTCTCTTGCACATATTTCATTACCCAAAATAGATTCCCCAGTAACATGTTACCTAGTTTGGGTAATGAAAAGTTTGCAAGAAAACAAGCAAATTCACAGAGCAGCAAGAACCCCTCGTTCCAACCCCGAATTACAAATATTCTCCTTCATTGGCAAACTTACTGTATATAACGGTTCAACTCCTGTTTGCTACATCGGGACCAGTGATAACGGTGAAATGCAGCCTGCACCAGTGGTGCCATAATACTGCCCATGCCAGTCTCATCAGCACATTGGTTACCTTGGCCATCATGTTCCATACCTAACCTGTTAAAAAATATGGGGAGGGGCTTTACAGTATTTCCTAAGGTCTATGAAGCACTAAATCATGAAATGATGCCAGTGTTCTGAATACCAGGGAGTATCCCAGCACATTCATTACATTCAGGCATTGATCACTCTGTTGCTGAAGTTGTACTTCCGGCAATCGAGTTTGGAGCAGTTTACATTAAGTTTGTATCTATTGTGTGTTGTGGTTGAAGCTGAAGGAGTCATTGACAGCTAGGACACTGTGGCAGATGGTTTCATGAACTACATTTACATCAGATCAAAGGCGACATAGTTCTAAATTTTATAAGACCAAAGTTTGGTGGAGTAAGGTACAGTGGTACGTCTACTTAAGAACGCCTCTACTTAAGAACTTTTCTAGATAAGAACCGGGTGTTCAAGATTTTTTTGCCTCTTCTTAAGAACCATTTTCTACTTAAGAACCCAAGCCCAGAAAAAATTCCCAGGAAATTTGAGAACGGCATGAAGGTCCGGCCAGTTTCCTGCCATTCCCCCTGATTTTCTCTCTCTGGCGCAATGTATGGGAGGTGTGTGCTCCTCCTCGCCGCCTCAGAGTCCCCCCCTTTTTTTAAGCCTTAAAGTTTTGGATTTTTAAAATTCCCCTCACACCACCTTCTTCCTTCGGCAGCGACTGACCTCCTCCTCTTCTTCCTCCTCCTCCTCCAACCCAAATTCCAAGTTTTTATTTCTTTTCTAATGGGCTTGCATGCCTTATTTGCTTTTACATTGATTCCTATGGGAAAAATTACTTCTACTTAAGAACTCTTCTACTTAAGAACCTCATCACGGAACAAATTAAGTTCTTAAGCAGAGGTACCACTGTATTCTGTTCCGAGCAGAAATGTGTTTGATCTCGGGGGGCTGAGGCAGGCATGGCCTGGGTGGGCATGACCAGCTCAACGTCACAGGTGTCAGGGGCACCTTTGGCGGCCTGAGTGCTCTGCCAGCGAAAATGGGCTTTCAAGCTCTCTTTCTGGCAGTGATGGCCTCCTGCAACCCTCTGCCAGGAAAAACAAAGCCTAAGCTCCATTTTCACTGGCAGAAGCACCCTCGCTATTTCTAGGGTGGCCCCGCAGGCTGGTTCCAGCTCCCAGGCCTTGAGTTTGACATCCCTGATCTATATACAGTGATCCCTTGATTATCGCGAGGGTTACGTTCCAAGACCTCTCGCGATAATCGATTTTCCGCAGTATAGTGGTGCGGAAGTAAAAACACCATCTGCGCATGCGCACCTTTTTTCCATGGCCGCGCATGCGCAGATGGTGGAGGCAGGGAGCGACGAGAGTGCGGAAGCCGACAGATTGCTTTGAATGCCGGCTGCCCCCGCCCCCCAGCACCCACCCACCCGCCGTTCGCCGCTCGCCCGCCCGGCTGCTCGCTCGCCGCTCGCCCGTTCACCCGCCCACCCGGCCGCCGTTTGCCGCTCGCTTGTTCACCCACCCGCCCGGCCGCCGTTTGCCGCTCGCTTGTTCACCCGCCCGCCCGGCCGCCGTTTGCCGCTCGAGAGCAAGAGGGGGAGAGATAGAGAAAGAGAGAGAAGGAAAGAAAGAGATCAGAGAGGGAGGAAGAGAGTGAGAGAGGAAGAAGCAAGATAGAGAAAGAGAGAGAGAAAGAAAGATGAGAAAGGAAGGAAGACAGTGAGAGAGAGGAAGAAAGAGAGAGAGAGAAGAGTGGAAGGAAGAGAGAGAGAAATGATAGAAAAAAGGGGAGAAAAAAAGAGAAATGAGAAAATGATTGAAGCAGAGAATGACAGGAAAGAAAGAGAAAGAGACAGAGAAGTGACTCTTGGTAATGACGTATGACATCATCGGGTGGGAAAAACCGTGGTATAGCAAAAAAACCGTGCAGTATTTTTTAATTAATATTTTTTTAAAAACCGTGGTATAGCGTTTCGCGATAATCGAGATCGCGAAAATCGAGGGATCACTGTATTAAGGAAAGGTTGCTACAATGTGAAGACTCTTTTCCCCAATCAGTTGCCTTCCAGATAGCGAATACAGTAATCCTTGACTTGCAACAGTTCATTTAGTGACTGTTCAAAGTTACAATGGCACTGAAAAAAATGACTTATGTCTATTTTTCAAACTTAAAAACCATCGCAGCATCCCCATGGTCATGTGACCAAAATTCAGATGCTTGGCAAGTGGTTCATATTTTTGACAGTTGCAGTGTCCCGAGGTCATGTGATCATTTTTTGCAACATTCTGACAAGCCAAATCAATGGGGAAACCAATTTCACTTAACAACCATGTTATTAACTTAACAAATGCAAAGATTTGCTTAACAACTATGGCAAGAAAAATAATAAAATGGGACACTTAGCAACATAAATGTTGGCCCTCAATTGTGATTGTAACACCAGGGCTACCTATATACTGAACTGTGGATGACATCTACTGAAAGATTTCTGACCCAACGAAAGCCAAAAATTCATTTTAACCCTCTAAGAATGTTCTCACGGGATGAGTTCCATAATCAAATTTCCACAGCTGAGTTTTCAAACCATCACAGTCAATGTATTATAAGCTATGCAGGACCCATGAGAGCAGCAATGTACAATTTTCCTTTACTTGATTTCACAGCCTTGGGAGAAATTACATGGGCAGAGGTCAAGTCAGCTCAAGGTTTTCTAAGCACACCTGAGACTGCACACTTAATAGCTTTTTCCACAGCTTTGCATGAGAAATTTTTTTTAGTGTGATGGTTGACAGCCAGAAGTTGACCTCAAGAGTTGCGGATTTTTTTAACAAGGCCCTGCTATTAGAGAAGTTCTCATTATTCTGGAAAATTTCAACAGCAGCTGGAGTTTGAGACATCCTGTGTTCTACCACTGCTCCCTCAAAGAAGCAACAACCCACAACAAAGGACACCTGATAACTAAAGAATAACCCTCTCCAGTAACTTACACATGTCCTGTCTCATGAGCAACTACAAAGGCTGAAGAAAATCCATCTTCATGGTTAAGAGTGCAGCTACGCAGAGGGTGGCACATACCAGTGACAGGAGCATAACCTGAAATAAGATGAAGGAATAAAACAAAGAACAAAATAGAGAGTCAAAAAGGGAGAAGGAGAGAGAGGGGGACATGAAAAAAAATATTAGAAAAAAGGAATCTCATGTTGGAATTGTTTTAATCATATTTCATACCCAGCTCTCCTCTGGGAAAAACATGTGTTTCAAAGCTACATAGCCAGATAAAAGGAAGCTATAAGATTGTTCCACATATTTCATAAAAGCAACCATGCTTTGCATCATTAATCAAATGATAAATGGCTTAAATCTAAGGACATGCTTATACTGTATCAGTCCTCTCCCTCAAAATTTTATCTAATAGCAGGAAAAAATATCAATCCCCTCCTGCCCCCAAATCATACCCTAGCAAAATATAGAGCACTTACTAAGTTATTTTGACCTTCTAGGGTCTTGTTGCCAGTTTAGATTCTTGGGCCCCAGGCAGAAAGCAAAAAAGCAGAAACTTCAATGGCTCTTTTATGGACCAACATGTATGGCTGTGTGCTACATTCAGGTTGATGAGTTACAAGCTGTGTAAGCTTATAGTAGGAAACAAAAAACAAGGCCCATTGGCAAGGGGAGAAAAGTGTACGTGCATCGCAACCATCCTCTGCTACCATGTCACGGATAGTAAAAGTCCGTTTGAACTTCTACTCCCGCGGAGGTGATGGATTTTAGATATCCAATCAGTGGTAATTAAAACAAGCATTTCTTTATTACAAAAGTAGAAAACAAACAATGTCATGAGAGACAAAAGAATGTAAACCGCTCACATGATGGCGTCTGGAGAAGAAGAGTATAAAGGCAGAACTACAACAGGAGGAGGACGGAAGTGATATAGGAGGATATGACATGTAATATGGGAGTGGTTAATGACAAGGCACACATGTTAACTCTTTAATTACTGAATGTCTCTGTGGCTGGCAATACTCAGCGTGACACAAATGACTTTTGTATCTGTCTCTTCACATTTTAACACAGGCAGAAAAAGAAATACATATTCTACACCAATGTTTCTATATTACTCATCCCCATGCCTGCTTTTTCCTTTTTTCTTGAGATGTTTTATATCACAAAATAGCATTTCCCAGTTTGGTGTTTCCAAAAATGTTGATTATGTTGGCTTGAGAACTGTTAGAATAGAGTTTACAGTGCATTTGATAAGAAATCAAATCAAATCAAATGGGTTTAAGAGGCCAACATAATTTGTAGCACTATGTTCTCTGACTTGACTTGAATCTATTTACTAAGATTGCATTACTATTTTTCTTCTCATCCTTCCTATTATCTATCTCCTATTGTAATTTTAGATACTCACTAACCCTAATTTGAATCTTGAATATTTGTAGAGGCAGAAAAATCTAGGAGGAAAAAGCATGCGTGAAAAAAGCTGGCAGAACTATCGATAGAAGGCACAATGAATGTCATTAAGGAAGAGGCACATGCCAAAGGACTTTGCCAAATATCTTCTTTGGTGAAGGGTTTGGTGAATTGTCAAGAGGGCAAAGAAGACTAAATTTCTTGTTAAATCATCCTGCTTTCATTTCGAAGAACAAGACGGGAAATGTGTTACACATTACAGTCCTTGTTTTTTCCATGATGTAATGTTAATAGCCTTCACCAGTGAGGCAATAATTTAAAATATGACTGCCATTTATTCTCTGTTCTGTTCCTCCCTCAAGCCAATTGAGATAATCTCTACAAAGTCAATGTACTTGAACAATCTGTACTGTGAAAAGTCTGCACTTCCAGAATTCTCAACCAACAGACCCAATACACTAAGCAATATTAAGCAGTGGAAGGAGTTTAACAAAATTACCATAATTGAAAGGAGATGGTAAAGAAATACATATTTTCCCTTCCACATAAACAACTGTCCTAAGCATTACATTCTGCATAACAGAGGTCTCCATCTTTTTTACAAATATAGTTGGAAAATCAGTCATGAATGTCCCTTCGCAAAATCCAAATATTGTACAGTTGCTGCATTTTTTGAAAATATTTGCAAATAACTCTGACCTCTTTGCTCTCTGAAATTCGCCCTGAGAGCTTATTGCAATGGACCTCCCATAACATTTATTTATAGGTTAAATGGCCATCTTGTCCAAACCCATCACTCTGCCCATCGCCTGGAATAGAAGAACTGTGGATCAGACTGGAAAATAAAATTTTGAAAAGTCCTGAAGAAGGCAATAGCAAGCCAGTTCCAGTTTGTTGTTCAGAAAGGAAAATGAATAAATGCAACTGTTCACCACTTTGGCTTTAAAACTTTTATGTACCGTATTTTCTGGCGTATAAGATGACTTTTTAACCCCTGAAAATCTTTTCCAAAGTCGGGGGTCGTCTTATACGCCGGATATAGGACAGTGGCGCCAATATTTGCGATGGCTGGGAGGGGCGAGAACACCGCCTCCCAGCTGGGCGAGCCTGAGCGGAGCGCAGGCTCGCCCACACGCTGCCTTTGGCAGCACAAGCGTGCCTGTCCGGCCGGGGAAGAATCGCCCCGGCTGGACGTCAGTTTCAGCTGGGGGGGGGCGAGAACACCGCCTCCCAGCTGGGCGAGCCTGCGCTCCGCTCAGGCTCGCCCACACGCTGCCTTTGGCAGCACAAGCGTGCCTGTCCGGCCGGGGAAGAATCGCCCCGGCCGGACGTCAGTTTCAGCTGGGGGGGGGCGAGAACACCCCCAGCCGGACGTCAGTTTCAGCTGGGGGGAGGCGAGAACACCGCCTCCCAGCTGGGCGAGCCTGCGCTCCGCTCAGGCTCGCCCATACGCTGCCTTTGGCAGCACAAGCGTGCCTGTCCGTCCGGGGAAGAATTGCCCCGGCCGGACGTCAGTTTCAGCTGGGGGGGGGGCGAGAACACCGCCTCCCAGCTGGGCGAGCCTGCGCTCGGCTCAGGCTCGCCCACACGCTGCCTTTGGCAGCACAAGCGTGCCTGTCCGGCCGGGGAAGAATCGCCCCGGCCGGACGTCAGTTTCAGCTGGGGGGGGGGCGAGAACACCGCCTCCCAGCTGGGCGAGCCTGCACTCCGCTCAGGCTCGCCCACACGCTGCCTTTGGCAGCACAAGCGTGCCTGTCCGGCCGGGGAAGAATCGCCCCGGCCGGACGTCAGTTTCAGCTGGGGGGGGGCGAGAACACCGCCTCCCAGCTGGGCGAGCCTGCGCTCCGCTCAGGCTCGCCCACACGCTGCCTTTGGCAGCACAAGCGTGCCTGTCCGGCCGGGGAAGAATCGCCCCGGCCGGACGTCAGTTTCAGCTGGGGGGGGGGGGCAAGAACACCGCCTCCCAGCTGGGCAAGCCTGCACTCCGCTCAGGCTCGCCCACACGCTGCCTTTGGCAGCACAAGCGTGCCTGTCCGGCCGGGGAAAAATCGCCCCGGCCGGACGTCAGTTTCAGCTGGGGGGGGGGGGCAAGAACACCGCCTCCCAGCTGGGCAAGCCTGCACTCCGCTCAGGCTCGCCCACACGCTGCCTTTGGCAGCACAAGCGTGCCTGTCCGGCCGGGGAAGAATCGCCCCGGCCGGACGTCAGTTTCAGCTGGGGGGGGGGGGCAAGAACACCGCCTCCCAGCTGGGCAAGCCTGCACTCCGCTCAGGCTCGCCCACACGCTGCCTTTGGCAGCACAAGCGTGCCTGTCCGGCCGGGGAAGAATCGCCCCGGCCGGACGTCAGTTTCAGCTGGGGGGGGGCAAGAACACCGCCTCCCAGCTGGGCAAGCCTGCGCTCCGCTCAGGCTCACCCACACGCTGCCTTTGGCAGCACAAGCGTGCCTGTCCGGCCGGGGAAGAATCGCCCCGGCCGGACGTCAGTTTCAGCTGGAGGGGGGGGCGAGAACACCACCTCCCAGCTGGGCGAGCCTGCGCTCTGCTCAGGCTCGCCCACACGCTGCCTTTGGCAGCACAAGCGTGCCTGTCCGGCCGGGGAAGAATCGCCCCGGCCGGACATCAGTTTCAGCTGGGGGGGGGGGCGAGAACACCGCCTCCCAGCTGGGCGAGCCTGCGCTCGGCTCAGGCTCGCCCACACGCTGCTTTTGGCAGCACAAGCGTGCCTGTCCGGCCGGGGAAGAATCGCCCCGGCCGGACGTCAGTTTCAGCTGGGGGGGGGGGCGAGAACACCGCCTCCCAGCTGGGCGAGCCTGCGCTCCGCTCAGGCTCGCCCACACGCTGCCTTTGGCAGCACAAGCGTGCCAGTCAGGCCGGGGAAGAATCACCCGGCCGGACGTCAGTTTCAGCTGGGGGGGGGTGAGAACACCGCCTCCAAGCTGGGCGAGCCTGCGCTCGGCTCAGGCTCGCCCACACGCTGCCTTTGGCAGCACAAGCGTGCCTGTCCGGCCGGGGAAGAATCGCCCCGGCCGGACGTCAGTTTCAGCTGGGGGGGGCAAGAACACCGCCTCCCAGCTGGGCAAGCCTGCGCTCCGCTCAGGCTCGCCCACACTCTGCCTTTGGCAGCACAAGCGTGCCTGTCCGGCCGAGGAAGAATCGCCCCGGCCGGACATCAGTTTCAGCTGGGGGGGGGCGCGAGAACACCGCCTCCCAGCTGGGCGAGCCTGCGCTCGGCTCAGGCTCGCCCACACGCTGCTTTTGGCAGCACAAGCGTGCCTGTCCGGCCGGGGAAGAATCGCCCCGGCCGGACGTCAGTTTCAGCTGGGGGGGGGGCGAGAACACCGCCTCCCAGCTGGGCGAGCCTGCGCTCCGCTCAGGCTCGCCCACACGCTGCCTTTGGCAGCACAAGCGTGCCAGTCAGGCCGGGGAAGAATCACCCGGCCGGACGTCAGTTTCAGCTGGGGGGGGGTGAGAACACCGCCTCCAAGCTGGGCGAGCCTGCGCTCGGCTCAGGCTCGCCCACACGCTGCCTTTGGCAGCACAAGCGTGCCTGTCCGGCCGGGGAAGAATCGCCCCGGCCGGACGTCAGTTTCAGCTGGGGGGGGCAAGAACACCGCCTCCCAGCTGGGCAAGCCTGCGCTCCGCTCAGGCTCGCCCACACTCTGCCTTTGGCAGCACAAGCGTGCCTGTCCGGCCGAGGAAGAATCGCCCCGGCCGGACGTCAGTTTCAGCTGGGGGGGGGGCGAGAACACCACCTCCCAGCTGGGCGAGCCTGCGCTCCGCTGAGGCTCGCCCACACGCTGCCTTTGGCAGCACAAGCGTGCCTGTCCGGCCGGGGAAGAATCGCCCCGGCCGGACGTCAGTTTCAGCTGGGGGGGGCGAGAACACCGCCTCCCAGCTGGGCGAGCCTGCGCAAAGCGCAGGCTCGCCCACACGCGATATGTCTAGCCGCCGCCGTCCGTGACTCGGTTCCGTAGCTCCGCCTCACAGCTGATCACCCTGCTGCCGCTGCTGAGAGAAAAAAAGAGGGAGAGGGGGGGAGGGAAAGAGATAGCAAGAGAGGGAGAGAGAGGGGGGTAGCAACAGAGGGAGAAAGAGAAGGAGAGAGAGAGAAAGAGAGAGGGAGAGAAAGAGATGGCAAGAGAGAGAGGGAGAGAGGGGAGATAGAAAGAGAAAGAGATAGTAAGAGAAGGAGAGAGGGGGGGAGAGAAAGAGAGAAAGCAAAAAAAAAGAGAGAAAGAGAGATAGCAAGAGAGAAAGAGAGGGAGAGAGAGGGGGGGAGAGAAAGACTTTGATCATTTCCCCAGGTATTTTTGTACCTACTTGACCAACATTATTAGTGGTTGCAAAATTGAATGTATGAACTTGTTCATTTCAATAAAAAGAGCCAGGGAAATGATTGAATGTTAAACTGGATGCATTTATTTCTGCCTGTTTGTATTTGTTCTTATGTTTAACCATTGAAAATGTACTTTTCCTCCAAAAAGAATCATCTTTTCATATTTCTTAGGCAACATTTTAAAATAACTTTAAAAGCTGAGGTCATATTATTCACCCTGCTCTGTATCATAGCACACTGCACAGTACTGAAAATTGGCAGGGTCACTAATTAAACCCGACAAGTTAAAATCTGTTTAAGTGACATTGCAAGTGGATAAAGACAGAAAGTGCAGAAAGAGGAAAAAATGGATGGGCTGTTTGGATTGCCATATCATGATATCACATACAGATTCTCATTCCATAATAGATTCTCACATAGGTGTCAGCATGCTGCATGTTAGACTGAAAGATACCTACAGAATAGATGGTAGGAGAAAGAAAAATAGCCAGGTTCACCTTTTTGTGTTGACAAATTATGATGAGTTATAATAATAAACTTAATTGTGGTGAGGAGAAATATGAGAGGCAGACAAGACAGATAGACAGAGACATATGGAGAGATAGACAGAAGAGTGCTCCCACTTGGCTCTCTCTCTCTAAATAATTCATTCATAATTTTAACAATAAGATCTTCATCATTAGTAATTAAAATATTGTGTTATCATGTTCAGAAATGATTTTTTTCTCAATGCAAGTACATCATAGACCTAGACTCAGTTTTTGACAGTCAGAAGAGGGGTAGTCTTATACGGCGAGTATATCTCAAATTCTATATTTTAACTGGAAAAGTTAGGGGGTCGTCTTATACACCCAGTCGTCTTATACGCCGGAAAATACGGTACTCACTACTACAAAGGCCTGGGTCAAATAAAAGGGTTCTGTCCTGGGCCCTGTGCTCTTCAACATTTTCATCAATGACCTGGACGAGGGAATAGAAGGGCAACTAATCAAATTCGCAGATGACACCAAGTTGGCGGGGGTAGCCAACACCCTTGAAGACAGGCTCAAATTACAGAAAGACCTGGACAGACTAACACAGTGGGCCCACACCAACAAAATGATGTTCAACATCGACAAGAGCAAAGTCCTTCACCTAGGTAAAAAAAAACCTGGACACACATACAGCCTGGGAGAAACCCCTCTCAGCAGTAGTGACGGCAAAAGAGATCTCGGAGTCTTGGTGGATAATCAACTAAACATGAGCCAACAATGTGCAGCAGCAGGCAAAAAAGCCAATACAATCCTAAGCTGCATCAACAGGGGAATACACTCCAAGACCAGGGAAGTCTTATTACCACTCTACTACGCCCTGGTCAGACCACACCTGGGGTACTGTGTTCAGTTCTGGTCACACTTCAAAAAAGACATTGAAACTCGAGAAGGTGCAGAAAAGAGCAACCAAAATGATCAGGGGTCTAGAAACCAAGACTTACGAAGAGAGACTGCGGGAACTGGGCATGGATAGCTTAGAGAAAAGGAGGGCCAGAGCAGACATGATAGCAGTCTTCAGGTATACGAGGAGTTGCCACAGAGAGGAGGGGATCACTTTATTCTCCAGGGCACCGGAGAGCCAGACGAGGAACAATGGCTGGAAGCTGACCAAGGAGAGATTCAACCTGGAAATAAGGAAGAACTTCCTGACGGTCAGAACGATCAACCAGTGAACAACCTACCAGCGGACGTTGTGAACTCCAATACTGTGGACATTTTTAAGAGGAAATTGGACTGCCATTTGGCTAGGATGCTATAGGGTTCCTGCTTAGGCAGGGGGTTGGACTTGATGACCCACATGGTCCCTTCCAACTCTAACAATAAATAAATGAATGAATGAATGAATGAAGGAAGGAAGGAAGGAAGGAAGAAAGAAAGAAAGAAAGAAAGAAAGAAAGAAAGAAAGAAAGAAAGAAAGGGCCTTCCTGGTGGTATCCACCAAACTGCACATATCAGATTGGAGTAAATACAGTACCTTGCATACCTGCAGGACCAAAATCTTGCCTGGTGAGGAATACAGCGTGATCGTGATATTCAGCATGTGCAGGATCTGATCGCTGTTGAGAATGAGCCCAGCGACACACCTGCTCCAGGCTTCGAGAGGGGTTCCATCGCTCTATTAAAGTGATGGACTAAAGGGAGTAAGAAAAGACAAGGTTAAGGGAGCATCTCTGCATGGATTGACGTTTGACTGCCTTTTCCAACCAAAATGAATCCAACTAATTTGTCCAATGGTTAGCCCCTCATTTTCACTTCTCTGTCACATCACTTATGTTGAAGAATAGCTTCCAAGTTAAAAGTTTGCCTTTTGGGAAACATTTAAAAACAGAGCTGTACCGGAAATCCCATGCTTATGGACAAGGCTAGAAGCAGGAATATCCCCAGGGAAGAGTCAATAAAAATAAAAATGGCAGCCATAACCAGGCAATCAAATGATGGATTTTTTTATCTACCCTCTCTGCAGACACCCCATCTAGGAGGACTAAATCAACCACATTTTTTGGATTTTACACTTCTAGAAACAGGTTTACATTTTATATCACAGTTATTTCCTATGTTTTACCACCACCCAAAACCTTGGGGACTGAAGACGATAACAAATCTAATAAATTACGGATTGTGCTGAAATGTCCAGGCTCACTTTTGAAAATAAACAAGAGGAAGACTTTTACACAATTTGGGAAAATCTGTATGAATGGCTTGAAACCAGAAGAAATAACTAATAAACAAGTAAATAATATATGGATATAATTGATAATAACACAATAAAATGTAAACAATTGATATATGGATTAGATAAAGCAATAAGGAGATATATAGAGTTTGCTTTTTGATTCATCAGGAATGCAAACAAAATGGAAATGATGTACAATGTAACCATTTTCCTTTTTTTTCCTATTTTCTTTTTATTTTATTTTCTCTCTTTTTTTCTCTGTCCATCTTTACATGTTTGCAATAGTCGTTTACTATTCTTTTTGAATTTTATTGTTTTTCTAATTGTGAATAAAAACTTATTTTTAAAAAACCAAATCTAATAAATAAATTAAAAGATTCTGTCACATGAAACAGAACCTTTTGGCCACCATTAAGTCCTTTACTGGCCAAGAGCAGGTGTATGATCTTTCACCTTCATTAAGGGTCTTTGGTTTTCTAAGAATTAAGCATAGATATGGATAGCGGGGGGGGTGGGGGGGGTTAAGTTTAAGAGACGCACCGAATTATGGGCATGAGTTACCTGTTTGTTAACTATAGGATGTACTGTGAACACATATACTGTACTTATGGAAAGGCTAAGAGGGAGAAAAAGAAGTAGAGAAGGAAGGGAAGAAGGGGAGAGGAGGGAAGTAAAGAAGTGGAAGAGAAGGAGAAAAAAGGTAGGGGGAAGAGAGGAAGATAGAGGAAGGGGAGTAATATTTTATTTATTTATTTATTTATTTATTTATTTATTTATTTATTTATTTATTTATTTATTCGATTTTTATGCCGCCCTTCTCCTTAGACTCAAGGCGACTTACAACATGTTAGCAACAGCACTTTTTAACAGAGCCAGCATATATATTGCCCCCACGATCCGGGTCCTCGTTTTACCCACCTCGGAAGGATGGAAGGCTGAGTCAACCTTGAGCTGGTGATGAGATTTGAACCGCTGACCTGCAGATCTACAGTCAGCTTCAGTGGCCTGCAGTATAGCACTCTACCTGCTGCGCCACCCCGGCTATGATATAAAGGGGGAAATAGGTGGGTAATTAATGTATAAAAGTGCAAATTAAGATACTGGTCCATATACTATTAAATTGAAACGTATAACTGCATCGGTGGTGCAGCAGTTAAAGTGCAGTACTGCCAGCTACTTCTGCCGATCACCGGCTGCCAGCAGTTTGGCAGATCAAATCTCAATAGGCTTAAGGTTGAATCAGCCTTCCATCCTTCCAAGGTTGATAAAATGAGGACCCAGATTGTTGGGGGCAATGTTCTTACTCTCTGCAAACTGCTTAGAGAGAACTGTAAAGCCCTGTGAAGTGGTATATAAATCTAAATACTCTGCTATGCTATGTGTATTTTGTTAAGAATAAAGGTATATGTTATGGAGAAAAGCAATAAAACTCCATTTAAAAAAAGAGTCTTTGGTTTTCTCAGTCTTTTTCCAATATGCATTCTACATTCAAGCAAGAATGTCCTTTAAAACAAAACAAAACAAAACTCCAGGCAGCATTTGGAAGACTAATTCCATCTCCAGTATCCTGTGATTACACATAACCACTAAGGCTATGTCTTCTTTGTCTTTGACACACACCTTTTTCCCTTATTTTTGGGCATCATCTCACCTAAAGGATGATGGGCAAGTACTATTTATTTATGGCAATGGAAATGCTTGTATTACATCACTTTAAAAGCAGCTTTTACAGGAGGAAAAGGGGAGGGAGAAGGAAACACTATTACTACACCACTATAAACTTCTTTAAAAATCTTTATTTCTCTCTAACAAAATGGAAATGATGTACTATGTAACCATTTTCCTTTCTTTTTCTATTTTCCTTTTCTTCTATTTTCTTTCCTCTCTTTTTCTCTCTCTGTCCATCTTTCTTGTTTCTCTTTCTTCTCTTTTCCTAGGTTTTTCCTTTTGCTTTTCTTCTCCCTAGCCTTTCTTTTATTTCTCTTAATTACATGTTTGTAATAGTCGTTTACTATTCTTTTTGAATTGTATTGTTTTTCTATTTGTGAATAAAAACTTATTAAATAAAAAAAATTAAAAAAATTAAAAAAATATTTACTTCTCTCTAAATCAGTGTTTCCCAACCTTGGCAACTTGAAGATATCTGGACTTCAACTCACAGAATTCCCCAGCCAGCATTTGCTGGCTGGGGAATTCTGGGAGTTGAAGTCCAAATATCTTCAAGTTGCCAAGGTTGGGAAACACTGCTCTAAATCATAAGCAAACATTTAAATGAAATATGTGGGCAAGAGTCGCACTGTGTGCATTTTACCTGTCTGTATCCCACCATGATCATTCTAACAAGGACAATATTTATGTGGACTCCCAGGGATTCATCATGATAAATTTCATTTACCTAAAGCAAAAGAAAACATGTAAGGAACCCACAAATTACAATTATTTATGCAAACAGTTTTGGACATGAAAGATTCCCCTCCCCTCACTTGACCACACATTAACCCTGTGATTATTAGTCTCAATATCAGTTCCAGCACCAGGTTGGAAACTAGGAGACTATGAGCTCTAGTCCTGTCTTAAGCGCAAAGTCAAAGTTGGGTGACCTTAGCCCAGTCACCCTCTCTAAGCCTTAGGAAGGAGGGAATGGCAAACCACTTCCAAAAACATCTCCAAGAAAACTGCAAGGACTTGATCCCCTCTATCCAAAATGTGAACTTTGCTGTCTTCAAAAGAGTGACTCCCCCCCCCCACATCTTGGATATAGAGGATCATTGGTTTGAAAGAGAAGTGAAAGAGTCCATCTGTGTTAAAATTGAATAGCGCAGGAATGAAGAGGCAAAACGTAGGAACAGTCCAGCATTTTAAATGTCTATTAACTGGAACTAATATGGACTGCTGGCAGGCTGCAGGGAAGCTGCTTTTAAAGACTTCCCTGCAACTTGCTAGCCATTGACAGCAGTTTATTTCTCCCACTGCTAGATCAGCCAATCAGCGGCGGCTATGCAAATCCATACTCCATAGTCAGTACATAAGAGGGAGAATACTACACATCTATCTCCTTTCTACAGCACAGTTCTTTCAACACCTCCAAGGAAATTCCACAGCCTTTTGCACTGATTCAGGTGACCCTGGGGGCACAGATAAACATTCAAGCGGCCTCAACAATTCTCAGAGAGTACTAATGACCAGATGACTGCAAAAAAATACATTCCTTCTAGTTCCTCCTCCCTCCACACACACACACCATCCAGTCACAACTAATGAAGCTTCCTGTATCAGAAATGAAAAGTATTTTTCTCCCTCAAGGAAAAAACAGTTTTGAAAAAGTACCTTTGAGACACCTATGACCTGGATGGCTGAGAATCTCCATAGAAATTTAACTCTGAAGTACTAACACAAGCCCTGCCATCTTAATTAACTTGTTTAACTAGATAAACATTTCTACAATCCTGCAAAAGAAAGTCCCAGAACAATGTTAATCTAGCCTCATCAGCTAGCCATACCCTTACTGGGATTTGAGGCAAAAAGGAACTGTGACGCTCCTTTAATATACCAGGGTGATCCAACAGAAAAAAAACATATAGCCCCTCCCTGGTACAAAGCTGAAAGGGATCAGATCCTGTGACCTAGAGCAGTGTTTTTCAACCAGTGTGCCGTGGCACACTAGTGTGCCACGAGACATGGTCAGGTGTGCCGCGAAGCTCAGAGAGAGAAAGGAAGAGAGAGAAAGAGCAAGCGAGAGAGAAAGAGAACAAGGAAAAGAAAGCAAGAGAGAGAGAAAGAGAGAGAAAGAAAGCAAGAGAGAGAGAGAAAGAGAGGGAGGGAAGGAGAGAGAGAAAGAGAGCAAAAAAAGAGAGGGAGGAAGGAAGAGAAAGAAAGAGGGATGGAGAGAGAGAGAAAGAAAGAGGAAGGGAGAGAAAGTGGAAGGGAGAGAGAAATAGAGCGAAAGGGAGGAAGAGAGAGAGATAATTTTTTTGTCCAAACTTTTTTTAGCCACCCCCTTCCCCCCCACTCAATGTGCCCTAGGGTTTTGTAAATGTAAAAAATGTGCCGCGGCTCAAAAAAGGTTGAAAATCACTGACCTAGAGGATAATTCTCTGCCTTACAAGGCAGAAGCTGCAGGATCAAATCCCAGTAAGGGTATGGCTAGCTGATGAGGCCAGAACAAGGCCAAAATAGTGCTATCCTAGTCTCCCTTAATTAAAAAAAAATCAGCAAAAACATGTGATACATACAGTGTGTGTGTGTGTGTGTGTGTGTGTGTGTGTGTGTGGCAGGTCACTGACTGAACAAACAGCATTTTTTTCTTCTTTCATCTATCAAAACATCTAACGACATAGCAACAGTTTACACAAAACATTCAAAGCACAACAACACATGTATAAATATGTTTGTTTTTTCAAAATGTTATTGGATTACTAACATTTCTTCTTTCCTATTTTGTCAGGTGCTAAGGAAACCTTTTTCCTTTACAATAAACAGATCAGCCTTTGATAAATAAAATGTACAAATTAGGGAGGGGGAAAAAAACAGGTGACATATCACCAAAATGAACTTAGTACATGCCAATTCCCTATGGGGAGTTCATTAGCCATGAACTTCCTGCAAGGATTTTGTAAATAAAATGGTCAAAATGTGAATGGAACTTAGCCAGCAAAAAGGGAAAAAGATCATAATTCAACACATCTGCATCTCAGATTCAAAGTGCATTGACACAAGCAATGTTCCCTCTAATTTCTTTTCGGTGTGGGCGGAAAAGCATAATGTCTGAGCAGCACATTTTCATGCCTGGCCGTGGATCAATTAGAAACAAAAGGGGGTCACGTGACCTCAGGACACACAGCAACGGTCATAAATATGAAACGGCAGCCATGTTTTGATCCTGCGATCATTGGGCTGTTGCGAAGGTCCTAAGTGTGAAAAGGGTGCATAAATCACAATTTTCAGGGCCGTTGGGACTTTGAACAGTCAGTAAATGAACCCTTGTAAGTCGAGGACAACCTGCCTTCCCCCCTAGATGTTTTCTGTAAAGCTTCAAAATGGGACTCCTGATCTGCTGATCCGCTTCTAAAAGAGTGCACTGGTCAGACAGATAATCCTCGACTTCTGTTCTGACCCCAATGGAGGCCAACGTTTCTATCTCCTGAGTAAGATGGTTATTAAGTGAGTTCTGTCTCACTTTACCACCTTTCTTGCCACAGTCGTTAAGTGAATCCCTGCAGTTGCTTGTCAGAAGATCCCAAAAGATGTTCACATAACCCTGGGACATTGCCACCATCATAACTACGTTGTCAAGTGTCCAAACAAGTGCACTGACATGTCCTAGAAGCATTGAGGGAGCTGGTTTTTCTGGCACATATTTTTGGCAGGCTTGACATAGCTATCTCACAAACTTCATCAACTGATATTCACATGCATTTATATGCCGGGCTGCTTAACTTCTGGACAATCTGGAGAAGTAAATTGGACCAACTTTGTTGACTTTTCTGGAAGATGCAACTGCCTCAATGCTTTAAGAGGTACCCAATTTTAACCACAACATTTTAAATGCTTTGCAAAGCCAGAGGAACAAATAAGGAATTGCAGGTAACAAGGAAGTGCTCGATAACTTCTTAAAAGGCCAAGATTTCATAGGAAAATATTTTGTAAAATAAAAGCATCACTATCTTTTAAGGAAGCTTGGCAACCTTATGGGAATGATGAATTCTGGGAGAAGTCCACACATCTTAAAGTTTGAAAACACTGCTTTGTGACATGATGTGCATTCCACACTTTTAAACTTCTTAAGTGGGATTTATTTATTTATTTTTAAAAAAAGAAATCTATTTTAATTCTTTCAATTGTAATTTCACTTTGGAATACAGTGATACCTCGTCTTACAAACGCCTCGTCATACAAACTTTTTGAGATACAAACCCGGGGTTTAAGATTTTTTTGCTGCTTCTTACAAACTATTTTCACCTTACAAACCCACCACCGCCGCTGGGATGCCCCACCTCCGGACTTCGGTTGCCAGCGAAGCGCCCGTTTTTGTGATGCTGGGATGCCCCTGCTGGGATTCCCCTGCAGCATCGCAAAAACACAGAAGTCCAGAGGTGGAGTTTCCCATGGAGGGGAGCCTCAGGGAAATCCCAGCAGTGCAAAAACAGGCGCTTCGGCTGGCAAAAGGGGTGAGTTTTGGGCTTGCACGCATTAATCGCTTTTCCATTGATTCCTATGGGAAACATTGTTTCATCTTACAAACTTTTCACCTTAAGAATCTCATCCCAGAAACAATTAAGTTTGTAAGACAAGGTATCATTGTATTGTGAAAAGTTAATGGATGTAGAATTCTACGTTGTTGACATCCATTCATTCTTCCAAAAATCTCACAAGCATTTTGTTAGGATTAAAAGCACAATAACTTCATCAAGGACTAAGATCATTAGAAAAGTTATTCCATTTGTGATTCCTAAGTCAAAAGTCATCACCTGACTGACTGACAGAGATGAAGTTAGCAATATTCATACATCAAGAATCGTCAAATATCGGAATAGAAAAGTACATTATTAATTCTTCAAAGAAATTCTGCTCTGAAAATCCATTATGCCTCATTCAATAGCTCTAATCAGACCCAATTTAGATACAAAGTTTAAAATTACAATAATACAGTATGTTGCATTTCCTGCACATCAAGGCATTCACAAGATTTGATTGTCACTAATCAAATAACGGTGAACATATTTTATTGTTGCATCAATCTCTGTGTTTGCAAAGTATCTCTTGTTCGTCCTAGATCAGAGGTCTTCAAACTTGGCAACTTTAAGACTTGTGGACTTCAACTCACAGAATTTTCCAGCCAGTTATGCATAGCTGGCTGACTGAAGAATTCTGGCAGTTGAAGTCCACAAGACTTAAAGTTGCGAAATTTGGGGACACCTGTGCCTAGATGTACACTTTCCTGAGGGCGAGCTAAAACAAGTAATTATAAGTAAGTTTCAGGCAAGTAAGGACAAATATTCAAAATGTTAAATCAAAGAGTTTCAGGTTTTTTTTAAAAAAAGAGATGCAATTGTATTAAAATACCGCCCAAATCCAAGCGGCCAATAAGGTCCCACAGAGTTGGCCTTCTCCGGGTCCCGTCGACTAAACAATGTCGTCTGGCGGGCCCCAGGGAAAGAGCCTTCTCTGTGGCGGCCCCGGCCCTCTGGAATCAACTCCCCCCGGAGATTAGAACTGCTCCCACCCTCCTTGTCTTCTGTAAACTACTTAAGACCCACCTATACCGCCAGGCATGGGGGATTTGAGACATCTTTTCCCCCAGGCTTATTATAATTTATGTTTGGTATGTATGTGCTGTTTGGTTTTTAATTATGATAGGGTTTTTAGTTTTTTAATATTAGATTTGTGCCATTATAATATTGTTTTTATCGTTGTTGTGAGCCACCCCGAGTCTTCGGAGAGGGGCGGCATACAAATCTAATAAATAATAATAATGCACTAATAATAATAATAATAATAATTATTATTATTATTATTATTATTATTATTATTATTATTAGTGCATTATCTGCATTTTCAATATGAAAATATCTTCAGATAGCTTCCCCTCACAACTACAAGGGACTTTCCAAGGCTACATTTTATTTATTTATTTTATTGGATTTGTATCCCGCCGCTCTCCAAGGAGTCGGGGCAGATTACATTTAATAGATTACATTTTCCAACTTTTACATCATACTGATGTAGAAATGCACAAATGCTACAAGATTTAGTATGAGAATGAGAACATGGGAAGAAACTTCCAGAATTTAATTCTCCCATAAATGCTTTTTTTTTTTTACGTTCCCAAATTCTATCACAATTAAAGGCTTTCTTCTGTTCTACTCCTCTTGTTTCCAAGGTCTTTTTGTGCCTCGGGCTGTTTAAATATCTGGCACAAAAGGAGAATTGACTGGGGCTGGAAGAATACCATAGAAGGAAGAGTAACTGTTTATCCTGGAGCAGTCTTTATTGAACTCCCATCTCCCCACAGTTTTTCTTAATAATGAAAGGATGTTACCTTTATTTCGGCTTTTCACAGAGGGCAGAGGAAGATTCAACTTTGTCAAAAGCTTGATACTTCCCTAAGGGAATTTAGTCCACCATTTGATAAACCAAATAGGAAGAAATTTAAGAGACTATGTATTGTCAACTAAAACCTGCTGCTGTAATTGAATGTGCAAGAACAAGAAGGCAGGGGTCCCCAATCTCTGGTCCACAGATTGGTACCATCTTGCATGCCAGCAACCGGCCCAAGCAAACAAGCGAAGCTCCATCCGAGGGATGCAAGCAGCATGCAAAACAACACACCCTCCGGTCTGTTGTGGTTGGCTCTGGGCCAGCTCCTGCAACGGGGAATTTGGACGTTGGTTTAGGAGAATCCTTAGGTTCCCAAAGACTTATCTTATTGCCAGTATCTTTTGATAGTGCAGATTCATTGCCAAGGTCAGACGCTGGGGGAGTGGAATCTGACGGAGAGGTGGATGCAGCCATCCCATTAGGTAATGACCCCATTAGTGAGACGTCAGACTCGGAGGAGGATCTGTTGACGCAGGCTCATAGCTAGAAGGGAACAACTGCCGCAGGTATCATAGAAGATAAGGGAGAACACCTGTGGCTGAGGCAATCAGGTTAATGGGGTTGCTGATAAATTACGGATGTTGCGGAGTGCGCATGTGGGCGTTTATCCATTTGGAGAGAGACCATTGTTTTGGTTTGAACTGTTCCAGGACTTACACAGACTTTTTGGATATTTCACAGTTAAGTACATTTTGTGGACTCATTGAAGGGGGTGGGTGGCTGTGACACTTTCACAGCTGCCTTTATCTGCTGTGTTTGGTTTTGCCTCTCACAGCATTCCAGGACTGTTATCTGTGTGAGAGTAATTTGGCTTTGTTTAAAGTGCGTGCGTATAGCACTATTTTTGGATAAACTGATTTTCTTTTTACTCTGAGATGGTGTGTGTGTTTGAATTTACATTCTTAACTCATTAGGGGGGTCTTAGTGAAGGGCCTGGCATAACTGGTTCCGTAGAGAAAGATTTTTCCACAGACCATGGCATAACATGGTCTGTGGAAAAATCTTTCTCTACGGAACCAGTCCCTTGTGCCCAAAGGTTGGGGCCCATAAGGAATACAGTGGAAAGTTTTGTCACCTATATAGTCAAACCAAGGAAAATAAAGCTTTTTTCCTCCTAACAATTTGCAACAAAAAAAGTGTTCCATCCCAATAGCAAAATTGTAAGCATGATACAAATAACAAGCCTCATGACTATAATTAAACTAATGGGGAAAAAACCAACAAATTCTCTAAGTGGAGGATCTTCTTCTTCTTGTGCCATATCCATTATCAGACGTTGGTGATCATGTTGGCAATCCTATTTTTGACAACAGCTGCATGAAAAAGTGCTGCTGAGTTTTGTCCAAATCAGTCCCTTAGGTTTTAAAGCCATGATGCTCTTCTTCTGCCTGGATCTCATTTGCCTTTAACCTTCAAAGTGAAGAGTGCTGTATTTTTCTGGGTGTCGCATCACATGTCCAAAATATTCTAACTTCCACTTTTTAATTACTTTGAGGAGGCTTATGGCTTGTGACCTCCTCATTTGTGATTTTGTTAACCCAGCTTATACGTAACAGCCATCTGTAAATCCACATTTCAAATGCTTCTGGTTTCTAGACTCTCCACTGTGTTGTGCCTGAGGCAGATGAAAGACCAGCTGCGTCTCTGCTGGCTCCATGCCCGGGGGAGGATGAGAGCGAAGAGGAATGTGACGAGGCAGAGGGGCCTGGGAGCCCTGGGGAAGGGCTCTCTTCAGCAAGTAGCTTGGAGTCTCTAGAATCATTGGATGATGACGCACAAGCTGTCATTGATATGCGACAGAGACGCATAGATCAAAGGAGGCAGCAACTGAAGAGATATTATCAGCATTGAATAAGGAACACCAGGGCTTGGGCGTGGTCCTCATTAGCAGGGAAGGGTTTATAAGGCAGGCAAGCTCTTGAAGCCATGTGGAGTGTTATCAGTTGGAGTTTCTGTAACCTGCATTGTTTCTCGGTGTCTCTGTTCCTGGCTCGTGGCTCAGCAGTCTTGAAGACCCGTGGGAGGTGTATGCCTGTTATCTACAGCCTCTTCTTGGCATCAAGAATCCTGTGTTTTTGTATGGACAATTGCCTCTGTGTCTTTGTTTGGAATTCCAGTGTTTCCTGACTTGTAAGGACATTTTCTGTTGGTTATTTTTCTCTTCCTCATTATAAAACTGTGTGTGAATTCTACTGGTGTGTTTGGCTTATCTTTTTGGGTTGGTCATAGCTTCCGGAGTGACCCAGACAGAACACACTGCATAGAGCAGGACAGAAAAGATGCAACATCTGACAGGCCTGATTTTCAGTCTTAGGCTTAATGTCATGACTGCAGAAGACCTTTTTCATTTTTGCAGCTTTAAGATGGGAGTTCTTTAATTCCCAGAATTCTCCAACCAGCGAGGCTGACTGGTGAAATCTGGGAATTGGTCCATCCATTTTTATGTTGCCGAAGTTGAGAAAAACTGATTTACAGGTGCAATAAATAGTAAGGCAGTAATTTTTTTAAAAAACTAGCTACTTGAATATTTTCCCAGGTTCCGATGGGACTCCAGATAGCCCAGCACAAATGTCTCCACTCCTGCACAGTAAGTAATCAGGCAACTTAATTAGTACTAAAATGTACCAGTTACAATTTTCTCTTCAAGAGTATCACAAGAAGGTTTCCCCTACCCCCTCCCCTCTAATCAGATTAAGGTGGCAGGAACTGCTAGTAGCTGCTGGAGCTAGTTGCCATCTCTCAGCTTCGTGTAGGCAAACAATGTGTAAAGATCTTTATCCTTTCATTTGTAAACACAACTGTTAGGAATGTAATACATAAGCAATACCAGCACAGGACTGTGCCACTGTGCCTGGAATGCTGGCAGTGATGGGGAATGCTTTACAATAGTTGCACGGAGCTGTCCTAGGATGAATTTTGCTGCTGATCATATTTTGTGTTTTTTAAATTATTGGTGGATAATTTTTATACAATTCTACATTGGTTTTTTTATTGATCGCTTTTTAAAATCTGTTGTGAACTGCTCAGAAACATTTAGTAAGATAGACAATCATACAAATTGAATTTTAAAAATTTTAAAAATTGATTACGGGCCTGGAGACAAAAACATATGAAGTATGGTTGCAGGAATTGGGTATGGCCAGTCAAGAGAAAAGAAGGACTATAGGTGACAGGATAGAAGTAGGGTCAACATATTTTCCAAAATATCAGAGAGCAGGACAAGAAATAATGGTTGGAAACTAACCAAAGAGAAAAGCAACCTGGAATTAAGGTGAAACTTCCCCAAAACGAAGACAATTGACCAATGAAATGGTTTGCCTTCAGAAGTTATATGGGTTTCATCACTTAAGCTACCTATCTGACATAGAGTAAGGTCTCCTATTTGAGCAGAGTATTGGACTAGAAGACCTCCAAGGTCCATTCCAGCTCTATTACGACTGATATTTATTTCATATTTAGAGACTGAAAATCTCTGGCCATAAAATCCAGGCAAGCAAGCAAAAACTGATTCCCATAGTGAATTATTTTTAATGAAAATGCCACATGGATAGTCCTGCAATAGCTGAACTTGCTTGTTCAAGAAACTGTTGATGACATTCACTTTTGAGATAGTATGCAAATAATTATACCCTTAAATAATGTACTTTAGGTATCCTGTTTGCTTTTTTAAAAGCAAAGACCAGCGTTTACAGCACTACTTCAAATAGTACAAACAAGTGTTTATAAACATTTTTGATGAATTGTTTGAAAGACCAATGTATTTCTGAAGCATAAGGAAGTCCTAAGACTAAGTTTTGTCCTCTTTCACTCCAGATGTTGTTGGGTTCAAGACCAGAATATGTTTTGAGAGTCTTGTATGTAAAACAATAGTGTCTGTTGTTTTTCCCAACCATAACAAATATGTCTTTTTAAAAATACTGTATCTACTCTGATGAAGAGAACAACCTTAATCTTCATTCTTTCACGCAAAGCAGAACTTCCAGAGTTCTCACAGTATTTATATCTCTTGTGCAGAAACTACAGAATTGCACCAGAGGTGGGTTCCTCCTGATTTGGACCGGCTCACATCATGATGACATCATCGAACCAAATTGGTCAGTGCTCGTCAGTGTACCACCATCTTTTTAAAAAAAATTGATTTTTTTTAGAATTGAAAGGCCAAGCAATCTGCATTTGCAAAAGGCGCTACCACCCTATATTAGGGTATGCTCGCCACCCACGCCTCCCTTTCCAGCCGAGATCGCTGCCCTGCAATTATATCCTTACAACATGAAGATCATCCAGTGAAACAATTTGTTTTGGGAGGGATTCCTCTCCCTGGGGAACCTGTCTTTATCTTGGATAGCCAAACTCAAGACTTTCTGGACAATTTCCATGCAGGGAAAGATTGTGATGGTCAAAAACAATCTTCAACTGAAATGGCATACATAACCTGCACATATGAGCACATCCATTATTTGGGACTATAAATTTAATTCATTAGCATGCCTGCATAAGAAAATATAGCCAGCTCAGCCAGCCGGGGTGGTGCAGTGGTTAGAGTGCAGCACTGAAGGCTACTTCAGCTAACTGCTAGCTGTAGTTCAACAGTTCAAATAGCACCACCTGCTCAAGGTTGACTCAGCCTTCCATCCTTCCGAGGTGGGTAAAATGAGGACCCAGATTCTTGGGGGCAATATGTTGATTCTGTAGACCACTTAGAGTGGGCTGTAAAAGCACTATGAAGTGGTTATATAAGTCTAAATGCTATGCTATGTATATGTGTAACTTGCAACTGCAGACAACAAACTTAAATTTAACTCTGATTAATTTTGTGAGTATATTATTATTATTATTATTATTATTATTATTTAGATTTGTATGCTGCCCCTCTCTGCAGACTTAGTTTTGTGAGTCCTTTATATGGGACTGTGAACTTATTACATTACATCTCAGGTAAGAAGAATGTAGAAAGTTACCACCTACGCCTCTCCTAGAAGAATAAAATATTTTGAGAAATATTTAAAAAGACAGAATATTATATTTCCCTAAAGAAGGAATGGAGAAACATGCCCTTGGAGGCAGAAAGCATCCCCCAACTTTCTTAATAGCCCTCAGCAGATGTCAGCCCTTAAGAGATAAAGAGATAGTTAGTTAAATTCATAGACAAAGCAAATACTGCAGTCAGAAATCCATTTAAGATAGGATATTTTGAAATTCCCTGCAGCAAAGTCCAAACAAAGGTAGGATTAGCCCTGAGGCACAATAGGAATTTCCCAACGCCCCTTCATTTCATCAGCAGTGCAAACTTCAACCAAACATAGCTCAGACAAATATGACTCCTACATGGCCCCAGGAGAGTCGGACAACAGCCAATAGAATACATGTTGTAGCACAGGAACAGGAAGCTCAAGTGCACAGCCGAATAGAAGGTATAAAACCCCCTCACTCTCAACCCCATGAGGTCAGTTGCCCAGAATCCATGTGGTTCTGCCTCAACATTACACCATCTTTCCAAGCAGCCCCCATGTTTCCAATGTCTTTCTCCCAGCTTAGAAATGAACAATATGGATATTTCTTCCAACAAGAACACTACTCAGTGTTCCCATTGTATAAACCTCTCATTCATAGCTGCTCTTGAACAAAATCAGATAACTTGTTGACCCCAAAATTATGTCTGAAGTTGGCTGGTTTTGGAAAAACTCCAGTGGGTCCATTTCAGAATTGAGCCTGGTATTTCTTTGGAAACATTATAGATGTTGCTTCTCAGAAACAAAGTCTGCTCTTGAAACAGTTTATCTGTTCACAAAGATAGTCTGTAAATATTATTTGAATGCAAAGTAGGGAGAAACCCAATTCAGTTGAAGGGAAAGATGTTCTCCTAAGTTTTGCTTAAATTTGCAGTTACTGATATGCACTGAATGAAAACTTTTGTTTTAAAGCAGTACAAACACTCCTTAAATTAAGCACAACAATTATCTGATATGAGTGCTTCTGTTATAACTTGGTCAGTGTGACTATTTTTAAAAAACCTTGCTTAAATCCATACATGAATGTTCTCCAAGTAAACCGCACATCAAAGGCAACTAATTGCCATGGGAATCCTTGAAGGAATATAAAAAACAAAATATGTTCTGTATTCATTGATGAGCTTTCAGTGAAGGTCCCACATGATTCCTTCAATAACACATCACAACACCTAGACATCTCTAAAAGACTTTTAAGCCTCCTTGCTATCAGTGTTATAATTTCTGCTCACCCAGGTTGGTAGTTCATCAGTTTCTTTCTTCTTACAATCTGGCAGGAGATTCTCTCGGTGTGAACTAACAGGATTACCATTAATTTGTCAGGCCTTGATCACGTTGCAGTTTGTATTTGTGGGCAAGATTCTGATACATTCTGAACATAGTTTTTCTCCTCCCTCTGCAAAAATGCAGGCCACTTGGTTTAAGTGTACATTCCACTGAATTATTTCCTATTTGAGAAAGAAAGACCATTCCAAAGCAAAACAAAACTTAAATAAACAAAAAACGTATCTTGTTTTTGAGTGAAGTTAATATCTAGCATTGTTTATTTCCTGTGCTAATGTTAAGTTTTTAAAGAACTCTTTTATTTTTCCATTTCTATCCAACAAGATTTTTAATGGATCAAATCTTAGAATGTGTTGTTATGTACAATTAAAATTTCAACAGTTGCAAGATGCTAAATGGCTCATAATTTTAGGGTAAAATTCTAAACAATCTACAAATTATTTTCAAAATTAATTATTAAACTTAACATCTAGCATTACTTATTCCCTCTACTAATGTTAGGATTTTCAAGAACTATTTTATTTTTCCATTTTTATCCAACAAGATTTTTTTAGTGGATCAAACCTTAGAATATATTATTGATTATGATTTGTGTTTTTAATGGTGTATAACAACTTATTAAGCCGCCTCGCTTAATTGTTGAGAAGGGTATTAGGTTTATTAAGGCTTTTTGTGCTTTTGTTGCACTATTTCCCCAAAATAAATGTTCTAATAAACAAATCTGATAGGAACCAGAAAAAAAGCCTTGTAACTCAGTTATGAGAATTCACCAGAAAAACCAAAATGGAGACGATTCAAGGATTTAAGCATTCTGAGACTCAAAAAAATTGGATGTCAACCCATTGTTCTCAATATTAAGAATGATACCGTGTTTGCCTGAAAATAAGACTCAATCAGAAAATAAGACATAGCATGTTTTTTTCAGGATGTTCGTAATATAAGCCCCAACGCTAAAAATAAGTACCAGTTAGGATGATCAGCCAGACGACTGCATTTAGTACTGTATTTCCCCCAAAATAAGCCCTAACCAGAAAATGAGCCCTAATGCATCTTTTGGAGCAAAAATTAAGATAAGACCAGGTCTTATTTTCAGGGAAACCTGAATATATCTCGTTATCTATCCACTCATTAATCAAGGTCATTTTTGCTCGCCTTTACAGGTAGCCCTTGTTTTACGACCACAACTGAGCCCAAAATTTTTGTTGTTAGGTGAGATATTTGTTAAGTGAGTTTTGCCCCATTTTACATGCTTTCTTGCCATAGTTGTTAAGTGAATCATTGCAATTGATCGCTGAGTTGTTAAATGAATCTGGCTTCCCCGTTGATTTTCTTGTCAGAAGGTCACAAAAGTGGATCACACAGCAACAGTCATAAATATGAACCAGTTGAATTTTGATCACGTGAATGTGGGGGATGCTGCAAAGGTCATAACTATGAAAAATGGTCATAAGTAATTTTTTTCAGTGCCACTGTCATTTTGAATGGTCACTAAACGAACTGTTGTGAGTCGAGGATTACCTGTACTTGAATCAATCAAAGCAAAAGCATAATTTTTAATGGGGGCTTTATAACCAACTCCTACCGCATTCTGAGTTGCCCCTCAGGGCTCCGTCTCCATTTATTTAGCCTTTTTAAAGGCATGTTTTTCTTTAAAATCTAGAAGTTATTATTCTGCAATTATTTTAGCAGCAGGAAAAAGCGAAGGCGGCCTTGTCAAATTCTGGGGAAAAGCTTCTTCAGAAGCTGCCAAGGGCTCGAACAAATGCCTTTTGAAACACTGCTGCCCTTTGTGTGACATGACCACTTAATGGGAATCCAGCCCAAAGACAGACTTCTGAAAAGATCACCAGCCTTGATGGATAACTAAGTAAGGAGGGCCTGAAACTGTGGGTGTTCCTCACTCACCAAGTCTGCCAGAAATTTGACAAGGTTGCAAAAAGAAAGTCTCAAAACCAGAAACAAAGCCAAGGGAAAGGGAAAGACCCTCCTCAAAGCTAGCAAAGGAGATAATGGATTGGGAAACGATTCGTTTTGCACTTTCGGCAAAGGTCATGTTTTATTTTATTATTTTCTTTCAGCTCTTTGAGGGAGATTTTGCACATCCCAAATACCACTGAACCTCTCTTTCAGGGCCCATCCTTGAAGCGTCCCAAATACTGACAAACTGAAATGCTTTCTGAGTGTGAACCATGAAA
The DNA here is from genome assembly GCF_031021105.1 of Erythrolamprus reginae. Taxonomy (NCBI): domain Eukaryota; kingdom Metazoa; phylum Chordata; class Lepidosauria; order Squamata; family Dipsadidae; genus Erythrolamprus; species Erythrolamprus reginae. The sequence continues at coordinate 22,603,270 of NC_091954.1, forward strand.
TGGATTTGGAAATACAGTTTTGGATTAAACCTGATCTGTTTTGGGCTTCTCATGCTATCGGCCACAAATTGGGGATGGGGGAGAGAGACAGCAAAACAATAAACAGCAGGGCCGAAAAGGGAGAGGGTCTTTTTCTTTGTGGAAAAAGAGAAAAGCCGTTTATCGTTTGGATAGGATGAAAGATATTCATGCTGAAGGCTGGATTTAAAGGTCATCTCAAATGTGAGGTTTGTATATATATATATATATATATATATATATATATATATATATATATATATATATATATATATAAACCTCAACACAAAAGCATTATACACCAACACAAATGTATATGTGTAATTATAATGTTTTTGTGTTAATGTTTATTCTAGTATATCACCATCATCTGGATACATAAATAGATAATAAAGCGGACCAAGTACACAAGCAGAAACAGACGATTTGTCCATGGCAATTTTAGAACATGTGACTTACAGAATAACAGAGTTGGAAGAGACCTTGGAGGTCTTCTAGTCCAACCCCCTGCTCAAGCAGGAGACCCACCTTGTACCATTTCAGACAAATGGCTATCTAGTTTCTTCTTAATTCTATTCTATTTTATTCTATTCCATTAAAAGCCTCCCAATGACGGAGCACCCACAACTTCTGAAGGCAGGGAGTTCCACTGGTTTATTTTTCTCCCTGTCAGGAATAGAAACATAGAAGACTGACGGCAGAAAAAGACCTCATGATCCATCTAGTCTGCCCTTATACTATTTTCTGTATTTTATCTTAGGATGGATATATGTTTATCCCAAGCATGTTTAAATTCAGTTACTGTGGATTTATCAACCACGTCTGCTGGAAGTTTGTTCCAAGGATCTACTACTCTTTCAGTAAAATAATATTTTCTCATGTTGCTTTTGATCTTTCCCCCCAACTAACTTCAGAATGTGCCCCCTTGTTCTTGTGTTCACTTTCCTATTAAAAACACTTCCCTCCTGGACCTTATTTAATCCTTTAAGATATTTAAATGTTTCAATCATGTCCCCCCTTTTCCTTCTGTCCTCCAGACTATACAGATTGAGTTCATAAGTCTTTCCTGATACGAATTTTCTCTTTAGCTCGTGGTTGCTTCTTTCTTTGTTTAATCTCCACCCACTGCTTCTCATCTTGCCTCCTGCTGCTTTGGAAAATAGGTTGAACCCCTCTTCTTTGGGGCAGCCACTCAAATATTGGAACACTGCTGTCACGTCACCCCTACCCCTTCTTTTCTCTAGACTAGGCATACCCAATTCCTGAAACCATTTTTCATGTTTTAGCTTCCACACCCCTAATCATCTTTTTTGCTCTTTTCTGCACTCATTCCAGAGTCTCAACATCTTTTTTATAATATGGTGACCAAAACCGGATTGAACATTCTATTCTTCTTTTCACTAGACTAGGCATACCCTGCTCCAATGTAAGCACTTACATTCCATTACACTTGCCTCTCTGAAATATGTTCATTAAATTCACCTATCCTGGCATGGTAGTGAAAGCAGCATCTTTTGTTTTCATTGCTGTGTTGGGAATTCACATACTATCATGTGAAGCTGATCCAGCATTTCATTCTTTTTAGACTGCAAAGGGACAACTTCTAGGGTTGAAAATCATAAAGGCAATTCACTGGGTAAAGCAATGCAACAATAAACGCTAGGCAACCACAATAGGATGTGTACTCCCTACCGAACAAAACAAAAATCCCAACATTACAATGCAATAAAGAAAGCAGAGGAAAATAATCTTGAGGATATTTCTGAAGAAATAGAATCAGCCAACAAAGTAGGAAGCTCCAAAGTAAAAATTTAAAAAGAAACCAACCTACTTGGAGGTTTGTTTGAAATGTGATACTGTATATATCTTTCTACATATACTTTCAATATCTACAAGGGAAAAAATGAGGGAAAAGGTCTATGAATTCTCCTATCCCATGACTCCATATTTTATTGAAATCTTTAAAAAATTTAACCTTAAATAAATAATCAATACAGTAGTACTTCATGATATGAACCCCTCGTCATACGAACTTTTTGAGATACGAACCCAGGGTTTGGAATTTTTTTGCCTCTTCTTACGAACTTTTTTCGCCTTATGAACCCACCGCCGCCCGGGTTCGGGTTCGGGAGAATGCCGAGAAGCATCGGCACCCATCTGTCACCTTCCGAAACAGTCAGGGGGCTTCTCGGCGTTCTCCTGAACGCCGAACCTGGAAATTTGGCAAACGTTTGGGTTCAGCGTTTGGGAGAATGCCGAGAAGCACCGCCGTCTGGCTGTCACCTTCGCAGAAGAGCCATGGAGCTGTCAGCCGGTCTGGAGGCTCAAACGGAGGTGGGGAATCCCAATAGGGAATTCCAGAGGTCTAGCTTTGACATCACGGAGACGTCCTTCCTGGCTGGCCGAAACGTGGACTCCAGGAAGGACGTCTTCGTGACGTCAAAGCTCCGCCCCTAGAATTCCCTATTGGGATTTCTCACCTCCGTTTGAGCCTCCAACAGCTCCACGGCTCCGTTTGACCAGCCGACAGCTCCACGGCTCTTCTGCAAAGGTGACAGCCAGGTGGCGGCGCTTCTCGGCATTCTTCCAAACCTGAACGCCGAACCCGAACTTTTGCCAAACTTCCAGGTTCGGCATTCGGGAGAATGCCAAGAAGCCCCCCGGCTGTTTCGGAAGGTGACAGCTGGGGGGGGTGCCCAGCGGAGCACCGTTTTTGTGATTGGGGGGGGGGCTTGCACACATTAATCAGTTTTCCATTGTTTCCTATGGGAAACATTGTTTCGTCTTACGAACTTTTCACCTTACGAACCTCCTCCCAGAACTAATTAAGTTCGTAATACAAGGTATCACTGTATTGCCCAATGAATCCAATGAATGCCATGGACAACAGCCCATCAGCTTTCATATATTTTGATATAGGTTGGAAGAAAGTCCTAGCTCAGTCCACCCATACAAGAATGACTCATCCCCAAAACTGCATAGAATATTTAAAGTCCCATTTAAACATTTTTTACAGGGAGAAAGTTCTATGGCTAAGGTTGTAACTGCTCCAAAGCATGCAAAACTCTTTAATATCTTCCATAAAACTTACAATCCTGTTATACTTCACTGAAGTAGATCCTTTCTTCATGAATGCCATGTTCTATAAAACATCTGACAATTTTTCTCTGTGTGTATTTTGGAGCGCCAAATAGGTATCAAATTTTTCAGGCAGCAAGACCTGAAAACATGTTCCAGGCATAGACATGCTTTGAAGGCATCAGGGAAGGCTGCAATGTGTAATACAGTGATCCCTTGACTTTTGCGGGAGATATGTTCCAAGACTGCCCGCGAAAGTCAAATTTCTGTGAAATAGAGACGCTCTCTTCCTTCCTTCCTCCCTCCCCCTCCCTCCTCCATTCCTGGTTTTACTTACTCCCCAGAACCCGCAGGAGCGATGGGGCGGCAAGCTGGGGGCTTTACTGCGCTCACTGAAGTGGCAGCAGGCGGCAGTAAGACTAGGCTTCAAGTGGAGTGTACCAACACTCCGAGAATTAAAGGGGAGGGGTCAGGAGGCTGGGGTGGAAGCGGAACTTTTATTTAAAGAAGCAGGACAACTGGGGGGGAGGAGAGTTAAAACACACAGTATTGTACATCGGGCGGCCCTGGAAAACCCTTGGTGCAAAAAAACCACAGAGTATTTTTTTAATAATATTTTTTGAAAACTCGTGGTATAGTCTTTTTGCAAATGTCAGACCCGCGAAAGTCAAGGGAACACTGTACCACATTGTCATGCTATGCTTCAAGATATTACATTGTGTACTATGATTTCATCCTGGATACACAGATTTTTAGGAGACACATCTGGCCTCTTATGTGGGCAATTAATGTGAAAAGCTTCCGTGAAGGCTGTGTGATCACACTCACTCTGTGACTATGCCCAATTCCTTTTTACTTTCCTTCCCTCCCCTTCAAGACAAGAAACATAAAAGCCTCACTATATTCATCAGGGTGAGGACATAATTCTGGACGTGCTCCTTCCCATGGAACCGTACAATTGAATCATCCACAGCCAACAGGACCTCTATATTGTAGTCATCCTTCTTTGCATGGCGCCTCTTCCTCGCTGCTTCACCAATCTGATCTTCAATTAGATTCAGAGCTTGGGGGAGCTGACTCAAGGTGAAATCTGGAATTAGAAGGGTTAAAAATAAATGAAAGCATAAAAAATGGATGGAATGGGGTCACCTTAATAAGCAAGCTAGTGTTGTGGTTAGCTCTGGCCCTGCTCCTGCCCCAAGGACTGTGGATGTGGGGGAGACATCCACATGCTGCAGGCCTGTTTTGCCCCCGGTGGAATCTGCTGATGAAGGCTCCTCCGACCAAGAACACATGAGTGACAGGGAGGAGAGTGGGGCAGACAGCTCAGAAGGAGATCAATTATCTAGCTCCTCCTTGGATTCAGAACAAGAGTTAATGATACAGCCACGCATGCGGAGAGCGATGCATAGGCAACAACAACTGAGATATTATTATCAAAGAAAATGAGGCCACCTGTGGTTGGGTGGGGCTGTGGTAATTAGTGAGGCTGCTATAAATAGCAGCCTGTGGGTTTGGCCATTGTGGAGGATTATCTGATCGTTGTGTTTCATGACTGCTTTACTGACTTTGACTTTTTGTGTGCTGATTTTCCCCCGCTTTGAAACTAAACCAGAGCTTTCACTTTGTGAAAGAAAAAGGACTGTGAATTGCCTCACAGCTGCAAGCTAAGTATCACAGAACTGATAAGGGACTTGTATAAATTACCAGTTTGTTTGGAGACGAGTGCTCTTTGCTATACCAAAGGAGGGCTTGGTTTAAGTGAATCTTCATTATAAAAAACATTGTTTTGAATTTTCAAACGTGTGTGTATCTGAAATTTGTACCTGTGAATTTTTGAGAAGATTCTACCAGAGAGCCCAACAGAACAGCTAGTATCTTTAAAATGCATTGGTCCATAATGCCTGCATACATACACACATTCAGGCATTCAAACTAAGATATAGATATATATATTGTTCTTGGCTCATGTCCGGCTCCTGTGGTCAAGGACTTTGAGGAGAATGAACCGGGTCCATCTGGGGGATCATAGGCAAGTCTATTTGTCAGAGGAGTTGGACAGTGAAAGCGAGGGAGAGTTGGGGCCTGTGATGGTGTCAGGGTCAGAGGAGGAGGATATGGTAGGCCCCATTTTAGATGCGAAAATGCAAGGGAGACAGGAGTATTTCTGGCAACGCAGATCACATCAAGAGGTAGCATAAAAGGGGGGGAAAGGGATGTTCATTGCAGAATTGCAACTTTCCTTTCTGAAGAGAGAGAGAGCTAATAGCCAAAGTGTTTTCTGTCTGCCACCCTGCAAAATCTAGTCTTTAGAAACATTTCTGAGTACCTGTTTCACACTGAGAATTAATGGCTTTAATTTAAGACTTTGTTTTGGACATTCATTATCAGTTGGTGAAACACCTCCCCCGGGCATGTACAATTTATGCATGGTATGTTTGTGTGTGTGTTTGTTAGTAAAATGGGGTTCTTTTTTTAAAATATTTTAAATTATATTTGGATTTGTTATGATGAATTGTTGTGTCACCCCGAGTCTGCGGAGAGGGGCGGCATACAAATCTAAATAATAAATAAAATAAAATAAATAAATAAATAATGTTGGATTCTTGGCAGGCGAAGTGCTATTCCTTTGATTTCCTCACTGTTTTCAGCATGCTGCTCTGTAAATAAGACTATTGTACATATTGCTTGGATTCCAAGTCTTCATTGGGGCTTAATTGCTGCTAATTGACTGAGCTGGACCTGCTATATATATATATAGCAGCTGGATAGAAGGAAAAGGAACACACACATACATACATATGTTTTCCTTTTCCTTCTATCCAGCTGATATATATATATATGTTTAAGCTGAATTTGAAAATTAAGGGAGACTAGGATAGATCTACATATATATATATATATATACAGTGGTCCCTCGATCATCGCGAGGGTTCCGTTCCAGGACCCCTCGCGATGATCGATTTTTCGCGAAGTAGCGGTGCGGAAGTAAAAACACCATCTGCGCATGCGCAGATGGTGTTTTTACTTCCACCGCAGCAGCGAGGAGCCGAAGATTGGGGTTTCCCCGCCGCCTCGCTGCTGCTGCTTATCCGCGTGCGCGCCGCCGGGGCTTCCCCCACCCACCCGGTTAGTGTTGTTGCTTCCCAGCTGGGAAGCGGGCCTCGCGCGCGCGCCGCCGGGGCTTCCCCCACCCACCCGGTTGCTGTTGTTGCTTCCCAGCTGGGAAGCGGGCCCCGTGCGCGCGCCCACGCCGTTGCTCGCGCCACTTACCAGGGCAAGAGGGGGAAGACCCAGGGGAAGCCGCTCAGCCCGGTGGGGAAACTCCACCATCTACGCATGCGTGGCCATAGAAAAAAAAGGGCACGCATGCGCAGATGGTGTTGTTTACTTCCGGGTTGAAAACTCGCGATATAGCGTTTAGCGAACATCGAGATCGCGAAACTCGAGGGATCACTGTATATATATATATATATACATACATACATACATACATACATACATACATACATACATACATACATAAATACATGTGTATATATATATAGCAGGTTCTGAAGAGCCAGTTCAATGGGAAGAACAAGATCTAAGCCAGGGATGTTAAACACAAGGCCCGCGGGCTTGATCTGGCCTGTGATGTGGTCATATCCGATCTGTGGGGCTGTCCTGGAAAATGTAAGGGGGCAGCCCACGTCACTTCTGTCCAGTCTACCCAGTGCAAAGAGGAAAGATCAGGCCAGCATGGCTTCAGCCCAGTCTACCCAATGCAAAGGGAAACATGCCAGCAGTTTGGGGAATGGCCACACCCACCCAGTCGGCCATGCACACACACACACACAAGGTCAACCACAGCCCTGATGTGGCCCTCAATGAAATTGAGATAGACACTCCTGCCCTTCCCCAAAATGGACTCTGGATTCACATATTACTATAAATGATGCTTTTCAAACTACAAAACTAGGTTTATGCAACCTACTAACTCAAAAAACAACCAAACAACACATTTCTGTCAATGTGTTTTTGCTTTGAGACCTTCAAGAACAATTACACTTTCTTTGGAGTTGTTGCTATGCAGATTGAGATCAGATATAAATTCTGTAGAGTCTCCTAAATAAGATGAATGCGTTGTTGTGTTTATTTCCTGGGTCATACCTTCATTATGATAATCTTTGAATGCTTCTGTTCTCTCTTGTTTGATAGCCGACCTGCGGTAGACCACGTGAGGTCTCCCATCCTCTTCCTTCTGCCAATCTCCTCTCTCCAGAGGCTCAATGAAGAATTCTCCATTGTCTGTTCTAATGAGACCAGCCTGGTAAAAGAAAAATAAAATATTTATTGTGTTATTTTCTTAGTGATTAAATAAGAAATTAAATAAAGCCCTATATGGCATCGGACCAGAATATCTCCGGGACCATCTTCTCCCGCACAAATCCCAGCAACCGATAAGGTCCCACAGAATTGGCCTTCTCCAGATCCCGCCGACTAAACAATGTCGTCTGGCTGGCCGCAGGGGAAGAGCCTTCTCTGTGGTGGCCCCATCCCTCTGGAATCAACTCTCCCCGGAGATTAGAACTGCCCCCACCCTCTTTGCCTTTTGTAAATTGCTAAAGACTCACCTATGTCGCCAGGCATGGGGGAATTGAGATCCCCCAGGTTTATATAGTTTACACATGGTATGATTGTGTTGTATGGTTTTAATGTTGGGTTTTAGATGTTTTAAATATTAGATTTGTTACACTGTTATTATTTTGTTGTGAGCCGCTCCAAGTCTTCGGATAGGGGTGGCATACAAATCTAATAAATTATTTATTCTTATTATCATTATTAAATATTGGTCCTTGCCAGGATGCATATTATCAGGAATGTTATTTTTTCTTCTTTCTCTCCTCCCCACCCCATATCCCAGTAATTTCTGCATATGTTCTAAAGGAACTATTTAGACACATCCTTGCACTTGCCAAAAGTTTGATCATTTCTCTTGGCATTAAAGGAATACTCAAATGTTATTTTCTATCACAATTCAACAATGTAGCAGTTGTGTCTCCCTTTATTTTCTTGATGGAAACAAATTACAGACAATATGAATTCAACCATGTAGCAGTAGTGTCTCCCTCTATTTTCTTGACGGAAACAAATTAGACAACATGCAGTTTGATCAAATGTCAAAAGCAAACATTCATAGCCAGATTTATATAGCAGCCCGTATCACTAAATGGGACTGTGTGGCCTGCAACCAACAAACCAGGGGTTGGTTTCTTACCTTTTCCTACCGGTGCGCTACATGTGCATTGCAATGTTTTGTGCATGCGCATGCCTGCTACACACACATGTCCACAGTGTGAGTTTTGCTTCTGTGTGCACGCAGAGGGACAATTTTCCTTCTGCACATGCTCAGAGAGTCAAAAATTGTAGAAAATTATAAAAAGATTGTGGCACTCATGGACTGGCAAAGACAGACTGGAGCCATCATGCCAGAATTGGCATGATGTTGGTTATGACCTATAAAACCCTTCATGGCACCGGACCAGATTATCTCAGGGACCGCCTTCTGCTGCACGAATCCCAGCGACCAGTTAGGTCCCACAGAGTGGGTCTTCTCCGGATCCCGTCAACTAAGCAATGTTGCTTGGCGGGACCCAGGGGAAGAGCCTTCTCTGTGGCAGCCCCGGCCATCTGGAACCCACTCCCCCCAGAGATTAGAATTGCCCCCACCCTTCTTGCCTTTCGTAAGCTTCTTAAAACCCATCTCTGTCGCCAGGCATGGGGGAACTGAGATACTCTTTCCCCATAGGCCTTTACAATTTTATGCATGGTATGTCTGTATGTATGTTTGGTTTTATAATAAGGGTTTTTAACTGTTTTAATATTGCATTGTTATATGCTGTTTTTATTACTGTTGTTAGCCGCCCCGAGTCTACGGAGAGGGGCGGCATACAAATCCAATAAATAAATAAATAAATAAATTGCGCAGTTGGCGGGCTGCTACTAGAGCAGCACACCAGACCTACCGGTAGAAACCCACCATTGCAACTAACAGTTAAAAACAATGCAACAGCCATTAAAATATATTAATTAGTGAAATTGTAGGTATGGAAAAAATCAGGAATACACAACTGTGATTCTTCAGGGGCATTTAGCATCAGGAGAATATTATTCATAAATAATGAGTTAATTATCTGACTATGGAGGCTTTGTGCCAATGCAATTCTTGTCTTTTGTAATATGTTATTTCCTATTTATCGCTATATTGTTCTTAGTGTGCATTTAAGAGCTTCGGGAATTGAAATATTCAACTTCATTAAAGTTGTATTGAGAAGTGGATTTCTAGTTTTAGTTCAGGACAGCTTTATTCAGGTTTTTAAAAAATATGTCCAAAAAAGCATGCTATAGAAATGTTAATGAGTAGCATCCTTAGGCAGAGGTTACTACATGAAACAACATATTTTAAGTAGAAATGTTAGCAGGCATTAAAATAGCTGAAATGCAAATGGAAAAATAGCTGAAATGGGAGGCTGGTCAAATTATACCATGACTGCTAACATTCACAGTGCTGACTTAAGCTATCACTAAATCTGCTTGGTCACCAGACTCTTTCACTATATCTGTCGTTTAGGCAAAATTTCTTTTCTAACACATATCCTGGCCCTGCTAAAACAGAAACATGACACCAAAACAAGCCATATTACTTTACTTGGTGACCTCCCATTTATCATTATTTATACATTTATTTATTACTTCAGTGTTACCTGTACATGCCACTGAGGCCCTGTAATTATTAAATTTTCAGTCTCATTTGTTTGTATGTCTATGTTACCAAAGACTAATAGTTGGCAATATTTGTACAATAAATGCTATATGCTATTAGTATTAATTGTGTATTTAAGATGGGTGTTTCTAATCTTTGTGGTTTCTAATACAACAAAACCATACTATCTTAGGAGGGATGGACAATATTATGTCACATTGCAATAACTATATACATATACATATACAGTATTTGTATATGTGAAAGAGAAGGGGGAGGGAGGGAGGGAGGGAGGGAAGGAGGGAGGGAGGGGAATTCCTTATATGTTTTCTCCAGTCATTTTAATTCTACTCTGACTTTTATAATATGAACACAAGTAAGAGAATCCTGTTCTTATACAAATCTAGATAAGGTGCCATATTCCCTTTTGGCAATTGTCTCAAGCCAAAAATATTTCTTCCAGGCAGGGGTCTCTTGAAGTCTTAACCAAAACTTATTGATATGAAAGTAACAGAGTTATAAATATTTCAGCAACTGAACTATTTCCACCTCAGAACCAACGTATTTCCCAATACACTAGAGTAGAGACTTTCATTTCATTCCAATGGTTTTTGTCAGGCGCAAAGAATCAGGATCATCCATCAGATTGCAGTTTGCAGATTGCAGATTGCATTAAAGGTTTATTGAAGCCTATATTCAAGACTCTAATCAATCAATTGGTGCCAAATAAAGGTTAATAGAGTTCAGGAGGGGTTGAATTTTGACTGCTTGTGGCAACATAATGACTCTAAACTGCTGTTGCACTCCCCCCCCCCACTCTGCCTGCTCTTCTCCTACTGCTTTCCTGTAAACCAGTGTTTCTCAACCTTTCTAATGCTGCGGTGACCCCCAACCATACGTCTAGTGCCAATTCTCCCAACAGAGCTTTAAGCTAATTGGCAGGAAGGTCAGAGGGAACCCCCACTGTAAACCCCTGATTGGTCGGATTGTAAAAATATGTTCCAAGGCACCAGAATAGAAGCTTTAGTTCCTGTTCTATCCTGCCCTACACAGCTTGAAAACAAAGTAGGAATCCACACATAGATATTTCTACATAAAGTCTCATTTTTACAAGCTAAAGTTATGCATGTGATAAATCTCGGCGGTTTCTCAGTGAGGCTAATTAAGATTTAACAGTTTCATGGTTAGGCTGCTGCCAAAGATCAAAGCTGTTCAAATTCCTTCATGGGATAAGGATTCTCCGGTTTCACAGACTTACATACAGTTTTCCAGCATTTCAGCAGACAAGGCACTTTTTCTCCAAGGATTCTTAGCAGGGAAATAACAGATGATTAACATAACATCACTGAGACTTCAAATCATTATCCAACTCCATTGCAAAATGTTGTAACCCCAGCCTGAATTAACCATACTCCACCCTTAAATACCTATAGTTATTTCCCTAGAGTTAGCAAACCATAGACTACTTCCTTTTTCCATACAAGTATTCCTGTCTCTTTCTTTTTCGTCTAAAGCAGGCATCTAGCAAAGGTTCCAGATCTTCCTCCTCGTCCTCTAAGTCAGACTCTACTGTCATTGGCATATCTGCAACCTCTGATGGTCATTTGGGTTCATCCAGGTCTATTTCTGCCTTACTCTCACTCTCTGCATCAGTTGGCAACACCACCGGCCCAGGGTACCAAGATGAGCCTGGCTTATCCTCCTCAGAATCTATCATTATCAAAGGTGGATGAGGAGCATTCACAACAGTTCCTAACACTATGGGAAATTTGTCTTTTCCCATGGTCTTAGGTGACCCCTGTGGAATGGTTGTTCAAACTCCCAAAGGGGTCCCGATCCCCAGGTTGAGAACCACTGCTGTAAACCACTGAAGAAATAGTTTTCACTTATAATAGAGGAGTCTTCAGGTGGCTGTTTATGAAAACATTTTCTGAATCCTTATCAATCAAGCATTACATTCAATCAACTATTTTACAAGAATATTATATGCTGCTCTAACATTGTATTACATCATGTACCATATTTTTCAGGGTATAAGATGCACCGCACTACAAGATGTTTTGGGAGAGGAAAACAAGGAAAGAAGGCCTCTGTCTCCCAGCAATTTGCCTCCCAGCAACTAGCAAACTGTACAGATAATATACACTGTTTGTTGTGTATTTCTGTGTATGTGTGCCTGACTTATTAGAAATAGCAAAGAATTGGAGAAATGTACATTATGGTAGTATATTATTGCCAGAAAGTTTCTTAAATGTAGTCACACTAACTCCTCCCAATTATTTAAAGAGATCTACTCCAAACATGACTAAGTCAAGGTTTAACTGAGCTGCCTTATCTTAATATTAAACAGGACCCTGTTACATTTCAGATTATACTGAATAGGGCAGTACAGTGTGCATATAATGTTATCTTCCCCAGTGATGTACTCCTAGCCAGCCCAGGTCAAACAATTATTGATTTTGCAATTAGCAAACTTAGGCCCAACACAGAACAAATGCACTATTCAACAACAATGAAAACATAGCATACAAATTTCATAAATCAATAATATATTCCTTCTGAATATTCCAGCAAATTTCATATATATTGTTTTATCAAACTAATCCTCCTCCTCTCAATTTGCCCCTTTTATTCAAGAGCAATACATTTTCTTAAAGAAAAGAGTAGAGATTAAAAAAATTAACTAGAAATCTCAGACTTGTCAATCAGAGCAACCAAACAAATATTTGCTCCTTTGAAGACTTGTCATTGCATTTTGATGATTCTTTGCTATTGTCATTTCACTGACATTAAAACTATGATCACCATTGCATAATGGGAGAACCTTTGTAAATATTTAATGAAAAATATTTAATGAAAAATATTCCTCCTTACTATTTTAGCTCAGTCTTATAATAAAGAGTGTCTAACATAGTGTATTTATTGGGTATGATTAAGGCAGGTTTTATCCAGCTGAAGATATGGTAATACAGTATTTTTGCAGACTAGAGTAACTTCCCATCATTATCCTTTTATCAAAATAAAGTAAGTTGTCATTACGCTATAAATGGAATAATTTTATGTGTGCCAATTGATTTCATTTAAATAAGGCATACAAAAAAAGAACAGCTCAGAATGTGAATTTTCCTAACTTGCAAAATGCCAATTCCACCAGCCCAGAAAAAAAAGTCTTTGGTTCAAAATTTAAAATAAGAATATTGCACCCTCATTCAACAAACTGGTACTTTACTCCTTTCTTTCTCATGTTAGTAATTAAGGAGATTAGGCTCCGATAAACTTTTTAAGATACTACTATATCCTAAAACAAGAAAGTAGCACTTAGGGAATCTCTGCAATGTCTACATCTTGATCTGGACTACCGCTATAAACTGACCTCAATCTTGGAAGCCAATTTATTTATTTATTTAAATTTATGTGCAGTTCAGATTCAAGTTATTCTGAGTTTCTTTCTCAAGCATCCTTCAATCTCTAGGCTGCCTAATCTCTTGTCTAAATCAGGGGTGAAATGCTTCCGGTTCGCTCGTGAAGGGAGCATGAGGCCAGATGCCACCATTTGGGTTCTTTTACCCTCTGCATATGCACAGAATGCTTTGCGCATGCACAGAGGGTGTGCACAGCCTCACACTCCCTTTGCAACTGGCTCTCCAACAATTGACAGGCACGAGTGAACCAGGAGCATTTCACCCTGGTCTGAGTCCTTATTAGCTCTTTTATGACTTTCTCGGTGTCACTGTAAAATCCTTTATGCAAGTCAATTGATTTGCTGGTGTAGGTGATCAATCATAATCTGCCATGCAGAATTATCTTCAAATGATCAATTGCATTTATCTTTGAACAAGCAATGTACCAATGTCTGCAACGTAATTCCAAATCAAATCTGACCCTGCTATAATTCTATCCTATATACATTTAATTCACACATACACATTTACTTAGTACTAATTACAATTCTTTTAATTACCTCCACAAATCCTCCTGGATAGACTAAATACGGTCATAATAAAACAGTTCTAAAAATAATCTTCCTAAGGAGTATATAACAATAATAATTTGCTTAAATTCAAGAGTTTGTACTTTATTCTTGGAACAGTGTCTTTTTCACTTACTACATGCATTGCTATCTACTTCTTGCTACTTTGTAGTTTAGCTTTTTTCCCCAAGAAATAAAATAGGAATAAAGGAATGTCTATTACTGAGTCTGGATAGCAGAAACTATCCAGAAGGTGATTTTCTTTGCTACTGGATAAATCTTACCCATTAAACTCACAACTCCCACTGGATACTGGATGTTATTCAAAAATACCAAGTATTACAATGCCTAGCAAATGATACAATGCATGGCCCAGCCTGCTGAGATCTTGTTTCACATGCCAATATGGTCTGGAGGCAGGCTGTTTCAGAACACAGACAATGCTTTAATCTATTGCACATACAACAGCCCTTTCTGAATTTTTTTTACAACTTCAAATTCATGGTTTTTAAGATTTGCTAAACATTCCAAAGCAGAGTCAGAAAGTCAAAAGCCATTTTGCATCATCTTTCTTTGTCAAAGTTTGAACCTAGGGTAGATCTTCCTGAAGAGAAATTCAGCAGCTGTGGGAAGGGGATACTTTACCAAACATAAGGCACCTCCAACAAGGGAATTTTGCCAACAATCTAATCTCAAAGTGACCCTCCATGCCAAATCCTATTGATACTTGCAGATACTTGCAGATGCTATCCAAGCAACTCTGCAGGAGGTTTTGAATTAGTATATGACTATGCATTTGGCTGCTTGGAGGTTTTATCTCAAGAATTCTCCCTGAAGGGGAAGAGGAATCTTAGTTCTAAACAGTGATGCAACAGTGTTAGTGACAAAAAGAATTGGAAATAAATTTGTTGGAGACTTTATTGCATTAATATTTCCCTACTGAGCACCTTTGCTTACTTCCTAGTTTCACGCGAGATGCAGAGCATTGGAGTTTATATAATTACCATTCTTTTTAACTATACAGTATATATATATATACTGTATTAGCTATATTTTGTATAAATGAGTCCCGTCTTTCATTATCTTTATCAATACAAAATGAACATCTATAGTTAATCTGCTCATAAGTGGCAAGTAATCAGGTCTTCACTCCATTGAGAGAATGTGGCAATACATTTATCTTTCCAGTATAGCAGTACGGTATCAGTCTTTTGGCTATAATTAAGACACAGAGAATTCATTTATAAGTTTTTTAAAAAGGACACTAGGACAATAGGACAGAGATGGAAGGCACAATGGTAAGCTTATGCATGCCCCTTACAGATCTCTTAGAAACGGGGAGAGGTCAACTGTAGACAATCTAAGATTAAAGTTTTTGGTTAAAATGTATCTTGTGTGTTGTCAAATTCCAAGTACTGTACCAGGTATGTAGTTCAAAAGAACAGAATCTGAAAATTTTAGCTTTTGTTATACAACGTTTTCATACTCCAATACTTTCTTCCAAAATTTAATACAGAAATACAAAAGCATTGTTCTCTAAGGCAGTACTAGAACTCATAGTCTCCTGGTTTCTAGCCTGGTGTTTCAACCACTAGATCAAACTGGAACTCATGAACCAACTTAGCGTTCAATTAAATGCAATTTTAATTTTATATTTTTAAGCTCTTTTTTTCATGGGCATCTATTTTAATTAATGTGCATTGCTTACGCTTCACAATTCTGCTTTGATTCAACTTACCATAGTTGCACCAAATTTAAGTATAGATACAGATCTCCTTCCTTCCAGTGTGCACTCCACCCCATCTCTTTTCCTTTTTTTGATGCATCTTTTTTCTATTTTATGTCTGAGAGTAGGAAATGTTCTGCTAATGCATTCCAGAACAGTACTATGTAAAGTGAACTTTAGATGGAAGGAACACAAACACAATCACAACTGCCATAAAAAAAATGGCCATCTGAATTTTTCCACACAACCATGGGTAAAAGCCAATTTCTCCACAGAAGTTTACTGATCTCACAGCAATAGGATTTGCAAAAGGATGAATGAGGTAGGAGGAAAGCAGTGATCACAAAATTCCCTTTAATGTAGATCAAAGCCATCAAATGCTACTCTAACTTTACTGCTGTTGCTACCCAGAAAATCCAGCTGATTCTTTGATGAAGTACCAGCCTGTCCAAACAATGCTCCAGAAATGTCTACTCAATGATAGGTACCGGTAATTTAAAATACCACATCTGTAATACAGATCATTTACAATACATCAGATTCCTCAGGAAAATATAAAATCGCATCTCTGGCAATTCCTAAACAGAAATGTCATTGCTTTTGCTCATCTACAAATACAAAAAATGCTGTGTGGGTGTGGGTGCGCGCGCATGCGCACGCACAAAAAAATACAGTTGAAGATTGCATTAGATGTGGTTGAAGATTGTATTATAAGTCTAAATATATTTACCCATGCAAAAGGCTGTATTACTATTATTCTCCTCATCATTACTACCCTCTCTTATTTGTTTACGTAATAATGATTGTTATTACTCTGTAATAACAATCATAATGATGCATAACTGGCTGGAGAATTCTGGGAGTTGAAGTCCACAAGTCTTAAAATTGCCAAGTTTGAAGACCTCTCTTCTATAAGGAATGATGTTCCAAAATAAATGATTAGCCAATGTTAACAACCTGGTGTTGAGTTTTACTGTTTGGACACCACTACAGAAGCCCTCAGTTTATAATAGTACTTTTAGTGATTGTTCAGTTATAGCAGCATTGAAAAATACGACTTATGACCGTTTCAGAGTTATGACCTTTGCAGCATCACCATGTGATCAAAATGGAGCAAAACTCACTTATCAACAGAAATGTTGGGCTCAATTGTGTTGGTAAATTGAGGAATAACTGTCTTTCTTTTAGTCTTAAAGAAACGCCTGTATATTAATATAAATGTACTTATACTAAAGTCTTCATTATAAGAAGTTTATAGAGAAGTAACTTGGGTACAATTTACAATGTTGATTGCTAAATGAGGGAGTTGTTAAAGTTAGTAACATAGCTGTTAAGTGAGTCGCTTTCCCATTGACTGCTTGTCAGTGAATTTTTTTACAATATCAGCTGTTGCATCTTTTTTCCACTATTCCCCTCTAAAATTGCCATATGAGCCCAGGAAAAGATGCAGCAGCTTTAAAGAGCTACACGAAGCTACTAATTATTTTCAAAGCACTTTATAGTTATGATTCATCATAACAATCAGACTTCATTTAGCATTTTTATTCACCTATAAAGTCCTTGCTAAGGACCTGGGATTGGCAGATGTTGATATTTGATGTGTTTATATTATTATTATTATTATTAGTAGTAGTAGTAGTAGTAGTAGTAGTAGTAGTAGTGGTAGTAGTAGTAGTAGTATTGTTCAGTGCAGTCAACCAGATGTTCAGAATGGATGTTTTGACCTAGGCTTCCTATAAAGCATAAAGTACAAGCGGAATCCCCCCAAAAACCTGTTTTATTTCAACGGCTGTGAATTATGTTCATTCCCAGCCATAATAAGTCCCAAACAATGTTAATTAGTCCGACAGAAGTCTGCCACAGTCTTTCAGAAGAAGGCTGATAAGCACTAACCTTTATCTCTCTTGACATGCTGTCAAAGGCCTAACTGGCAAGAAGCTTTGCAAGGCCAAACAGAACACAAAGTCAGAACAGAGATGCTGAGGTACACCGACTAGAATTGAACCAAGTTGCTGCCTACAATGAGAACATCCGGTTGCTCCTTGTTTATGTCCTATGGGAGGGGCCGATCATCTCCAAGCCTTACTCCATAGTAGTCCTTTTCCTCCATAACTTTTCTTGCCTTCCGGCAGCTCTGTGCATGCGTGCATTGGGAATGGGCACCCCTTGTTCCTCTGCCTCATTCATGTCAGCCTCTAGAGGTTCTGGAGTCAGCATAGACCTCCCAGATGGCCCAGGCTTAATCCCTCCCTCTGGCACCGAGCCTTCCCTAGATTCCAGGCCCAGCCAATGATCCTCCCCAACCTCCTCACTATCTGACTCTGCTGCCAGCTTTGTAGGCCGCTGGTGGACCAGAACACTGGATTTTGCATTTTTGTCCACCTATCGAGGCCTTCCCAAGGACCTGAGATATTATTATTTTATCCCACCTCTTTTGTATATATTTATTTTGATTGATTCAAGACAGCAAACCTGCCTAATATTCCTACCTATTTTCCACCACAATATTGTACCAACTAGATATTGCAATTATGTCATTTTTATGCTAATCTTATTCTGCTCTGGGGAAAAAAATTCAATGGGTAATTATTTCAAAGACTGCACATCTTTTATTAGTCCACATGTGGAATTTCTACCTGCAAAACTCACGATAAAGCAATTGTGAGCAATACAAGAAGAAAGTCTAAATGTTTTGCTTGAGAAATAGAATGGAATGAAGTGGTCGGTCTTTTTTCTTACCAATCCATCACAATTGCTAATCGCCACTGTGGCCTCTGGCATGCCTGTGATGCCTCCTGTGAAGACGCATTCCTGTTTCAAGGGTTCTCGAAAGACTTCTTGGAAATCTTCCTGCCATTCAGCCAAAGCACCAGGAGATACCAGCTTCTGGTTGGGTTTCACACGGAGATGAAGTTCCTTGCCCCAAACAGTAACATTGAAGAAGTAAAGGGGATTCCCAGAGATGGTGTCTTTCACAGGGATGCTGCGAACCGTCCTGTGTCGAGTTGAGTGTTGTGCAGGAGCTGGTGAGTCCGACACCACGTGTGATAAGAACCGTCCCTGGTGATCTACACTGAAGGGCACAATCACATCATATTCACTTAACTTTCCAGACAGGAGCAGCTCTATGGAAAATAATGCAAATAGAAAAACTTCAATACATTCAAATGAAACAACGTTTGTGTGTGAAAAGAGCTCTTTCTTCCCCAAATAACCACACTTGTAATTTTGGCAACATGGAACATTTTTCATTGGTTATAGCAAATTCTAAGAAAGTTGAATTTTGTATGATCTCCCAAAATCATATTTTAATTTAGTATGTGTGGCCATTTTATATTTTGTATGTTGTAGGTACCCAGGAAAGGAAAAAAATACGATTAAAATGGGTGAATACAGATACGTTAATGCAAATGTACCATATTTTTCATATACAGTAAGATGCACCTTTTTACCCCCAAAAAGAGGGTGAAAATGTGGGTGCATCCACACTTTGGTCTCTGCCTCCCAGCAATTTACTTCCTTGCAGCACGCAGTCCAGAGCTTGATTAGCACAAGCCACTGATTATATGCCTCCTGCCCCTCAGCTGATTGATTGAATCTTCAGGCAAGCCCACATGCTAAAAACTAAAGCTGTACCGAGGAAAATTGCTGGCAGGGAGAGGCAAGGCAGAATTTTATTTTCTTGTGCTAATCACTGTGCTAAAATTGGCTGTTTGTTGTTTGCTTCAAGGAGATAAGTCAATAACTATAAATGCCTATAGAATGTTCAAATTATTATGCTTATTTTTAAAAGACTGCTTTATTTATTTTTTTATTCATTCATTCATTCATTCATTCATTCATTCATTCATTCAATTTTTATGCCGCCCGTCTCCTTAGACTCAGGGTGGCTTACAACATGTTAGCAATAGCACTTTTTAATAGAGCCGGCATATTGCCCCCACAATCTGGGTCCTCATTTTACCCACCTCAGAAGGATGGAAGGCTGAGTCAACCTTGAGCCGGTGATGAGATTTGAACTGCTGACCTACAGATCTACAGTCAGCTTCAGTGGCCTGCAGTACAGCACTCTACCTACTGCTCCACCCTGGCTCTTTATTATTGATTTAGACAACCTAACAAAATGAAGACGCTTTTTTAAATAAATGCTTGATCTGAAGAGTCCCAGTGACAGCGGTGGGTTAGTAGCCGGAACGCTAAATTGCGCTCACCGCCGCGGCTCTTAAGTGCTTACAGAGCCAGTGGGATTTTGCTTCTGCACCTGTGGAGGTAGCAAAATTGCACATGGAGCCACAGGTGTGCCCGTGTTTCAGCATGCACAGAAGCAAAAAAAAAACCTCACCGAAACATGGGCACATCTGTGGTTAACCGTGCACGATTTTGCTACCTCCACAGATGCAGAAGCAAAATCGCACTGGCCCCGCAAGCACTTACGAGCCGCAGCGGCAAGCACAATTTAGCGTTCCAGCTAATAGCCCACCACTGCCCAGTGTAATTGTATCTTCTTTTAAGTAGTAGAAAATAATTATACTTCCAGAAAGCCACATTAATTTTAACAGGCTCTATAAAAGTATAATCTGAAATGTAGCAATGCCCTGTTTAATTTTACGGTAAGGCACCTGAGTTAAACCCTGATTTAGTCATGTTTCGAGTGCATCTATTTAAATAATTGGGAGGAGTTAGTATGACTACAGAAAACTTACTGGCATTAATATACTGTCATTATGTACATTTCTACAATTCTTTGCTATTTCTATGGGTCAGAAACACCTGCACAGAAATACACACCAAACAGTCTACAGTGATCTCTCGGTTAGCGCGGGGGTTACGTTCCAAGACCTCCCGCGCTAACCGATTTCCGCGTTATACTGGATGCGGAAGTAAAAACCACCATCTGCGCATGTGCGCCATTTTTTTCATGGCCGCACATGCGCAGATGGTGGAGTTTGCGTGTGGGCGGCGGGGAAGACCAAGGGAAGGTTCCTTCAGCCGCCCAACAGCTGATCTGCTCCGCAGCGCGGAAGCAGCGAGGAGCCGAAGATGGGGTAAAGGCAAAGGGGAAACCCCATCTTCGGCTCCTCGCTGCTGCCGCGCTGCGGAGCGGATCAGGTGTTGGGCGGCTGAAGGAACCTTCCCTTGGTCTTCCCGCCGCCCAGGCAAAGGGGAAACCCCAAGATCGCTTGCCGCTTGCCGCTTTGCAGCTTGGAGCCTTGCTTCGCCTCCTTCGCTGCAATAGGCAAGCGGCAAGCGATCTTGAGAAAGAGAGAGAAAGGAGGGCGACTTGCCAGTCCACGCCCCCCTGGATGAACAGCCTCGCATGGCCCCAGCGCCGGGCTCCGCTGTTGCCTCCGCCCCCATTCGGCTCTGCAGCTGAGAGGCCTTCCCGGCAGAGCCCTCCCCAACAGCTCCCGCCGCCAGCGCAAAAAAGAAAAGAAAAAAAAATCCCCAAAAGAGGCAGGCACAAAGCGGGGGCACAAGGGGAGCTGCCCGGCAGAGGCTGCTTTTTTTCTTCTCGTGGGCAAGTGGAGGGGGGGAGAGAGAAGGGAGGAAGAGAGTGTGAGAGAGGAAGAAAGAGAGAGAGAAATGATAGAAAAAAGGGGAGAAAAAAGAGAAATGAGAAAATGATTGAAGCATAGTGACAGGAAAGAAAGAGAAAGAGACAGAGAAGTGACTCTTGGTGATGACGTATGACGTCATCGGGTGGGAAAAACCGTGGTATAGCAAAAAAACCGTGGAGTATTTTTTAATTAATATTTTGTGAAAAACCGTGTTGTAGCGTTTCGCACTAATCGAGACCGTGCTAATCGAGGGATCACTGTATATCATCTGTTTTCTGGTTGCTGGGAGAAAAAGGCAAATTTGTTTTTTCCTTGTTTTCCTCCCCCAAAACTAAGGTGTGTCTTAAACTCCATTGCATCTTATACTCTGAAAAATATGGTAGTTTGCAAAACTATGTAATTTTGCAAAAGTTTGCAAATTTGCAAAATTCCTATGTAACTAACTCCCCGCCGCCCGCCTCCGGTTGTTTACATCTCACCAAAAAGGACAAAAATAATGATATAGGCCTTTTGACTACTGAAAATTCAAAATGCCAGGCATTGCTGCATACTTTAAAGCATATTTTCACATCAAAGGCCTTTGCCAAAGTTTGTATTGTATAAATTCTTGCTTTCTCAACTGAAAAAGCTCACAAAGGCCCATTCCGTGCCATGCTACCACCCAACAATGCATTTTGCACCTTTTTCCCCCTACATTGTACAGATAGTGATACACGCATACAGGCATCACAACAAAATATTTTGATGTGGTGTTAATTATTGTACAAGCCTGTGAAAATGACTCTGCTCTTTTATCTTCATTCTTGCAGCAGAAAAACGTACCTAATCTTCAGCTTTTTGTTCTCAAGCATTCCCCCATTCCCATTTGTAGCCATTATCTTTGATTTACCCCAGGTTGGATTTGTTTTAAATCAAGTCAATTTAAAACATGATTTTAGTAGTCACTAAAAAAATCATAATTTTTAAAGAGCAACTGTCATCTCTGTCCTCTGGCTCCCTGTTGACTCACTGACACACCCAATATTTTATTTTATTTTATTCCATTCTATTTATTATTTGTCAAAACATGTACAAGATAACAGGTATAAACATAAACAAAAGTAAAGTAGGTATAGGTAAATTTGGACAATAGGAGAGGGATGGTTAGGTCCCACAGAGTTGGTCTCCTCCGGGTCGGGTCAACTAAACAATGTCGTTTGGCAGGACCCAGAGGAAGAGCCTTCTCTGTGGCGGCTCCAACCCTCTGGAATCAGCTCCCTCCAGAGATTAGAACTGCCCCCACCCTCCTTGCCTTTCGTAAACTCCTTAAAACCCACCTCTGTCGTCAGGCGTGGGGAAACTGAAACATCTCCCCCTGCCTATGTAGTTCTTTGTGTATGATATGACTGTATGTATGTTTTTTATATATTGGGGTTTCTTGTTTTTTAGACTTTTTAAATGTATTATTGTCATTTTAGATTTTAACTATTAGATTTGTCATTATATATTGTTTTTATCATTGCTGTAAGCCACCCCGAGTCTACGGAGAGGGGCAGCATACAAATCTAATAAATAATAATAATAATAATAATAATAATAATAATAATAATAATAATAATAATAATGGTGCACTTATGCACGTCCCTTACAGACCTCTTAGGAATGGGGTGAGGTCGACGGTAGACAGTTTAAGGTTAAAGTTAAATACTGAAG
Organism: Erythrolamprus reginae; assembly: GCF_031021105.1. Lineage (NCBI taxonomy): Eukaryota > Metazoa > Chordata > Lepidosauria > Squamata > Dipsadidae > Erythrolamprus > Erythrolamprus reginae. The sequence continues at coordinate 22,626,057 of NC_091954.1, forward strand.
AATATAAGGGCTCATGCTATATAAATAAGCTCCATTTCACACTGAAGAAACTAAATTATTAATGTATCTTAAATAGAAATTATATTTGGATAGATTTTTACTCCAAAAGCATTTTATTAAAATAAATTTGATAAAAATAAAAAAACCTGATTTAAATTAAAACATCTGATTTTTTTAAACTTTAAATCATCAGTTTTTATCCACTCTGATTTACACACACACACACACATACACACACAGGTGAAGGAGCTTTGAAGCAAAGAGGAACTGCTGTTTCATCCCCAGTTACAAAACAAAGTTTTGCCAAGTGAATACAGTACATTCAACACAGCAGAAGAGAATTGCGCTGACACACACTGTTGCCGCTTACGGCTGACACCAAGCATCCAAGTGATTCATTCTGCAACCCCCAAGTAACACATAATGTATTTGTAACATTATGTATTACTTTGGAGAAATGCTTTGAAATGAAATAATGGTTCAGCAAGTTAACAAGAAAACTGAAAAATCTTGGAATACACTCCACAGCAGTTTCCAGTTTCTCATTCCAGGAAAACTATTGTTAAGGCAGGTATCTTTGTGTCAAAATAAGATTAATAGCCTTACATTTAAACATTTAAATAATACATACAGTACTAAGAATATGACCGAACAATATCTCTCTCCATTGTACAGTGATACCTCGTGATACGAACCCCTCGTGATACAAACTTTTCGAGATACGAACCCGGGGCTCGGAATTTTTTTGCCTCTTCTTACAAACTTTTTTCGCCTTACGAACCCGCCGCCGATCGCATAAACGGCGCTCCACTGGGCAGTGCTGCCCAGCTGTAACCTTCTGAAACAGCCGGGCGCTTCTCGGCGGCCTCCAGAACCTGAACCCAAACTTTTGCCGAACTTCCGGATTCGGCGTTCGGGAGAAGTGCCGCCGCCCGTCTGTCACCTTCTGAAACAGCCGGGCACTTCAGAAGGTTACAGCCAGGCAGCGCCACCCAGCGGAGCGCTGTGTTTGAGATCGGCGGTGGCGTTTTTGGCCGATCTGGAGGCTCAAACGGAGGTGGGGAATCCCAATAGGGAATTCCATGGGCGGAGCTTTGACGTCACGAAGACGTCCTTCCTGGAGGCCATGTTGGGCGGCGGCGCCAGGCTGTAACCTTCTGAAAAAGCCGGGTGCTTCTTGGCGGCCTCCGGAACCCAAACCCGAACTTTTACCGAACATCCGGGTTCGGCATTTGGGAGAACGCCAAGAAGCCCCCAGCTGTTTCAAAAGGTGACAGGCGGGCAGCGACGCTTCTCGGCGGCCTCCTGAACCCGAACCTGAAACATTCGGCAAAAGTTCGGGTTCACGTTTGGGTTCGCGAAAACGCCGAGAAGCCCCCCGGCTGTTTCAAAAGGTGACAGCCGGGCGGCGGCGCCCAGCGGAGCGCCATTTTGCGATTTCCCCCCCTTGCACGCATTAATCGCTTTTACATTGTTTCCTATGGGAAACATTGTTTCGTCTTACGAACCTCCTCCCGGAACCAATTAAGTTCATAATACGAGGTATTACTGTACTTTATTTTGCTTTACAGCCTATTGATGACATCAAAAGGACACCCCAAAGATCTCTAACATGAGATCTACTATAATCTGTAACAAACAAACCAATCCAGCTGAAATCCATAAACCTGTCTAGTATGATATGTTTATTTTTTTTAAGTTTGACACCACTGAGAAAATTGGATTGACAGGGGCTAAAAATAACAGTCAATGGTCAAATGTAAACCTGTTCTTTATTTTCATGTCTGTTGCAAGGCTGAAGATGGATTTTTAAAAGATTGGCAGTCGTGTTCCCCCTTATAATTGAAGGAAAGTCCTGCCTTCCTTTACAGTTTCCAGACAGGAAAGCTAAAGCAGGGCAGATCAGATACTGCATGAAATGGGAAGTTGGTGCCTAGAAATTTGGGGGCCAGTTCTAAGAAAGGCTCAAATAGCACTGTAACTAGCAACATGTGGCAGACAGGGAATTGTTTCCATATCCACTGGGATTAAGGGATATCCTACCCATCAGCTGGGCAGGAGGGTTTGCAGAAAGGCAAGCACAGGTAGGACAAAATTTATCCTTTACGTGAAAAGGCAGTTTTTCAATCACATGTTCCAGAGGGCAGGAGCAACAGCAGAGAAGGCCCTCCTCATGGATCCCAAAAGCTGGAATAATTGGGCTGACAGGACACACAGTATGCCTCCTTTGCTGCCACGAATGCTACGGGCCAATCCCAGTGGGGTGAGATGGTCCCTCAAGTAATTTGGACCCATAGTCAGCATTTTCAATATACAGTGTTCCCTCGATTTTAGTGGGTTCAAACTTCGTGAATGGCCTGTACCACAGTTTTTCAAAAAATAGTTCACGGGGTTTTTTTTTCTATACCATGGTTTTTCCCACCCAATGACATCATAAATCATCGCTAAAGTAATAATTTTTGCAAATTTAAATAACAAAAAATAATAATTATTTTTAATAAATAATTGTGTTTATGAATATCAGGATAACTAAGTGTCTTATTCAATGGTGAGTACCAGTAATAATGGTGAGTAAATGGTTGTTAAGGGAATGGGAAATAGTAATTTAGGGGTTTAAAGTGTTAAGGGAAGGCTTGTGATACTGTTCATAGCCAAAAATGGTGTATTTACTTCTGCATCTCTACTTCGCGGAAATTCGACTTTCACGGGTGGTCTCGGAATGCCTCCCCTGTGGAAATCGAGGGAACACTGTATGGGAATTGTGAAGATGCCAAGGAGAGATCCACAACAAAGTTGTGAATGCTTCATCACTGAAGGCTTTTAAGAAGAGAAAGGACAACCACTTGTTTGAAATGGTATAGGTAGTGGTGGGCTACGCGCCGGAACGCAAAATTGCTCTCACCACCACGGCTCATAAGTTCTTGTGGGACCAGCGTGATTTTGCTGCTATACCTGTGGAGGTAGCAAAATCATGCACGGAGCCACAGGTAAAACCTCGGCGAAACACGGGCAAAACGTTGCTTCCTCCACAGATGCAGCAGCAAAATCGCACTGGTCCCACATGAACTTACGAGCCAGGGCAGCGAGCACAATTTAGTGTTCCAGCTTGTAGCCCACCACTGGATATAGGACAGTGATGCCCAAACTGGAGCATGAACACGCATGCGTGCAACGGAATGCCGGAAGCCAAAGGACAAGCTGGTGACAGTGCAGATGCCCACAGAGAGGGCTCTGCATACCACCTCTGGCATGCATCACGGGAATAGGATCTCCTGCCAGAGCAGGCGGTTGGACTAGAGAACTTTCAAGGTCACTTCCAGCTTTATTCTGATTGATTGAAAATATACATACATACATACATACATACAAACAAACAAACAAACAAACAAACAAACAAACAAACAAACAAACAAAGCATTGCCCCTTTCTGCAATTTCAAAGTTTCCAGCTTTGCCTGTTGCTTAAAGCTACTAAGCCAAGCATTTGCTTACTTTCCGGTGGTTCATATTTCAAGAATAAGAAACCCTTGGCCATAAAATCGAGGCAAGGAGGCAAGGAATGAGACGTTGTGGGTGCTTTTTAGGAAGAGTTTGAACAACCACTTGTACGAAATGGGGTATATAGGGTTTCTTGTTTGAGCAGGAATTGGACTAGAAGACCTTCAAGGACCCCTTCCATCTCTGTTATTCTCTGTCTGTCTGTCTGTCTGTCTGTCTGTCTGTCTGTCTGTCTGTCTGTCTCTCTCTCTCTCTCTCACACACACACACACACACACACACACCAAAACGTCTAAACTGAAAAGCAGTAGCAGAGTTACACTCATTGATGGATGACTAGCCGGGAGAAGCCAAACGGGTTTGATTTCGCAGAGCCACGCTGCCACCCAATGGAACTCTGTCGCAGCCGGGTCCCCAAACCGTCCCTGGCTTTGCAAAGAGCCTCTTTGCAAAGGAGCAATTTGGCAGTTCATACCTCACCACCGGCTCAAGGTTGACTCAGCCTTCCATCCTTCCGAGGTAGGTAAAATGAGTGTTAGGGGCAAGTAGCTGATTCTGTAAACCGCTTTAGAGAGGACTCTAAAGCACTATGAAGCGGTGTATAAGTCTAAATGCTATTGCTATTTTCCTCGCCACGATCTGGACCGAGGACTCTACCCGGACGAAGCCAAAGCCGGCGCGCCCAATCGACTAGCCGAGTCAGTAGACAGGGGCGACCCGGCTTCTCTCCATCGGCTCCCCGTCCGCAGCCCAGTTTGACGGTCCTCTTCTTTCCCACCCATCCACCGCCTTCCTCAACCGCCGCCCCGTTTCCTACCTTGGACCCTGGCTTGCCTGCCCGAGGCTACCCAGCACCGCCGAGGCATCACCCAGGAGAGCACCGCCACATAAAAGACGAGAGAATCCATCCCGGGAGGTCGCCACGCGCTTCCCAGCCGTTCCAGAGCGGGGCAAAATAATAATAAATATTAAAAGTGGCTCCTTCCGACGCGCCGCTCCCCCAGGAGGCGAACGGAGCCCCCGCTGCGTTTCTTTCCTTCCTTCTTAGCCTCTCGCCGAGCCCCCTCAGCAGAAGAAGCCCCGCGGGAGGAACAAGGAGCCGCTCCGCCAGCTGGTCCTCCCGGCAGCGCACTGAGCCCGAGCCGGGACGCGTCCCCTCCATGCAAAGGCGAAAACGGCCGCGGGGGCGGAGGAGGCGCCGCTTTCCCGCTGCAAGGCTGAGGGGAGCCGCGGGGAGGTAAGGGAGGGGAGCCGGGGAGGCACGCGCACGCGCGGTCCCGGAGGAGCTCCTCCTGAGTGACAGCCAGGCCGGCAACCTGACCCGCGCGCGACGGAGCGTGGTGGAAGTTTGGGGTGGGAGTTTAGTGCTGAGGAGACCTCCCGCCTTTCCCTGGACCGGGAAAGAGGACTTTCCATTGCACGTGGCGCTTTCGACGCGGCTCGCCTTGCCCGAGGGCCAATCCCCGAGCCAAGCGCTGCCTCCTGCCCGGCCCGCTGCCGAAGGGTCCCGAGAATTTACGTCGGTGGGCTCCCGGCGGCGGCCGGGAAAGAGGACGCGGAGCTCTTCCCGCGCTTTCTTTTTGGCGCGGCTGCTTCGTGGGATCCTGCCGTGCCCGCGTCCCGTCTGGGGGGGGGGGTGAGTGAAGGATTCCGTCCTTCACGCAAGCGCTTCCCCGAACCGTTTTCCTTCAATACCCGAAATGCTTATTTTGTTTATTAAATGTATAAAGGCCGTAATGGGATGTTGCTCCTGTGGGGGGGGGGGGGGCGCAATGCGGGTAGTAGGTTTATGCACTTATTGAATACTTAATAGTTTTTAATTGTCCTTCCTTCTGTAGTACTTTAGTATCAGAAGTGGGCTGCTAAGGTGCAAAACGGGCTACAAAAATGGTGGAAGGTCTTAAGCATAAAATCTATCAGGAAAGACTTCGTGAACTCAATCTGTATAGCCTGGAGGACAGAAGGGAAAGGGGGGACATGGTCGGAACATTTAAATATGTTAAAGAGTTAAATAAGGTTCGGGAGGGAAGTGTTTTTAATAGGAAAGTGAACACAAGAACAAGGGGGCACAATCTGAGGTTAGCTGAGGGAAAAATCAGAAGCAACATGAGAAAATATTATTTTACTGAAAGAGTAGTAGATGCTTGGAACAAACTTCCAGCAGACCTGGTTGGTAAATCCACAGTAACTGAATTAAAACATGCCTGGGATAAACATATATCCATCCTAAGATAAAATACAGGAAATACTGTAGTATAAGGGCAGATTAGATGGACCATGAGGTCTTTTTCTGCTGCCAATCATCTATGTTTCTATGATGACGTGTGCTCGCCCCCGTGGCTCTGAGTGTTAGTGGAGTCCAGCGCAATTATGCTACTGCACCTGGGCAGGTGGCAAAATCGTGCATGGACATGCATGTGCACCATGGGGGGACCTGCATGTCTGCACACGGGGGCGAGCACACATCACCGTTCCACCTTAGCAGCCCACCTCTGCTTAGTATGATCCTTAATTACTTTTAAAATAGAAAATAATTAAATAGTAAGGTTTTACCCATAAACGCTTTAATCATTTTAATCATGATCTAGAGCTGAACTTTTATAGCAATTCAAGAAAATTGAGCTGCTTGCCTAATCTGTTATCATACTGAACCTTAAAATGTTACTGTGCTCCTCAACAAATAAAGCTGTCTATCATTTGTCCTTTTTTATGGCTATTCAAATAATGTGACTTAATGACTGAGAAAACAGTCCAAGAACCTATTTGAAAACTTATCTTGGTCAGTAAGCCACTTCCACCCAGTCACATGACCTTTAAGCCCATCACATGATTGTCAAGCCACTCCAACCTGGTCACATGGCTGGCAAGCTACTCCTACTTGGTCACATGACCATCAAGCCACACCCACAAAATAAGCCACACCCATAGCATGGCAGTAAAAAGTTTGGCAGCCCATCACTGTATACAAGTGTTCCTTGGCTTACAACCCCCGCTGAGCCTAATATTCCCCCTTGCTAAGCAAGATGGTGAAATGAATTTTGCTTCGTTTTTCTGGCCTTTCTTGCCACCCCCAGTAAGCGAATTGGTGCTGTTGTTGAGTGAGTAACCTGGCTTTTAAATGACTGGCTTTCCTTCTTGGAAGGTGATCATTGGGACCACTGCAACCATCATAAAGACATGCCAGTTGCCAAACATCCAAATTTCGATCATGTGACCAATAGCATGTCACCACGGTCATCAGTCATGAGTCGCTTCGGTGCTTTTGTAAGTTCGGACGGTCACTAAATGAACTGTTGTAAGTCAAGAACTAGCTGCATGCTGCCCATCTCACTGTCAAATGATACTGGACAGCTTGCAGTACCAGAAAGTCTTTAGTTAAATGCAGGGGTGGGCTACTGCCCGGGCGGGGGGGGGGGGGAAACGCAGTGGGGTAGCGAAAATGGAGCTCCACCCCAGAGCACCCAATCTACACTGAAAGATATTGAAAGAAAATGCTGGGCGTCCTGCATAAGTAAAAAGTTTGGTAGCCCTTCACTGGTTAAGCGTCCCTGTTTTGATGGACAATTGGTCGGTGTGCGGTTACCAAAAGAAAGACCATTTTTTACCCAATTCTGGGTGACTTGCCCAGGATTGGAGACCACATTTATTGAAACTTGGAACAGGTTGCTCCTGATTGCTCAAGAGGTTCCTGTAGAAGGAGGAATGGCAGAACCGGGAGGTGGAGTTAAAAGTGGGATCAGCGTAGAATCCCTACATAGCCACAAACTAAGTCCAGCCCTTGAATTCCTTTGACCTTTTGCTATAATTCCAAGCAGGTGTGAATCCTAAGTTTAGAAGATTCCTGTGCATAGGTGTTTTAGCAATAAATCAACTTAATTGGGCCTTCACAGATAGACCTGGTCTCTCCCGACTGATGGTTCCTATTTTTTCCCAGCCGGGAGATGTTGTCACAGAAAAAGCAGAACAACTGACTTTCTCTAGTATGTCTGCCAGGGGAAGGTTTGTAATATTTAAGGATGTTTTGCCTGAATGTAGAGGGATGCCTGCTTGAGAGTTGCTCTAGTTGTGATTTGGGATAATTATTCCATTGCAAATTTAGATGTTGCTCATAGACATTAGCTTGATAGAATAACAGGAGAAGAGAGTTGGAAAGGACCTTGAAGGTCTTCTAGTCCAGCCCCCTGACCAACTAAGTCACCTAGACCATCTTGACTAAGTATATACTATACATTTAATAAATAAATGGGAATCTGTTTTATATTAGGATGGAGAAACACCAGGAAATCTCAAAACTTTAGCCAATTTGTTAATTTATGAGCAGAATAATCCTTGTTTACCAAGTTATGCAAACACAGAAACGTTTATATTGAGATTAGTTACGAATAGCTACTCAGCCACACACAGATATACTAACTTGAATTAAAGTTTAGTTTGAGAAATAACATATTCAGATAAACAATCTAAAGTCATACACATAATAAATCAGAATAACAATCCAAATATTACCAAGTACATTGTCATAATCAGCAAACAGGATATCAAGCCTAAATATATTTAGCTATAATATATAACTACAATACAGAGAGATTGCAGAGAAAATGTAGAGCAAACCTAACAGTGAGTAGCCAGACCAGTGTTTTTCAACCTTTTTTCTTCAGGGGAACCCTTTGGTGTTGTCAGATTTCTGGCGGAATCCTGGTTGAAAAACACTGCATTAAGCTGTACATCCTGAAGCTGAAATAGAATTATTTTATTGGCCAAGTGTGACTGGAAACACAAGGAATTTGTCTTTGGTGCATATGCTCTCGGTGTACATAAAAAAAGATACATTTGTCAAGAATCATGAGGTACAACACTTAATAACTGTCATAGGGGTCAAATAAGCAATCAAGAAACAATCAATATAAATCATAAGGATGCAAGCAACAAGTTACAGTCATAGTCATAAGTGGGAGATCGGTGATAAGAATGATGAGAAAACTAATAGTAATGCAGCCTTAGAGGATGAAGGCAGAATCAGCAAGTGCTGTTACCGCATGGGGTTCCGTGGCTGCTGATTAGCAGAGAGAGGGAGAGAGAGAGAGAGAGGCTGTGCTACGTACCCTCGGCAGAAGTGCCGGGCCTGAGCGGGGCAATAAGCGGAGGCCATTCACTCCATTCCACCCGCTTTCCCTCCCCATTTTTGGCGGCCGCGGGGGACAGTGGGAGGGTAGCATTGAAGGCAAAGCCAGAGTGGATGCCTTCTACTCCGCCTTCTGCTCCTCCTGCCCTCTCAGGTCCCGAATGTGAGAGGAGTAATAGGGTGCGCTCTCTTATAATGCCCTGTGCAGGGAAAGGGGAGATAACGAGTTGGCCACTTGGCTGAGCGCGGTGGCATGTACACACTCGCGGGAAGGAGGCGTGAGGAGGAGCGGGAGAGAATCTTGAGCCACCTGGCGAGCCTCGGCCCTGGACTGAGAAGCTCCATGTCAGAGGTGCTGGAGAGGCAACCGCTCCCACCTCCTCCTCTTTCTCCTCCTCCTTCTGCCACTGCTGCAAAGAGGGGCTAGAGGGGTGCTGCTGCTTCTGTTGGCACCAACACTGCTGCCACTGCCACTCCTCCTCCTGCTCGGCGGCTACTGCTGCTGACCATGATTTATCTGCCGAATGCGAGACAGAGGAAGAGGTTGTCCCGCTGCAGAAGCAGGTGGGATTGAAGGGGGGACCTGCCTTGCCTTGCCTTCTTATTAAGTCACGGAACCCCTGGCTGTCCTTTGTGGAACCCTTGAGTGCCGCGGAACCCTGGTTGAAAAACACTGAACCAGACAAACAGAAACAAAGAGGATAACTCAGAGAAATAACCTATGACCGCTATCTCCCTCTTGCGTCAGTCTGTAACACCTGCAGCCAATATATTGCCAATCCAACAGTTATGGACAGAGTCCTAACACAACTAAAGAATAATGGACACAGCAAACTATTATTAAAAGATCAACTCAAGGCAACTCATCTGATCTTGCTATCGTCTATATTTTGGCAAGTATATAATGAGCATGAATATCATTTTTTTGGGTATATTTTCATAAAAGACCCAGCTGCATGTTGCAGTTACTCCTGGTAAAATACACAATTAATTAAGTGTGAATAGCTTATATCCCAATCCAGAAAAATAGATCTTAGCTAAACTTTTAATTTTTTTTTCTTTTACTACTTTTCCTTAAAAATAAAAGGCTACCTAGCAGCATTCTCTTCTTTAAAGATATATTTTATCATCCCTTTGGACAAATTCATGGAAGAGCCTCCCAATTTCTCTGCCCATAATTTTTTTTACATTTCTTGAGAAATGGGCACAACTGGCCCCAAATATTTTCCATAAAAAATCAGAGAAGCAAACAGCACTTGCCCATTCAAGTCCAATGGAATTTTACCACCACCCACTGCCCACCATTTGCCCTGTGAGCCAGATGACCCTACAAATGTGCCTTTCAACATAGGCCATAAATTATTCAATTTCTAACAATATGCTGTTTGGTAGCAACCAAAAATAGTTGAGAAGGATGTGTTGTATCCTGAAATGGCTACCTTGTAACTCTGTAAATAATTTGTTCCTCTTTCCAGCGCTGTCTGAGCCCAAGCAGGAAGTCGCTCCTGATTGGCTCAGACGCGGCCGGCTCTAGCTTTGGCGGGAACCGCAAATGTATAAAAGGAGCGGTTTTCTCCAGGCAGAGCCAGTCGGTACTCGCTGAATTGTCACTTTGCCTTGCTGAGCTGTCACTTGTTCTCTGAGCTGAATAAAAGTACCGATTGCTCAAAACCCTGCCTCTGGGTCTACTTCACTGGCGACGAACGGACGGAAGAAACATCGCGTGCAAAATGAACAAAGTCCAGATCGGCCAGGCTCCGGAACTCTTCAATCCCGAGAAAACGACCTGGGACGAATACATGACCACCTTCGAGATCTTCCTCGAGGCGGCGGGAATACAGGACGCCGAAGCCGATCGCAGACGGGCTATTTTCCTTAATTACTGCGGCGCAGAAATCCGTGGACTTGCCCAGACTCTCACCGAACCGGAGCAAGCAAGAACCGTAGCGTGGGACGTCCTACAGGAAAAGCTAGCGAGCCACTTCAAGCCGACCAAACCGGCCATGGTTTTTCGGCATCAATTTTCCATGATGGCTCAGAAGGAAACCGAGTCGATCAACCAGTTTACAACGCGGCTTCGAACGGTACTTGCCCAATGCAAGTTTAAAGACCCGGAAGCTCGCCTAACCGACGCCTTGGTTTTCGGCATGAAAAGCAGCACAGTGAGGAATAAACTCCTCACCGAAGAAGAGCCGACTCTACAAACCGTGATTAAACTAGCGCAAACCGCAGAAGCAGCCGACGCAGCGGCTAGAGAATTGAAAGAGCACGGAAGGCGAGAACTCATTGCCAAAATTGACTCCGCGTCTTCCAGCGCCGTGGAATCAGACGACCTCAACCAACCAACTCACAGCGGGGACAACTGCCTCCTGGTGCAAGACCAGCCAAGACACCTTAGAGCTACTCACCCAGCCCCCTGCGCGGGCTGCCGGGGAAATCACCAGCGCCATCGATGCCCTTTCCGAGACGCTACATGCCGCCGCTGCAACCGTAGAGGCCACATCGCCATCGCTTGCAGAGCAACAACACCGGAAGAAACTTTCGCCACGCCACAATACCAGCGACCACAAAACCAGACCCCCCAATCGAGAGAAAGGAGACCGTTCCGCAACTCGGGTCAACGGAACTACTCAACCGCTAACCGCGACTACTATAGAGGTAACTCTCAATTTTCCGTGAATAACACGGCAACCAAAAAGGGGGCTAAAATTGTTATCTCATTGTTACTAAATAACCAGCCTTGCTCAATGGAGCTGGATACGGGCTCTAGATATACCATCATGCCCTGGGAAAAATTTAAACTGTATATGCCTAATGTGTCTAAGGCTGACCTAAATCAAACCTCTTTGGTGATCAGAGACTTCCAAGGGGGGGTAATCTCGGTCCTGGGAACAGCAAATGTACCTATTGCATTCAAGAATGTTAAATGTACCCTTCCAATGCTTATTGTAACGGGGGCCAAGCACTCTCTTCTGGGGTTAGCGTGGATGGAACCGTTGGGAATCGAGATTTCGGGTGTGTATAATGTAAACTGTGATAATATGCCTAACTTTGTTAAAGAATTCCCTGAAGTGTTCAGCCCCACCTTGGGATTGTATAAGGGGCCCCCTATATCATTCTCTATTGACCCCAAGGTCCCACCGATCAGACTAAAACCTCGCAGGGTCCCCCTTCCGCTTCTCCCCAAACTAGACATACAGCTGGATAAACTCATTAGCCAAGGTATTTTGGTCCCTGTGGAACAGGGGCCATGGGAAACTCCAATAGTTACACCTCTGAAGCCAGATGGTTCTTTAAGAGTTTGCGCTGATTACAAATCGACCCTGAATAAGGCACTCCAACACCACCCCTACCCCATCCCGGTTGTGCAACAACTTCTACACTCCCTGGGGGAGGGGAAAAGGTTCGCAAAGATCGACCTGGCGCAAGCTTACCAGCAACTTCCGGTCGATGAACAAACAGCAAACGCTCAAACAATTGTAACGCACAGGGGGGCTTTCAAATGCACGAGGTTACAGTTTGGGGTAAGCATAGCCCCAGGAATATTCCAGAGCATTATGGAACGCCTATTGTCAGGGGTAAATGGGGCCATTCCATACTTTGATGACATCCTAATTGCAGGGGAAAACCAGGAACAAGTAAACAAAAGAATAAGGGAAGTACTTAAGAGGTTACAGGACAAAGGTTTAAGAATCAAGCCTGATAAATGTGTCTGGGGAACCAACAGTATAGAATTCCTAGGATATAAAATAGATAAGGAAGGTATCCACCCCACAACAGAGAAGCTGAGAGCAATTAGAGAAGCCCCAGAGCCACGAGATAAGAATGAGTTGCAGGCATTTTTAGGCCTCCTTAACTTTTATTCCGTTTTTTTAAAGCAGAAGGCAACAGTAGCAGAGCCTCTCCATCGTTTACTCCAGAAGGAAGCCCGCTGGACATGGGGGAAAACTGAACGTGAAGCTTTTTCTCAAATAAAGAATTTATTAACTTCTAAAAGTGTAGTAGTCCAATATAGTGCTTCACTACCCATTAGGCTCACGTGCGACGCTTCGCCGTACGGCATAGGAGGAGTCCTAGCTCACGTTCTACCTAATAAGACAGAGGCCCCGATAGCATTTTTTTCAAGAACCATGACCAGCACAGAGAGGAATTATAGCCAGTTAGACAAGGAGGCTCTAGCATTAGTGGCAGGGGTAAAGAAGTTTCACAATTATATTTTTGGAAGAAGTTTTGAGCTAGTCACTGACCACAAGCCCCTACTAGGTCTGCTAGCCCCCAACAAGCCCACTCCACCTTTTATGTCTCCAAGACTAATCAGATGGGCTCTTTTCCTCTCAGGGTATCAGTATGAGCTCACCCACAAGGGGGGGAAGGAAATCAATCACGCAGACGGCCTCAGCAGGTGCCCCATAACAGACTTAGTGGAAGACCCTGTTCCTTCCACAGATGTGTTAATGATAGAACTCGAGGAAAACCCACTAACCACAGCAAAAGAGGTAGCTGCACACACGCAGCAAGATCAAATCCTTAAACAAGTGGTGAACTGTGTTCTAAAGGGATGGCAAAATGATGTTGTGAAACCTGAATTGTGTGATTTTAAAAACAAAAGACTTGAGTTATCGTATGTAAAGGGTTGTCTGTTGTGGGGAGATAGAGTGATCATCCCCAAAAGCCTAAGGGAAAAGGTACTCAAAATGTTACATGTGGGTCATCCTGGGATTGTCAGGATGAAGAGCTTGGCAAGGGGGCATTTATGGTGGCCAGGGCTGGATGCTGATATTGAAAATTGGGTTTCAAAGTGTGACCCGTGCCAAGAGTCACGGCCTAGTCCCCCCAAAACAACTCCGGCTGAGTGGGAACAGCATGGTGGTCCTTGGTCTAGAATCCACATTGATTTTGCTGGCCCAGTGGGGTCCCAGTATTTTTTAATAGCGGTTGATGCCTTCTCCAAATGGGTGGAAATAATAGCAATGAACAACATAACCACAAGTGCCACCATCAAGGTATTGAGTAGGCTGTTTGCATCCCATGGTTGCCCAGATATCTTAGTGTCTGACAATGGGCCACAGCTAACAGCCAGGCAATTCGAATTGTTCTTAGATGGCCTAGGGGTCAGGCATGCCCTCATCTCACCTTATTCGCCCTGGGCTAACGGATTGGCAGAACGCTACGTTCGGGTGGCAAAGGAGGCATTGCGCAGGTCAGGCCCTGGGGATGTGCAACAAAACTTGGACCAATTCCTACTCACCCAACACATTACCCCTAACTCGCACACACATGTAAGCCCTGCAGAGTTATTGATGGGAAGGAAGTTGAAGTCACCACTAGACAGGTTAAACCCAAGGTTCTGTGTTAATAATAACCAAATGTGTGTAAAACCTGAAAGGGAAATGTATTTGGGACAAAATGTATATGTAAAAAGTTTTGATGGAAATGTAAACTGGATGAAAGGAATTGTTGTTAAGCAAAATGCACCTAAGACTTATATTGTAAAACTAGAGGATGGTCGTTTGTGGAAACGACACATAGACCACATTCGGAAGCGAACAGAGAATCAATTGCCACAAACCGCTGACATGGACTCTCCCCCTTCAACAGACTTTAGTACATTGCCCGAGCTAAGAAACACGCAAAGAGACTTATCGGGCCAGGGGGAACCATCCAGCGACGCCGAGCCATCCTCGTCCTCCGAAGCCTTCGTTGGGCCCGCCAGGCCAAGTCCGCCGCGCCGGGAGAACAGCGGCGAGCCATCCTCCACAGTCAGTGGCGAAGGAGAAATTGAACTGCGCAGGTCAGCGCGAGCTCCTCGGAGGCCCCACCGATTGGACGACTTTGTCACATGGCTTTCTTGATGGATGTGTCCAACTATGAGGGGAGGGGTGTTGTATCCTGAAATGGCTACCTTGTAACTCTGTAAATAGTTTGTTCCTCTTTCCAGCGCTGTCTGAGCCCAAGCAGGAAGTCGCTCCTGATTGGCTCAGACGCGGCCGGCTCTAGCTTTGGCGGGAACCGCAAATGTATAAAAGGAGCGGTTTTCTCCAGGCAGAGCCAGTCGGTACTCGCTGAATTGTCACTTTGCCTTGCTGAGCTGTCACTTGTTCTCTGAGCTGAATAAAAGTACCGATTGCTCAAAACCCTGCCTCTGGGTCTACTTCAGGATGCTTCATTTTCCCCTCTTATTTTGACTGGTACTATAGACAGGATAGCTATCTAACCCAGGAATCCCCAAACAGAGCAGTAGGATCCTAGAATAAAATAATTTTTCTCAGCCTTCCTCAATCAGTATGAGAGAACTCACTGCAGCCAACTCATTGTGGGACAATTCACCACAGAACAATTCAGCAAATACAAAACTTAAATTAATTTGAAAGGATCTGTGGCCAATAATAATAAATAAAGTCAAGGCAGAAATACAAGAGTTATAATAATTTTGATGAAAATGTGGTCACTAATAATAAAAGTAACTGAAATAAATTATTAATACAGCATTGAATTGTGCTGCAGCAATTTGTCCTACAGTGAGTTGGCCATGGTGAGTTGACTGTGTCTAATTGTCCTAGGCTCCTAGCACTAGACAATTCTCAATCTATTGCTAGATTATTAGACTGGAGCTCCCCTTGATAGGCAGGGAATTATTTTAATGATGAAGATAAATAGCCTTCATCATTACCATTTTCAGTAACAAATGCAACTCATGTGCTCTTCTGGGATGTGAGCAACAGTTGCTACCAACCATTTGCTCCTGCTTGAATGTTGAAACCAATTTATTTATTTTTATTTATTTATTTTGTCCAATACACAATGAGGGTTTTAGTGGGTGTATATCTATATACACATAGTAAAATACATGATGAAGGTTATAGAGGAGATACTCATAGTAAAATATATCTAAGAAATAATAGAAAAGAAGATATAGTAATAGAACATATCAATTAAAGAATAGAAGAAGAGATATAGGAATAGAAGAAAGATATAGGAGATATAGGAGAGCAATAGGATAGGGGACGGAAGGCACTCTAGTGCACTTGTACTCGCCCCTTACTATTTATTATTTATTATTTATTTATTATTAGCACGTAAGGAACCCACTTACTTTTCTATAGGAGAACCAAAGTTCCTTGAAAACACGGTCCTGAATTTTTCCCTCATGGAAGAGGGAACAAGAGACTTTTCTATCTTATAATTTCTTTCACCCCCTGTCCAATTGTCTCTCCTTTATCTCATATATCATATATCTTTTCTTCCTTTCATATATCTTCTCTATTTTTTATATCTTTTCTTCTATCCTTTTCTTTATATATATTACTACTTGTCTATTCTCTTCAATATGTATTGTGTATTGGACAAAATAAATAAGTTAAGTAAGTAAGTAAGTAAGTAAGTAAGTAAGTAAGTAAGTAAGTAAGTAAATAAAGAAATAAATAAATAAATAAATAAAATTATAATGAACACATATACCAGTAGTATTTCTTTTAGAAAAAAATCCCACAATCCTTTGAGCATCCTTTTCCTTGCTTTATAAAATTCTAAGAGTATTGTTCTTGAGCTTGGCTTCTTTAGATAAAATTACACATACCTCCTTGTATTATTATTATTAATTTATCTCATTAAACATGACACTCAGTCAACTGAACATTTTAAAAAGTGTCACAAATACCACTGACTGGTGCTAATGGTTGATGTGGGTTGCTGCCAACCACGTATCTTCTTAAAATATATGATGTTTCAAGGAGCGCAGTTTTTTGCAGTTCTGCTGGTGTTATTGCAGGAAGCTGCAAATTCTTTTTTTTTTAAATATATTTTTAATTGATTTTTAACAATTTAAAATCACACAACATAAAACAGTGCGTAGTGAATTGTGAATTGTGCCCACCACCCCGACATACACACATTCCCCACCACCAAATTGGGGGTATTTCTTGTATAATCCACTTAACCCAAGAGCAATATATCTGTTTACATATTATAGAGTGATTCCAGTTTATTTCTTGTAGCTTGGTCTCGGATTCTGCTCGTCATATATCATCTTACCTTGTCCCACCGTCCCATCAGCTGTCCCAACTCAGTTTCATTATCCAAATTTATCCTTTTTTCCATAATTTCAAATTGAATATGGTCCACCATATACCTATACCAATTTTGCATTGTCCATTTTGTCGCATCCTTCCAACCCAAAACTATTACTGCCTGAGCGCTTTGTATTGCTGCTTTTTTTATTTCTCTAAATTCTCCCATCGCATTACTTTTTACTAGTACTGCCATTTCCTTAGTGATTCTTAATTTTAATTAATTAATTAATTGCAGTTTACTGCTATTATTATTGTTGTTGTTGTTATTGTTAGTGTTATTATTGTCATTATTATTATCATCTCTTTTATTCATTAAACATGAAACTCAGTCAACTGAACATTTTTAAAAGTGTCACAAATACCACTGACTGGTGCTAATGGTTGATGTGGGTTGCTGCCAACCACGTATCTTCTTAAAATATATGATGTTTCAAGGAGCGCAGTTTTTTGCAGTTCTGCTGGTGTTATTGCAGGAAGCTGCAAATTTTTAATTTTAATTAATTAATTAATTGCAGTTTACTGCTATTATTATTATTGTTGTTGTTATTGTTGTTAGGGTTATTATTGTCATTATTATTATCATCTCTTTTATTCATTAAACATGAAACTCAGTCAACTGAACATTTTTAAAAGTGTCACAAATACCACTGATGTGCTTATGGTTGATACGGGTTGTTTATTATTGTTATTGTTATTGATGGTAATATAGCATCAATCAATCAAACTAATCACATTTGTTACACAAGTGACTGAAATTACAATCAAGTTGCAGTCATGTGTTTGCACACATTCTTGAGAATAATCCCTATTTAACAAAGGCTGCAGTCCTGAATAACTACTGAGTGCAAGCACCAATGAATTCATTGTGGCTTCTTTATGAATAAACTGACATTATTTATTCTTTAAATGTGCTTGGAATTATGAGGATGGAAAACAGTACCTGATTCCAGGAATATTTATTTAATAAAATAAAATTGTAGTTAACTTCAATGTCCTAAATCAGATTAGAGATCCAGGGTTTAAAAGTTTTAATCCTAATTGGAGATACCAGGGTTTGAATTTGGGATTTCCCATAAGGCGTTTTCGGATATGTTTTGGCTTGGTTCTGTTAAAATCAAGTAGCTGAGAGTTTGGGTGTCTAATAAAACCTGCAATTGGAAAAGTTCCACTCTTAAATCTGGGTGCTATTACCTTACTTTGCTTGGATTCAGTGTGCAAATTGGGGTTTTCCTGAATCAACACCACCTGTTTGAAGAGCTGGTAGCTCTCTCTTAGTTTTGCAAGATTCATTCTTGTGCATCAGTTGTCCCACTTCCTGAACTGGGGGTGGGGTTCATTCATGCCTTAGTTACATCCCACATGGATTATGGGTAGTCCTCGCCTAACATACCTTCATGGCATCGGACCAGAACATACCTTCATGGCATCGGACCAGAATATCTCCGAGACCGCCTTCTGCCGCACGAATCCCAGCGACCGATTAGGTCCCACAGAGTGGGCCTCCTCCGGGTCCCGTCAACTAAACAATGTCGATTGGCGGGCCCCAGGGGGAGAGCCTTCTCTGTGGCGGCACCGACTCTCTGGAACCAACTCCCCCCGGAGATCAGAACTGCCCCTACTCTTCCTGCCTTCTGTAAACTTCTCAAAACCCACCTTTGCCGTCAGGCATGGGGAAACTAAACATCTCCCCCTGGGCCAACTGAATTTATACATGGTATGCTTGTGTGTGTGTATGTTAGTATAGGGGTTTTTTAAAAAACTTTTAATATTTTAATTAATTGGATTATGTATTGGATTGTTTTTTCACTTGTTGTGAGCCGCCCCGAGTCTTCGGAGAGGGGCGGCATACAAATCCAAATAATAAATAAATAAATAAATAAATAAATAAATAAATAAATAAATAAATAAATAAATAAATAAATAAATAAATAAATAAATAAATAAATAAATAAATAAATAAATAAATAAATAAATAAATAAATAAATAAATAAACAAACAAACAAACAAACAAACAAACAGCAGTTCAAGTTACAACAGCACTGGAAAAAATGACTTTTTCACACTTATGACCATTGCAGCAGCCCTAGGGTCACATGACCAAAATTCAGATACTTGGCAACTGACGCATATTTATCACGGTTGCTATGTCCCGGGATCATGTGATCTCCTTTTGTGACTTTCTGACAAAGTCAATGGGAACCAGACCAGAATATCTCCGGGACCGCTTTCTGCCGCACGAATCCCAGCAACCAGTTAGGTGGACCCACAGAGTTAGCCTTCTCCGGGTCCCATTGACTAAACCATGTCATCTGGCGGGACCCAGGGGAAGAGCCTTCTCTGGCGGCCCTGACCCTCTGGAACCAGCTCCCCCTGGAGATTAGGATTGCCCCCACCCTCCTTGCCTTTCATAAACTCCTTAAAACCCACCTCTGCCGTTAGGCATGGGGGAATTGAGTCATCTCCCCCAGACCTATATAGTTTATGCATGGTATGTTTGTGTGTATGTCTTGCTTTTTAGATACTGTATTTTTAAATATTAGATTTGTTGTACATCGTTTTTATTATTGCTGTGAGCCAGGCCGAGTCTACGGAGAAGGGCGGCATACAAATGTAAAAATAAATAAATAAATAAATAAAGCTAGATTCATTTAATGACTGTGCAATGATTCATTTAACGACTGTGCAAAGATTGTAACATGGGGCAAAGCTCAAAATGTCTCTTTTAGCAACAGATGTTTTGGGCTGAATTGTAGTTGTAAGTCAAGGACTATCTATCCAGCAATGCAGTCTACATGGAGTTGTGCTTGAAATGATTCAAAAGCTTCAATCATTCCATAAAGCAACACACACAAATAGTTATGGCCGGCCTTCACTATATCCATGGAACACCTCTATTCTGCAGGTTGCATTGCCTCTAAATAGACTTTGTGGTACAACTCAAAGTGCTATATGAAGCCCTACATAACGTAGTACCAGACTACTTTCAGGACTACCTGTTCTCCAGGCTGTTGCCCATCTCCACAGCTATACTGTACTCCAGATCTTCAGGGGGAATTTCTTTTCCTTGGTGATCCTGTCCTTTGGAATGATCTTTTCCAGAATATAGTTGGCCTCAACCTTACAAGCCTTCTGAAGGGTGATTTCTCTCAATCATTCTCTCAATCGTCATCACCGCATTCAGATGGAAGGTTGAACAACTAGCCTCATGACGCAACTGGAACAACCTGGAACTGAACACACTCAAAACCATAGAAATGGTGATAGACTTTAGGAAAAACCCTCCCATTCTACCACCTCTTACAATACTACACAACACAGTATCAACAGTAGAGACTTTAAAATTTCTAAATTCTATCATATATCAAGACCTAAAATGGTCACCTAACATCAAAAACATCATCAAAAAAGCACAACAAAGAATGTTCCTTTTGCACGAACTCAGGAAGCTCAAACTACCCAGGGAGTTGCTGATCCAGTTCTACAGAGGAATCATTGAGTCTGTCTTTTGCACCTCTATAACTGTCTGGTTTGGTTCTCCGACCCAACAAGACATAATCAGAACTGCAGAAAAAACAATTGCTACCAACCTGCCTTTCATTGAGGACCTGTATATTGCTCCAGTCAAAAAGACAGCTGTGAAAATATCTACATACCCTTCACATCCTGGACATAAATAGTTTCAACTTTTATCCTCAAAACAATGCTATAGGGCATTGCAAACCAAGACAACTAGACACAATAACAGTTTTTTTCCCAAACGCCATCACTCTGCTAGACAAATAATTCCCCCAACACTGTCAAACTATTTACTAAGTCTGCACTACTATTACTACTAGTTTTTTTCTCATTGTATTCCTATCACCCAATCTCCTCCCACTCATGACTGTATGACTATAACTTGTTGTTTGTATCCTTAAGGTTTTTATTAATATTGATTGTTTCCTGAATACTTATTTGCCTATGACAATCATTAAGTGTTGTACCCCATGATTCTTGACAAATGTTTCTTTTCTTTATGAACACTGACAGAATATGCACCAAGGACAAATTCCTTCTGTGTCCAATCACACTTACCCAATAAAGAATTCTATTCTATTGTATTATATTCTATTCCATTCCATTCCATTCCATTCTATTCTATTCTACTATTCTATTTCTCTCAAGCCTTGAGATCAGGATGACCAGAATTCCCAATGTGAACAATTTTAGGAGATGTCCGTTTGGATCACCTTGGTATTGTTGCATCTTTACTGAAATAAGTTATCTTGTAAATTATTTATTTATTTGTTTGTTTGTTTGTTTGTTTATTTATTTATTTATTTATTTATTTATTTATTTATTTATTGGATTTGTATGCCGCCCCTCTCCGGAGACTCGGGGCGGCTAACAACAATAATAAGACAGTGTACAATAATAATCCAATAATAAAAACGATTAAAACCCATTAATATAAAAACCAAACATACATACAGACATACCATGCATAAAATTGTAAAGGCCTAGGGGGAAAGAGTATCTCAATTCCCCCATGCCTGGCGGCTTACGAAAGGCAAGGAGGGTGGGGATAATTTTAATTTCTGGGGGAAGTTGGCTCCAGAGGGCCGGGGCCACCACAGAGAAGCCTCTTCCCCTGGGTCCCGCCAAGCGGCATTGTTTAGTTGACGGGACCCGGAGAAGACCCACTCTGTGGGACCTAACTGGTCGCTGGGATTCGTTGATTTTCTATGGAAATTCTCAGTCATCCAGGTCATAGTTGTCCCAAAGGTTCTTTTTCAAGAGGCAACTGGATTTCCTTATTTTTAAAAGACATTTTGCTTCTCAGCTGAAGAAGCTTCTTGGGTGAGAAGTGAAATGTCTTCAAAGAAAAGCTGCCTCTTGAAAAAGCACCTTTGTGTATTAGTTGACTATGATTTGTCTCTTTTTTCCCTTTTATTACTCTACCCAGAGACATATTTTCTGATTGAGGAGCCCTATAAATGTTTAAATAAACAGCGTTATCTGCCAGTGAGCTCCAGCTCATCTAAAATTAGTTATGCCACACAATATTTTCAAGGAAGGAAAATGTTCTCCCTTCTGTATGACAGAAATTTTCCTTTTCATGTACAGAACAATAATGCGTCGAGCCTTGACAACATCTGTTTTGACACGATGTAAATAATGAATAGTGAAGGATCATTGCCATATGATATTAAGTGCAAACAGTTGCATGAGGAGGAATAGTTGGAGAAGGGGTTATTCCTGGAATCCTAATAGGATTTTTGCAGCTCCTAAAATTATAACTACCAAAGTGAACAGTCAAAAATAAAACATGATGGAGTATCAAATCTGTTACCAATTTTATGGGCTATAACTCTTTACAAGGAACTCTGGTTAGAATTAGGATTTTATGGAAAATTCATAATGGTTTTTTTTTTCACCTCCTCTATACCACTAGATTTGTTCAGGCTTTGGCATAGTAAAAACTTTTCTCAAACTGATAGATAGGTTGGACTGTGTTCTGTCGAGGTCTCTGGTAGAATCCTCCCGAAAAGTCACAGATACAAATTTCAGACACACACATATTTGAAAATTCAAAACAATGTTCTTTATATCGAAAATCCAAATAAACTAAGCACTCTTTTTGTATAGCAAAGAGCACTCATCTCCAAACAAACTGGTAATTTGTACTAGTCCCTTATCAGTTCTGAGATAGTTAACTTGCAGCTGTGAGGCAATTCACAGTCCTTCTTTCACAAAGTGAAACACACTTTGCTCTGGTTTAGTTTCAAAGCGGGGGGAAATCAGTACACAAAGGTCGAAGTCAGCAAGGCAGGCACGAAACACAACGATCAGATAATCCTCCACAATGGCCAAACCCACAGGCTGCTATTTATAGCAGCCTCACTAATTACCACAGCCCACCCAACCACAGGTGGCCTCATTTTCTTTGATAATAATCTCTCAGTTGTTGCTGCCTATACATCGCTCTCCGCATGCGTGGCTGTATCATTAACTCTTGTTCCGAATCCAAGGAGGAGCTAGATAATTGATCTCCTTCTGAGCTGTCTGCTACACTCTCCTCCTCCCTGTCACTCATGTCTTCTTGGTCAGAGGAGCCTTCATCAGCAGATTCCACTGGGGGCAAAACAGGCCTGCGGCATGTGGATGTCTCCCCCACATCCACAGTCCTTGGGGCAGGAGCTGGGCCAGAGCTAACCACAACAGACTGTATCTTCTATTATTCCAGTTAGCATATTCAAAACCTGTATAGATTGCATTGTAGACTGTCCTTGACTTAAGACCATCATTGGGACCAGAATTTCCATTGCTAAGCAAGATGGCTCATAAATGAGTCATACCTGATTTTATAACCTTTTGGGCCATGGTTGATAAGCAAACAACAGTGTCAGGGTTCCCAACAGCATTCAAAACTAAATCAGAGTCCAAGGAGTATCTTTTCTCAAAGGTCCAATTATTAGAAAAGCCATGTTAGCACATCTGTGAGAAACCGGAATCTGAGGTCCCGTTGGTGTCTCCACCCAGTTTAATGTTCATTCTAATGATCCCACACCTACAAGTTCACATCATGGTCCTGACACATCCTGACAAACAGCAGTTAAGTGAAGCATGCAATTGTTCGGTAAATCAAACTTCCACCCCAACTGTGATTGATTGATTGATTGATTGATTGATTGATTGATTGATTGATTGATTAGATTTGTATGCCGCCCCTCTCCATAGACTCGGGGCGGCTAACAACAGTAATAAACAGCATATAACAAATCTAATGTTTAAAATAATTTAAAAACCCTTATTTAAAACCAAACATGCACACAAACATACCATGCAAAAATTGTATAGGCCTAAGGGGAAAAGGGTAGTTCAGTTCCCCCAAGCCTGAAGACAGAGGTGGGTTTTAAGGAGCTTACGAAAGGCAAGGAGGGTGGGGGCAATTCTGATCTCCGGTGGGAGCTGGTTCCAGAGGGTCGGGGCCGCCAAAGAGAAGGCTCTTCCCCTGGGTCCCGCCAGATGACACTGTTTAGTTGATGGGACCCGAAGAAGACCGACTCTGTGGGACCTAACCGGTCGCTGGGATTCGTGCAGCAGAAGGGAAGTTTATGAATGATGACCTCAGGATCCTGCAACCATTATAGATGTGGTTGCCAAGCATCCACATTTTGAACACGTGACTCTGGAGATACTGCAATGGTCATAAGTGTGAGGGCAGATAATAAAACATGTTTTAGTACCATTTTAACTTTGAAAAGTGCAGCATAGTGGCTCAGTAGTTAAAACATTGGGCTTGGTTGGAAAGATTCCAGACCCAACCTCCATATGATGGGGTAAGCTCCGGTACTCACCTAGCTCCTGCCAACCTAGCAGTTCAAAAGCATGCAAATGCAAGTAGATAAATAGGTGTTGCGGTTAGCTCTGGCCCAGCTCCTGCCCCAAGGACTGTGGATGTGGGGGAGACATCTACATGCTGCAGGCCTGTTTTGCTCCCGGTGGAATCTGCTGATGAAGGCTCCTCTGACCAAGAAGACATGAGTGACAGGGAGGAGGAGAGTGTGGCAGACAGCTCAGAAGGAGATCAATTCTCTAGCTCCTCCTTGGATTCAGAACAAGAGTTAATGATACAGCCACGCATGCGGAGAGCGATGCATAGGCAACAACAACTGAGAGATTATTATCAAAGAAAATGAGGCCACCTGTGGTTGGGTGGGGCTGTGGTAACTAGTGAGGCTGCTATAAATAGCAGCCTGTGGGTTTGGCCATTGTGGAGGATTATCTGATCGTTGTGTTTCGTGACTGCTTTACTGACTTGGACCTTTTGTGTGCTGATTTTCCCCCGCTTTGAAACTAAACCAGAGCAAAGTGTGTTTCACTTTGTGAAAGAAGAAGGACTGTGAATTGCCTCACACCTGCAAGCTAAGTATCTCAGAACTGATAAGGGACTTGTACAAATTACCAGTTTGTTTGGAGACCAGTGCTCTTTGCTATACCAAAAGAGGGCTTAGTTTAAGTGAATTTTCATTATAAAGAACATTGTTTTGAATTTTCAAATATGTGTGTGTCTGAAATTTGTACCTGTGAATTTTTGGGTGGAGTCTACCAGAGAGCCTGACAGAACAAATAGGTATCACTTCGGCAGGAAGGTAATGGCGCTCCATGATGTAATGTTGGCCACATGAATGCAGAAACATCTTTTGACAACACTGGCTCAATGGCCTTGAAATAGAGATGGGCATGACCCTCAAGTCAGCAATGAGTAGCAGAATAAAATATGAGGGGCTTGAATAGTTGATAAACAAATGGACTGCTCATATAGAGGGTATCTATGGGGAGATTTTCATGGTGGAATGGAGTTTTACAACTGAGACATTTAAAACTGGACCCATCAATCAAGCATCCAAGAGGAAAAAAGGTTCTCTGCAAGAAGATCTTATAATAATACTGAAGGAGAATATGATGTTCCATCGATTACTAGACTCCTTTCCTTCCTATGAGTGACCATAAGTATACTGTAAAACAGCTGAGGGCACTTTTGTAACATCCAAAAATTGAAAATCCTACTTAAGACCACCCAGAAAGTTGCAGAACAAGCGATGTGATTGCAAATTCAGTAATTACACTGTAATAAGAAGAAAATGTCTGTGGTTTCCCTCGCTTGTGTCAATTACCAGGCAAAAATGATTTATAATAAAATGACTGCAAACCAATGTTACAGATTTTCCATCCTTGAGGCAGGAAAGGCACAGAGAACCATGCAACTGACTTTATCTTTCTTGATTCGATTATAAATTAGTACTGAATGGTTTGTTTGTTTGTTTGTTTATTTATTTATTTATTTATCTATTTATTCCATTTGTCCAATACACAAATACATAGAAAAAGAACAGACATGAAGTAATATATAGAGAGATAAATGTAAAAATAGAGGAGAGGATATATGAAAGGAAGAAAATATATATGATATATGAGATAAAGGAAAGACAATTGGACAGGGGACGAAAGGCACACTAGTGAACTTACTGGCCTATTAGAAACCTGGAGAGGTCAATCGTGGATAGTCTAAGGGAGAAATGTTGGGGGTTAGGGGTTGACACTATTGAATCTGGTAATGAGTTCCACGCTTCGACGACTCGATTGTTAAAGTCATATTTTTTACAGCCAAGTTTGGAGCGGTTAGTATTGAGTTTGAATCTGTTGCATGCTCTTGTGTTATTGCGGTTGAAGCTGAAGTAGTCATTGACCGGTAGGACGTTGCAGCATATGATCTTGTGGGCAATACTTAAATCGGGTTTTAGGCGCCGTAGTTCTAAGCTTTCTAGACCCAGGATTGTTAGTCTATTTTCATAGGGTATTCTGTTTTGAGTGGAGGAGTGAAGGGTAACTCATAAACATAACATAACTCATGAAGAGTTTCAGAAGAAGGAAATCCACAGTTGCTGGCTTTTATTGATGTCCTATCTCAGTGATAGTGGCATTCGGAGCCATATCTGCTGGCACATGAGCTGTTACTTTACCTCAACTCCAGCACTCATGTGCACACCAGCCAGCTGATTTTCAGCTCGCACGGAGGCTCTGGGAGGGCATTTTCGGCTTTCAGAGGGCCTCCGGGGGGATGGGGGAGAGAGTTTTTTGCACTCCCCAGGCTCCAGGGCCCACCAGAAGTTGGGAAACATGTGGTTTCCGGCATCCAGAGGGCCTCTGAGGGGTCAAGGGGGACAATTTTTGCCCTTCCCAAGCACTGAATTATGGGTGTGGGTGCGATAGTGTGTGCGCACACGCTTTTGGCACCTGAGGGGGAAAAGGTTCACCGTCACTGTCCTATCTCCTGCAGCTTGGGAGGCATAAACACAAACAACTGCTGGACAACAGCAAAGCCCTTCTGCTGCCATCTAATGGCCATCTGGGCTATTGCAACCCATGAGATGGTCCAAATTGGATCCTGGAGTTTAAGGGGGAAAACATCTCACACTCTGAGGGTTATAAATACAGTAATAAATAATACTCTTGTGTTGCCTATCTCTGCTCCTTCTTTATTCTGTATGATTGACTTGTGCCTCTTTCAGCAAAGCTATAATATGGGAGAATTGTATCTATAGTACTTTATCCTTTCCAAATGAAACCAGATATTGAAAAAGAGTTGAAGCTTCTCATCAAAATGAGGAGTGGAAAGCAACCATGCTGAGTGTCTAATGCGGGTAGGCGTATCAGATTAAACCATGAAATTTTCTTTTATCTTTAAAATATTTTATGGTCATTAAAACACCCACCAAAAAGCTGCTAGCACTATCCTCCATGAATGAGAATTACCTCATCTCCCAAACATGCAAAGCTAGGATTATATTGGAATGGAAAATATTTATGGCTGCTCCAACAGCAGAGCGAAAGAAGAGTCCCACAGCTTCTTCTTCAGACACAAGTACTACAACTGAGGTTAACGTGGTCATTGTGAGCAGTTGTTTTCAAAATATGTTCCATGAAAGAACTTGTTAAAGGATGACCATTTGTCAGTTGCTCTGGGGAGACCAAAGGAAGAGAATGCCCAGCTGGGGTTTTTTGGCCTTCAATTGTCATGACCTTCTCAGAAAAATCTTGAAGTGGAAAACAAAACCAGGATAAAGTCCATTGGGTGTAATCCTGAAGACTGAGGACCTCACACAGATGCCATTACTGTTCTAATTCTGTGGGTCTGGATCTCTACTCTGACAAAGCTCCAAGCCTTCAGTGGTACCACATTGAGAGTCAAAGAAGGGAAAGGGCTTTATGAATACATTGAAAATTAAGAGGTACTGTACTTCTAAGTAAACATGTATCCTGATTCTGGATAATTTTAACCCACTAGATATAAATCAAGAAACATGCTGTTACCCACCAGGTATTAAAACAGCAATTGCACACAGTTTTTTCTATTTTCCGAACTTTGATCCTGACTTCCTGACAACGAAGCAGTGGAAGTGATGTGCCGGTGCCTGGAGGCTGTTGGGGCCTGGATGGGTGTCAACAAACTCAAACACAACCCAGACAAGACGGAGTGGCTGTGGGTCTTGCCTCCCAAGGACAATTCCATCTGTCCGTCCATTACCCTGGGGGGGGGGACTACTGATCCCCTCAGAGAGGGTTCGCAACTTGGGTGTCCTCCTCGATCCACAGCTGACATTAAAACATCATATTTCGGCTGTGGCGAGGAGGGCGTTTGCCCAGGTTCACCTGGTGCACCAGTTGCGGCCCTATTTGGACAGGGAGTCATTGCTCACAGTCGCTCATGCCCTCATCACCTCGAGGTTTGATTACTGCAACACTCTCTACATGGGGCTACCTTTGAAAAGTGTTCGGAAACTTCAGATCGTGCAGAACACAGCCGCGAGAGCCATCGTGGGGCTTCCAAGATTCGCCCACGTTTCTTCAACACTCCAGGGCTTGCATTGGCTGCCGATCAATTTCCGGTCACAATTCAAAGTGTTGGTCATGACCTTTAAAGCCCTATATGGCATTGGACCAGATTACCTCCAGAACCGCCTGCTACCACACGAATCCCAGCGACTGATAAGGTCCCACAGAGTTGGCCTTCTCCGGGTCCCGTCGACTAAACAATGTCGTTTGGCGGGCCCCAGGGGAAGAGCCTTCTCTGTGGCGGCCCTGGCCCTCTGGAACCAACTCCCTCTGGAGATTAGAACTGCCCCCACCCTCCCTGTCTTTTGTAAACTACTCAAGACTCACTTATACCGCCAGGCATGGGGGAGTTGAAATATTCCTTCCCCCTAGGCCATTACAATTTATGCATGGCATGTTTGTGCGTATGTTTGGTTTTATAATAAGGGTTTTTAGTTGTTTTAGTATTGGATTGTTACATGCTGTTTTTATCATTGTTGTTAGCCGCCCCAAGTCTACGGAGAGGGGTGGCATACAAATCCAATAAATAATAATAATAATAATAATAATAATAATAATAATAATAATAATAATAATAACTTGTCTTGCTGCTGGCTAAGTACCCTTTGAAGGAAATCCATAAGAATACCTTGTGAGGAAACTTGAAATAAAGTGTTCTTGTTTCAATATATAGAAGAAAGTTTCATATGAAATCCAAAGCAATTCTTTCAAATCTCTTTTCAAAGTATGCACAGTTTTTCAGTTCAATCCTTCAGTTTTGACATCCCTGCTTTGTTTAAACCCTGGACCACATCTTGACCACATCTTTTTCCTACTAATTCTTGTGATGTGTGGGTTTAGATGATTCAGTTGTGGAACATCTGTCTGTACTTTTGTTTGAAAATTTAGTCCTGGAAATCTGAGAAAGCAACTGTCCATAAGCTGAGCTGGAACAGAATGAACTGTCCTTAGATGAGATGTTTCTGATAAAACAACTGAGGAAAAAAAGACTGGGAGAAAAAAAGCTTTGTTAAAATTTGAGGGAATAATATCTCTGTTTTCAGTAGATTGGCCTTAATATAATCCTTTTTTACTGAAGAACTTGAGGTGAATAATATTCCTGTTTTCTTTGTGGCTTACCTAAAAAAGGATAACCTGGAATTCATGTCCTTGTCACCTTCTAGCCTGGTCTACTGTAATTCATTCTATATGGGCTGCTCTGAAAGACCATCTCAACAATTCATCTGGTGCAGAATGTGGTTAATAATAATAATAATAAAAACAACAACAACAACAACAATAATAATAATAATTCTGTAAAGAAACAGATGAAACAATCGATCACATACTCAGCTGCTGCAAAAAGATCACACAGACTGACTACAAGTACAGTGATCCCTCGAGTTTCGCGATCTCGAGTATTGTGAAATGCTATATCGCGAGTTTTCAACCCGGAAGTAAACAACACCATCTGCGCATGCGTGCCTTTTTTTCTATGGCCACGCATGCGTAGATGGTGGAGTTTCCCGCCGGGCAGATAAGCTGCTGGGCGGCTTCCCTGGGTCTTCCCCCTCTTGCCCCGGTAAGACCCCAGCGGCGGCGCGAGCAATGGCGTGGGCGGGCGGCACGCGCGGGGACACCCCAGCTCCGCTTCCCAGCTGGGAAGCAGCCCCAGCAATGGCGTGGGCGGGCGGGTGGTGCGCGCGCGCTTGGGGAAACCCCAGCTCTGCTTCCCAGCTGGGAAGCCGCCCCAGCAACGCGCGCGCGCTTGGGGACACCCCAGCTCCACTTCCCAGCTGGGAAGCCGCCCCAGCAACGCGCGCGCGCTTGGGGACACCCCAGCTCCGCTTCCCAGCTGGGAAGCCGCCCCAGCAACGCACGCGCGCTTGGGGACATCCCAGCTCCGCTTCCCAGCTGGGAAGCGGCCCCAGCAACGGCGTGGGCGGGCGGCACACACGCGGGGAAACCCCAGGCGCAAGCAACGGGGTGGGCGGGCGAAGGGCGGGCGGCGGTGGAAGTAAAAACACCATCTGCGCATGCACAGATGGTGTTTTTACTTCCGCACCGCTACTTCGCGAAAAATCGATCATCGCGAGGGATCCTGGAACGGAACCCTCGCGATGATCGAGGGACCACTGTATAGACATGATGCTGTGGCACAGATGATCCCCTGGAACTTGTGCCGGAACTACCATTTACCAGTGGCAAAGAACTGGTGGGATCATAAGCCCGAAAAAATGGTCGAAACTACTGTGGGACTTCTGACTTCAGACTGACCGAATTCTGAAGCATAACACACCAGACATCCTGATTGTGCAGAAAAAGAAAGTATGAATCATCGACATCGCAATCCCAGGGGACAGCAGAATTGAGGAGAAGCAGCTAGAAAAATTAGTGAAATACGAAGATCTAAAAATCGAGCTGCAACGACTCTGGCATAAGCCAGAGAAAGTGGTCCCAGTGGTACTTGGCACATTGGGCGCAGTGCCAAAGGATCTCAGCGGACATTTGAAAACCATTGGAATTGACAAAATCTCCATCTGCCATTTGCAAAAGGCCACTTTACTGGGATCGGCAAACATAATTCGCCGCTACATCACACAGTCCTAGGTGCTTGGGAAGCGCCCGACTGGTGATGAAATACGAAATCCAACATAGTGATCTCGTTTGCTGTGTTGTATTGACATAATAATAATAATAATAATAATAATAATAATAATAATAATAATAATAATAATAATAGTAATAATATTTCCGGTGGAAACAGAGCTTTGCTAAGAAGCTGAGGAACAGGTCTCTGTTCCCAAGGCTTCTATTTTCCTGCGAGGGACCTTTTGTAGGTGTGATCGATCTTGGAGGGACTAGTTGATGGAGGGGAATTTCTGGAGTCCATGAGGCAATCCGCTAGGAACATTGTTAGCACCTAGTTAGTGCTAAAAAGAAACATCAGTAGAGCAATGAAAAAAAGCTTGCAAAGACTTAGGTCTTGGAAAACATTCATTGCTCTACTGATGTTTCTTTTTAGCACTAACTAGGTGCTAACAATGTTCCTAGCTTGCAAAATCTTTCATTGTTACTCCCTCCAAAGAAGATATTTTTCAGCCTCACTAGGGGATAAAAGAATGTGCTGGAGCTGAACCGACTAAGGATGCTTGCCAAATGAATATCTGGTAGGCAGATCCCCCCCCCTATTTTTTCCCTATTTTCCTCTCCCAAAACTAAGTTGTGTTGTCAGCTCTCTCATTTTTATTTCCTTTATTGTTGTTGTTGTATCAGGGACACTAACACAACAACATCTTTTGACTACATTGTGGGGGGAACTGAATAAATAAGGGGTTTTTTTCTTTATAAAGTTCCAGGTTGGCTGACAAACACGCTACTTAACTAAGTACAAATACTGATAGTCACGGACAACATTGTGCTAACTTTTCATAATATCTCTATGGGCTTTTGCTCCTTTACTAAGTTTCAGGGGTATCAAAACAGCTGAGCTAAGATCCAGTTAAACAGCAGAGTTTCCAAACTGTGCTACCAATTTGCTAAGCTCATTTGGAAGGAAAATGAAATAAAAAGGGAGCAGTGGCTCAGGGATTAAACTCTGAAGCAATAGGGACTCGACCAGGAATAGATCAGCAGGAAATTAAAAAAAGAAAGAAGCAGAAATAAAAATTCTAAGGAGTAGGAACTGGACAAAGTAGCAATTTGGGGACAGATGATGTTCCCCCTTAGCAAACTGGAATTTCCAGAGGAATTAATACAGAAGCCAACATCAGATAAGTGAACAAGATAATATGTTTTATTAATGTTCATTTGGGAAAGAATGTACTTTTAAAAAACATATTGTATCAATTTCTCAGCAGAAACTTTAAAATGACAAATCTGACCTGAATTTCTACGGTTTTGAGTGTGTTCAGTTCTAGATTGTTCTGGTCACACCACAAGGATAGTTGTTCAACTTATTGGTACCAATATCATGTATGTATATAAACAGTGCTATTTCTTGTATAATACCAATACGTACTTGATAAAATAAATAAATAAAATAATAAATAAAAGGCTCCCTTGAGACAACAAGCCTTCCAAATTGTTGGGTGGTGAGAATCATACACAAGGAAACAAACTGAATTGAAAAGTTATAAGCTGCACTCCAAATACAGCTCCTGAGAAATGCAGGAAGCATTTCTTCTTCCAAATTAACACTGTTGTATCCTGGAATGGCTACCTTGTAACGCTGTAAATAGTTTGTTCCTCTTTTCCAGCGCTGTCTGAGCCCAAGCAGGAAGTCGCTCCTGATTGGCTCAGACGCGGCCGGCTCTCGCTTTGGCGGGAACCGCAAAAGTATAAAAGAAGCGGTTTCTCCCTGCAGAGCCAGTCGGTACTCGCTGAACTGTCACTTTACCTTGCTGAGCTGTCACTTGTTCTCTGAGCTGAATAAAAGTACCGATTGCTCAAAACCCTGTCTCTGGGTCTACTTCACTGGCGACGAACGAACGGAAGAACTTCGCGTGCAACATGGACAAAATCCAGATCGGCCAGGCTCCAGAACTCTTCGATTCCGAGAAAATGACATGGGACGAGTACATGGCCACCTTCGAGATATTCCTCGAGGCGGCGGGAATGCAGGACGCCGGAGCCGATCGCAGACGGGCTATTTTTCTCAACTACTGCGGCGCAGAGATCCGTAGACTTGCCCAAACTCTCACCGAGCCAGAACAAGCAAGAGCCACAGCGTGGGACGTCCTTCAACAGAAACTAGCGAGCCATTTTAAACCAACCAGACCAGCCATGGTTTACCGGCATCAATTTCACATGATGGCTCAGAGAGAAACCGAGTCAATCAGCCAATTCACAACGCGGCTTCGAACGGTACTTGCTCAATGCAAGTTTCAAGACCCGGAAGCTCGCCTTACCGACGCCTTGGTTTTCGGCATGAAGAGCAACTCGGTGAGAAACAAACTCCTCACCGAAGAAGAGCCGACGCTACAAACCGTAATTAAATTAGCACAAACCGCGGAAGCAGCCGACGCAGCGGCAAGAGAATTAAAGGAGCACGGAAGGCGAGAAATCATTGCCAAAATCAACGCCGAGTCTCCCAGCGCCGAGGGAACAGACGACCTCAGCCAGCCGACTAGAAACGGGGACAACTGCCTCCTCCTGCAAGACCAGCCGAGACATCCTAGAGCTACTCACCCAGCCCCCTGCGCGGGCTGCCGGGGAAATCACCAGCGCCATCGATGCCCCTTCCGAGACGCTACTTGCCACCGTTGCAACCGGAGAGGCCACATCGCCATCGCATGCAGAGCAACGGCACCAGAAGAAACGTTTGCCACACAACAATACCAGCGACCTCAAAACCAACCCCCCCAATCGCGAGAAAGGAGACCGTTCCGCAGCTCGGGTCAAAGGAACTACTCAAGCGCTAACCGCGACTACAATAGAGGTAACTCTAAATTTTCCGTGAATAACACGGCAACCAAAAAGGGGGCTAAAATTGTTATCTCATTGTTACTAAATAACCAGCCTTGCTCAATGGAGCTGGATACGGGCTCGAGATATACCATCATGCCCTGGGAAAAATTTAAACTATACATGCCTAATGTGTCTAAGGCTGACTTAACTCAAACCTCATTGGTGATCAGAGACTTCCAAGGGGGGGTAATCTCGGTCCTGGGAACAGCAAATGTACCTATTGCCTTTAAGAATGTGAAATGTACCCTTCCCATGCTTATTGTGACGGGGGCCAAACACTCCCTGCTGGGTCTAGCGTGGATGGAACCGTTGGGGATCGAAATTTCGGGTGTGTGTAATGTAAACTGTGATAATATGCCTAACTTTGTGAAAGAGTTCCCTGAAGTGTTCAGCCCCACCTTGGGATTGTATAAGGGACCCCCTATATCTTTCTCTATCGACCCCAAGGTCCCACCGGTCAGACTGAAACCTCGCAGGGTTCCCCTTCCGCTTCTCCCCAAGCTGGACATGCAGCTGGACAAACTCATTAGTCAAGGTATTTTGGTCCCTGTGGAACAGGGGCCATGGGAAACTCCCATAGTGACACCATTGAAGCCAGATGGCTCTTTAAGAGTTTGCGCTGATTACAAATCAACCTTGAATAAGGCACTCCAACACCACCCCTACCCCATCCCGGTCGTGCAACAACTCTTACACTCCCTGGGGGAGGGAAAAAGGTTCGCAAAGATCGACCTGGCCCAGGCTTACCAGCAGCTTCCGGTCGATGAACAAACAGCAAACGCCCAAACGATTGTAACACACAGGGGGGCTTTCAAATGCACGAGGTTACAGTTTGGGGTAAGCATAGCCCCAGGAATATTCCAGAGCATCATGGAACGCCTATTGTCAGGGGTAAATGGGGCAATTCCATATTTTGATGACATCTTAATTGCAGGGGAAAACCAGGGACAAGTGAACAAAAGAATAAGGGAAGTACTTAAGAGGCTACAGGACAAAGGGTTACGAATCAAGCCTGATAAATGTGTCTGGGGAACTGACAGTGTTGAATTCCTTGGGTATAAGATAGATAAGGAAGGTATCCACCCCACAACAGAGAAGCTGAGAGCAATTAGAGAAGCCCCAGAGCCACAAGATAAGAATGAGTTGCAGGCATTTTTGGGCCTCCTTAATTTTTATTCCGTTTTTTTAAAGCAGAAGGCAACAGTAGCAGAGCCTCTCCATCGTTTACTCCAGAAGGAAGCCCGCTGGACATGGGGGAAAACTGAACGTGAAGCCTTTTCTCAAATAAAAAATTTAATAACTTCTAAAAGTGTAGTAGTCCAATATAGTGCTTCACTACCCATTAGGCTCACGTGCGACGCTTCGCCGTACGGCATAGGAGGAGTCTTAGCTCACGTTCTACCGAATAAGACAGAGGCCCCAATAGCATTCTTTTCAAGAACCATGACCAGCACAGAGAGGAATTATAGCCAGTTAGACAAGGAGGCTCTAGCATTAGTGGCAGGGGTAAAGAAGTTTCACAATTACATTTTTGGGAGAAGCTTTGAGCTAGTCACTGACCACAAACCCCTACTAGGCCTGCTAGCCCCCAACAAGCCCACTCCACCTTTTATGTCTCCAAGACTAATCAGATGGGCCCTTTTCCTCTCAGGGTATCAGTATGAGCTCACCCACAAGGGGGGGAAGGAAATCAATCATGCAGACGGCCTCAGCAGATGCCCCATAGCAGACTTGGTAGAAGACCCTGTTCCTGCCACAGATGTGCTAATGATAGAACTCGAGGAAAACCCACTAACCACAGCAAAAGAGGTAGCTGCACACACGCAGCAAGACCAAATCCTTAAACAAGTGGTGAACTGTGTTCTAAAGGGATGGCAAAATGATATTGTTAAACCTGAATTGTGTGATTTTAAGAACAAAAGGCTTGAATTATCATATGTAAAAGGTTGTTTGCTGTGGGGGGATAGAGTGATCATCCCCAAACGCCTAAGGGAAAAGGTACTCAAAATGTTACACGTGGGCCATCCTGGGATTGTCAGGATGAAGAGCCTAGCAAGGGGGCATTTATGGTGGCCAGGGCTTGATGCTGATATTGAAAGTTGGGTTTCAAAGTGTGACCCGTGCCAAGAGTCTAGGCCCAGTCCCCCCAAAACAACTCCGGCTGAGTGGGAACAGCCTGCTGGCCCTTGGTCTAGGATCCACATTGATTTTGCTGGCCCAGTGGGGTCTCAGTACTTCCTAATAGTGGTTGATGCTTTCTCCAAATGGTTGGAAATAATAGCAATGAACAACATAACCACAAGTGCCACTATCAAGGTATTGAGCAGACTGTTTGCATCCCATGGTTGCCCTGATCTATTAGTGTCTGACAATGGACCACAACTAACAGCCAGGCAATTCGAATTATTCCTAGATGGCCTAGGGGTCAGACATGCCCTCATCTCGCCTTACTCGCCCTGGGCTAACGGGTTGGCAGAACGTTACGTAAGGGTGGCAAAGGAGGCATTGCACAGGTCAGGCCCTGGAGATGTGCAACAGAACTTGGACCAATTCTTATTAACCCAGCACATTACCCCTAACTCGCACACACATGTAAGCCCTGCAGAGTTATTGATGGGGAGAAAGTTGAGGTCACCATTAGACAGGTTAAACCCAAGGTTCTGTGTGAATAATAACCAAATGTGCATGAAACCAGAAAGAGAAATGTATTTGGGTCAAAATGTATATGTAAAATGCTTTGATGGAAATGTAAACTGGATGAAGGGAATTATTGTTAAGCAAAACGCACCCAAGACTTATATTGTTAAACTGGAGGATGGTCGTTTGTGGAAACGACACATAGACCACATTCGGAAACGAACTGAAAACCAATTGCAACAACCCGCTGACTCGGACTCTCCCCCTTCAACAGACTTTTGTACATTGCCCGAACTAAGAAACACGCAAAGAGACTTATCGGGCCAGGGGGAACCATCCAGCGACGCCGAGCCATCCTCGTCCTCCGAGGCCTTCGTTGGGCCCGCCAGGCCAAGTCCGCCGCACCGGGAGAGCAGCGGCGAGCCATCCTCCACAGTCAGTGGCGAAGGAGAAAATGGACTGCGCAGGTCAGCGCGAGAGCCTCGAAGGCCTCACCGATTGGACGACTTCGTCACGTGGCTGTCTTGATGGATGAGTCCAACTATGAGGGGAGGGGTGTTGTATCCTGGAATGGCTACCTTGTAACGCTGTAAATAGTTTGTTCCTCTTTTCCAGCGCTGTCTGAGCCCAAGCAGGAAGTCGCTCCTGATTGGCTCAGACGCGGCCGGCTCTCGCTTTGGCGGGAACCGCAAAAGTATAAAAGAAGCGGTTTCTCCCTGCAGAGCCAGTCGGTACTCGCTGAACTGTCACTTTACCTTGCTGAGCTGTCACTTGTTCTCTGAGCTGAATAAAAGTACCGATTGCTCAAAACCCTGTCTCTGGGTCTACTTCAAACACATTTTTAAGGCATTTCCAGATCAAAAAATTAAGACAGTCAAAAGGAAATCCACTCAGTTCATTCTATTTGACTCTAAAATTCATTGGACAACCTTGCACAAGAGCGTAAGTTGTCTGCTTTAGCAGAAAAATTTAGCTTCTGTTATGGAATCACACCTGTTCATTGTTCTGGGTTGTATTTTAATCTGAAATAATTTTGATTTAGGCCAGGGATTCATAAATACACTGGCACTGATTTTTCTGCTATATTTTTTCCAGTGCCTGATGAATACAGGGCAGCTGTACTAAAGTTATTACATAAATAAAAGTCTGCTGAAAGTTGCTCATTTTTCTTCCTTTAAAATGAACCCACACTTGGCTATTTTGGTTGTTCTCTCTTCCAACTATTTATAATATGATTAATTAGAATTAAGCAGAGCAGGATTATTACTTTACAGTTTACATGCCCTATTTTTGTAATTCTGTATTTTCTAATGCGGGAGGATTTTTTTCCAGAATTATTTTGAATAAAATTGATTTGTATACAGTTTTCTTAATTATCGTTTGCTTGGTCTTCTCTCTTCAGACCTCTTCCCAACTTATGCTGTACTTGTAAATATCATTTGTCATTCACCCCTAGGAAAACCTTATGTGAATCTAGATTTTGGTACATGTTTTTCTCATTTATGAAAAGATATTATGTTTTTCAGTTTTACTTACACTTCTGTCTTCTCAAGAATCCAAGATCCATCCTGACTTCTACCAATTACAAACTTGATCACAGAGAACAAGGATACTGAAATGTGATGGTATAATGCATTGATTTTGATGAAAGTCTGATAGATTGGCCATCTTCTAACAAACTTCATATTGAAGGCAGAATAAGTTGTATGACTCTACTAAATCATCTTTGAGTCATCAATGTCTAAATCCTGTTGTGGTTAGCTCTGGCCAAACTCCTGCCTCAAGGACTGTGGATGTGAGGGAGACATCCACATGCTGCAGGTCTGTTTTGCCCCCCCACTCCCGGTGGAATCTGCTGATGAAGGCTCCTCTGACCAAGAAGACATGAGTGACAGGGAAGAGGAGAATGTGGCAGATAGCTCAGAAGGAGATCAATTATCTAGCTCCTCCTTGGATTCGGAACAAGAGTTAATGATACAGCCACGCATGCGGAGAGCGATGCGTAGGCAGCAACAACTGAGAGATTATTATCAAAGAAAATGAGGCCACCTGTGGTTGGGTGGGGCTGTGGTAATTAGTAAGGCTGCTATAAATAGCAGCCTGTGGGTTTGGCCATTGTGCAGGATTATCTGATCGTTGTGTTTCGTGACTGCTTTACTGACTTTGACTTTTTGTGTGCTAATTTTCCCCCGCTTTGAAACTAAACCAGAGCAAAGTGTGTTTCACTTTGTGAAAGAAGAAGGACTGTGAATTACCTCACAGCTGCAAGCTAAGTATCTCAGAACTGATAAGGACTTGTACAAATTACCAGTTTGTTTGGAGACAGTGCTCTTTGCTATACCAAAAGAGGGCTTAGTTTAAGTGAATTTTCATTATAAAGAACATTGTTTTGAATTTTCAAACGTGTGTGTATCTGAAATTTGTACCTGTGAATTTTTGGGAGGAGTCTACCAGAGAGCCTGACAGAACAAATCCTAGACTAGGCAAAAGATAATGTAATTCACAGTTTTAACAGTTGGGAAAAATCAATCGGTTTGTGTCTTTATTTTATAAGGCCAAAATATAAATATGGCGGAGGCAATGTGGAAGAGGTATAAACTACAGCAAATGAGATACATCCTTCAATTTTAGCCTTATTTCCAAGAACCAGTTCCTACAAGGAACTTCTTTATATGTAAGTGGCTGAAATCCATGCATTCAAAGGCCGGAAATTCCTTGGCAATCCAAATATGAAAGGATTACTCTTTAAAATACTAGGAAACGATGCCAGTTAGCATCAAGGCAAATGGAACAAAAACTGGGTAATGCAGTGATCTTCATTGCTACACATAGGCACAATTCTAATTTTAAAGCAGTTCCAATTAGCTAAATTATTCTGACATCCAGGTCTAGGCCACAGGGTTTATTGAAAATAATAATAGTTCTGTTGGTAGTTCTGGAGTAAACCCACACTATTCACTGAAAACATTAATCATGAATTTTAATTTTACTGTTGGGGGTTGAAGTCCAATTATCTTAAAGGTGTTGAGGTTGACAAACACGACTTTAAAGGCAACAGTTTTTGGAAAAGGTATTGATGCTTGAAAAAATCAAAAGCAGTAAGAAAAGAGGCTGGCAGGCAATATATTGACTGGATCTTATAATTCATGACACAAGCAGATGCCCACTAAGAATCAAGAAGTAATAGTAATAAGACAATCCTGACAAAGATTTTGGATAACCATCTGTCTGAAGTATTTACTTTTTTATTTATTTATTTATTTTGTCAAACAATTATAGGGTGGTAATTTGTACAAATAAAACATTAGATAAGTAATGATAAAAAGTAACAAAGAAGACAATAGGACAGGGATAGTAGGCACAATAGTGTGCTTATGCACACCCCTTACAGACCTCTTAGAAA
This sequence comes from Erythrolamprus reginae, assembly GCF_031021105.1. Taxonomy (NCBI): domain Eukaryota; kingdom Metazoa; phylum Chordata; class Lepidosauria; order Squamata; family Dipsadidae; genus Erythrolamprus; species Erythrolamprus reginae. Next base: position 22,665,613 of record NC_091954.1, read on the forward strand.
GGAGGAGAGGTCAATTGTAGATAGTCCAAGGTTAAAGGTTTTGGAGTTAGGAGTAGAAACCACAGAGTCAAGTAGTGCATTCCAGGCGTTGATTACTCTGTTCCTGAAGTCATATTTTTTGTAGTCAAGTTTGGAGCGGTTGACATTTAGTTTAAATTGATTTCGTGTTCGTGTGTGGTTGCGGTTGAAGGTGAAGTAGTCGTTAACAGGTAGGGCATTTTGGTATATGATTTTATGAACTATGGTTAAGTCGGAACGGAGACGACGGAGTTGTAAATTATCTAATCCAAGAATTTCAAGTCTGGCGGAGTGAGGTATTTTGTTGTGAGAAGAGGAGTGAAGGACTATTCCTGTGAAATATTTCTGGACTCTCTCAATTGTGTTTGTCAGATATGCAATGTAGGTTCCATACAGGTGAGTTGTATTCTAGGATAGGCCTGACAAATGTTTTGTAAACTCTTGTTAGCAGTTCAAAAGAAGAAGCTGCGAAGGGTTAGGTTAACAACTCTTAAAGCCTTTTTGGCAATAATTAATAATTAAATAATTTTATAATGAAATATATTATATATTACATCATAATAAAATACAATCATGTTATGTCTAATCCTTCTTTTCAATAGACTAGCCACACCTAATTCTTTCATATTCCTTCATATTAGAATTCTTCTCTTCTTCTTAAGAATATTCTTAAGAATATTACATTTTCTTACATTCTTCATATAAGAGATACTTCATATTTCTTCACTCAAGAAACCAAAGCAAAAGCTAGCATGCAAAACCCTTTCAAGTGGTTTAGCTGAGAAAAATCTTAGTTGGAGATTACTCAGCATTTTCCCAGGGAAGACTGATATGAGCTTGTAGTGGTTAAAAACCAAGGTTGATGGAGACACATAATCCCCCCCTTTCCTTCCTTTCTCTTCCCGTTATAATTTAAGCAACATGTTTACAGATTGGTCCTCTCCCCCTTCTTGTGGTTTTTGCTATCAGAAGATATGTAATACAATATGGAGAGCTGACTAAGCTTCAGGCAAAGAGACGTTTTATGTGGCTCCGACTGGCTTGGCCAAAGCTTCTTTCTATCCACTAAGTCAAGATTGGGAATAGCAATATAAGCACTCCAGCTTTCAGGAAACTGTTTACGGTAAAGCAGGGACATGACTTGCTAAGGTCATGTTTTCACTAGAGAAAAATGTACGTTTAAACAAGCTGCTTATTAAACTGACATACTGAATTACAATTCCACAGGAAATTCTCGCAAAAATGCCAAATCTTTGGGGGCTTCTTCCTAGAAGTGCATAACTTTATTTATTTATTTATTAGATTTGTATGCCACCCCTCTCCGGAGACTCAGAGTGGCTCACAACAACAGAACAATACAAATCCAATAGTTAAAAACAATTTAAAACCCTTAATATAAAAAACAATCATACGTCTCATACAAACCATACGTAAAGCGGAAACTTCTAAAGAAAGTAGATCAAACTTAAAAAGTTTATGCCCAATTTATTTACACACACACACACACACATACACACACACACACACACCAGAAGGCGGGATTCAGCAGATTCTGACCAGTTCTAGAGATCCGGTAAATACCATCTCTGACTGCCCCAACCCACATCTATTCTCTGCCTCCTTAATCCTGGCTGATCTGGAGGAAATGGGGATTCGGGAGTAACCTTCCCTTGGAGTGGGAAGAGAATGGAGATTTTACAGTATCCTTCCCACACTCACCAAGCAATGCCTACAGAACCGGTAATTTAAAAAATTGAATTATTGTACACCATTAACAAACACGTACACACACAGAGTACCATGGGGATTCTTAAGGAATTGTTTGAAGCTTTTAGAAAAATGTAAACATTTTTTTTCAATTGCAAGAGTTGTGATTTTATTAATAGCAACAACAACAACAACAGGTTTGGGCCAGCCACGTGCCATAGGTTCGCCCTCACTGTCCTAGAACCAGGGCCACCATTAGGAATTTTGGGGCCCCATACAGCCTAAGTGTCTGCCCCCCCCCCCCGCCATTTTAAAACAATTTTAAGTCGCCAAGCCACTCCATCCCCCGGAGATCATTTCCCGCTTCACGCCAAGCGAGGCGGTCCCATAGGCCAGTGTTTCCCAACCTTGCCAACTTGAAGATATCTGGACTTTAACTCCCAGAATTCCCCAGCCAGCGAATGCTGGCTGGGGAATTCTGCGAGTTGAAGTCCAGATATCTTCAAGTTGGCAAGGTTGGGAAGCACTGCCATAGGCTATTTCAGGAACTGGGTTAAGCCGATTGTGTGGACTCGTCCAGGAGAAAGAAAGAAGCGGGAGTGACAAGGGAAAGAAAGATCCTCCTGGCATCGGTCAGGCGGAGCGAAGCTTATTTACGGCTCCTTGGCACTTCTCCCTTCTTGTTGACAAAACCATGTGCTTTCTAGCGAGGGCAGGGGGGAGGGGGATCCCACACCCGGCAGCCACCGGCGAGGAGCTGGAAAGGACGAGGGGAGAGAAAAAGCAGGGTACCAGCAGTCGGGCGGGTGTCTTGAGGGGGCACTCCCATCTGGAAGGAAGGGAAGAAAGGCGAGGGTGAGCTATGAAGGAAGGAGGGAGGGTGGAAGGAAGGAAGGAAGGAAGGAATGGTAAAAGGGGCGATCAAGAGAGGAATGGGTGAATGAATGGACGGAGGGTGGGAAGGAAGGAAGGAAAGAGGGAAGGTACAGGAACAGAGGAAGGGTGCAAAGAAAGCAAGGAAAGGTGTGAAAGGGGAGAGTAAGAGAGGAAGGAGTGAAAGAAGGGAGGAAGGGAGGAAAGAAGGGAGGAAGGAGAAGGAAAGCAAGAAATGGAGGGAGGGAAGGAAAGAAAGAAAGAAAGGGGGAAGGGACAGGAACAGAGGAAGGAAGGAAGGAAACTTATGAAAGGGGAGAGTAAGAGAGGAAGGACTGAAGGAAGGAAGGGAGGGAAGAAGGTAGGAAGGAGAAAGAAAAGAAGAAATAGAGGAAGGGAAGGTAAAAGAGAGAAAGAAAAAGAGCAAGAAAGAAAGAAAGAAAGAGAATGAAAGAGAAATAAAAAGAGAGAGGGGGAATGGAAGAAATGGAAGGAGGGAAGGAAGGAGAGAAAGAAAGAGGAAGAAAGAAAGCAAGAGAAAGAAAAAAGAATGAAAGAGAAAGAGAGAAAGAAAGAAAAAGAAACGAAAGAAAGAAGGAAAGAAAGAGGAAAGAAAGAGAATGAAAGAGAAAGAAAAAGAGAGGGGGAATGAAAGAAATGGAAAGAGGGAAGGAAGGAGAGAAAGCAAGATAAAGAAAAAAGAATGAAAGAGCAAGAGAGAAATAGAGAAAGAAAGAAAAAGCAACGAAAGAAATTGTGATTTTTACTATGCCGGCTCCTTCCCTCCCCCGCTCCCCACAAACCACCTACCCCTCTACCGCAAGAGGGAAGCGCCCGAGGCACCGGGTTCTTCCCTTTCTCCCTCGCCCGCATCCTTGCCACGGTGACTCACCAGGAGAAGGCTGGAGACCCACGCGGCTCCTCGGGGGGCATTGCGGAAGGCGGCAGCGGAAGCCCCCATGCCCGGCAGGGGATGATTGGCAAGGGACGCCTCGGGGAAGGAGGGCAGGGCGGGAAGGGAATGAGGGGGCTGGCGGGGATTTAGGAAAGGGGAGCCCACCGGGCACGAGGGAACGCTGGCCGCGCGGGGCTCCGGGGCCAGCCTTGCAGCTCCTCGGCGGGAGAAGCCGAAAGCCACCTTGCGAGGACTGGGCTTAGCAGGAGAAGCGGCCAGCTTCCCATAGCGATGGGGAGCTTGGCTTCTGGAGGGCCGAGCTCCTTCCGCGGCTGCCATCAGGGCTCCCTGCCTATCTGCCGCCCTCCCTGCCTTCTTTCCTCGTGGGGATGGGAAGAAGGTGGGGGCCGCGGTCGGAGAAGCTCCGCAGAGGCAGAGTTCGTCGCAATCCGGGTTGGAGAGTTTTTGGCGGGCGCCGGGCCCCCCTATTATTCAATTTGGCTGGGCCCGTGACGCCACTCCCGGTAGTACCGGTCTATCGGCGGCCCTGCCTAGAACTACAGACCCATAATCCCATTTTAGGTATTCTCACATTTTTATCTGTCTTTTATTTCCAGGGTAGATTCCTAATTTTGTTTCTCAATGCCATAGAATGAAAAGTAGTTGCTTAGTATACTCATTTTAATAAATATCAAGAAATCTGAAAGTAATTAGAAGACAATGTTGATAGGAATGTATATATGATGTAGATTCATCTGTAAATATGATTATGTACTTTTAAAAAAATGGAAAAATTTAATAAATATATATGGGGGGGGAAGAAAAGTAGTTGCTTAGTTTGCTGGAAGTGGAATTTTTGTGGGAAGAGGTAAAGTCAGGTGTTAGATAGTGGGGGGAAATAATTGTGGAAGGATTAAAATTTTATTTTATTTTATTTATTTTATTTTATTTATTGTTAGGGTTGAAAGGGACCATGCAGGTCATCAAGTCCAACCCTCTGCCTGAACAGGCATCTTAAAGCACCCCAGCCAAGTGGCAGTCCAATCTCCTCTTGAAAGTGTCCAGAGTTGGGTAGTTCACAACCTCCGCAGGCAGGTTGTTCCACTGGTTGATCGCTCTGACTGTCAGGAAGTTCTTCCTTACTTCTAGGTTGAATCTTTCCTTGGTCAGCTTCCAGCCATTGCTACTCGTTCGGCCCTCTGGTGCTCTGGAGAATAGAGTGCCCCCCTCCTCTCTGTGGCAACCCCTCATATACCTGTATACAACTATCATGTCCCTTCTGGCCCTCCTTTTCTCTAGGCTATCCATGCCCAGTTCCCGCAATCTCTCTTCATAAGTCTTGGTTTCAAGTCCCCTAATCATTTTGTTTGCTCTTTTCTGCATCTTCTCCAGAGTTTCAGTGTTTCAGTGACCAAAAGGGCCTGCGAGGGAAAAAGAACTAATGAAATTCAGAAGAACAATAACATGCACCACTTGATATTATCTTTAAGTATTTAAAATCCTGGCTCCAAAGACATTTCTTAATTAACATATTCCTTTGCTCTTTCAATGCAACCCAGATGGCTCTCCTGCGGTTTTGGCCACCAAAACCGAGTTTCATGTGCAGTGGAATATCACAGAAATAAAATATGGAAATTATTTTGGAAGATCATTCTCCCTCCCATTCCCATGTCCACAATATTTGAGTGGCTGTGGGCCAACCTTTGTATTCTGAGGAATGATTGAATGTTTCATTTCAGACCGCTTCTTAAAGCCAAAGTTAGGTTTTAGATTGTAGGCTTAAGTCTCTTCTTGATCTGATATTTGACTACTTGGCAAAGGGAATGACACAGCATATGTCCTGCCTTAGCTGCCAAAAACAGAAGCCCGAGTATTTTTTATTTATTTATTTTTATTTATTTATTTATTTTATTTTTTTATTTGTCAAACAATTATAGGGTGATAATTTGTACATATAAAACATTATATAAGTAATGATAAAAAGTAGACAATAGGACAGAGACGGTAGGGACAGTGGTGCGCTTATGCACGCCCCTTACAGACCTCTTAGAAAGGAGGAGAGGTCAATTGTAGATAGTCTAAGATTAAAGGTTTTGGGGTTAGGAGTAGAAACCACAGAATCCAGTAGTGCACTCCAGGCATTGATTACTCTGTTGGTGAAGTCGTATTTTTTGCAGTCAAGTTTGGAGTGGTTGACATTTAGTTTAAATCGATTTCGTGCTCTTGTGTTGTTGCAGTTGAAGGTGAAGTAGTCGTTAACAGGTAGGACATTTTGGTATATGATTTTATGAAGTATAATTAAGTCGGAACGGAGACGGCGGAGTTGTAAGTTGTCTAAACCAAGAATTTGAAGTCTGGTTGGGTAAGGTATTTTGTTGTGAGAAGAGGAACGAAGGACTCTTCTTGTGAAATATTTCTGGACTCTCTCAATTGTGTTGATGTCAGATATTTATTTATTTATTTATTATTTATTATTTAGATTTGTATGCCGCCCCTCTCCGCAGACTCGGTATCCCAGAGATATGCAATGTGGGTTCCATACAGGCGAGCTGTATTCTAGCATGGGTCTGACAAATGTTTTGTAAGCTCTTGTTAGCAGTTCAAAATTACCAGAGAAGAAGCTGCGAAGGATTAGGTTAACAACTCTTAAAGCCTTTTTGGCAATGTTGTTGCAGTGGGCTCTAGGACTTACATCATTGGATATGAGTACTCCAAGGTCTTTGACAGATTGAGGGTTATCAATAAATTCAATTCCTCCAAGTTTATATTTAGTATTCTGATTCTTTTTACCAATGTGTAAGACAGAGCATTTAGTGGTGGAGATTTGAAGTTGCCAGGATTTAAACCATTCTGCTATGTGGTCAATGTCTTTTTGAAGGGTAGCAGCATTGTCGGTGGTATTAAATAGTTTGACATCTGATGAATTTTGAACTACTTATTTAAGAACTGATCTTATATTAACTGATCCTAATTTATATTATTGTCTCAATTTAATTTTATAATTAACCAGTTCTTTTTAATTAATTAACGTTTACTTTTTATACATTTTTATCTAACCTTTTAAATTCTAATATTAATTTTTAGACTTTTTTAATATTAATCCTTGTAGTAATATTTAGATTTTTAATTTTTAATTGATGGATAATTGGGGTGGGTTTAATAATAAGTATGGAATGAGTGGGTGGTATGAATGGGATGGTGTGGTGGGAGGGACTATGGCATGGATGGGGTAAATATGCATGATATGAATGATCTGTATGGCCCACCTGACGAGAGAGAGGCGGGAGGGGAGGAGGCACCGATCTCTGGGGTGGCAGAGGGTTGGAATATTCCAGTGTTGCTGGGGAGAGGCAGATATGGAGGGAGCCACAGAACTAGCGGCTCCAGGGGAACGAGAGATCGCTGCTTAATAGCGATCCCTCGTTCCGGCTCTGTGAGCTCAACCCAGGGTACTGGTGGTGAGTGCAACTCTGGCCCTGGGTTCAGGCTGCTGCTACTCAATGCCAGGTAGGTGGTAAATAAAGTTCTTCTTATCCAGGATTTGATCCTGGATGAGGAGGCCAACCTGGCATGTGTGACTGAGACCTGGCTGGGCCCAGAGGAGTTCCTCTCTCTGAAATTTGCCCGGGGGGGGGGGAGGAGTGGCTATTATAGCCAGGGAGAGCCTTTGCCTACGTAGACTCATTGCTCCAGAGATTGTGGGTTGTGAGTCCCTCCTAGTGAAATTGGACTTAGGGGTTCAGATAGGCTTGTTGCTCACGTACCTGCCTCCCAGCTGCGTGTCAACAGCCCTGCCTGTGCTGCTTGAGGAGGTAGCCGGGCTGGCGGTAAGATTCCCTAGAATTATTGTCTTGGGGGATTTCAACCTGCCGTTACTTGGCGAAACCTCTGGATTAGCACAGGAGTTCATGGCCACCATGACCGCCATGGACCTGACTCAAGTAGTACAGGGTCCGACTCACGAGGGGGGGCATGCACCCGACATGGTTTTCCTCTCTGAGCAATTGAGTAATGGTCTGACATTGAGGGGCTTAGAAGTGTTGCCTTTGTCATGGTCACATCATTTTCTACTGCGGCTTGACTTCCTGACTCCAAACCTTCACCGCAGGGAGGCGGAAGTGATTAGACAGTTCCACCCCAGACGCCTGATGGACCAAGAGGGCTTTCAGAGGGCACTTAGGGTTATTCCAGAGGCACTCATCCACAGTTCGGTGGAGTCTTTTGCTGAGGCTTGGAACAAGGCTGCAGCGGAGGCTCTTGACTGGATTGCGCCATTGCGACCTCTCCACGGCACTAGACCCCGTAGAGCTCCATGATTCAACGAGGAGCTCCGGGAGTTGAAACGCCAGAAGAGATGTCTATAGAAGCGATGGAGGAAGAGTAAGTCTGAATCCGATCAAACACTTGTAAGAGCTTTTATTAAGACTTACAAAGTGTCGCTCAAGGCGGCAAGATATGCGTATCATGCCGCCTTGATTGCATCAGCGGAATCCCACCCGGCCGCTCTATTTAGGGTGACCCGCTCTCTCCTTAACCAAGGGAGAGTTGGGGAGCCCTTTCAAAGTAGTGCCGAGGATTTTAACACATTTTTCGATGATAAAATCGCTCGGATCCGGGTGGACCTCGACTCCAATTGGATAACAGAGTCGACTGACAACGAGTCAGTCGAGGTGACTGGGCCCCGTACTTGTCCATCTGTCTGGGAAGAGTTTGATCTTACCCAGCAGGGAGGTGACACAAAGCTGGGTCCAGGAGATTGTCAACGCTTCTTTGGGGAGGGTTTTCAGTGCCATCTTAACTTTGAATGGTCACTAAATGAACTGTTGTAAGTCAAGGACTATCTGTACATGTTCACCCTTCAGGTTGTGCAATTTTTTTTCTTACTGAATCCACTTGGATTACTTTTGGCATTCAGCCATTTAAGAAAGAGGATTCCAGATCTTCTAGTAAAGTCTTGAAAAGGTGCCATCACAATTAAGGATAAAGGAATACTTCTGGATGGAAAGAGAAATATCTCTCCATATCTGAAGGAAAATGTGAAGGATGGGTCTAACTTTTCCATTAAGGGCTGATCACTTTCCTCAGGAGAATTCTTTTAAATAAATTCTGTGGTCGAGTAGTTATTTTCTATTGCTGTTTTTTTGCTGATGAAATCTAATGCTGCCAGAGCCCCAAATGGTGCTATGCAGTTCTGTTGACTTAACAAGCATTCTTTCTGTCAGCGAAACAAAGTTGTTTCATGTTTAATAATTGCCTGGGGAAAAGGATGGGTGACATTTGGAGCCAAAGATCCATGAATTAATCATGGGCAGATTTGGCTACGAACAAATGTTTGTGGTTCTCCGTAGCGACAGGATCCAGACCTTCCACAATACCAGGCCCTCAAGTCCATATGACAAATGCTGATCCAGGAAGCTGCTAGCAACTGGCAGTTCACTTCTGAATCTTCTAATCTGAACTAATCTACCGTATTTTTTGGACTATAAAATGTACCAGAATATAAGACGCACCTTAGTTTTGGTGGAGGAAAATTCATCTGGCTAGTCTTTAGTTTGGTCAATTTCCGCACATTCGTTTTCTGGTTTTGAGCGCACATGTTTGGGGATGGTTGGGGATTAAAAAACAGTTTCTAAAACATTTATCTCTCTCTTCATAGAGAAACAATGAGAAAATCAGGGAAAGGGACTATCACTTTGCTAGCAAAGCACAGAAGATCGCTTTGTTAGCATCTTGTTAGACCTGAAGAAAAGGCAGAAGATTGCTTGCTAGCAAAGCACGGAAGATCGCTTCACTTGTTAGCACTTCGTTGGGGCTGAAAAAAGGCTCAGCTGATTATCAGAGGGAGCAGCAATGAAAGAAGTAGGCAAAGGGAAGATCACTTAGCTAGCAAAGCATGGAAGATCACATTAGCACCTCATTAGAGCTAAAAAGAAACTTAGTAAAAGCTACATTTGGAGTATAAGACACCCAAACTTTCAGCCTCTTTTGGGGGAGGAAAGGTGTGTCTTATACTCTGAAAAATATCGTAAACCTACATTGAGATTTATTTATGTTACATGGATTCTAGAGTTGAAGCCAACTCATGTGCAGGTCAAGATGATAACTTTGAATGGTCACTAAATGAATTTTTGTTAGTCGAAGACTACCTGTAATGAGTTTTGAATATATTTATTCAAAGTTTTTGGAAGTGTATTCAACATTTTTTAAAAATGTATTTAATCTGTTTCTTTTTAAGAGGTCGATTTCACCATGGCTTAATTTTCAAAGTTTTTATTTGGAACAAGAAGAACAACAATAATACAGCCTCAGCAGAACATACGTTTAAAAAATCTTAAAAGGGACAAGAAAATAGTAACTATTTCATCTCCTGCTGGAAAATCAGGAAGCCGGTCCCAAGTCATTTTGGTAAAGAGGGACTTCCAGGGTGGGATGAGGTGGGGTGGTGTGAAGGACTATGAAAAGAGCCAGCTCACTTGCATTTGAAGGCCAGAACTCAAAGCAGAACTCCAGGTGATGACTTCAGGAAATGGTGTGGACATAAAAAGAGAAACTTTCCTACCCACAGAGTGGGAAACCTGTGCTTATCACTGCATAACATGTGTGAAAAGACTGGTAAGGTTATGTTCTACTGGGCTCTCTGGTAGAAGCCTCCCAAAAATTCAAGGGTACAAATTTCAGACACACACACGTTTGAAAATTCAAAACAATGTTCTTTATCACAAAATTCAAAATAAACAAAGCACTCTTTTTGTATTGCAAAGAGCACTCGTCCCAAAACAACTGGGTAGTCTGTACAATTTCCCTTAAGCAGTCATTAAGTACTTAGCTAGCAGCTGTGAAGAAACTTCACACCCCTTCTTCTTCCAACGAAGTGAGACACACACACACATTGTTCTGTTTTGGTTTCAAAGGCGTGAAAAAGCAACAAAGTCCAGCAACACAAGATTCCTGACGAACTGCGATCAGATATTCTTCTACAATGGCCAAACCCATATGCTGCTATTTATAGCAGTAGCCCTAATCAAAGGAGCCCCACCCAAACACAGGTGGCCTCCCTTATTTCCGGGAATATGTTCTTACTTGGTCTCTTCTACACATAATTCTGCACTTGCGTGGGTCCAAAATGTCATCATCTGAATCAAAGGAAGATAAGGGAGATTGACTGCCTGGGCTGTGTGCCAAGCCCTCCTCTGCCGAGTCACTCCCACCTTCTTCTTCGTCTGAGGAAACTAAACTCTGAACTGATTCTGTCGGCAATAACACAGGCCTGTGACATGTTGAATTTTCCCCTGCATCCACGTCCCCATTCCCTGGGGCAGGAGCTGGGCCAGAGCCAACCACAACAGGTTAAGGCCAACCCATGGCGATGTAAGACAGTTGTCATTATCATTATTATCGGACCAGATTATTTACGGGACCATCTCCTGCAGCATACCTCACAGAGACCAATAAGATCACACAGGGTTGGCCTTCTCCAGGTCCCATCAACTAAGCAATGCAGGTTGGTGGGACCATGGGGGAGGGCCTTCTCTGTGGCTGCCCTGGTTCTATGGAAACAACTCCCCCCTCCCAATGTCCGCACAACTCCCACCCTACTGGCATTTCGAAAGGCTGATAAGACCTGACTTTGCTGGCAATGAATATTTACATCTGTCATGGCCAAATTGTGTTTAAGTGACATACATGTGTGTTGATTGGATCACTTGCTTTGTGAGTTTTTTATAATGGGTTTTTATTGTTTTAATATTTGACTTCTTTTTATTATTGTAGTGTATTTTTTATATTGTTGTAAGCTGCTCTGAGTCCCATTGGGATTGGGCAGCATAGAAGTCAAATTAAATAAATAAGTAAATAAATTTTATTTTCTGATTTTTTTTAGAAGTTCAACCCAAAGTTGCTGGTGTGTTTTGAAGTCTTGAGAGTCTGCCCTGTTAGCACCGCTATTAGACAGAAGAATATTTTACATCAGATTATTGGCCTAAGCTATTTTTGATGGCTTTAGCATATTGTTAACATCTGGGAAAGCACATGATTATCTATGAAGCAAAGCTATTTGGGAAATCAGCCCTGTCTTGTTTTCGTACTAGCGATAAATTCTATATCTAAGGATTCCCATGTAACTAGTCTGGGGTCAAACTGGGCCATGCTGGCAAGATCCTTTAATCAGGTTCAGTATAGGGAAATTAAATATCAAAGCCCATTTGAGCAAACAGCTGTTGGACTACAGTTCCCATCATCGTTCCTCATTTGCACAACTCATTAGGGCTGATGAGAGATGACATCTGGAGCGTTTTAGACTTTGACATCCTGTGGATTTGGGGAGAATTTAAAACCTGAAACAACACTGCAAAGATCCAGCTTCTGAATAACATCAGATTGATTTACTTCTGTTCTCTTTTTCCTACTTTACTTTATTGTTCTATTGTTTGACTTTCACTTTGTTTAAGCTTCCTTTTGGTTTCTTTGGTTTTTATAGTTGTGAGCCACCTAGAGTAGCCCCATAGTGAGATAAGCAGCAAATAAATTTAATGATGATGATGATGATGATGATGATGATGAAGAAGAAGAAGAAGAAGAAGAAGAAGAAGAAGAAGAAGAAGAAGAAGAAGAAGAAGAAGAAGAAGAAGAAGAAGAATGCTTCTGTGGAGGCCATGCTCTGGGGCAAAATCTAAATGCCCAGCTAGAATTAATTTTCTCATACTGCCACCTGAAGCAGTATACAAGCATACACTTAATAACCATGTACAGTTTAAAAAAAAATCTTCCAGTCGCTTGGCAAACAAGCAATTTTCCTGACCAAACAGGAGAAAAAAGTTAACAATAGTTAAAAACTAGAAGTAACTGTAACTCTAGAAACACAAGAGTTGTTTATTAGGGCACTGAAGACAAGAAATTGGCAAAACACACATTACCCATATAGTCACCTTCTTATATAATGGATATAAGCATTGTAATTCAAACAAGAGTTCAGCTATATAACCCATTTTCCTTGGAAGCAGACCCATCCAACCACTTTGCAGATGGAAAGTAAATGGATTCAGAGGTTTCCGTCTAGACAGACTCCAGACATTTTAAATAATGGAAGAACTTACAGCAAAACTCATAAAGCAGCTTGAGATAGCCCGCCATGCTTTATTGAGGCCTTATCTCCCGCAGGGCAGACATATTAAAATAATAACCCTTAATTCTGGGAAAGCTCTTTCTGTTGTTCCTTCTAAACACAATGGATTATGGTTGAGGTGGTCTTGCATTAGCAGCTTTCACAACAGACTATCCACAGCAAACTCTACGACGTCAAGGGCTGTTTAGGCTCCTCTTGTACAAGCCCTGCCTTAGTGGGAGCCACCTCACTAGCCTGAGGAAGCCAATTTAGAAATTTAGAAAGAGCTTTTGCAGAAGAGCATTTTGATATAAAGTGTTCCCTCGATTTTCCCGGGTTCGAACTTCGCGAAAAGTCTATACCACGGTTTTTCAAAAATATTAATTAAAAAATACTTTGCAGGTTTTTTCCTTTACCATGGTTTTTCCCGCCCGATGACGTCATATGTCATTGCCAAACTTTTGTCCGCCTTTAATAAATATTTTTAAAAATAAACTTTCATAAATAAACATGGTGATTAATAATCTAAATGGTTGCTAAGGGAATGGGAAATTGCAATTTAGCGTTTTAAAGTGTTAAGGGAAGGCTTGTGATACTGTTCACAGCCAAAAATAGTGTATTTACTTCCGCATCTCTACTTTGCGGAAATTCAACTTTTGCGGGCGGTCTCGGAACGCATCCCCCGCAAAAATCGAGGGAACACTGCATTCAGAGAAGGCTGAGCAAGTTTGGAGGAATTGTTCACACAAAAAGAAGGAATTCCGTTGCACTTGCAAGAACCATTGAATAGCTGTTTGTGGGAATTTTCCCCTGCTTGCCGAACCAGCAGCAACAGCCAGCTGGATATGCCCCTGAACCGGCCCTTTTGACTGTCAAGCCGGTGCAGAAGTTGGGGAAAAAATTAATGGCTTGCCATACTATCAATAGAAGGCCTGATGTTTATGGGAACTGGGGAGGGGTGATTTTCATGAGGGACTGAATGCAGCCACAAAGCATTCTTTTGAGAGGTTCAAGGCCATCTTTTGTCCACCACCTGGGTGGAAGCGGAAGAAGGAATTGCCATGCGGCTGAGTGGGCAACATGACAAGTTTGGGGATGGGGGCAAGAGATGTGAACTTTCAACTGGGTGGGAAACTTTGGAAACTCAGATTCGGGTTTCCCACTGTAGGTGTCAGTATGACTCTGGCAATAAATTGGAACTTTGAGGAATGTTTTGACTTGAACTCTGATTTAAGTTTGGATGTTAGCTGGAACCTTGACTTCGGCGGTGCCATGTTGTTTTTCACTTCTGCGCATGCACAGAAGCTGGGTTTTCAGCATAGCGCAGGAGGAAGCAAACCAGCAGTGTAAGTCAGAACCCACCCCGGAATCCAGGTATCAATCAATCAATAGTCTAGGTGCATTTAATAGATAATCAGTAAAGGAGTAGAAAAATGATTTTTGCATTCTTGGATGAAATTAATGCCCTGAAAGCAGATCACAATTTTCCATGTGCCAACAAACCTGTAAATGCCATTTTTAATGGAATTCTGATTATTAGAGCAAGTGATCTGTGAGGCTCCCTCCAATCTTTCAATCAAACATAGTTTAATTAAATGGCTACCTGAAAAATAAAATTCAATGACTTCTTTGAAGTAGCAATTGTATTATCCAATGGCTACAGTACATGTTCAGTTTATCTTGCCTCCAGGAGACACTTGCTGTCAAGTAGGAACTGGAGATGGAAGACCAGAATCTTCTTAGCAGCAGGACAAACCGATGTAAAAATGAAATAATCAATATAAGGTAACCTTCCAATATCTATTATACATGCATAAAGCATATTAATCAATCTACTCCTTGTGGTTAGCTCTGGCCCAGCTCCTGCCCCAAGGACTGTGGATGTGGGGGAGACATCCACATGCTGCAGGCCTGTTTTGCCCCCGGTGGAATCTGCTGATGAAGGCTCCTCTGACCAAGAAGACATGAGTGACAGGGAGGAGGAGAGTGGGGCAGACAGCTCAGAAGGAGATCAATTATCTAGCTCCTCCTTGGATTCAGAACAAGAGTTAATGATACAGCCACGCATGCGGAGAGCGATGCATAGGCAACAACAACTGAGAGATTATTATCAAAGAAAATGAGGCCACCTGTGGTTGGGTGGGGCTGTGGTAATTAGTGAGGCTGCTATAAATAGCAGCCTGTGTGTTTGGCCATTGTGGAGGATTATCTGATCGCTGTGTTTCGTGACTGCTTTACTGACTTTGACCTTTTGGGTGCTGATTTCTCCTCGCTTTGAAACTAAACCAGAGCAAAGTGTGTGTCACTTTGTGAAAGAAGAAGGACTTTGAATTGCCTCACAGCTGCAAGCTAAGTATCACAGAACTGATAAGGGACTTGTACAAATTACCAGTTTGTTTGGAGACGAGTACTCTTTGCTATACCAAAAGAGGGCTTAGTTTAAGTGAATTTTCATTATAAAGAACATTGTTTTGAATTTTCAAACATGTGTGTGTCTGAAATTTGTACCTGTGAATTTTTGGGAGGAGTCTACCAGAGAGCCCGACAGAACACTCCTATAGCCTAAAATAGAGTGGGAATGTTGGCATAATTGTGGAAGACCTTTGCCAAGTCATCAGATCTGACCTTCAACCAGGCTGATCTGTTTCTTCCTTGGCATTCATTGAAATAGGTAGAAGGCAGAGAAGACATTTAATGTCACAGGATCTTGTTAAGCCCAGAAAAGACTTCTCAGAAATTCACAGATAACAGAGACCAAGCTTTAAAGCAGGTATCCTCACTTTTAAATGCTGCCTCCAGAAAAATAACTCCATGTTAAAAGAATTTATGATTTTCCTATACTTGAAAATGGTTTTCTGCAAACACTTTTTAAACAAAGATGTTAATAAAAACTGTTCAGAGCAGTATTCACTTTATATTTATAGGAGGAGGTTGATGAAAAATATAGGTAACTTCAAATAATAAGCAGAATAATCACAGAAAAGATAGGGTGGAAAACTAACCTTATTTTTCTAGCATTTCAGGTCAACATTATCCATCCATCCATCCAAAATTCCTTTCCTGATTTGAAAGGTGTTGTGATTCAGCCTGAGGCTCTTCAGGGACCGGCTGGATCTCTGCCGGATCCATGCCCAGAGGAGGAGGACAGTGAACAGGAGGGAGAGGACCAGGCAGACGGGGGAGAGGAACGTCAGGAAGAGGAGGAGGGAGAGCAGCCTGAGACCCCCGGGGGGGGGGCTCTCCCCAGCTAGTAGCTTGGATTCATTGGATGAAGACGCACAGGCTATAATAGACATGAGGCAGTGACAAGCAGCTCAAAGACGGGGCCAATTAGAAAGGTATTTCCATCCCTGAATTGGCAACAGCTGGGTTTGGGTGTGGTTCTCCTCAGCAGGGTTGAAAAGGCAGGCCCGCCCTTACAGTCTTGTGGAGAGTTATCAACTGGGAGTCCTGTGACCTTGCTTCGATTCTCGGCGTCTCTGACCTTGGCTTGTGGCCTAGAAGTCTGGAAGACTTGGGGGAGACGTGGGCGTTATTATCTCCAGCGTTGTTTTTGCCAGCAAGAATCCTGTTTTATTGCCTGGCCTTCGTGAAACCTCTGTGAAGCTTCATCGTGTTCCTGTCTGTAAGAACAGTTTTTGTTACCTGTGTTTGCTTTGAATTATATAAACTGCCTTTGCTTTTTACCAGTATGTCTGCCTACTCTTTTTGGTTGGTGTTGGCGTCTGGGGGGACCCAGACAGAACAGAAAGGGATCAATGCTTTTTCCAAAATATTGAAATGCTATGTCATAAGATTACTTACCATGCCATGTTTTTGCTGAAACATGCTGTACCAGGTACTTTTCAAACTGATTTTTATTTTCTTTTTTAAAAAAAATATTCCTTGGCAAAGGTCGTAATGTCAAAGCATGTATTAAGAGATTAAGACAGATGAGAATTTATAACTCTGAAATGCCAGTTTAAAGTTGTATGGACAATGAACAACTATTTAATTCACTGCAGGATTCTTGCTAAGTCCCAAGAATATGCTTTGGACACAGTAGTTAGAGGAAACCTGGGGAAAGCTAGCTAGGCTCTGAAATATGCAAACTAAATATCAGGAATTGAGAGGACACTTATAAAGTCTTTACCACAATGGAAATCGAAGTGTACTTGGTATTGAAAGAGAATGCTTTAGAGCAGTGATGGTGAACCTTTTCCTCCTCGGGTGCCGAAAGAGGGTGTGCACATGCTATCGCACATGCGTGAGTGCCCTCACCCCTAATTCAATGCCTGGGGAGGGTGAAAACAGCTTTCCGCACACCCCGGAGGCCCTCTGGAGGCCAGAAACAGCCTGTTTCCCAACTTCTCGTGGGCCCACTAGGCTCATGTTTTGCCTTCCCCAAGCTCCAAAGGCTTCCCGGGAGCCTGGGGAGGATAAAAATGTCTTTCCCAGAGGCTCTTTGGTAGTAAAAAATGATAGTATGCCTGTGTGTGCCCATACCCATAATGCAATGCGCACAGCTCCCCCCCAACTGCCTCCCACGCACAGGCCTCACTGAAGCCTCTGGCTGTTTTTCGCTCTCCCCAGGATTCAGGAAAGCCTCCTGAAGACTATGGATGGCGAAAAATGGCCCAATGTGCCAATTGGAAGTTTGGAAATGAAACGGAAGTGGAGTTGCTCTACTATTTACCTTCAGATAGTTGCAATCAGGCCTCACACCTCGGGCCATTTCCTCTGCATCCAGGAAGGCTTGCCTGAAGGCCTCTATAGCCAATAATGGTTATCAATTGCAGAGGCCTTTCCTAAAGGCCTTCAGGAAAACCTTGCTGGCTGAAGAAGAAATGAACCAAGATGTGAGAGGCCTGGCTGCAACTGTCCAAAACCAAAGAAGTTTCTGAAGACCTCTGTCAGCGAAAAAGAGGCTGAGGGTGAGCCAACAAATGAACTTCCAGTTGGCCTATTTTTGCCGTGGAGAGCGTGAAAATGGCTGAAAAGAAGACCAAAAATCAGCCGACATGTGTCGACATACACTGGAGGTGGCAACAGGCGCATGCATGGAAGCAAAAACCCATGCCAAAAACTGGGTGCACTGGTGTCTCCGCACACAATTCTGCTACCTGCCCAGGTGCAGTAGCAGAATTGTGCTGGACTCTGCTAGCACTCAAAGCCATGGGGGCGAGCACACGTCATCATTCCACCTTAGCAGCCCATCTCTGGCTTTAGCTCAGCGGCCCCCAAACGTTTGGGCATCAGGTTCTGTGGAGAGGAGGGGACATAGTTTCACATGCTGTCTATAGATGGGGCTTTGTTTGCTCAGCCTAGTTTCTGGCATGCCCCGGGCTGGTGCCCATCCATGGACCTGGAATTGGGGACCTGTTTTGGCCTCCAGTTCCTAATGTTCTTTTATTTTATTTATTTATTTATTTATTTTATTTTATTTTATTTTATTTTATTTTATTTTATTTTATTTTATTTTATTTTATTTTATTTTATTTTATTTTATTTTTTTTATTTATTTATTTATTTATTTATTTATTCATTCATTCATTCATTCATTCATTCATTCATTCATTCATTCATTTATTAAATTTGTATGCCGCCCCTCTCCGTAGACTCGGGGCGGCTCACAACAGTAATAGAAAAAACAATGTAGAATACAAATCTAATAATTAATTAATTTTGCTCTTCTCTGCACTCTTTCCAGAGTCTCAACATCTTTTTTTCTATAATGTGGGTGACCAAAATCTGAATTTACTCTTTAGTAGAACTACAGTTAATACCGGTAGATCCTTTCAATCTAAGATTGGATCTGATGTTACATTGTAAAACCAAATTACACTATAGGAGCATTAGAAAGTTCAAAAAATAGTTACTAAACCATTCTTTGGTTTTGAGTCTGCTGAATGAAAAAACAAAAGAGAGAAAAGGGTGGGGAGGAAGACAAGTGATGTCATTTGAACTTCTAGTTTGTGCACATCTGATCAAAGGAGTGGAATTTGATGCAATTAAAGTGGAATTAATTACCATACTGAGACATCCTTCAGATAGTAAATGAGATTTCTGAAGATCCCTGTTGACTGATTGCCGTATTTTCTTACATTTCACAAAAGAACTATTGTTTGGTAAGTTTATAAATTGCTCTTTTGTTTAAGTTGCTCATTATGTTTAACTATCCACCTCATCTCTTCATTTATTCCCCACAAAATAAAATGTTCTAAGGAGATCTGAATGCTTGAATATTTCATTAATACTGTCCCCTCCTGTCCCATTATACTCAAATGTAGATGCGGCCTTGTTTGAATTCAAGATAAATGATTTTCTTCTAGGTTTGTGGATTGGTTTCACGGGCATCTTATTAAGCTCTTTTTCTTAAAACAACACATTTCTGGTGTGTTCTCACAGGATGACCGTGAAAGACAAAACGGAATTCATAGAAACGATTCAGCATCATTTTGGCATATGCCAAACAAACACGTTTTTAAAGCACAGTATTGTGGTTAGCTCTTGGCCCAGCTCCTACCCTAAGGAGACATCCACATGCTGCAGGCCTGTTTTGCCCCGGTGGAATCTGCTGATGAAGGCTCCTCTGACCAAGAAGACATGAGTGACAGGGAGGAGGAGAGTGGGGCAGACAGCTCAGAAGGAGATCAATTATCTAGCTCCTCCTTGGATTCAGAACAAGAGTTAATGATACAGCCACGCATGCGGAGAGCGATGCATAGGCAACAACAACTGAGAGATTATTATCAAAGAAAATGAGGCCACCTGTGGTTGGGTGGGGCTGTGGTAATTAGTGAGGCTGCTATAAATAGCAGCCTGTGGGTTTGGCCATTGTGGAGGATTATCTGATCGCTGTGTTTCGTGACTGCTTTACTGACTTGGACCTTTTGTGTGCTGATTTTTCCCCGCTTTGAAACTAAACCAGGGCAAAGTGTGTTTCACTTTGTGAAAGGAGAAGGACTGTAAATTGCCTCACAGCTGCAAGCTAAGTATCACAGAACTGATAAGGGACTTGTACAAATTACCAGTTTGTTTGGAGACGAGTGCTCTTTGCTATACCAAAAGAGGGCTTGGTTTAAGTGAATTTTCATTATAAAGAACATTGTTTTGAATTTTCAAACGTGTGTGACTCTGAAATTGTATCTGTGCATTTTTGGGAGGAGTCTGCCAGAGAGCTCGACAGAACACACAGCATGCCATGAAAACTCTTCCTTGCTCGTTCCGCTGAAAACACAACTTTAGCCAAGCCTTGCAAAATCCTGTTAATTCAAGGGGAGGAAATTGTACCCTTCCATAGGTTGCTGAACGACCATTCCCTGCTCTCACTAAGAGTAGGTTGGGCTGGTATTTCAGCAATTTACAAAGGTTCACAGGTTCCTCATCTCTGCGTTAGAGAACAAATGAGGCAAAAAAAAAAGAAGTGAAAACAAAGCAATTAAAAACAATTTCCAGAACAGAATCAGGAAATAAATGATGCAGCTTCAGCCACAACAACACAAGAGCACACAACAGATTTAAACTTAATATTAACTGCTCCAAACTTGACTGTAAAAAATATGACTTCAGTAACTGAGTTGTTGAAGTGTGGAACTCATTACCGGACTCCATAGTGTCATCCCCAAACCCCCAACACTTTACCCTTAGATTATCTACGGTTGACCTATCCAGATTCCTAAGAGGTCAGTAAGGGGTGAGTACAAGTGCACTAGAGTGCCTTCCGTCCCGTCCTATTGCTCTCCTATATCTCCTATTCCTTTCTTCTATTCCTATATCTCTTCTTCTATTCTTTCATTGATATGTTCTATTACTATACCTTCTTTTCTATTATTTCTTAGATATATTTTACTATGAGTATCTCCTCTATAACCTTCATTATGTATTTTACTATGTGTATATAGATATATGCCCACTAAAATCCTCATTGTGTATTGGACAAAATAAATAAATGAAAATAAAACAAATCAATAAATATGATAGATGGGCAAAGGGCTTTAAATCCAAAATATCCTTTCTCAAGTGCAAAGTAGCCAATTCTGGTTTAACGGAGGGGTCTGTGTAACATAGTTGCTCTAAAGGGGAGAAAAACACTTCCAAAATATTTGCAGCAGGCTTTTCCACTCTCAAACCAGTTGG
Organism: Erythrolamprus reginae; assembly: GCF_031021105.1. Classification (NCBI taxonomy): domain Eukaryota; kingdom Metazoa; phylum Chordata; class Lepidosauria; order Squamata; family Dipsadidae; genus Erythrolamprus; species Erythrolamprus reginae. The sequence continues at coordinate 22,686,324 of NC_091954.1, forward strand.
TTCATTACAGATGGGGTGACAAACTCAAGACCCATGGACCTCATCAAGACCACAATTTGGTCAGATCAGCCCACAGGACTATTTACCCAGTGCGAAGATGATAGATCAAGCCAGCCTAATTTCTGCCCAATCTACCCAGTGCGAAGAGGAAAGATCAGGCCAGCGTAACTTCGGCCCAGTCTACCCAGTGTGAAGAGGAAGAATTAGGCCAGCATAGCTTCAGGTCTACTCAGTCGGCCACACTCCTCTGGTCAACCACAGCCCTGATGCGGTCCTCAATGAAAATGAGTCTGACACTCCTGATCTACGGGGTGGAGCACCTTGAATTCAAAATATTTTGCCTGAAAACATTTTTTTTACACTGTTTTTCTGTTTTACTAGCTTTGTCGTAAAGAACAGAAGACATGGTGGTGTCATCAAACTCCTTGTGGCTGTGCCACTTAAAAGGAACCTTTTATTGCAGCATAATGGAAGACCTACATTTCATTTCCACATTAAAATATTTCTTCTGACAAGTCGTGAGATGTTTTTGAAATGGTGGCTCTTGATTTAGGATGTTTATCCTACAAACAGCAAATGCGGTTTCTTCATACTGTACTTGCCCTGCCGTTGAATACATTGATTTTGAAAATGCTATCATAAATGAAGCTAATTCTCAGCCTACACCCACAACTGAGTCCAAAATTTCCATTGCTAAGGCATGCAGTTGTTAAGTGAGATTGCTCCATTATATGACCTTTCCTGCCGTAGTGGTTAAGTGAATTGTGTGGTTGCTAAATGAATTCCCCCATTGACTTTGCTTGTCAGAAAGTCACCAAAGAGGAGCTCATAACCCCAGAGCTTTGCGACCATCATAAATATAAGCCAATTGCCAAGCATTCAAATATTGATCACATGACCAATGGGATGCTGCAATGGTCATAAGTGTATAAAATGGTCACAGGTCACTTTTTTCAGTGCCACTCCTGTAACTTCCAAAGGTCATTAAATGAATAGTTGTAAGTTGAGGATTACTAGCATTGCTATTCTTGAGGGAGGGAAAATAAATACTTCAGCCTGTTATCAACCTCATACAATGACCTCTGCACTAATAACACAACAAACAAGGTTTCCTAATGGCTTCTCTTATTGCTGCTGCTATGGTTTAAATACTGGTTGCTAACAGGATTCCATCAATCCTGGGAATATTTGCAGTTTCTCAGAGAAGACTGGCCAACCGTGAGATCTTAGAATAACTGCTAGATCTCATAAGGACAAAGGATGTCTGTGAAGGACCACAGAGTCTTCTCATAAGAGTTGCTAGAACAATGAACTGCTTTTTAGGGATGAAATAGCTCGTGGTGGTTTTTTTTTTTAAAGGAGAATCATTCTTGAGACAGTCCACAAAAATAAGATCTAGATTGGTATTTATTTCCCTGGGCAATTTCTGCATGTTTGGATTTTAACTTCCAAAATGCAGTTGTCCAAGTTAGGCAACATGGTCTAGATCAGTGTTTCTTCAACCTTGCAACTTTTAAAGATGTGTGGACTTCAACTCCCAGAATTCCCCCACCAGACTTGCTGGCTGGGTCCAAGAGTTGAAGTCCAGCACATTTTCAAACTGCCACAGTTGAAACACGCTGGTGTACTCTAGATAGCCTTACAGTAAGAGCACTCTTCTCTTACTCATAGGAATTGTTTGAACCATGCAAGACAACTTCTTAAAAGCCTGTGAGCAGGAAACATATTCACATATAAGTATGCTCTGAATTTCTATGTCCATTCTAGGACTTGCATGGTTTGGTTTGAATGCTTGTCCATGCAGCCTTACCATTATTGTGAAAATGTTGTAGAGCTGCCCGTAAGAAGAGTTACAGGGGACACTTCCGGGACATGCTTCTCAGTGGCAGATTGCATGACTTCAGGTTCAATCCCTACAATTTCTGTTTGAAATCTTATATACTATGGGTAACTTAGCAGGATAAAAGAATCCCACATCTGAATCAAACTAAGTCGCAGCCACTTACTCTTTGGTACATGCAGATTAGTCATGTGAACTAATGTGAAACTGGCTACGGGTGACTGAATACACAACATTCTTGACTGGACAGACCTGGTGCAGAAGAAAAAGTACATTTCATTATTGCTGGCAGGCTGCAGTTGGAAGGGGAAAAAAGTGAAAATTTGGACCTGGGGACTCCAGAAATACAGGCATTGGTACTATAGTACTATTCTGCAGCTTGTACAGCTGCTTGTTCAAAATTGGTTCAACCTTTACTTTTGCATATTAAACCAAATATAGTCACAGAGCCTAAAAAATATTGTCTGGGAGAAAGAACCTACACTAAGGTGAGGGATGGGCTCCTCATCCAATTCAGACCAAGAAGGCAAGACAGGTGAATTAACCATTTGCTGCATTCAGATAAGGTGTATATGTGTGTGTGTGTGTGTGTGTGTGTATTTGTGTGTGTATAATTCCAGACACCCTAGAAATTTCAGTAACCTCTTAGGCATGCAGTGAAAGGTCCACGCTGGGCAGCATAGGTGACATTCTCCCATCCTTGGCACAGGACAACTGTCCAACAATGGGGATTACCAATTAAAGTATCATAAATGTACATTGGCATCATCGTAACAAAACAAGATTCTCGTGCAAGAAATACTTAAGCCACATGGAACTGCCCAATAAAGGTTTCCTACTTCTGCATATACATAATATACAAGTTACCTTGGGCATCAAGTCCTCAGAAAAAGTCATTTCTGGCACCCTGGGGAACCAACAGAGCATCTGCTTTATTTAAATTTATTTTATTCTACCTGGAAAAAAAGTCCCAAAAAATGTCTCGAAGGCCGTTTAGCCTCTTTTTCTTGGAAACACAATCCTTCTTAAAGGCACGTATGTCATAAGCTTCAGAAAAACAAAAGAAAGAAGGTGATTTAGCCACAAGTGTTGTAGTCCTTCAGGTCCTGAGTAATGTTGGGTCCTAAATGAAGTTTCCTCGGAATGGCAGGTTACTACGGCTTTGCTCCTGCCAGCGATAGCGAAGCTGGGAGAATGCTTGGCTGCCCAGAGTTTCAAATTCAGAAAAACCCAGCCGGTTCAGGATCTCATAGATACCCGCCTTGGCTGCCACCTAGAAAATAGAAAAAATAAATAAATTAAGGATCGGAAGGGAATAGGGAACACACAGTGAAAATGATAATCTTAAAATGATTTTTTTTTAAACGCAATGAAAAGTTATCTATTGTTTTTGACTGCAGATAGTCCTTCTTTCATTTAGTGACTGTTCAAATGACAATTTTTCCATACTTATGACTATTTATTTTTGTAAGCTGCCCTGAATCTGCGGAAAAGGACGGCATAGAAATCCAACCAAATAAATAAAATGAATAAAATTTCAGCATCCATGGCAGATATTTATGATAGTTGCAGGGTCATTAACAACCATCTGACTTAACAACTGCAATGATTCACTTAACCACTGTGGCAAGAACAGTCACAAAATGAGGGCACAACTCACTTAATAACTGCCTTGCTTAGCAACATGAATTTGGTTTTAACTGTGGTCGTTTTTTTTAATTATTTTTTTTAATTGATTCTATAAAATATGAACACACACACAACATACAACAAGTGCTCTGTGATTGGTGCCCACCACCAGACAAACATTCACACCCCAACACCAAATTGGGGGTGTTCCTTATATATACAATTTTAACTCAAGAGCAAAATATCTGTTTACATATTATAAAGTGATTCCAATTTATTCCTTGTAGCTTGGTCTCGGATTCTACTAGCCATATATCGTCTTACCTTGTCCCATCTTCCCATCAGATGTTGCAAATCAGTTTCATTAACCGAATTCATCCTTGCATCCATAATCTCAAATTGAATATGATCCACCATGTACTGGTACCAATTTTGCATTGTCCATTTTGTCGCATCCTTCCAACCCAAGACTATTACTGCCTGAGCACTTCCTACCGCTGCTTGTTTTATTTCTTTAAATTCTCCCATCACATTGCTTTTAACTAATACTGCCATTTCCTTAGTAATTATCCATCGTATATTTAACATTCCTTTAATATCCTCTTGCACTTTTTGCCAAAAGTTCTGCACTACCGGGCATTCCCAAAGCATGTGCATAAACACTCCTTTATCTTGACACCTATGCCAACAGGTATTTTTAACATTCTGCTGGAAATATGCAAGTTGAACGGGTGTGTAATACCACTTATGTAATATTTTCGTTCTCATTTCCCTAACCCTTGTATTCTTAATTTTCCTTATATTCTCCACTATATTTTTCATCTCTTGCACATCTACTTGTATTTCACTCTGCCACCATTTAGTCAATCCTTGGGTCACATACCTATCTGGCTGCACTAACGTCTTATATATATTACTTGCTTGCGCCTTGGTACCCTCACTTTTTTCTCTTATTATTTTCTTTAACTCTATCTCCTCCCTAAATAGTACTTCTTTATTCTCCATTTCATTCAGATATTTGCATATTGCATTTATTTGTAGCCATCTTCCCTTACCCAACCACCATTCTATACGATTTCTACTTGGCCTCCCATCCTTCTCATAAAACTGTTCTATCTTAGTTACCCCCCTTCCCTTCAACTCTCCTATAACCCTATTTAAATTTATTTCATTATCTCTATTTATTACATATAACGATGAGTTTTGATTTATACAATCCTATTTTCCCCTGCCTTTTTTTCCAGATTTCCACAGTCCCTTTCATGGGACCTATTAATTTATCTAGATCGCTTTTATTCCACCTTATAAAAATTAATTCTCTGTTCTTCATCCCGTTCATCTCTTTTTCCAATTTCACCCATTTATTTTCAAATAATTGCAACTCCTTTAATCTTTCAATTTGAAATGCTTCTCTGTACAACTCCAAACAGGGAATTCTTCATCCACCCTCTTTTTCATTAGCTATTAACCATTTTTTCCTTACTCTTTTATTTTCTTCAACCCAATAATTACGTTTTTTGTCCCACTCTCTGAACTTTGATACTGATAAACCCCTTGGCAATACCTGAAAGACTTAACTGGGGTCGTAAGTCAAAGTCTACCTATACCTGGGATCCCCAAACTTAGCAACTCTAAGACCTATGGACTTCGACTCTCAGAATTCTCCAGCCAGCTTTAAAGGAATTGAAGTCTACAACTCTTAAAGTTGCCAAGTTTGAAGATCTCTGACCTATACCAATATGCACAAAAGAGGAAACTCATTTGCAGTAAGCATTGAAATATGCACCCAGGTGTGCCTATGTATATGTGCCAGAATGATTAGGCACATATTTTGAAGGAATTCCTAATAGAAGAGAATATAACATTCTATCTATTGCACCGATGATGTTATCTAGTTTGGGCAATGAAATGTCTGCAATAAACCCACCAAGCTCAAAGAGCACCAAAGAGCTACAGAATTCCTTACCGTTTTCTAAAGCAGGGCTCTCCAATCTTGGCAACTTTAAGACTTGTGGATTTCAATTCCCAGAGTTCCTCAGCTAACTAAACTGGCTAAGGAACTTTGGGAGTTGAAGTCCACAAGTCTTAAAGTTGCCAAGGTTGGAGACCCCTGTTCTAAAGTACTTTCAGATATATTTGCAATACTCCAATCTATGCATTTTCCAGACATTCACACACTTTGATTCACATGGGCTGAGTTCTCGGACATTTTGAGCTAGTGGGTGCAATTTGACAATGTTGCGTGTGTTGGAGAGCAGGGAAAGAAGCCTATCCTTGTAGTAGCTCCCTGCCTGGTCCAAAGGACTATTTCTCATCCAACAAATCAGTGAGACAAAAAGAGAAGTTCGCTTATCCAGGCAGGGCTACACAACGCAATGCCCCTTTTTTGAACTCACGGAAGTCCTTTCCCAAGAAAAGCTCAACTGATGATGCTTACAGTGAAGGAACCTGGCCAAGAAAGCCTGTCATGAATGCCAAGTCACATATTTGCCTCCACAAAACAAACTGCAAATGATCCCTTTGAGTGGAAGGCACAAGAGAAGATCTCAACAAGCAAAGTCAATGTGGAAGCCATGGACCTCTTTTCTTCCATAATCTCTGTAAACTGGGGGTTTATATCAACCCATTATCATTAATAGGCTTGCAAAATGAAAGCTAAACCTCTTACGTGCCGGGTCATTCCTCTATCCTGGTGCTTCTTGACCTCTCAGCAGCATTCAATACCATTGACCATGGTATTCTTCTGTGTCAGCTGGAGGGATTGGGAATGGGAGGCATCATTTTACAGGGGTTCTCCTCCTATCTCTCTGGTCGATCTCAGTTATTAGTGGGAGGACAGAGGTCAACTCCTGGGCCCCTCCTTTATGGGGGGCCACGGGGGTCAGTCCTCTCTTCTCTCCTTTTCAACATCTACATAAAACCACTGGGTGAGATCTTCAGACAGCATGGGGTGAGATACCAGCAGTACTCTGATGACACACAGCTGTACATTTCCACCCCAGGTCAGTTCAGTGAAGTAGTAGATGTGATGTGCCAGTGTCTGGAAACCGTAAGAGTCTGGATGGGGGTCAACAGATCAAGCTCAACCCTGACAAGACTAAGTGGCTGTGGGTCTTGCCTCCCAAGGACCATACCATCCATCCATCTCTAGTGCTGGGGGGGGATAACCCCCTCAGAAAGGGTTCGCAACTTGGGTGTTCTCCTAGATCCGTAGCTGAGCCTAGATCAAATCTCTCAGCTGTGGCTAGGGGAGCTTTGCACAGGTTGGCCTTGTGCACCAGTTGCGACCCTATCTAGACCAGGAGACTCTGCATGGTCACTCATGCCCTCATCACTTCATGCCTTGACTATTGCAATGCGCTCTAAATGGGGTATCCTTGAAAAGCCGGAGACTATAGCTGCTTCAAAATGCAGCCATGCGAGCAATAGTCAGCGCACCAAGGTACACCCGTATTATTCCAACTCTCCGCGAGCTGTATTGGCTACCAGTCGGTCTCCAGATGCAATTCAAGGTGTTGGTTATGACCTTTAAAGCCCTACATGGCTTAGGACCAGACTATTTACAGGACCGTCTACTACCTTATACTTCCCAGCGGCCAATAAGCGCTCACAAACTTGGCCTTATCCAGGTCCCATTCGCCAATGTTGGTTGGTTGGACTGCAAGGAAGGTTCTTCTCTGTGGCGGCTCCAACTCTTTGGAATCAACTGCCTCTGGAGATCCGGGTTATCCCCACCTTGCTGGCCTTCCAGAAAGCCATTAAGACCTGGCTTTTCCAGTGGGCTTGGGACCATGAATGATTGAGAGTATGCATGGTTTTTAAGGGCTATTATTATGTTTTTCATACTTTTTACTATTGTTGATACTGTGATCCATTTTTACACTGCTTTTTAAATTCTTGTTACTATTATGAGCCGCCCAGAGTCCATTGGAGTTGGGTGGCATATACATTTTATTAAATAAATGGATGGATGGATGGATGGATGGATGGATGGATGGATGGATGGATGGATAGATAGATAGATAGATAGATATTTAGTACTACATTTTAAAAACAATTAATGAAATTAAATATATATTTGCAATTATCCAGTTGTTTGTCTCTGTAAATGCATCCTTCAGTCTACCTTTAAAAAGATTGATAGTGCAGCAAAACAAATGGCAAAAATATAGTAACAGTGATTTATAAAAGTAATAAAATATTTCAGGGCTATTTCCCTCCAGCCCACATCAAGTAAGTATAAAAATAACCCCAAAACAATTTCATTTAAACATGCTGGAATAAGATAAATAGGAGTATGCTTACATTTTTCTCCTACCAAATAATTCAAACTACAGTCCTTATTATTTCCCCTGTATTGATGTTATTGATAGGCCCCTCTTCACCAAATACTTGAAGCTATTCTTCAAAGCATGTCTTTGACAAGAATGCATTCCCGTAAAATTTATGTCGCTGAGGAGAAAAAATCTGCAGTCCTTTAAAAAAAAAGACTATTTAAACTGCTTTACCTGCCTAGAAGGGATGCATCTTTGAGTGTATTCCAATCATGAATGTGCAATTTGTTAAGCAGAATTTGGCTTGGCCTGCTGACATCATGATTTATCTATCTATCTATCTATCTATCTATCTATCTATCTATCTATCTATCTACCTACCTACCTACCTGCCTATCTATTTTGTCCAATAGATAATACACATTGAAGAGAATAGATATGTAATAATATAAGTAAAGAAAAGAATAGAATAAAAGATATAAAAGTATAGGTGAACATATTTGAAAGGAAGAAAAGATAAATGAGATAAGGAGAGACAATTGGACAGGGGACGGAAGGCACACTGGTGCACTTATGCACGCCCCTTACTGACCTCTAAGGAACCTGGAGAGGTCAATCGTGGATAGTCTAGGGGAAAAATGTTGGGGGTTAGGGATTGACACTACTGAGTCAGGTAATGAGTTCCATGCTTCGACAACTCGGTTGCTGAAGTCATATTTTTTACAGTCAAGTTTGGAGCGGTTAATATTAAGTTTGAATCTGTTGCGTGCTCTTGTGTTGTTGCGATTGAAGCTGAAGTAGTCATTGACAGGTAGAATGTTGCAGCATATGATCTTGTTTTAGGCGACTATTGAAAAGATATCTATCACTCCCGCCACTTGTGAGTCTCAGGAGCCCACAGGATCCTAATGATATGAGGTGGGTTGCTCCCGGTTTGGATCGGTTCTATGGAACCGGTAGCAGAAATTTCCCCCTGCTGGCTGGCTGGTTTTTGAATGCATGGCAATAAGGCCAAGCGCTTATTTCAGGGTTCAAAAAAATATAAGACAGAATCTTATTTTCGGGGAAACGCGGTAATAATTTGTTATTCTAAAGTGCCGCAAGAGTTTTGTTGTTTCCCTTTTTAAGGAATGAACCTTTTTTCCCCCTTGTTAAATTGACTTAAATTTATTCTTCGTTTATGTAACAGTTCTCATAACTTGCCCCAGTGCCAAGAGCCTCTCGGCTGCATAGATCAAACAAAAAGAAAAAGGCGAAAGATTTATACGATCTGAAGAGAAACCAGAGCCGACTACAACAGTTCCTACCTTACTACAAACCATTGAACAATATGGAAACGTAGCAGGTTTAAAGATAAACAAAAGCAAAACACATTACTTGACCAAAAATATGAATAAAACACTAGAAACTAAATTAGAAAGTATTTCTGGAATAAAGACTGTAAAAAAGGTAAAATATTTAGGAATAAATTTAACAGCGAAAACAATAACATTAAAAAATGATAATTATATGAAATTACTAGCAGAAATTAAAAATGACTTAGCAATGTGGAATAATTTGAAAATATCTTTCTTGGGAAGAATTGCAACAATCAAGATGAACATTTTACCCAAGGTCTTATTTCTTTTTCAGACAATACCAATAAACCCAGGGGGTATCTTTTTTAAAACTTTAACAAACTTAGTTAAAAAATTTATATGGCAAGGTAAAAAAGCAAGGATAAAAATGAATTGTCTAGAAGATATTAAAGAAAGAGGTGGATTTGGCCTTCCAAATTGGAAACTATATTATCAGGCCGCTGCATTAACATGGCTTAGAGATTGGATAATTTTAGATAACAAAAGAACACTTGACCTAGAAGGACATGATTTAATGCTTGGATGGCACGCATTTTTATGGTATGATAAGGACAAAAACCATTCATATTTTAAAAGGCATACGTTAAGGAAATACTTATTAGAAGTATGGAAAGACATAAAGAAAAATCATTTTTTAAGTATCCCAGACTGGCTAGCTCCTTTAGAAGCAATAACACATCCAAAGTCTATAAAGGATAAGAAAATAACTTATAGATATAAAGAACTATTAAATGATCAGATGAAGCTTAAATCTAGAATTGAATTACAAGAAGAAGGGATAATAATAGATTGGTGGCACTACGCCCAGATCCGATCTAGATATCAGAAGGATAAAACTCTTTACATTTTTAATAAAAGTAAGAATCCTTTAACTACTTTAATTACCATTAATTCAACAAAAATGATAGGGAAAATATATAAACTACTTATCGCTCATAAAAATATAGAGTTGACTTTAAAAGATACTATGATAAGATGGTGTAGAAATATTGGCAAGGAAATAGATATAGACACATGGGAGAAAGTATGGATTAACAATTGGAAAATGACTAAATCAGTTTCCCTAAAAGAAAATCAAATCAAAATGTTTTATAGATGGCATCTCCCACCAAATAGGATAGCAAAAATGTTTCCCAAAACATCCCCAATATGCTGGAAATGTAAGAAGGATATAGGAACTTATTATCATCAATGGTGGACATGTGGTAAAGCAAAAATATATTGGAAAATGATTGAAAAAATATTAAAAGAAATAATAAAGCAAGATATAGATAATACCCCGGAATTTTACCTACTAGGTGTTACAAATCAGACCTACAAGAAAGAAATTTTTTATTTAATTATACACATATTAACTGCGGCTAGAATAATATATGCGCAAAATTGGAAAGGGGAGGAAATCCCCAAGGAAGAAGAGGTCATAGCTAAAATATTAGATTGCGCTGAAATGGATATGATGACAAGAAGATTAAACGATCAAGAGGATACTAAATTTTATGAAACATGGAACAATGTCTATAAATGGATAGATAAGAAAAAATAAGATATATCTTTAGTTGTTTTTTTTTGTATTAGTTTTTACCTAGGTGATAATAATATTAATATTAGTTTAAAAGGACTTTTTGACGATTATGATATAGTAGTGTATGTATGTATAAGTATAAGCAACATACCAAGATGTATAATAGTTGAATTTAGCTTTATTGTTTGGATTGAAGGTTTGACACTATTTTACTATAGTAATTAAGATTATATTAAAGGTATTTTTTGGTAATTATGTTATACTAACCCTACTTAACACTCACATCAAGATCTGTAAAACTTTAACTCAAATTTATTAACTTTTTTTACTATAATAGTTAACATATATTTAATTATGTATTCTTTTTCTATATTTGAATGTATACTTTCATAAGAAGCGGGGGAAATATACCCCCACTTTATGTTTATTGTTTGTATGTATTTGTCTGTTTTTATGAAAAAAATAATAAAAAAATTGGAAAAAAAACAAACAAACAAAAAGAAAACAACATCATTATCATAAATAGCTAAATTCAAATAAATATCAAGAACAAAATATAATCATTAAGGAAAGCAGGGAACAAGAGCCCACAGTAATTCAGTCGATGGTAACACTGGCGTGGAGAGATTACTGGTTGTTGTATTGTGTTTTGTATTGGGGTTTTATCCTTGTAAGCTCATCAGAATCACTGAAAGTGAGTTGGGTAGCCAAATACATTTTCTTAATCTATACATATAAAAGCCATATACCACTCATGCATCATCACAAAATCTCCAGAATCGTAAAGCCTACAAACCTGAAACTTGGCACTTATGTTCCACTTGGCTGGTGCTCACTAAGAAAGGATTTTTTGAAATGATAATGATAATTAGTTATTTCTTATATTATTATTATTAACACGCTTTGATGCTAAGGAGTTAGATGTTCTACTCCTCCTCCCCACCTGAAAAGAACTCTGTGCCAACTGCCAGTGGGTTTGGCCAGCACGTGACTCATCTGGCCGGCGGGCTGGGAGTTTAGACATTCTACTCCATGCTAAGGAATTCAGTTTCATAGCAAAGCACAGATATCCAGCTACTAGTAAATATATATTTTCTTTTTTTCTGCTTCACTTTTTTTGAAAATAGGTTGGGAGTGCTATTATTAAGCAAAATTCTACTGTTACATCATATGATTAATTTGATTTAAAGTATTAATTTTGGAAATAACTGGTTTATGAAACCCAATTTATATTATGTCCATGAGTTTCTTCTAAATATTTTAAATCACATCTTTACTAGTTTGAGAGACCACTTGATATATTTTTTAATGAAATCAGGAAGCCATCCCATAGATGTCCTAGACCTAGACTTACTATTATTCCTAATGTTCAGGAAACTTTACACTAATTCTATCCTGGACACAAATTGTTTCAACTCCTACCCTCAAAACGTCGCTACAGAGCACTGCACACCAAGACAACTAGACACAAGAACAGTTTTTCTCCGAACGCCATCACTCGACTAAACAAATAATTCCCTCAATACTGTCAGACTTTCTACTAAATCTGCACTTCTATTCTACTAGTTTTTCTCATCATTCCTATCACCCATTTCCTCCCATGTTGACTGTATGACTGTAACTTGTTGCTTATATCCTAAGTTTTTTATTAATATTGCTTCTTCGTTGCTTATTTGACCCCTATGACAATCATTAAGTGTTGTACCACATGATTCTTGACAAATGTATATTTTCTTTTATGTACACTGAGAGCATAGGCACCAAGACAAATTCCTTGTGTGTCCAATCACACTTGGCCAATAAAAAATCTATTCTATTCTATTCTAATGTGTGATAATTTTACTGAGACTTACTGAATTAGGAGTAGCATCTTTTACTCCTATATTTTACTGAAGAAAAAATGTTATTTTCCTTCAACTTTACTACAGTACCTGTAGCCTCATAAATGTACACTCTCCTAACATCAGAGTACAAGTAATCCTCACTTAAAATGCTAATTGAGACTGGTTACTACATTGTTAAGCAACATGTAAATTGTAAAACCACATAACCAAATGCTTACCGTCAGCTTCCAGCAGTCCCAGTTGGTGTCATTAAATGAGGACTGTGTGGTTCATTAAATGAGCATCCACAAGATGTGATTTGTGACTTCCCACCAGCTTTCACATTGACTCTGCTTGTGGGAAGGCAGCTGGGAATGTGGCAAATTGCAGCCACACAGTCATAGAATGCTAAAATGCACATGCATATGAAGTTTTGTTGTAACTACCATTTGTTCAGGCAGATCATATGTTTGAACAGTCACTACATGGGTGATTATTAAATGAAGACCTTCTGTAGCCACTGTAGATGGGCCAATTATGAATATGACCGTATTGTCGGTCTGCTATGAATTTTGGAAATGAGGTCTGTTTTATTGTCACAAGAAAAAGCTGGTTACACACATGCAAGTCAGAGAATAAATTGAAAAAATACTTCAGTTTCACTAGCAGATTAATGAAAGATACCAATGTGATTACCAGTGTAACATGCATCTGCCTTTTCATTAACTAAGAACCACAAGAGCTTGCAGCTTGATGAAATAATGTAGAAATTCATGTCTGCTGTTTATTCTGTGTGTGTTCCACTTAGTTGCAGAGTCCTCTTATGTTACATTTCCCTACTTTTTACAGTGAAGGCATAGTGTAACATCCCATTGGCTTGTTTGTGGAATCTAACACTGATTAAACCTAAAAAGAAGTGACTGTCCTAGCTGCCTTCTGGGATTTAATGGGGGTCTTCCCAATCCTCATCCAGCATCCTACACACAACTTCATATTGGCTCCTTAAAAATTATATTCTTCTAGTAGTACTTACTACTATAAGGCACTATTATACCATGGAAAAATATAGAGGAAATAAAAGCAATTACATAGAAATGGATACGTTAGTGATAAATTAACATGTATATGTAATAACAAATAAGAAGGATATATTATAAATGAATATGCTGCATGAAACAATTAGCCTGCAACCTAGCAGGTTTAAATATTAAGCTCTGATACCAAGATAACTCATGTATAAAGCATAATGCTTTATTTTGTCTTGAATGTATATATGTATGTATGTTGTAACCCTCTTTGTTGTTACACTTTACTTTCTTCTCTCTTTTCTCTTTTCTTTCTTTCTCCGAAGGATGCCTACGCATAAAAACTTAAGTAATTTCATGCAACCTGTAAATGTTGTATTGCTGTAGTGTTTATACCTAATCTTTTTTAATGTAAATAATCAATAAAGTATTTTTTTAAAAATTATATTCTTCAATCAGATAAATCTCTCTGGAGGACACGAGAATATAGATGTGCAATATCAGCCCCTTGATAAGCAGGTAAGATTAAAAAATTCAACTTTCAATGTATGGTAAAGTTATTTTAGCCAGGAGTCTACAATGTTAAGACAAAATAGGTTTAGGTTTAGGTTTATTGGATTTATATGCCGCCCCTCTCCGCAAACTCGGGGCGGCTCACAACAATAATAAAAAACAGTACAGTACATAATACCAAATCCAATGCCCACCCATCTAGTTACAATTTAAAATTAATAATCTCATAAAAACAGTATATATAAAAAACAGGCACACAGTCAATCAATCAACAAAACAACATGGGCAAGGGGGAGGTGTTTTAGTTCCCCCATGCCTGACGGCAAAGGTGGGTCTTAAGGAGTTTACGAAAGGCAGGGAGGGTGGGGGCAATCCTAATCTCAGGGGGGAGCTGGTTCCAGAGGGTCAGGGCCCCCACAGAGAAGGCTCTTCCCCTGGGTCCCGCCAGACGACATTGTTTAGTCGACGGGACCCGGAGAAGGCCAACTCTGTGGGACCTAACCGGTCGCTGGGATTCATGCGGCAGGAGGCAGTCCCGAAGATATTCTGGTCCGGTGCCATGAAGGGCTTTATAGGTCATAACCAACACTTTGAATTGTGACCAGAAACTGATCGGCAGCCAATGCAGATTGCGGAGTGTTGGAGTGATATGGGCATACTTGGAGAAGCCCATAATTGCTCTCGCAGCTGCATTCTGCACGATCTGAAGTTTACGAACACTTTTCAAAGGTAGCCCCATGTAGAGAGCGTTACAGTAATCGAGCCTCGAGGTGATGAGGGCATGAGTGACTGTGAGCAATGACTCCCGGTCCAAATAGGGCCGCAACTGGCGCACCAGGCGAACCTGGGCAAATGCCCCCCTCGCCACAGCTGAAAGGTGTTTTTCTAATGTGAGCTGTGGATCGAGGAGGACGCCCAAGTTGCGGACCCTCTCTGAGGGGGTCAATAATCCCCCCCCCAGGGTAATGGACGGACAGATAGAATTGTCCTTGGGAGGCAAAACCCACAGCCACTCTGTCTTGTCTGGGTTGAGTTTGAGTTTGTTGACACCCATCCAGGCCCCAACAGCCTCCAGGCACCGGCACATCACTTCCACTGCTTCGTTGACTGGACATGGGGTGGAGATGTACAACTGGGTATCATCGGCATATTGATGATACCTCACCCCATGCCCTTGGATGATCTCACCCAGCGGTTTCATGTAGATATTAAATAGCAGGGGGGAGAGGACCGACCCCTGAGGCACCCCACAAGGGAGAAACCTCGGGGTCGACCTCTGACCCCCCACTAACACCGACTGCGACCGACCGGAGAGGTAGGAGGAGAACCACTGAAGAACAGTGCCTCCCACTCCCAACCCCTCCAGCCGGCGCAGAAGGATACCATGGTCGATGGTATCGAAAGCTGCTGAGAGGTCAAGGAGCACCAGGACAGAGGACAAGCCCCTGTCCCGGGCCCGCCAGAGATCATCCATCAACGCGACCAAAGCAGTTTCCGTGCTGTAGCCGGGCCTGAATCCAGACTGCTGAGGACCTAGATATTTGGTTGATGATGATTGCTAGTCCTTTTGGTTCATGCTCGCACGATATTCAGAGGGCACCACTGGGGGTGAACTCCTTCCATATTCAGATGGATAATGATGACAATTAGGACGATCCCACTACCAATGTCATCTCATATTTGAGCATCGTATTACGGCAGGTCGGGCATCGGTTGAATTCACGCTGATGTTCAAAGTGTTGTTTTTCCCACCCAAAATGGTACCTATTTATCTACTTGCATGTAACATGCTTTCAAAGTTGCTAGGTTGGCAGAAGCTGAGCCAAGTGATGGGAGCTCACCCCATCATGCAGTGCGAGGACGCAAACCCCTTCTCCAGTGACTTTAAACCACTGAGCCACCGTGCCTCACTCAACTTTCTGCACCAGTCTTTAAAGAATCGTAAAAGAGTTTTGCAGGTCCCTAACACTCGGTCCATGAACTGGCACCAGGCCATGTCATGCCAGAAACTGGGCCATGCAAGCAAGTGAAGCTCCAGCCATGGATGCGGGCAGTACACAAAATCACACACCCTCCATTCCAGTCCATGGAAAAAACCTCTCTTTGTGGAATTAGTCCCTGGTGCCCAAAAGGTTGGAGGCTACTGATATAGGATCTCCTGCTCCAAGGTCCCTTCCAACCCCATTATTCTCCGTAGTGGTTGGAGTCAGACTTCAGATAGGCTTTTCCTTGTCCAATCCCAATTGAGGACTGAGCCTGTCAATCAAATTTTGAATACATCCAGCCACCATCTTGCCTCTATAACCAGTTTGAGACTCAGTCCTCCATGAGGATGGACATGGAAAAAGGATCTGATTGCTGACTTCAACAGCTAAAGGTTAGAATATACCCCATTATTCTATGTTCTATCTCTCCCTCTATCAGAGATCATTTTCATTGACGATGTCCAGTCATCCCAGCTGCCGAGCATCTGTTCTTCCACCAAGCTCTCTGTTTATTTCTTTCTAGTCAAAACATAATAACAGCTAAAAGGGATTGGTAAAGGACCAGCCAAGGATGGAATTGATTTGATTTAAATGGAATCTGCAAAATAAAAATTAGCATTATCAACTTCTGTTGGATTCCAGGCATTCAAGTAAGAGTCCACAAAGAGACCCCACCCTCAGAAACACCTGCATCCTTTAATAAGCTCCGCTGGGTGCTCAAATGATTCTTAATAGGCTTAACAGCCCTTGAAATGTAGCTCTGGTGATTAACGTTACAGTGGCATCGCCCAGCAGAAGTACCAAGCAAATAATTACTTGGAATGGGAGAAGGTGAGCGGGCAGCAAATGGGTTGCTTAAACACATTTTATCTGTTCCCTTGAGATTAGCCGCTCAACTTTTCTTGCTTGTGTAAGCTGTGAGCAAAGAGCCCCTGCCTGGTATATATGATGGGAAAGCTTCATCTCTTCTCTGTCTCAGTTAGCTTTGCAAATTCATCTTGGCATGTTTGATCTCCTTGGTGAGAGATGAAAGAGGAATCTGCCAGCTGTGGTTACAATCACGGTCTGGTTATTCTCGATTAAAGAGATTTGCTGGAAAACGACATTAATCCAGTGGGTGAAAGAGAGATGGGACTGAAATGCGTACAGGTCAGGAACGTACTTCATGAAAGGGGTTGAGCAGGGAGAGAAAGAA
This sequence comes from Erythrolamprus reginae, assembly GCF_031021105.1. Lineage (NCBI taxonomy): Eukaryota > Metazoa > Chordata > Lepidosauria > Squamata > Dipsadidae > Erythrolamprus > Erythrolamprus reginae. The sequence goes on from NC_091954.1 coordinate 22,703,488, forward strand.
TGTCCTCTGCACACATTTATCCTGCTCTTGGGGAAAAAAAGAGTTTATTGTGTAAAGGGCACAATTGTGTTGCTGACTATAAAATCTTTTTTTTCACCCTCCTATTGTGAAAAATTTCTGGAAGCCATGTTGTGATCCATATTGGGAGTCATACGTCCAATTTCCTGATTCATTAAGTGTTGTACATACTCTTGATCAGTTGGAGGATGATGAAGATATTGAGGACTCAGATTCAGATAGTGTTTATGAAGTAGTGGGGGGCCCGGGGTTACAGGTAGTAGAACAGGTGGGAGGCCAGCCACAGGATGGGGCTATGAATTCAGGATCTAGTGAGGGAGAATCAGACCCGTGCTGGGTTAATCCTAAATTCAGAAGGATTCAGAAATGTAGAGAACAAAGGTCTGGAAGAAGATATTAAGGAGAGGAATGGGTTAAATATTGTAGTGAGGTATTTGGCACATCAGGGGGCTAGTGGAGAAGAAGGGTGGAGTTTCAACATTGCTGAAAAGAAATATGGAGGTGCTTTTGCCACACTAAAGTAAGCCAAGTATTTTGTATTGTATTTAGTCAGTGCTGCTGTCTTTTTTACAGCTATGTAGTTAGGAAATAAATCTTGTCTAAGTGAAGCAGGAAAAGGAATGTGACAGAATGCGGCTAAGAGAGAGATAACGGACTGAGTGATATCTGGAATGTGTTGAAAATACAGGAGAGCAGAGAAATAAACGGAGTTGCTTTATTCATGAAAGGATGCATTTAATGAGAGTTATTTGTGATTATTAAACTTCTACCAGAAACCAGAACATTGTTTCCCATATCTAACAGATAGGCATGGACTGCTAGTAAGATCTATCCATAGATCTGCGGAGAGGTGTGGCATACAAATCCAATAAATAAATAAATAAAAACTATGAATGCATATGGTTGAGATCTGGTGGTCTATCTAACTAAGAGGAGATAAGTTGGTGCTCTTCAAGTGTCTCAAATATCCATTCAAGTTAGAGCAAGACAGCATTGTAAGTCCAAGAATATCAGTAATTTTACTCTAAACAGTCTAGTGCAGGGGTCACCAACCTTTTGGACCTCAGGGATCACTAAATTCATAATTTTAAACCCTGCGGACCACTAATCAGATTTTTTTTTAAAGATAAATAGTATTTAGTGCAATATAGAAATACAAATAATTTTTCTGTGGACCACCAAAATTTTCTCACGGACCACCAGTGGCCATGGTCCATCAACTGATGATCACTGCCCTATATTGTTCCAGACAAATGCCTGTCCAGTCTCTTCCTTGAAAACCTCCAAAAACCTTCTAATGAGCTACATCCCATTAGAAAATACAGAGCTCCAGGGAGGAGATAAAACTCATATACTAACATTCATTGTAACAAGTTTCACAGTTAAAGCCTTTGTTTGGTTTCTCCACAGTAGCTCTTCGTCCTTCTGAAGTCGGTAAGAATCCAAATGGTATCCCTTAAAATCTCCAAACTTAGCAACTTTAAGTTGTGTGGACTTCAACTCCCAGGATTCCTTAGACAGCCATGGTTGCCAAGTGCCCAAATTTTGATCACATGACTATGGGGATGCTGCAACGGTCGTAAGTATAAAAACCAGTCACGAGTTATTTTTTTTCAGGGTTATTGTAACTTCAAACAGTCACTAAACAAATGGTTTAGTCAAATAAGTCAGGAACTATCTTTATTTGAAATTGTGGGTACATTTTAGTAGATACAGCCCTAAAATGACTGCAATGGTTGTATATTAAGAGCCGTGGTGATGCATGGTTAGAATGCAGGATTGCAGACTAATTCTGCTCATTGCCAGGGGTTTGATCCTGACTGGCTTAAGGTTGACTCAGATTTCCTTCCTTCAGAGATGGGTAAAATGAGGACCCAGATTGTTAGAGGCATTATGCTGACTCTGTAAACCACTTTGAGAGGGCTGTGAAACACTGTGAAGTGATATAGAAGACTAACTGCTAGTGCTAACTGCTACGTAGAGAGGTGCACAGTTCCTGTGAGAGTGAAATAGAGTGGATAAACAACAGGTGTTGCTTTCAGTTCCTCTGTAGTGTAAAACTATGGCAAGTACAGTGGTACCTCTACTTAAGAACTTAATTTGTTCCATGACCAGGTTCTTAAGTTTGTAAGTAGAAGCAATTTTTCCCATAAGAAACATAGAAACATAGAAGTCTGACGGCAGAAAAAGGCCTTGTGGTCCATCTAGTCTGCCTTTATACTATTTTCTGTATTTTATCTTAGGATGGATATATGTTTATCCCAGGCATGTTTAAATTCAGTTACTGTGGATTTATCTACCACGTCTGCTGGAAGTTTGTTCCAAGGATCTACTACTATTTCAGTAAAACAATATTTTCTCATGTTGCTTTTGATCTTTCCCCCAACTAACTTCAGATTGTGTCCCCTTGTTCTTGTGTTCACTTTCTTATTAAAAACACTTCCCTCCTGAACTTTATTTAACCGTTTAACATATTTTAATGTTTCGATCATGTCCCCCCTTTTCCTTCTGTCCTCCAGACTATACAGATTGAGTTCATTAAGTCTTTCCTGATACGTTTTATGCTTAAGACCTTCCACCATTCTTGTAGCCCGTCTTTGGACCCGTTCAATTTTGTCAATATCTTTTTGTACGTGAGGTCTCCAGAACTGAACACAGTATTCCAAATGTGGTCTCACCTTTCAATGTAAAAGCAAATAATGCATGCAACTCCATTAGGAAAGAAATAAAAGTTCGGAATTTAGGTGGGAGAAGGAGGAGGAAGAAGAGGAGGAGGATAGTCGCTGTCGAAGGAAGAAGGTGAGGTGAATCAAAAAAATCCGCAACTTTTAAGGCTTTAAAAAAAAGAGGAACTTTGAGGTGGCGAGGAGGAGCACACGCCTCCCAATCACGTGGCGCAAAGCTGCCTCCTATACACTGCGCCAGAGAGAGAAACACAGGGGGAATGGCAGGAAACTGGCCGGGCCTTCGTGCCGCTCTCAAATTTCCTGGGAAATGTTTCCGGGCTCGGGTTCTTAAGTAGAAAATGGTTCTTAAGAAGAGGCAAATTAATCTTGAACACCTGGTTCTTATCTAGAAAAGTTCTTAAGGAGAGGCGTTCTTAGGTAGAGTTACCACTGTATTTAAAATTGGTTCTACAATGAAAACTCAACTAAGTAACATGATTCTATTAGCTATCTAATAAAAAATATTTTCTGTACCTTCTGAACAGAACTTCCGATCCATGTGAATGAGTATATACTGCAGCAATAATCTCTACATTATGTGTATTTTCTTCATTAAATACTAGCACACTGTTGCCCCACGTAGGATAACTATACTTGTAACAGAAAACATAATCCTGCCCTTTACATCTCAGGTGGATTAAACTGGAAGTTAATTGTGTAAACACAGGTTTCTCCCAAGTAATAGTTGTCTCCGCAGTTCCCTGCACATCAGGTGTGAAATCCAGCAGGTTCTGGAGAACCGGTATCGGAAATTTTGAGTAGTTCACAGAACCTCTGGCTGGCCCCATAGTGTGGTGGAAATTGAGGTTTTGCAGTATCCTTCCCTGCCATGCCTGCCAAGCAACGCCCACCAAGCCTCGATCACAGAACCGGTAGTAAAAAAAAATTGAACTTCACCACTGCTGCACATACCAAAAAACGTTTCAAATTAGAAGCAAAGGACAAGGACCAGCCCTGTTGCTTCCAGACAGTTTTCCAAGTTAAAGATGAGACTGACCATAGTTCGGAAAGATTTGAGTACTCAAGGATAAAAGAGAGAAAAAAGCCAAAGATGCATAAAACGTATCAGGAAAGACTTAATGAACTCAATCTGTATAGTCTGGAGGACAGAAGGAAAAGGGGAGACATGATCGAAACGTTTAAATATGTTAAAGGGTTAAATAAGGTCCAGTAGGGAAGTGTTTTTAATAGGAAAGTGAACACAAGAACAAGGGGACACAATCTGAAGTTAGTTGGGGAAAAGATCAAAAGCAATATGAGAAAATATTATTTTACTGAAAGAGTAGTAGATCCTTGGAACAAGCTTCCAGCAGACGTGGTAGATAAATACACAGTAACTGAATTTAAACATGCCTGGGATAAACATATATCCACCCTAAGATAAAATACAGAAAATAGTATAAGGGCAGACTAGATGGACCGTGAGGTCTTTTTCTGCCGTCAGTCTTCTATGTTTCTATGATGCAATGAAACAAAGACATCGAAAGGTCTTTTGTGCAGAATAAGGCAGATACGTTAGATGATTATTAATGGCTAAGGGCCGAGGGGTGGGGGGATTCTAAACCAGAAAGGCTTTGCAGTTGACCTCACTCGTTTCCTTAGTATGAGCTCATCTCAGACAGCAGAGTGCAAAGCTTCGTTGGGGCCACACTGTGTTTTTCTTGTGTGCCAAGGATTGTATTCCAAAAATAGGGCCAGTAACTTATTCTAGGATGCAGATGAGTCCTCCCTCACTCCACTACACTTATAGGGGCTTGGAAAAAAAGTGATGTTTTTATTGCCCAAAGAATACACTGACTGCATGCCTGCTCTAGAGACTGTAATCTAATTTAGCTTTGAAGAGTTGAATCACTTCCTGTCCTATTTGTTCAAAAGCTACAGTATGACCAACTCATCTTAGACTAGGACAGTGTGCCCAACAATAGATAATTTTTTTAAACTGTCTTAAATAGTCACGTTTTATGATGTTCTTCCTTCAAAATAGAAAAATCTATCTGCAATAATAATTATCTAAATAAATAAATAAGAAAAATAAATAAATTTTACAAACATAGAATTGAATCTATGGAGTGTATGTGTGCGTATGTATGTATGTACAGTATATATATATATATATATATATATATATATATATATATATATATATATATATATATATATATATATGTATGTTGTGGTTAGCTCTGGCCTAGCTCCTACCCCAAGGACTGTGGATGTGGGGGAGACATGCACATGCTGCAGGCCTGTTTTGCTCCTGGTGGAATCTGCTGATGAAGGCTCCTCTGCCCAAGAAGACATGAGTGACAGGGAGGAGGAGAGTGTGGCAAACAGGTCAGAAGGAGATCAATTATCTAGCTCCTCCTTGGATTCGGAACAAGAGTTAATGATACAGCCATGCATGCGGAGAGTGATGCATAGGCAGCAACAACTGAGAGATTATTATCAAAGAAAATGAGGCCACCTGTGGTTGGGTGGGGCTGTGGTAATTAGTGAGGCTGCTATAAATAGCAGCCTGTGGGTTTGGCCATTGTGGAGGATTATCTGATCGCTGTGTTTCGTGCCTGCCTTGCTGACTTCGACCTTTGTGTACTGATTTTCCCCGCTTTGAAACTAAACCAGAGCAAAGTGTGTTTCACTTTGTGAAAGAAGAAGGACTGTGAATTGCCTCACAGCTACAAGCTACGTATCTCAGAACTGATAAGGGACTTGTACAAATTACCAGTTTGTTTGGAGATGAGTGCTCTTTGCTATACAAAAAGAGTGGTCAGTTTATTTGGATTTTCGGTATTTTAATATAATTTAGATGTGCTTGGTAAGTAACTACATAAATAACATAACTGTTACATTCTCAGACTGAAGCACATAGGCTTCAGCCAGGTCCTCCATTCTGGAGGGAAAATACTGACTGCTGATTGGCTAGACTGTCTGGCAGCTCCCTATAAAAGGGCTGGCTGTCAGACAGAGCCTTTGCTGGGTTCTAAATAGATGCCAAATAAACAGCTGTTGTTCTGAAGCCACTTCTGTCTGCCTCTTCCATTCACCCTAACGCTGGCGATGAGGGTGGGATTGGAAGGCAGATAGGCCAAAAAAAAGCTGACAACTTCGCAATCCAGCCTGGGGCAGTAAGTCTTTGACAAATGGCCTTTCTGAAGCGCTAACTCAGCTGACATAATGACGCATGCCCCGCCGAGTCACTTCAACCAGGCACAGGAGCACTGGGACAACTATATGACCAGCTTCAAATGCTTTATGGAGGCAAATGACCTCATAAGCTACTGCACATGAAAGTGCCCAGGCACTTACCAAACCAATGCTGGTCCAGACGGTCATCTGGTCTGCCCTAAAGACAATGCTCAAGACCCATTATCCTCAACACCCTCCAAATTTGTGTGGCAGCACACATTCAATTTGCAGAACCAGAAGAAGGGGGAGTCCATTAATGAATACATTGCCATTCTGCGCAAATCTGCTGCCCATTATGAGTTCTGCAATCTAGATGAGTTACAGCTCAACTGAGTTATCTGTGGAATTTGGGACATTAACCTCCAGTGGAAGTTACTTTCAAAGACCACCTTCACTCTCCAGCTTGTATTGGATGAGGCCAGGGCAGCCGAAGCATCCACTAGGTCGAATGAGGCACTACAGCAACCGAGCAGCCTGAAAAGCACATGAAAGATGGTTGACATGCATTGTGAGAGTTTGGCGTGAGACTTCTCACCTGACAGCGATGAGGAAGTTTTCCGCCTTTGTCTCAAAAAGTGTGAAGTAGCAAACACACCTAATGACAGACTTCCAGGATGGGCCAGCTGCGGAGGGCACCATCACCACATCGAGTGCCAATACTGTCATCTCTCAACAATGCGATTCAAATTCAAAAAAATTCAAAAAAAATCTAAAAGAAAATCCATTTTCCTTCTCCCTCTCCCTCTAGACCAAATTTCTTCAACATGAACTCTGGATTTTGTTGTTAGGTCAAGACTGTGTAAAAATTGTACCTCGGCAAAATAGGAAGCATTAAGATTTGAAAAGGATGGCTCAAAGGATAGCAAAATTAGACGGGACTTTGGAGGTCTTCTAGTACAACCCCCTGTTCAAGCAGGAGACCCTATACTATTTCAGATAAATGTCTCTCAAACTTTTAAAAAATCTTCAGTGATGGAGCACCCATGGTGACTAGAGACAGCAGGCAACGTCAACAAAGGAGATAACTGGAGCTGAAGGGGGAGAAGCAACAGGAGATGCGACTTGTGATTTATCTACAGGAGATCCTACCAGCCAAGAGTCTGCGAAGGAGGAGAGAATCGTTGCATTAGAAAAGGAACTAGTTTTACTCCGAGAGAAGGAAAAGAAGGAGGAGGGGCAAGCTATACGTCAAAGAAAGAAGTAAACACTGGATTGTATAACTGGCATTGTTGTTCCCAGCTGATTAGCTTTTTGGGTATTCTTTTCCCCTTCAATACTTAATAAGCGGAAAGGAAGGAATAGAGGGGGGGTTGAGGGTCACTATTTGTTACTTAAATGGGTAATTTTTTAGAGCGTACTTGAGGGATAGCAAAGCCATGGGTGCCTCTTGTAGCCAATGGAGGTTTTTTCCATTGATTTCCCCTTGGGGGAATGTTGAGGGAGGGGCACTTGGGTGGGGGTTTAAAACTACAAATGAAGAATCTTCCAATATGCTTCGCTTTACAGAGGAGAGAAACATATCTGAAAGGAATGGGTGAAAAGGTCTTGATGTCATTAAATGTGAATGGAATGTCATCACAGAATAAATGTTATAGAATTATGAAACGGGCTAGGGATTAAAAAGTAGATTTCTTATTTTTAGCAATTGTTCTCATTGTCAGGAAATTTCTCCTTCGTTGTAGGTTGGTCCTCTCCCTGATAAGTTTCCTTCCATTGTTTCCTGTCCTGTCCTCAGGTGCTCTAGAGCAGTGTTTCCCAACCTTTTTAAAGCCGCGGCACATTATTCACATTTACAAAATCCTGGGGAACATTGAGCGGAGGCGGGGGGCGGTGTGTGTGTGTGTAAAAAAAAGTTTGGACAAAAAATATCTCTCTTCCTCCCTTTCGCTCTATTTTTCTCTCTCCCTCTTTCTCTCTCTCTCTCCCTTCCCTCCTCTTTCTTTCCCCTCTGTCTCCATCTCTCTTTGTTTCTCCCTTCCTTCCTCTCTTTTTTGCCCTCCTTCCCTCTCTCTGTCTTTCCCTCACCCTCCTTCCCCCCTCTTTCTCTCTCTCTCTCTTGCTTTCTCTCTCTTGCTGTCTTTGTCTCTTTCTCTCTTTCTCTCCCCCCTCTCTCTCCATCTCTCTTGCTATCTCTCTTTCTCTCTCTCTCTTTTGCTTTCTCTCTTTCTCTACCCCCTCTCTCTCCTTCTTTCTCTCCCGCCTCTCTCCCTCTCTCTTTCTCTCTCTCCCTCTCTTGCTATCTCTTTCTCTATCCCCCCTCTCTCCCTCTCTCTCTCCCCCTCTCTTGCTATCTCTTTCTCTCCCCCCTCTCTCCCTCTCTCCTTCTCTCTCTCCCTCTCTTGCAATCTCTTTCTCTCTCTTTCTATCCCCCCTCTCTTCCTCTCTCGCTATCTCTTTCTCTCCCCCCTCTCTCCCTCTCTTTCTCTCTCTCCCTCTCTTGCTATATCTTTCTCTCTCTTTCTCCCCCCCCTCTCTTCCTCTCTCTTTCTCTCTCTCCCTCTCTTTCTCTCTCTCCCTCTCTTGCTATATCTTTCTCTCTCTTTCTTTCCCCCCTCTCTCCCTCTCTCTTTCTCCCAGTAGCCGTGGGGCGACGGCAGGGTGATCAGCTGTGAAGTGGAGCTCCAGAACGGAGGCACAGACGGCGGTGGCTAGATGCCGTACATTTCTGGCGTTGCGCTGGGCATGGACGTGGGGCTTGAGCCTCCGTCCTGGTCCAGCCAGCAGGCAAGTGCCAGCCACGCAATTCCAGCATTTCCAGCCGCCGCCGTCGGTGCCTCTGTTCCTCTGTTCCGTAGCTCCGCCTCACAGCTGATCACCCTGACGTCGCCCCATGGCTACTGGGAGAAAGAGAGAGGGAGAGGGGGGGAGAGAAAGAGAAAGCAAGAGAGGGGGAGAGAGAGAGGGACCACCCTGCCACCGGCCCACGGCATGGCTCCTGCCCGCTGCTGCCGCCACCGCCATCACCCTCCCGCTGCGCGCCGCCCTCCCGCTGCTGCTGCCCTCCCACCAAGCCCCAAAGCTCACCTGCTGACAGGGAAGCTCCAGCCGGGTGGGGCGCCGCAGCTGCTGGAAAACTTGGAAGGCGCAAAGAAGCAAGCTCAGCTTCCGGTCTCACAACTTTTTTCTCTTCGCAAAAAGTTGCGAGACCAGAAGCTGAGCTTATTTCTTCGTGGCACACCTGACCATGTCTCGCGGCACACCAGTGTGCCGCGGCACATCGGTTGGGAAACACTGCTCTATAGAATAGATTGACGCCTCTCTTCTTTGTGGCAGCCCCTCAAATATTGGAACTTTCTAAAATGTGGATTGTATTCTCTGCTTTAGGAGATACTCATATGAATCATTACCTTTCTTGTTGGAAAGAAGGAAAAATTGATCTCATGTTATTTTCTTTCCACATTCTAATGGGACTATATTGACCTCAATGTAGGAAAAGTGACAAAGATAATTTGCAGAATGAAATGAAATGCAGAGGACTCGGTTTGCGGTGATTCACCACAGCAATAAGGTTTTTAGCCCTGTATTAAATTATAGATGGGTCAAAAAAGCTATCCAAAAATCAATCTGGTAAATCACATATGGATTATATTATTATATCTGAAGTGAACTGAGGAGGTTTGTTCCAATTCTGATTTTGAGCATGTGCTGCAATTCAGTGATTAAAAAATTTCTTACAAATGTAAACTGTCAAGAATGTCCCTTATACTGTAGCTGCTTATTGTTTACTGGATGAAGTCATTGCCTCCTTCATTGGATAAACAGAAAACACTGCAAGTATATAGTGGCTAAACATAAACTGTTATTCCTTACAAATTGCATTGCTATATTTCATTGATTTTTTTGTGTTTTTTATACAAAAATGTAGTGACATTAAAGGTGTTTTTTTTTATGCTTGATCATGTTGTTCGCCTATTTGGAATACAGTGATCCCTCGGTTATTGCGTCCCCGACCATTGCGAACAGGGTAATTTGTGATTTTTGAACCCGGAAGTCAAAACACCATCTGCGCATGCGTGCCCTTTTTTCTATGGGCACGCATGCGTAGATGGCGCCCGGCGGGAGGGCAAGCGGCGGGAGGGCAAGCGGCGGGCATCAGCAAGGAGTTTCCCCACCGCCCACGCAAACTCCTCGCTGCCGCCCGCCCTTCGCCCGCCCACGCCGTTCATTCTCGCCGCTTCCCACCTGAGTCCTGAAGCGAATTTGCTTCAGGACTCAGGTGGAAAGCGGCGAGAGCGAGCGCTAGCGAACGGCTTGTCCGCCGCCCGCTCGCGCGTCCCGCGCCCACGCCGTTCATTCTCGCCGCTTCCCATCTGAGTCCTGAAGCGAATTCGCTTCAGGACTCAGCTGGAAAGCGGCGAGAATGAACGGCGTGGGCGCGGGACGCGCGAGCCTAGCGCTCGCGCTCGCCGCTTTCCACCTGAGTCCTGAAGCGAATTCGCTTCAGGACTCAGCTGGAAAGCGGCGAGAGCGAACGCTAGCGAATGGCTTGTCCGCCACCCGCTCGCGCGTCCCACACCCACGCCGTTCATTCTCGCCGCTTCCCACCTGAGTCCTGAAGCGAATTCGCTTCAGGACTCAGCTGGGAAGCGCGAGCCAGCGAACGGCTTGTCCGCCGCCTGCCTGCCCGCTAGCGAGGAGCCGAAGATTGGGGGCGGCGCGGCTGTTTTAAAATGTCGCCGCCGGCATGGGGGGCTTCCTAGCAGCCCCCCAAACCTGGGTTGGGGGTCCGGGGGTGCTGGCAAGCCCCCCATGCCGGCGGCGATGTTTTAAAACAGCCGCGCCGCCCCCAATCTTCGGCTCCTCGCTAGCGCTGCGGAAGTAAAAACACCATCTGCACATGCCCAGATGGTGTTTTTTTACTTCCGCAGCGCTACTTCGCGAAAACCCGCTCGTTGCGGCGGGTCCTGGAACGGAACCCTCGCAACGAGCGGGGGATCACTGTACATCTCATATGTCTCCCACGCAATTCTACTGTTTCTGTGGAAATTAACTAGGGCTTTAAGTGTGGTTTGAATTCTTTAAAAGACAGGGAGAATTATTCCAAGAAAACATTCATCATTTGTAGTTCTAAATGTGTCAAAGCGTTCATCTCCAGTGAAATTCAATGGACGCAGATGGTTTAAAATTTCCAATGTGTTTGGGTAAATGCCGCAAAAAGGAATATTACTTCAGGATTTGCATATTTAATCATGGCATTTTATGTTACTATCTGAAGCTCATTTCAAGCAGATTAATAAAATAGTAAGGATTTTAAAAATACAAATAACTATAGATTTTCCCTATCTGAAGTTATAATTATCAATAATCATGAGATTTTCAATATTCTTGCTTTTTATTTATTTATTTATTTATTTGATTTGATTTGATTTGTATGCCGCTCCTCTCCGGAGACTTGGAGCGACTAACAGCAACAATAAAACAGTGTACAATAGTAATCTAATACTAAAAATGATTAAAAACCCATTAATATAAAAACATACATACCATGCATAGAATTGTAAAGGCCTAGGGGGAAAGAGGATCTCAATTCCCCCATGCCTGATGGCAGAGGTGGGTTTTAAGTAGCTTACGAAAGGCAAGGAGGGTTGGGGCAATTCTAATCTCTGGGGGGAGTTGGTTCCAGAAGGCCGGGGCAGCCACAAAGAAGGCTCTTCCCCTGGGTCCCGCCAAGCGACATTGTTTAGTTGACGGGACCTGGAGAAGATCCACTCTGTGGGACCTAACTGGTCGCTGGGATTCGTGCAGCAGAAGGCGCTGAGATAATCTGGTCAGGTGCCATGAAGGGCTTTATAGGTCATAACCAACACTTTGAATTGTGATCGGAAACTTTTAATGGAAATGTTTGAGTCTACTAGAGTTTTTAATTTTAATATGTTATTTGAATTTCATTTTGGTTTCAGTATTTTATTGGACTAAATTTGTGTGGTGACGGGGAACAAATTGCCATTATGGACTAAACTGGAAAGTTATTGTATTTATCCATTTAAATGTTGGCATTTGTAAAGCACAAATTTTTTAGAATTAATTTAGCATTTTTAACTTTGTCAGTAGTAAGGCGTATTTGAGTCCTGTTAGGTGATCGATATTAAATTTGATACAAAACTCTCTGGGATAACTTCAAACGGAAAATCAGTGCTAAAACCTCTTGTTGTAAAGAATGTGCATAAAACTTACTATTATACAGATTTATTAAGCAAACATTATTATTCAACCTTGGGGAAAAAACTACTAATAAGATTCAAGATACATATTTACACTTTGCTCCTCAGTGGCTCTTTGTGACATAATAAAATGCATGTTATTTTGTCATCCAGGTTATTTTTCATTTCTTCTTTCTGTTTGTATTTTTTGGGGAAAACAAAAGGAAAAGAGTAGAATAGCAATAGCTATTGAAACAAGAGCTAGCAAGTTTGTGTCAGGTATTTTGCACTTTCTAAGTCATACGGTGAAACAATAGGAAAGTAGACACTGAAACACCAACAAGTTCATTTGCGGACAAACCACAATTCTTTCTTTCCAGGACAAAATTAGATTTTGGATGTGACAGCCAGGGATGCCTTAAAAGGATTGACAGGAGGGAAAGCATATGAAAGCAATTTGGGGGGCATTCTGGAGAAAACAGGGATGGGCCATTGTGTGGGAGGCATGGACATTTGAGCATAAGACCAATGGAGAATAAATGAAGAACATAATCAGAAGAAGCCCTAAATGGAAATGTCTGGTGGGAAGAACATGATAGAGATAGAGATGTAAGGGACTAGAAATAAATGGCTTCCTTCCAGCACAAAGTGTTTCTATTTTAGCAAGTAAACAGTAGCTCTAAAACATAACTAAAGTAAATGTCACGATGCCTCTCAGCTTTCTGCCTGTCTGATTTATTCTGAAGCAATAAGTGTTGAGGCCTGCCAGCAGTCTGTGCAGCTGATAGCGGATCCCTTTCAAGAGGAAACCAACTTGGTAATACGCCAGTAGTCTGTGCAGCCGGCACCCGAGTCAGACAGTGGGGAAGATAGCGAGGACTTGGTGCCAAAAGCAGAGGTTCAGTCAAGGCCTTTGGTACCTCCAACACCTAATAGCAGTGATGAGGAAAAAGAAGCTTCTCCTCTTCTTAATGCCAAGAGACAAAAATGGTTACTCCAGAGGAGGTCTCCTCCGGAGTAAGACTGAGAGGTAATTAGCCACTCCCCTAGTCTACTTAAGAATAGTAAAGGCAGCTGAAAAGTTGAAGGAAACAATAATTTACTCTCATGAATTGCTTTGTGAATCCCTATTTCTCTGCTCCGGATTTCTTATCAAGGAGGACTCCTGGGTATTTTTTGGACATTACGTGAGAACTAACTGCATTGTTTTGAGTTAAGACTGTCTGAATTTATGTCAGCTTCTAATGAAGATTAATTGGAACCAGCTCTGGAACCAGCTCCCCCCTGAGATTAGAACTGCCTCCACCCTCCTTGCCTTTCGTAAACTCCTTAAAACCTACCTCTGCAGTCAGGCATGGGGAAACTGAAATAACTTCCCCAGGCCTATATTGTTTATGTATGGTGTGTTGTGTGCATGTTTTTAAATTATGGGTTTTTAGTTTAAATTATTAGATTTGTATTACATTGTTTTGCCACTATAGTTGTGAGCCACCCCGAGTCTATGGAGAGGGGTGGCATACAAATTTAAATAATAATAATAATAATAATAATAATAATAATAATAATAATAATAATAATAATAATTAGCAGTGGTTCATTGATAAAACCAAGTTTGTTCAAATGGTATGTTTTTTATATGTTTGTAACTGGGGGGCAGAACAGTAATTATCTGGAACTCCTAACACGATGTTGGTTAGAGCTTGGATGCTTCTGCTATATTTCGCAGTATACAATTTTCAAGTTTCTTTTAACTTAACCCTTACAGCAAACCATGTTCTTTTTGTTTGCAGGAAGACGGGCTTCTCTCATTGGGCAGCTATTCTGATATTCTTCAACAAATCTGATACCTTGATTTGGAAAAGTTAACTGATTTCTATGGAATCTCAGAATTAAGCAACCTTGTTCTGTACTTGCTCTGTACATTGATGGAGACTGGCTCTTTACAGTTTCAGCAGGTTTTTTGCATAAGAAGTACTGTGTATTGGGTTACCATACATATAAACTATGAATGTATGTTTATATGATATACCTTTAAGAGTTGGATCACAGTTGGCCATAAAAAGGAGCCAAAGGAGTTCCTGTTGGGGGGAGTTTTTTCCTGTTAGTTACTTTTATGTCTAGAGCTGTGTGCAGAAGTTAACTGGTTTGTATTGGATATTGAGATTGTATTTGTGATTAGAAGTGTAAAGAGATTATTCTACCTTGTTACTGTACATAATATATCTATTTTGTACTGGTGTCTGTGTCTGAACAATCCGTTACTATTACTACTCACACCATACACTGTCTTAAAGTTGTTTTGTGGATATATCCCTAAACAATCTATCAAACTGGATTAAACCTAAAAACTTTAGCATGTAAAGAATATTTTCCACCACTAGAAAACAACTAGCTCAGAATCAAGGCAGCCAAACCTGGATAGCTAAAGGTTGAAACAACAGAGGAACAACCAATATCTTTGCCTTCCACAGTTGGGAAACAGGCAAAGAGAGTGGTGGCTAAGTTTAAATATTAGTACAACAGCCTATCTATAGAACTGTGATGGCGAACCTATGGCATGCGTGCCCAAAGTGGCATATGGAGCCATGTCACCTGGCATATGCGGCATCAGCCATTCCTCTTCTGGGTTTCTGATATGCATGCACACGCGACAATAAGCTGGCCTTTGTGCATGCAGCAGTGCTAGAAACTCCAAGAACTGGTCTTCCACTTTCCAGTGTATGTGCGACAGCCAGCTGATTGGCATGTGCGCATATGTGGCAGTAGCCAGAAGCCTTGCCAACATGTGCAAAATGCTTCTTTTTTGGCACTCAGTTCCAAAAAGATTCACCATCACTGCTATAGAAGATCAAAAATGAGAAAGAATAAAAAGAATTAGAAATTCATAGGAATAAAGCATGACATAAGTAGACAGAAATTGACATAAGTACACAGAAATCTATGAAAATAAGAAACACAGAAACATAGAAATATATAAACACGAACAAGGAAAGAGAAGATAGATTGGTAAGAGTCTATAGGAGTTATAGGAAAATCCTGGAAAGAAGAGAGAGCTTTAGTTTTCTTTCTTTCTGGAGGTTTTGGTACAATAAAGAGAATCAAACGTCACTTATCTGTGGTTTGTACTAGTTCCCCCAAAGAACTGTTGCACACATGTTACTTGTTGTCCTGTGATGGACACGACTGATCTTTGTCCCAAGAAATAACATTCTAAACGAAGGGATATATTTCATCATCATTTATCAAGTAACAGCCTGGCATTCTGCAGCCTAGGTGTGTCAGAAATACAACTCCCAAAATTTCCATGCTGGGATTTACATTACCTTAGCACACTTGTTAAATCATTTTTCTATGGAGTTTGGCCAAGTGGAACAGTGAACTGTTCAAAGTGCTCCATTCCAATTGGCAAGGTGATATGGAGCACGAAAAACTAATGGGTCAAAGCACACTATATAATAAGATGGTAACTTAATGATTTATAGTTATCACAAAGAAAAACAAAGCATATTCCCTACTTCCAATTTGCATCTGGTGTACATGAAATTGCCATGTTTAGATGGAGGTTTCCTAGATCCAAATAATAAGATTTTTGATGAGATCTAAGATCAGATGTCTTGCTTACACGTCTTCTTTAGAATTAGGGTTTGCAGCTAAACCCTGGGACTACATGATTACAAGAAGTTAGCTGAATTCTTTCAGCTGGTATATCCAGTAAAGAAGTTTAGGCATTTCCCTAAAGAGAACAAGGGCTGCAGATATTTAGCAGTCAGGAATAAGAAAACTGTAGCCCATCAATTTTCCCCATCACTTTCATTAAAATGGCTATGCTTCAAAAAATAGTTATCCCCTTGCTTGTCCACAGCTGCTAAAACTTCTGGCTTGTGGTGAGAAGCTCCAGACAGTTCCTGGTCCTCTTGGTTTAGCCTTTGCTCTTTGTCACAGAGGCTTACTCAATAAAAATATTCTGAGAAATAATGGACATCATGGACAGTTTACAAGAACAGCTGTTGTTCATGGGAATGAATCTACAAGGAATGCAAGGAGAATGCATTCCGCCCTAACAATAATGACCGGGGATGGAAAACAGGGTCTTTCTTTAGGCCTGTGAAGGATCTCTTTGAAAGTTACAAACAGCTTTGAGCAATGATTCAGATTAAGAGAGCAGCCATGTAAATTTAGAAACAAAAAAAATCAAGACTACAAAATGCTGTTCCTATAAAGGTTTGCCACCTCACTGTTCCACACTGTATATATATGTATATATAAAGAAAGATTGATCCTCTCTGTTACTATAATGTCCAAAAGTCTTTATACTTGCCCAATTTAATATAATCATCCAATGGTCAATAGTAATTATTCGACAAAGCTATCTCACTGATGGAAAACTACATTGCTGCATGGCAGGCAGTGTTCCCTCTAATTTTTTTGGGGGGTGGGCGGAAAAGTATAGTGTCTGAGCGGCTGTCCCTTTGGGACTGGGCAGCACTCTTTCCCTCTCACTCTTTCCCTCTCGGCTTCTGGGCAGGTTTGAAAAACTCTGAGTTGATGATGATTTTTAAGTGAGCCATTGCTCACTGCTCAGCTTAGAGGGAACTATGATGGCAGGATCATGCAGCATGTAGAACATTATTCTTGAGCACCAAGATCCATGTTTTAAATGTGAAAAAAAGACAAAGAGGATAATTCTGGCTACGCAAGACCAAGCCTTAAAAACAAATGCACATAAAACCAGAACTGAGAAGACAAGAAGTGCTCTTGCAAGAAGACTGCATTATAAACAAAGGCATGGCAACAGCAGCAGCTACTGCACATTGGAATATCTGCAAGAAATATTAGTTGTCTGTGAGGAAGGAATGATGGGACTACAACACAGATGAAGTCATAAAAAATGAAGAAACTAAAGTGTTCTGGGACTTTAGATTTCAAAAACAGGTCTCTGCTGTACGGCACCCCAGATTTAACAAGTGTCAATAAGACAGACCCAAAAAAAGTTTGTATAGTGGACATTGCAGTACCTGGAGACAGAGGAAGAGAGAAAGAACTGGACAAAAATCACAAAGAAAAAAGAACTGTAAATAGAAGTAGAGTGATTATGGCAAAAGGAAACAAAGGTAGTACAAATAGTAATAGGCTCCTTAGGTACAATCCAAAACCATCTGGAACATCCCTTGAGAATAAATTATTATTAATCAATTACAAAAGTCAGCTTGAGTTGGAACAGTACATACTGCAAAAATATCTTTAATGTAGTAAACAACAATGTCTGCAAATCTCAGGTCCTTGGGGAGGTTTTGATGGGTGGACTAAAATGCCAAATCCAGCAAGACAAATTTATATGCATGGAAAGTCTACTTGAGAACTATAACCCAGAAGCTTGTTAAGTTCCTGCAAGATGCCCAAGACATGCTTGGATGGTTCCATTGAAGCCTGCCAATCCACCTAATGCATGTGTTAATCACTCTCTGTCAACCTGTTTTCCTTCCCTCTCTTTACTGTCTTCCCAGTTCCAACAATCATGGCATACTCATGGCTTTCCTCTAACCAAGG
This sequence comes from Erythrolamprus reginae, assembly GCF_031021105.1. Lineage (NCBI taxonomy): Eukaryota > Metazoa > Chordata > Lepidosauria > Squamata > Dipsadidae > Erythrolamprus > Erythrolamprus reginae. Next base: position 22,721,102 of record NC_091954.1, read on the forward strand.
AACAAACCTCAGAGGCTGCTGGTTCTTTCTTCTTCCACTTGTTTATGGATACTCAACTGCCTTATAGCACCACTTATAGTGTCCACCACCATCCTTTGTCATATGAACATTATGGAAAATTGAGTACAAAGCAGGGATGGGTTCCATTTACAGTACCTTCCCTACCAGTTCACTTTGCATCGGAAGTGCATGTTTTGCACTTGCGCGCGTGCTTCACTCTCGCACACACACCCCTGGTCGCAATGACCCTCTGGGCATGTGCATAAGGTTCTTTCCAAGTCGCTTTCAGGAAGAGCCAAATGGAGGACTGGTTCGGGTGGCCAGTTGGCCATCGCCACCGGTTCGGCGAGCGAGAGCAAATTCCGGTCAGCAGTTATGGCCAAACCAGTCCAAATTGGCAACAACCCACCACTGGTACAAAGTAACAAACCAAAGAAACTAAACAGAGGAGGAATAAGCTTACAGCAGTGCACACCACATCTTCTCCATGTCTTTCTGTCCTTGCATATCATCCTTGCTTCTATCGTATTGATACTTTGATTCATCTGGTAATTTTGTCTTTTAAACTTCTCCGTTCATCAATTCCATCCAATCACACTTTATTCAGTCCTTCCTTTCTTCCTAAGACATTTACCCTTCATACCACAATTCCATCTTCATTTATACTCTCTATATGATCAAACTATGATTAAACTATTTTAACAGACTTCTTTTGTATCCGTTACCCACTTGGGTATTCCAGCCATATTAATTTACACCTCCCTTTATTCTTGATCCATTCGCTTCCTATTTTACGATGAACACTTCTTCCCAATGCATTCAACTTAACAAAAATATTAACAAAATATATTACTGGCATTTTTTTATTCTCTTGACAAACATTATTTCTCATAACAAACCACATATTACAAACTATTCTATGAGCAGCTGGTGCTTCTTCCCAACGTTCCTATATTTAATAAACATAATACCGAGGTATGAAAATTAATCCACTTGCTTTAATTTTTTTTTAATATTTATGTTTACATTTCAAGTTCACACTACTTTCCCTATTAAACTTAATTACCTTGATCTTTGATAAACTGATTTTTCAGTTCCAGATTCTCACTGCGTCCTATCAAGTATTTATCTAAGGATCCAGAGAGAATATTATACTGCTTCAAAATATATCAAACAATGTATACAACTCAACCAGTTCTGATCTGAAAAACTGCATCTAGGAACTACATGATTAGGTATAAAGTTTAGACTACCTAAACTGTGAGAAGGGGAAATAGACCATGAATTCTGTTGAGAGCAAATTCATTACAGATAGAGAAATTTCCTGCCTGCTTTAACTCCCCTATTCACTAAGGTTAGCATTAGTGTCATCAAAATCAAAAATCAACAAAATGTTATCTAAGTGCTATCAGTTGGCATTGAAGACTACTGACCTCATGCATCCAGATACTGAAAGGTTTCTCCCAGGAGTCTTTTTTCTCCAAGTGAAGATACGCGTTGAACAGAATGAGATAAATATAACGTTCCAAGAATTGAAGACTCCTTAGCTGCAAGGTCTGTATCTCTGCTTCCTCCTTTGCAGTTTTCCCCTGAAATCAGTAATTTTAAAAAGGCTTTATTGGTGGGAATCAGATGCCCTTCAACTTTTAGATGGGCATTTGCATTTTAACAACCAGTTTGGGGAAAAAAATCAAAACACAACTGTAACAGCTCATACACAATTCTGGGGATTATTTCTTGATCAAAAGTTATAGAACAGTTGGGATGAGTGATGCCTTAGCACCTACTCAGCTATGGTTGATGTCAAAAGCAAAGTTTGATTAGACCTGATTAACATTTGGATGAGAGAGTACTAGGATGATTTTTTTTAAAAAAAATCCTGCCATCAGCAATGGCAGACCATTAATTAATTAATTAATTGATTGATTGATTAATTGGATTTGTATGTCGCCCCTCTCCATGGACTCATTGACCATGTCCTCATTGTTGCCAAAAATGGATTAAGTTCAATTTGATGGGAGATTTCATACATTAATGCATACATACAAGCCTACACACCCACACCCACACACCATATATATAATGTATCCGAAAGATCCACAATTCAGAAGTAATGCAACACACATTTTGCATGAAATTTCAGACACAACCCTGACCTTTCTAGAAAATGTTAAGTAAAAAAAAAAACAGTTGGAAGAACTGTTCCTAGATTCAACTCGCTATGACATAAATTCTTATAGAGTTTAACAATCTATAAAGCTAAAATTTGTGCCAAACGTTGAGTGAGATACAAACATACAAAAGTTGAGTGAGATACAAGCGACATACAATGTGTCGCACAATACAGAGATTTGTATAGTGATAGTCCAGAACAGTTGTGTGAAAATATCCTGTGCTAGAAGTATTATAGTCCCACAACTACCTAGGTTTAGTATTCTTTAAGCAATGCTGCTTCCTTAACTTCCCTTTTTCTCAGTATCTACCTTATTTTTCGAGTATAACACGGACCTAGATTTTAGAGGTGGAAAACAAGGATAAAAGTATTCTGAACCAAATGATGTAGTAATACATTATTTAATAAAATACCAGTGTAAGCAGAATATTTTTTACAACCATATACACTTTTTACAAACTTCAAACTTGACAGCTTTAAGACTAGTGGACTTCAACTCCCAGAATTCCTCTTCCGGTCATGCTAGCTCAGGAATGGGAGTTGAAGTCCACAAGCCTTAAGCTTGCCAAATTTGAAGACCTTTGCACCCCTAATCCAGGGATCTTCAAACATGACAGCTTTGAGACTAGTGGACTTCAACTCCCAGAATTCCTCCTCCAGTCATGCTAAATGGGGTAATTAAAAGGCAAAAACAGTCCCGTTTTTGAAAAATAAATTGGGTGGGTAAAGGGTCTGGGAAGTCTGCAGAGAACGTCTGGGTGCTGGGCGAAGGCAAAAATGTCCCAATTTTTGTGAAATTCCATTTATTTCACAAAAACTGAGCCATTTTTGTCATTCCCCCAGCACCCTGGAGCTCTCTGCAGGCTTCCCAGACCCTTTGTCCAAAAATGGGCGGTGGGGGTAGGGCTTTGGGACTGCAAAATATTAGGTGTATAAGACACACCGACATTTCCAACCTCTATTGGGGGGGGGATGCATCTTATACTCAAAAAAATATGATAATAATAAAGCAGCTCACGTTGGTGAAACCAGCAACTTTAGGAAAGGATCTAACCTTGGGTTACATTTAAATTTGGTCATCCAGGTTCCAATTAAATTGTGTTCTATGCTCAAAACTTTCTTTCTTTAGACACCGAGACCCCTGAAATAGTAAAAAAAAAGTTACAAACATCCACTTTTTTTTAATAAACGTGGAAGGGGGCAGGAAGAGGAGAACCAGAAATAGGCAGTTGAGATTTCGAGCTTGTTTTATATAGTGCTGCTTTTCCTGAAAAACTTTAGCAACCGAGAATTAGCCTTATCCTCCCTTTTTGTCCCTGCCTTGACCTCAGTTGAGTCATGACCACACAACAGCAATCAGTGAGGTAGACATCAGTGGCCGGCGTAGCTGTGTCCGTATTCATAGTTTCAGGCTGAATGTAAACACAGCTTCCAGCTCAAAGTAACCACTTTGCTATAAGTAGAAATTAGCAATTAAAGCTTTATAAGAACGGAACGAAAGCAAAACAAGAAAGAGGTCGGAAGCTTGGGGAAATAATGCAATTATCTGGGAAAAGGGGGGCCTTCAAACAGATGGCATCAACACTGCTAGACAAAAGGTATTCTATGGAGCCACTCCACCTTTTCTCTCTTTCATGGGTGTCTCACAGTAGGAGGAAGGGTGCAAAAACAAAGAGGATTCACAAATGGGAAAAGGCCATCTGGAGCGTTTATAAAAATCAGTGAAAAAGCCAAACTAATAGCACAATGAGTTCCTTGTCCAGCAAGGGCCAGGCTAAGCCTATAAAGCTGTGCCCGCTTACCTTGGAGTAAAACTCACTCAACTCAGTTGGGCTTACTCCCACTTGTCAAGCCAACAAAAGTGGGCAGCGTTTTAGAAACAAAAATAGAAAAAGACCGCTATTCCTTTCTAGGAGCCACAGCCATGGTGGTCTGCTAAGCAGTAACATGTGCAAAAAGTGGGAAGTTGCTCTTCACTAAAATCCGATGATGGAAGTGCACTTTTTTTTTTCCAAATTAAGTTTGCGCTCATTTAAAGCATCATTGGGTTGTTGTTGTTTTTTCAAAATTTGGAATTCACAGCACATCTCATATTCAGCTCATATTAATCATTGCTGTGTGACCCAGTGCAACCTGATATTTTACTTATCTGTGCTGCCTTTACCGCTTTGAGCTATCTGCAATCCTAGGAAACTGGTTTCCCCCCTACACATTCTCTCTATTCACCTTCTATTTTTATTTTGATGTTTCCCATCCTTGCAGTCATCATGAGCTTGGTCTTTTTCAGGTTCAGAATGTGAGGGAAGGAAAACTGGGGCTTGCTTATATAGGTCTCAGAAGGATATTAGGCCCTAAAAAGTTACATGAACTAATGTTTTAGACAGAAAGGTTGCACAGAATTATTTGTAATCCTGCTGAGCTGTTGCTGTGAAATGTGATTTTGCAAAGTATGTAGTTTTTAGATATATTTGGAATTTTAGAACATGGAAACTGTGAGAAATAGGGAACTGATATTAGATGAAGGCAGAGGTTTGAGATGTACATGGACATATGTGGAGACTGTCTGTCACTAAGACAGTAAGAAGTAAGTTGTGAAATGCATGCAGAAATATATTAAAAAAATTGTCTTGGGATGAGTTTGGTGTCCCTGGCCCTAGCTAATCCATGCTGGATTTAGCTATGACAGTGGACCTCATTGCAATGAGTAATTGATGTAAGTTTTATCTTTAATGATGGCTTTCTCCCATGTTCTCAATTGCTCATGGAATAAACCTCTGAATCTCAAAGTAATATCTATTATTTGTGATTTGTCTGTTTCCTTTTTTTGCCAGGAAATACGTTTATCCCAAGAAAGATATAAAAATTCTCACTTCTTTGATTTTTGTGATCAAAACCAAATTGCTTTGGGGAGCATAGTTCCCTCTAAGCTGAGCAGTGAGCAATCGCTCACTTAAAAATCATCATCAACTGCCCAGAAGCCGAGAGGGAAAGAGTGAGAGGGAAGGAGAGAGAGGAAGAGTGGAAGAGAAAGAAACAGATAGAAAAAAGAGAGGGAGGAAAAGAGAAAGAAAAAGAATGGGAGTAAGGAAGAGAGAAAGAAAATCAAAATCTAGTTTGAAACTAGCTCAACTATTTAAGTGGCATTTTGATATTGATAAGAGTTGCCCTATTATGAGCTCACTGTTATAGATACACAGTACAGTATTTTATTTTGAAATTCTCTGAGGCAAAACAGGGTGGGTTTTTTATTTGTTTGTTTGTTTATTTAATATTTCTGAGCTGAAGGGACTGCCGCTCAGACACTATACTTTTCCGCCCACCCCCCCAAAAAAATTCGAGGGAACACTGTTGGGGAGTCTGATTAACTATGATTCTGTGCCAAGAGGTTGGTATTGACTCTTAAGAATTGTTATTTATTTTATGTTGGCAAGTTTATATGGCCACCCATCTTATCCAGGCAATCCTGGGCTATCAATAAACAAACACAATATAAAATGCCATGAATAAATGACCAATGAACAAGAATACAGGTAGTCCTCAGCTTACGATCACAACCCAAAATTTCTGTTGCAAAGTGAGAAAGTCATTAAGCAAATGACTGCAGTTATTAAGTTAATAACACAGTTGTTAAGTGAATCTGGCTTCCCCACCGACTCAGGTCATAAAAGGGGATCACATTACTCCAGGACACTAAAACCAAGCTGTTGTAAGCCGTGGACTACTCATAGTTGACACTCCTTGCGAATTGTCTAATGGTAATAAAGATATAAAACCATGCAAACCTTGCTCCGCTAACATTTGGCCCCAGTGCCTGCAGGCAAATGCATCCCCTCCCCCTAAGATATGGTGTCAACTAAATTGCAAGGGAAAGGGAAAGTTGGTTATTATTCCAAGAGAAAGTGGACAACAGTGAAGCTGCTGCTAGAAGAATGGTCCACCAAGCGTCCCATTTCAGTCAGTCTTCATTACCCAATTAATCACCACATTGAGTCAATATATGACACTTTCCATTAGAGCGAACTGAACAAATTCCATTTTGCATTGATTTGTAGCTCAGTAAAAACACAAAGGGAGGATTTAAAAAAAAAAGTTTACTAGTAGTTAAAAGAATAAAACCAGAGCTTTTAATAGGGGATGTTTAGGGGATAATGTCTGAAGTATGATTTCAGTCTGTTAAAGCGATTTCTTTTCCCTCGCAGAGAACTTGTCGGCTAGAAACGAAAGTTTTATATGTATGTATATCTTTCTACAAAAGCTATCATGGTCTAAGTGAGGACCTCCAGTCTTCCCTGCTAATGGGGCCCATCTATCATTCTCAAAGTACTTTAGGGAATGTTCCATTTTTTAGTGCTTTACCCACTAGCTGGACAATGAATGCCAGCACAAGGCTCCCCACTGAAACATAAATCTTCTACTCTGAACTTCCCTTTCCAAAAGTGCTGAAAGTTTCAGTGTGAGTTAAGAGCTTATTCTACCCTTAGAGAAAGATTTACTGAAGTTCCAATTCTCTCTCTTTCAGGATAATGGGGAAAAATGGAAAGAACAAATGAATAGTTAACATGTGCAAAGATATGGTATGTTGCCATAATTTGGCTAAAACTAGACAGACTCCAGAGTTCCCAAAGGTGCTTTTGCAAGAAGCAACTGGAATTTGGTTTTCTTTGAAGACATTTTGCTTCTCATCCAAGAAGCTTCTTCAGTTCTGACTGAATGGCGGAGAATGGAAGGTTTTATATTCCTTGCAATCATCTGGTTGTTAGTGCTATTTCTGAGAGTCCCTGGGAGGGTTATCTGTGGCCTCAGGGTTACCTGGATGAGTGTGGAATCTTCTTGGAACTGCTGAAAGGATGATGTTGTAATTTTTTAGCAGTTCCAACAAGTTCCAAGGAGGTTCCATACCCATTTGCACTATTCAGGCGATCCTAATAAACCTCCAAGTGATTCAACAACTCTCAAAAGAGTACAAATGACCAGATGACTAAGGAATATAAATCCTTTCATTTTCCTACATTCATCCAGAACTGAAGAAGCTTCAGTTGAACTTCTTCAATGATAAACAACAACAAAAAGTCCAATTGCCTTTTGAAAGAGCACTTTTGGGACAACCATGACTTGGATGACTGAGAATCTTCATAGACAGAGGCTGAATAAATACTAATGTCTATACCCTCTTTGGGTTTCAGTGTGACCCAGTGAGGGGCGGCATACAAATCTAAATAATAATAATAATAATAATAATAATAATAATAATAATAATAATAATAATAATACACAGATGATCCACTGGATCTTGTGCCGGAACTACCATTTACCAGTGGCAAAGAATTGGTGGGATCATAAGCCCGAAAAAGTGGTCGAAACTGAGCAAGCAAAACTACTGTGGGACTTCAGACTGACCGAATTCTGAAGCATAACACACCAGACATCCTGATTGTGGAGAAAAAGAAAGTATGGATCATCGACATCGCAATCCCAGGAGACAGCAGAATTGATGAGAAGCAGCTAGAGAAATTAGTGAAATACGAAGATCTAAAATTCGAGCTGCAATGACTCTAGCATAAGCCAGTGAAAGTTATCCCAGTGGTACTTGGCACGCTGGGCACAGTGCCAAAGGATCTCAGCGGACATTTGAAAACCATCGGAATTGACAAAATCTCCATCTGTCAATTGCAAAAGGCCGCTTTACTGGGATCGGCAAACATAATTCACCGCTACATCACACAGTCCTAGGTGCTTGGGAAGCGCCCGACTGGTGATGAAATACGAAATCTAGCATAGTGATCTAGTTTGCTGTGTTGTATTGACATAATAATAATAATAATAATAATAATAATAATAATAATAATAATAATAATAATAATAATACAAATATGATTTTGGAGGGCTGGATTACAGGAAGTCCTCGACTCATTTAGTGACTATTCCAGGTTACAATGGCATTGAAAAAACTGACCTATGACCATTTTTCAAACTTATGACTTTTGTAGCATCCCCATGGTCATGTGAGCAAAATTCGGAAACTTGACACCTGGTTCTTATTTATGACAATTGCTGCATCCCGGGGTCACGTGATTCCCTTTTGTGACCTTCAAACAAACAAAATCAATGGGGAAGCAAGATACATATCACATCTGGGATACTAGCTTAGCAGCTGCAGTGATTCACTTAACAGCGGTGGCCACAATTCAAAGTGTTGGTTATGACCTATAAAGCCCTTCATGGCACCGGACCAGATTATCTCAGGGACTGCCTTCTGCTGCACAAATCCCAGCGACCAGTTAGGTCCCACAGAGTGGGTCTTCTCTGGGTCCTGTCAACCAAACAATGCCGCTTGGCGGGACCCAGGGGAAGAGCCTTCTCTGTGGCGGCCCCGGCCCTCTGGAACCAACTCCCCCAAGAGATTAGAACTGCCCCCACTCTTCTTGCCTTTCGTAAGCTACTTAAAACCCACCTCTGCCGCCAGGCATGGGGGAATTGAGATACTCTTTCCCCCTAGGCCTTTACAATTTTATGCATGGTATGTCTGTATGTATGTTTGGTTTTTATAATAATGGGTTTTTAACTGTTTTTAGTATTGGATTATTATTATATGCTGTTTTATTATTGCTGTTAGCCACCCCGAGTCTACGGAGTCTACGGAGAGGGGCGGCATACAAATCCAATAAATGAATGAATGAATGAATGAATGAATGAATGAATGAATAAATAAATAAATAAAGACAAAAATTAAAAAAATAAAATCAACAACTTTCTTTCAAACATCTTTAAACTAATGTATCTCAGACTCCAGCCTAGAATGTTTAGCATGCTTGATCTTCAGAAATATAAACAAACAGGCACAAAATGACATTTTCCACTACATTCTGGAATGTTATTGTTTGTTCTCACTAGGCGTGAAAAAAGCCTCCCCCCCCCCCAGTCCCCATTTGAAAATGGCTTGTTGTGCCTTTGACAGGGAAGCCGAAATACGATTGATGCTGGAATTAAAATTATTAATCCTGTACAAGGAAAATAACAGAAAAATAAATTAAAAATAAATTCAGCATATACAGCTGTAGAAGATGGGGTGGGGCGGGGTTTGCTTGAAATTTGACTTGCAAGGCACATGTTGATTTCTAATTGTGGATTTTGTTCCTTGATTTGCTCTCCCACCTTGTCTTTGAGCCATTGTAGACACAGAAGGATGTTACCTAACTTTATTCCCAGAGGTACAAGCCCATAAAACCAGATTAAGAGAAAGTAATAGACTACACTCATTCAACAGTCTCAATTTCCCTGCCCAAATCAACCATCAGACTTGCCTACATAAGAAGAGACCTGGAACTGGGCATGGATAGTTTAGCAAAAATGAGGGCCAGAGGGGACATGGTAGCAGTATACAGATATTTGAGGGTTTCCACAGAGAGGAGGGGGTCACACTATTTTCCAGGGCACCAGAGGGCCAGACAAGAAGCAATGGATGGAAACTGACCAAGGACAGATACAATCTGGAAATAAGGAAGAACTTTCTGACAGTGAGAGTGATCAATCAGTGGAACAGCCTGCAAGCAGAGGTTGTGAACGCCCCATCACTTGACACATTCAAAAGAAAATTGGACTGCCATCTGGTTGGGGTGATGCAGGGTTTCCTGCTTGAGCAGGGGGTTGGACTTGATGACCTGCAAGGTCCCTTCCAACTCTAATAATAAATAAATAAATAAATAAATAAATAAATAAATAAATATATAAAATTAGTGCATGAATCTCTCAAAGACAGTAACAATGCCGACACTGTAAATGACACACTAGCAATGAGAATTGTGCATAAAGTCAAATTTATTTATTTATTTTGATTTATATGCTGCCCCTCTCCGAAGACTCGGGGTGGCTTACAAATGTCAAAGATAAGACTTCAGGTGAGTATTTCTATCTTCAGGTACACTGATGAAGCCACCTATGTACCACCTGTTGGGTGACAGAAAGGGGACCCCTAACTGTAAAGAGAACCATGGCACGATGAGAATCAGAAGGAGATGGCGTTTTTTGCAGTGGGCGGGCCGGGTGGGAATCCATTGTAAGCTTTAATTTGGAAATAAAACCAACTACAGCTTGGAATCTAACCAGTAGTAGGTTCTAAAACCTGTTGCTAGCGGTTTGCACAGGTGCAGAAGCGTCCCAAGTAGGTGGGTGGAGCCTCCCACTGCCACCGCTACCGATTCACAGAAACGGACCAAAACGGAAGCAACCCACTGCTGAATGAAACTATGAACAATCATGGAGGCACCTGTAGAAGTAGTAAAGATCAGGAAAGCAGCAGGCACTCGGAAGGGTGATTTAATCAAGGCCACCCCAATAATTGCCCACTCAATGACGCAGATCCAGAAGTATGTCTTAACTTTTTATTTATAGACCATGTGAAAACATAAAGGGCTGTCATGGATGATGAACCAATGCTGGAATGGAGACAAATATCCTGCCCTAGCTGTTCTTTGTCTACAATGGTTTCCTGCATTCAGGGAGCAGGAGGCATTGGCCACAGACCTATCTTTGGTAGACTCTGAGGGTCCTCCTAGATCCGCAGCTGAGTTTAGAACAACATCTCTCAGCTGTGGCTAGGGGGACCTTTGCACAGGTGCAACTAGTGTGCCAGTTGCGGCCCTATCAGGATTTGGAGGCTCTTCTCACAGTCATTCATGCCCTAATCACCTCGCAGCTCGATTATTGCAATGTGATCTACATGGAGCTACCCTTGAAAAGCGTCCGGAGACTACAATTAGTCCAGAAAGTAGCCAGGCGAGCTGTTGTGGGTGTACCTAGATACACCCACATAACTCCAACACTCAATCGGTCTCCGGACGCAATTCAAGGTTTTGGTTATCACCTATAAAGCCCTACATGGATTTGGGCCAGACTATTTACGGGACCGTCTTCTGCCACATATCTCCCAGCGTCTGACTAGAGCTCACAGGCTTGACCTTCTCCAGGTTGTGCTGGCCAAACAATGCCATTTGGTGGGGCTATGTGGCAGGGCCTTCTCTGTTGTGGCTCCGGCTTTTTGGAATCAACTACCCCAGAGACTCATACCACTTCCACCCTCTTAGCCTTCTGGAATGCTGTGAAAACATGGCTCTGCCAGCAGGCCTGGGGCCGTTGAGTAAGACCAACTAGCTCCGGCTAACAAGAATGAATGTTTGTTGAATGATTGTTTTATTTCTGGGGTTTTTATTGTTTCATATTGTTATTGTTATATTACATTCTTTTATTATTGTATGCCGCCCAGAGTTCACAAGGAGTTGGGCAGCTTATCAATGTATTAAATTAAATTAAATTAAATTAAATAAATTGGTGAGCTAACAATATACATTTGGACCCCTAGGTTTAAACTAATTGAACATTTTTAAGAGAGATGATAGAAATACACTGTTTTCAGTGAAGATCTACGAACTGATATTGCAGACTTCAAGCCTACTAGTCCTTACAGTTTTTGGTAATACTGTAGTTGTTTTTATATAAAAAATATTACCATCACCATCAAGTGTACAAGATAAAGCCAAATCAACAGTGGAGTCATTACCCATCACACTCCAGATGTGCATACATATGGCTAATACAGTTAGTTCAAAAAATTTTATTACTAAGTGAAACAGTTTTTAAGTAAATTTTACTCCATTTTATTATCTTTCTTGTCATGGTTGTTAAATGAATTGCTGCAGTAACAGTAACAGATGTAAAATGAATCTGGCTTCCCCTTTGATTGTGTTTACCAGAAGACTGAGGACTATCTGTACCGAACCTAGCACACCTTGCTTACTGAATAGACTAAAACCTATTTGTTCAAATACGTTTTTAAACGAATCTTCGTTGATTCACATTTGTTGCTATGCTGATCATTCTAGTTTTAGCATTTTGGGATTGAATGGTTTTAATTCGATTTTGTACCCTACGCTGTGATTGCTGTGGTTATACTGAAGGGAGAAAATGAACAAATATGCAATTTAGCATCAACAGTACAGCCTAGAGTTCTAGAGGCAAAGAGATCAGCCTCTACTGCTATGTGGGTTTTTTTAACAGATTAACAGAGTTGGAAGGGACCTTGTAGGTCATCTAGTCTACCCACCTGCCGCCGCCCAAGCAGGATACTCTACACCATTTCTGACAGATGGCAGTCCAGTCTCTTGAAAGCTTCCATTGATTAAGCCCCTACAACTTCTGAAGGCAACTTCTGTTCCATTGGTTGATTGCTCTGTCAGTAAATTTCTCCTTATTTCCAGGTTGAATATCTCCGTTACCAATTTCCATCCATTATTCCTTGTCTGGCCTTCCTTATCTCAGGGACCGCCTTCTGTTGCACGAATCCCAGTGACCAGTTAGATCCCACAGAGTGGGTCTTCTCCGGGTCCCGTCAACTAAGCAATGTTGCTTGGCGGGACCCAGGGGAAGAGCCTTCTCTGTGGCCGCCCCGGCCCTCTGGAACCAACTCCCCCCAGAGATTAAAATTGCCCCCACCCTCCTTGCCTTTCATAAGCTTCTTAAAACCCACCTCTGCCGCCAGGCATGGGGGAACTGAGATACTCTTTCCCCCCTAGGCCTTTACAATTTTATGCAAGGTATGTCTGTATGTATGTTTGGTTTTATAATAAGGGTTTTTAACTGTTTTAATATTGGATTGTTATATGTTGTTTTTATTACTGTTGTTAGCCGCCCCAGTCTACGGAGAGGGATGGCATACAAATCCAATCAATCAATCAATCAATCAATCAATCAGTGCTTTGGAGAATAGCTTAACTCCCTCCTCTCTGTGGCAGCCTCTCAAATATTGGAACACTGCTAGATGTTAAATGTCAGAAACATTTTATCAATAGATCTCAATTCTTGTTGAGAATTCCAGATCTTTTTCAGATGTATGACTGTGGGTCAGAAACGATCAAAACCAAACATGAGATCCTGCCTGGATGAGACATCCCCGTTTCCCAATCTGATTATTGTCTGTGAGCATGTGTGATTATTTCATATTAATCCAGACTTGGTTCCATTAAATATAACTCAATTCTACATAATACATACAGTACCACTGCTTACAAAAAGGGAGTAAACTATAAATAGCTTAACAAGACAACATATTATTCATTGTACTCAACTTGCGCTCTTTGGAATGGAAAGTTAAACAACTGCATACACTCAAATCAAAGTTGACAAGAAGCAGATGACATTAGCTATGAATTATGTTTTAGGGTTTGCTCTCAATGTGTTGCTCACAGTTGGTAATGAGAAACTCTTGTATAGTTATGTCTACATTTGTGGGAAGCTAGGAAAAAAGGGAGAGGAAGATCTCCCAAGTTACAGCCATAACTGAATTCAAAGAGGAGTGTCAAACAGTCTCAGTATGTCTTTTCAAAAACAGCATGCAGAAATCCTCTATTTTTTGGACACCGTCTTTTTAAAAAAAACATCTTCAAAGAAACATCCTATGGTACCATAAGTTGACTTCCTCATTTAAACCTATTCCAAATGGTAAACATTTTCTAAGTTGTCTGGTTCTCTTGCTCAGTTGCAGATAGAAACAGAACTAAAATAATTTGCCCAGTCCAAATAAAAATCCTAGGTGTGTTGAAAAGCTCTAGGCAGCTGAAGCAACTATTAGTTAGAACCACTGCTGGGAATCCAATAAAGTTTCTTCCAACTTCTGTGCAATGCTCCTGTGTTTGCTCAGCTTCTTTATAGCTTCTTGAATCTCAGCACTTAGAAAGACTCAACCAAAACTGGAAAGTCCTTGTTTCCTTCTGCTTCAAATATTGTTGGCATTTCACAACTTTTGATGCCCTCCAATGTGTTGAGAATACAGCCTTCATAATTCATCGGCATCACTGCCCAGCATTTGGTCAGCACAAAGGTAAAAGGCACCTGTTAGCCCTGGCGCGCCTGGTGACTTGGGGCTGCCATTTTGCGGGGAGAGGTAATACCATGGACAATCCACCAGAGGGCTCCAACGTGATGGGAGACACCGTGGGTAATCTACGCCCACACCTGAGGGCTTCAGCCTAGTCACAGACACCTACTTGGCTGGATGCCGCCGCCGCTGCTGCTTCCATGTATGTCAGGCAGATTCTGGAAACAGGTGGGAAGTGGACCAGGCGCCTGCGCACTGAGCAAGTGTCACCGTCTTACCCAGCTGGGAGTCGGAATGAGCGCCTGTGCATGGAGAAGGTTTTGGCCTGATGACATTTGAATAGCACTCAGCTGAGAGGAGGTGGGACGTGCGCATGACTGGGAGGTGGGGCCGTGAGAAAAGCTTAAATGGTGATGGGGAGCACTGGGCGGTTAGCCCTGACTTCATTTCTCTGTATAGTTTAGTTTAGTTTAGTTTATTAGATTTGTATGCCGCCCCTCTCCCAAGACTTGGGGCGTCTCACAACAGTAATAAGAAACAGTGTAACAATGGGACAAATCTAATAATAAAAATATATAAAAACCCCAACAATTAAAAACCATACAGCACATAGATACCAAACATGAAATATAAAAGCCTGGGGGAGATGTCTTAGTTCCCCCATGCCTGGCGATACAGGTGGGTCTTGAGTAACTTGTGAAAGACAAGGAGGGTGGGGGCTGTTCTAATCTCCTGGGGGAGTTGGTTCCAGAGGGCCGGGGCCGCCACAGAGAAGGCTCCTCCCCTGGGGCCCGCCAAATGACATTGTTTGGTCAACGGGACCCGGAGAAGGCCAACTCTGTGGGATCTTATCGGCCTCTGGGATTCGTGCGGTAGAAGGCGGTTCCGGAGGTATTCTGGTCCAATGCCATATAGGGATTTAAAGGTCATTACCAACACTTTGAATTGTGACCGGAAACTGATCGGCAGCCAGTGCAGACTACGGAGTGTTGTAGAAATGTGGCCGAATCTGGGAAGCCCCACGATAGCTCTCGCGGCCGCATTCTGCACGATCTGAAGTTTCCGAACACTTTTCAAAGGTAGCCCCATGTAGAGAGCATTGGAGTAATCGAACCTCAAGGTGATGAGGGCATGAGCGACTGTGGGCAGTGACTCCCTGTCCAAATAGGGCGGCAACTGGTACACCACGCAAACCTGGGCAAACGCCCTCCCAGCCACAGCCGAAAGATGATGTTCCAATGTTAGCTGTGGATCGAGGAGGACGCCCAAGTTGCGAACCCTCTCTGAGGGGGTCAATAATTCCCCCCCCCCACAGGGTAATGGATGGACAGATGGAATTGTCCTCGGGAGGCAAAACCCACAGCCACTCTATCTTGTCTGGATTGAGTTTGAGCTTGTTGACACCCATCCAGACCCCAACAGCCAGTGATCAGTTCGTGCCAGAGAAAGGAGGAGGATTAAAGCAATACAAACCAGGACTGAGTTTTGTGGTGTTTCTTTTTCTCTCAACCTACCGGAACCTGACAGCACCAGCTCCAGAAAACTTTACTAGCACTAACCCTAGATAAATACCTGGATTATTACAAACCTTTCACCCACCCACAGATCCTAGTCGGTCCAGAGGCAGAAGTACAGTATTAAAATCAATTCTTTGTCTAAAGTAATTTATGGCCACTCTTTAAGCCACAATCCCTTTTCTAATGGATTAAATTAATGGCACTAAATTCACTGTTGGAAGATTAAAGAGACTAGGTTAGGGACAGGTGGGGCAAAAAATCTATTTGTGTGGTTGCTGAAGAATCAACACTGTCTTAATGACACAAAACAAATACTGTAATGAAATAAACACAATTTTTAGGACTCTGTCCAAATAGTTGGGTTGGCAATATATAAACCAACAATGTATGCATGTAGATTTAACTGTGTTAATGTATATAGCTTTAACTGTATGTTATTTCTGATTGGTTGATTGTATTGCAGATTGCCGTAAGATGGGGCTAAAGATCATAGTTTTTTCTCTCTGACATTCTCTCTCTGATATGCTTTTTTAGTTGTATCTAAGCTGTGTTTAACCTTAGTATCTTTGTTTACTGTTCATGACAAAGACAACTGGTAAGAAGACTTTGTAATTGGATGTCCTTTGGACTCTTATTCTGACTATTATGTGTCTGACCTGGACTGTGCTATTTCTTAAAGTAAACTTTAACTCAAGTTAGTGTATCTCTGTGTGGCTAAATAATTTTTCGTAACTACTTTCATAAACATTTCTGTGAGCATATCCTTGTTATTCGGGTTACTTTGCACATCCATTAACACAATGAATCCCAGCGACCAGTTAGGTCCCACAGAGTGGATCTTCTCCAGGTCCTGTCAACTAAACAATGTTGCTTGGCAGGACCCAGGGGAAGAGCCTTCTCTGTGGCGGCCCCGACCCTTTGGAACCAACTCCCCCCAGAGATTAGAATTGCTCCCTCCCTCCTTGCCTTTCGTAAGCTTCTTAAAACCCACCTCTGCCGCCAGGCATGGGGGGATTGAGATACTCTTTCCCCTTAGGCCTTTACAATTGTATGCATGGTATGTCTGTATGTATGTTTGGTTTTACAATAGGGGTTTTTAACTGTTTATATTGGATTTTCATATGCCGCTTACTACTGTTGTTAGCTGCCCCAAGTCTACGGAGAGGGGCGGCATACAAATCCAATCCAATCCAATCAAATCAAACTAAAACAAAACAAAAGAGAACATATAGAACATTTATGCACACAGACAACTGTGTATATAAGTTTGATCCAAGTATTTCAATTAATAAGCCATACTTCATTGTAATCAACTGATTTACCTCAGTAAGAAACTTATTTGCTTGATGCTTATAATATTAAGTCTAGAAACCATTCAGCAGATGGATCCAGCTACTTAACTCTCCAATGTTGAAGTCTTTTAACTATATAATATCATTTATTAAATATTTTAATTTTTAAAATATATAAAGAATTAGGGATCATTTGTCCAGATATCATGTGATAGGAATACAATTCAAAGAAAAAATTAGAGTTCAAGTCTTCTCTCAAAAACTGAATTACTCATAGTAATTTCCTCCCAAGAAAAATAATTATAGGGTAGATCACAGAGACATGTTTAAATTAAGCATGAATGCTTAACCTAATTCAAACTAAAATTCCTCAACGGGGAAGTAGCATTTTTCAAAAACACTTTAACACAGGCTACGAAGGACGATTCTTGGAGAAGGGATTTCCTTTATCCAGCTTTCAAATCTTTCCTGGTTATTTTTTTCAGCTTTAGTGTTATAAAATGTTCTGCAGTCATCAGGCAAAAAGGTAGTAATTAAGAGAATCAGTGAACAGAACTTGGAACAGACTATTGGTACTGCTTTAAATACTTTTAAAGAAGGTATTTATTTACCTTTAAGGAAAGCAAAGAAACTCTTAGACTTACATGAAAAAGAGAGGTATTCTTTAAAAACATGGCTGAAAAGGTTAAATTTTCCTTCATCTTCCAGGGTGGATCTTTTATGAAGCTGGAATCCCTGTGCTTACAATCACAATTTTAAACTTTCATGTAATGACATGTTTAGCACTGGGCTAGCTTGGATGGCAGGGAACTTGTGTTCCTCCACTGATGCTGCTTTTAGACCTTGCCCATATGTTTACATTGTCTGTCTGTTGCTATTGTGTACTCTAGGTCTGGTCTGGTTTTAACCCTCCATTCACTACCTAGAGTCATGGGTGTGGAATAGGCACTTATGCAATTGGTAAAACAAATTAAATACATGAATTATCCTGCACTCCCTCGCCATATGCTTGTTATCTACCCTGTCAGGATCGCACGCAGGCAGCTTGGGATCCTAATAATTCAAAGACCCAAGATTAATAGATTTAATAGATAAAGATATAGGGTTGGGGAAAGAGAGGATAATTGGCAATGTGCTGATTATTTCTTTACAGCAGTATTTTCTATCCTTCAATCATACTCTACCTCCAATTGTCGTCGTCCCCCATGTCAGGATCCCAAAGCTTGTTTTCTAGATAGGAAGCTTAGGCCAGTTGACTCTTCTATGACATGTGGACTTCAACTCCCAGAATTCCTGAGCTAGCGTGATTGGCTCAGGAATTCTGGGACTTAAAAAGTCTACAAGTCATAGAAGAGCTACCTTTACCTACCCCTGGCCTAGACTAATGTTAAAAGTAACCACTAAAACGGGTTTAGCATTTCAATATTTTCACACAGGGAAAGTCAAGTAACAGGACACAGAAAGAAATATTCCACAAGACAGAAACAGATTAAAAGGCATGGAAACCTTGGTGCAACTTATTTACTACCTGTTGGACTGAATTACACACCTGGTTCAAATCCCATTGTTGCCAATAATTCCATAGTCTTCTATCTACTATATTTTGTGCTCTCCTACATCCTTCTAATGTTCACAGTTTTTATTTTTTTAGACTCGTGTATGTATATGTGTTTGGTTTAGCTTAGTTTAGTTTTATTAAATTTGTATGCTGCCCCTCTCCGAAGACTCGGGTCGGCTCACAACAACAGCAATGCAATATACAAAGTACACATCCAATATAAGTTAAAAGCAATTTAAAACCCCTAAATTTAATAGGAAAGTGAACACAAGAACAAAGGGACACAATCTGAAGTTAGCTGGGGGAAAGATCAAAAGCAACATGAGAAAATATTATCCTTGGAACAAACTTCCAGCAGACGTGGTTGGTAAATCCACAATAACTGAATTTAAACATGCCTGGGATAAACATAGATCCATCCTAAGATAAAATACAGAAAATAGTATAAGGGCAGACTAGATGGACCATGAGGTCTTTTTCTGCCGTCAGTCTTCTATGTTTCTATGTTTCTAAATATTACAAAACGATCATTACTACACAATCATACCATTCTCATATATTACAGTCAGAAAAAGGTGGTGCTAAGGGGACAAGATAGTTATTCCCCTGTACATATAGACATTCACATGCATGCACACATGTGTATGTGTGCATCCTTGTGAATGTCTGTATGTACATACATAGCTTGTTTTAATATAGTACATATCTTTTATACCTTCTAGTTTTTCATATTTCTTTAGATCAGTGGTTCTCAATCTTTCTAATTCCGCGACCCCTTAATACAGTTCCTCATGTTGTGGGGACCCCCAACCATAAGTCTAGTGCCAATTCTCCAAACAGAGCTTTAAGCTGAAGGAAGGTCAGAGGGACACCCCCACTGTTAATGCCTGATTGGTCAGGTTGTAAAAATATGTTCCAAGGCGTCAGATGCTTTCGTTCCTAACACCATGGGAAATTTGTCTTTTCCCGTGGTCTTAGGCAACCCCTATGAAATGGTCATTCGACCCCCAAAGGGGTCCCGACCCCCAGGTTGAGAACCACTGCTTTAGATACTGATGTATTTTATTTTTGGGGGGCTGGGGGGTATAAATTTTTATTGTTTTTCCACACCTTACAGAGATTCAAATTCACATACCTCAATACAATACAATATAATATCAAATGTCAAATTCTTAATCCAAATTTCCTAATTATTTATCCCATTTATTCTGGTACATATCATTCATCCTGTGCTACCTCCTTTTCAAATCCTATCATCCGGATTTCAGATATTCTCCTTCACCCTGATTTGAATTCAAAGTGCTATTAGCTATCTCAATTTCTTGTGGCTATTTCCAACTGTGCCTTCGTGCTACAATCCATTTCTTATATTCTTAAACTCATTCTTACTTTTTTAAAAAGACCCTCATTTTATCGAAGCTGCCCTTAAAAAAAGAAATTTCCAAATTTACTTCTCTTTATATCCCAGGAAGGAAAGAAAAGATAACCATTCATATCAAATCTTAATCTAATTATAACAATATCAGTATACATAGGACAAAGGGTCGTGTTTTTTTTAAAAAAATTAAGTATTCACTTCATTCCTTTCATTTCTTCTATTATACCAGTATATCATTTCTACTTTAACAAATCCTAATCATTACATATCATATTATTGTATTATTTTTCAAGAAAATTATCTGATGTATTTTCGATGCTTTTTAACTGACTGTACCTTGCCTTTCTTAGGCTATGGCCATCATAAAGATAAGATTTTATTATTGCCACAAATTCAATAGGAAGCTCTAGACAATTGACCATTCTCTCAGACTTAGAATCCCCACCTACACCTGGGGAAAGGGGGAATATTTAGAATACGAAGAACTACATAGAAACATAGAAGATTGACGGCAAAAAAACCCTCATGGTCCATCTAGTCTGCCCTTATACTATCTCCTGTATTTTATCTTAGGATGTACAACCCCATAACAGATTGAGATTAGAAGTACTCAGGGAAGAATGAGTAGGAGGAAGAGGAAGTAGGAAGGAAGGAAGGGGAGAGAGGTAGGAGGGAAGTAGGTAAGAGGGAGAGAGGGAGAAAGAAAGTAGAGGGAAGAGAGGGAGATAGAGGGAATGGATATAGAAGGAGAACAGATGGGAGATAAAAGTATAAATACAAATTTAAGATATTTGTTTATGATACATTAGAAAAATGTATAAATGTGTAACATGTTGATAGTGTGGTATATGTATGGATGTTCTATTTCACATCAAGACACACAACCAAATATACTGTCAAAGTCTTATGCCTTCCATCAATCAACACCTGCTGTAACTATCAGCAATCACAAATTAGAGACAATGTCAAAGTTAAAAGAATCCAGAACAGGTTCAGGCAACCTACCACTTCTCAGATGTCTGGACGCTAATTGCTTACCTTGTTCACTTTTCAAAAAATGACAAAAGTACCAAGCTATTTATAGAAGAGATACTCTGCTGATATTCCTTTAGAGAAATCAAAAGCTGTTTCTTTTTTTCAGAGCAGAGGGTCAATACTGAAAATGCTAGCATTAGGGGTGATAAGGAATGCTGGTAATGGGGAAAAAAACCCACCACAAGGTGATATAACACTTAAGGGGTCTTTGATGTTCTCTGAGCTTGCTTGTTTTCTTAGAGTCATTTCATTGCCCAAACATCATCAGTAAGAAGTGCAGTTTGTTGACAGGTTCTCTGCATTCCTTGCCAGCACTGATAATAATAATAATAATAATAATAATAATAATAATAATAATAATAATAATAATAATTATTATTATTATTATTATTATTATTATTATTATTATTTATTAGATTTGTATGCTACCCCTCTCCGAAGACGGGGGGCTCACAACAACAATAATAACAATGTTACAATAGAAACAAATCTAATATTAAAAAACAGTTTAAAACCTATCATTTAAAAACCATGCAACACATGCATACCATATATAAAATATAAAAACCTGGGGTGGGGGGTGTCTCAGTTCCCCATGTCTGGCGATACAGGTGGGTCTTAAGTAATTTGCGAAAGACAAGAAGGGTAGGGGCAGTTCTAATCTCTGCAGGGGAGTTGATTCCAGAGGGCTGGGGCTACCACAGAGAAGGCTCTTCCCCTGGGGCCTGCCAAACGACATTGTTTAGTCGAAGGGACCCAGAGAAGGCCAACTCTGTGGGACCTTATGTTCTTACCTAGTTTGGTTAATGAAATATCTGCAAGCATAGAAACATAGAAACATAGAAGACTGACGGCAGAAAAAGACCTCATGGTCCATCTAGTCTGCCCTTATACTATTTTCTGTATTTTATCTTAGGATGGATATATGTTTATCCCAGGCATGTTTAAATTCAGTTACTGTGGATTTATCTACCACGTCTGCTGGGAGTTTGTTCCAAGCATCTACTACTCTTTCAGTAAAATAATATTTTCTCATGTTGCTTTTGATCTTTCCCCCAACTAACTTCAGATTGTGTCCCCTTGTTCTTGTGTTCACTTTCCTATTAAAAACACTTCCCTCCTGGACCTTATTTAACATTTTAATATATTTAAATGTTTCGATCATGTCCCCCCTTTTCCTTCTCTCCTCCAGACTATACAGATTGAGTTCATTAAGTCTTTCCTGATACGTTTTATGCTTAAGACCTTCCACCATTCGTGTAGCCCGTCTTTGGACCCGTTCAATTTTGTCAATATCTTTTTGTAGGTGAGGTCTCCAGAACTGAACACAGTATTCCAAATGTGGTCTCACCAGCTCTCTATATAGCGGGATCATAATCTCCCTCTTCCTGCTTGTTATACCTCTAGCTATGCAGCCAAGCATCCTACTTGCTTTCCCTACCGCCTGACTGCACTGTTCACCCATTTTGAACTTGCAAACATGCAAGTTCAGAGAGCATGTCAATCCGGAGCTACAAAAATTCTCCTTTATTAATGTAACACTGTTATTTTTAACATTAATGACATAAATCCTAAATAACAAGCGGAGAAACCCTGATAATTTCCTATGAAGGCTTGTGAGGAACACTTTTGCTATTTTGGAAAATTCAGCTTTCTTTTCATGCAAAACCAGTGGAGCAAAGATCCACCCACCCATTCAATATATCTGGCAACTTGTCACCAACTGGTCTTACAGAATATATATAATAAAGTGGCTTACCATATTTACACAATAGAACCACAATACAGAATCAAAATACAATTAATTACAAAGGGCGCTCAGGAACAAGTAATAGTAGATGTGCATTCTCTAAAAGTGGTGTATTAAAATTACTTGTGCCTTTCTGACCAGGATAGACAAGATTCAGACACAGTGACAATTGGATTTAAAATGATGTTTTCAATGACCTGTCCTGACTTTGTAGCCACAAAGAAAATATTGGCATTCCAACCTGACATCTAGTGGTATTTTCCACACATTACATACACTTTATACTGTACTACAAAGGTAGACAAAGCCACAGAAATATATAAATGATTGGCCAACCTATACATTGAAATTACCTTGAAAGGATAACGCATAGTTTTAAAATTCAAAATGAGACTAAGCAGGGCTGCCTGCTATCTCCAATGCTATTTGTAATGGCAATAGAGACATTAGCCAATATGATAAGACAGGACAATGATTGGAAAGGATATAAAATTGGAGATTTAGAAATAAAATAAAATTTATTTGCAGTCGATGCAATCATATTGATTCAGACTCAGATAGAAATGATTAAAGGAATAAAGATTATGTTACAAGATTTTAAACAGCAATCGGGGCTATCAGTCAATATGGCAAAATCAGAGATTATGTGTTTGAATATAGGTCCAAGAGAACAGGTACAGTGTTACCTCGTGATACGAACATAATTGGTTCCAGAAGGAGGTTCGTAAGGTGAAAGGTTCGTAAGGCGAAACAATGTTTCCCATAGGAATTAATGTAAAAGCAAATAATGAGTGCAAATCCTTCAGGAAAATCCCAAACTTTAGAAGGGAGGCGAACAGAAGGCAGGGAGGAGCAGCTAAAGGGGGGCGGGTGGAAGAAGCAAGGCTAGGCTAAAGGGTGAGTGGGAAGGAAGAAAGGCAAGGGGGCGCCCCTTCCTTTTCTTTCTTCAAAAGACACCCTTTCAGTGCCTGTGGCTGTTCTCTGCAAAGTCTTTCCTCTTCCAAGCCGCCCTCCCTTTTCTTTCTTCAAAAGACACCCTTGCTGTTCTCTGCAAAGTCTTTCCCCCTCCAAGCCGCCCTCCCTTTTCTTTCTTCAAAAGACACCCTTGCTGTTCTCTGCAAAGTCTTTCCCCCTCCAAGCCGCCCCTCCCTTTTCTTTCTTCAAAAGACACCCTTGCTGTTCTCTGCAAAGTCTTTCCCCCTCCAAGCCGCCCTCCCTTTTCTTTCTTCAAAAGACACCCTTGCTGTTCTCTGCAAAGTCTTTCCCCCTCCAAGCCGCCCCTCCCTTTTCTTTCTTCAAAAAAAGGGGGGGAAAGAAACCCTTTCATCCCAGCAGCAGCGGCTTGGGTTCGTAAGGTGAAAATAGTTCGGAAGAAGAGGCAAAAAAATCTTAAACACCGGGTTCGTATCCTGAAAAGTTCATTAGAACAGGCGTTCGTAAGGTGAGGTACCACTGTACTTATTAGGAAGGAGTCTGGATTAAAGTTGGGCCTAAAGAAAATGAAATATCTGGGAATATGGTTATTAAGGAATCCGGAGAAAACGGTGGAGGATAATTATAGACAGATTTTGATGAAAATATTAAAACAGATGAAGAGCTGAAAAAAGAAAGGGTTAAGGAAAATGGCAAAGATAAAGGCATTAAAAATGATGATAATCCCAAAGGTGATGTATTTGTTTCAGGTAATGCCGGGTGTTTTACCTGAGGTAAAACTAAAGAATGGGATAGAAGGTTACATTATTGGGTAGAAGAGGATAAAAGGCTGAGAATAAAGAAAAAATGCCTAAAGATGGGGGTTGGAGTTTATCCATCACTGGATAAGACATTTGCTCATGAGTAAAATAACCCCCTTTTTATAACAGGACAATAAAAGTCTTCTTATTCACAGGGATAAAAAAAAAATCATACGTAATTAGTCCCAACAAACCTGGGTTTAGGCAAGAAATCCGAATTGCTTGCTGTATACTGGAAACGAACAGTTGTCTGTGACAACTAGCCATTCCCAAATCCCTCCTATTTATTTCCCAGCCAGGACGGGGCAAGCTAGCATCTTATTTTATTTTATTTTATTTATTTACTTATTCAATTTTTATGCCGCCCTTCTCCTTAAACTCAGGGCGGCTTACAACATGTTAGCAATAGCACTTTTTAACAGAGCCAGGCTATTGCCCCCACAATCCGGGTCCTCATTTTACCCACCTCGGAAGGATGGAAGGCTGAGTCAACCTTGAGCCGGTGATGAGATTTGAACCACTGACCTTCAGATCTACAGTCAGCTTCAGTGGCCTGCAGTACAGCCCTCTACCTGCTGCGCCACCCCGGCTTTTCCCTAAGAGCCGGCTTATTGCATTCCATTTACTCTCTTTTCTACGCATATGGGATGGGCTCCATGTATTCCTCCTCGCTCAGCTATGGCCCCGAAGATAGCTGCCTCTTCCCCTGGGGGAGGATGGAAAGCCCCAGCGCTGCCTCTGATGCTCTTTCCTTATCAGAGCCTTCAAAACGCTCCCCAGGTTCTCCCTCCACCTCTTTTTCTGATTCTGCAGCTAGCTCTGCTGGCAGGTGATGGGCCACATCACCTCCTCTTCTTTCTATAGCAGCAATCCAAGATATTTCAAATACATGGTTGACTAAAGTCACATCACACCCACACATCTACTTAGCTGTCTTAATAGCAGTTTGGGCCAGAAGTGAACAAAAATTCATAAAATACACCCAGTAATTTGTTGTGGTTTTTTTTTCTTCTTCTTCTTCTCTCCATACCTGTCTGTAGGTACTAATGATGATTTCTCTCAGGTGGTAGTGCATAGGCGTCATCGTTTCGCTCACTGTGTCCAATGCCATGTCGACCTCCTTCTTCATCCGGTGTCCCTCTGGCAATATCTGAAGCATTTTCATCACCACCTGGGAGATAAGAGCGAACCACAGAGCTGACGATGAAGCTTTTCCCTTCTGGGATCTCTTAGCAAAGAAAACATCTCCAACATGTAAGAAACATAGTTTCTCATAGAATACATAAAACAATACATCCAGTAGGAAAAATAAGAAACACAAAAAACAAAAACAAAAAAGAAACCTATATATTAAAATAAAGGCATGTACAGGATCAGTAGCTATATTCTTCCAAAACTATGTACATTTTCTTTAGAATCAGTAACAGTTTTTATCAAAAAAGCGTTTCGGTGAAATCACATTCACCATCATCAGGCTGAAGTTTCAAGCTTCGTGCTGTTGTAAAATGGAATGTTTGCAACTGTCATTTCTTCTTAGTATATAGTATATATTTATTTATTTTACATGTTCATATTGTAATTAGCAAGGATTTTTTCTTTTTTCTAACCAGTGGTAGAGTAAATTCCAACAACCATAAAATTGCGAGTCATCTTTACCTTTAATCTTTAGGGTCAGTTTAGACATTTCTGCACATTGAGTTATTTTTTCTAATACCAATTCGTCTTGGGGGATTTCTGCCTTTTTCCATGTTTGAGCAAAAGCTAGTCTTGCTGCGGTAGTGATATGAATAATCAGATAAATATGGTGTTGGTTAAGTTGTTGGCGTATAATCCCTAATAGGAAACATTCTGGACTTTTTTCTATGGTTATCTCTAGAACTTCATCGATCCACAACCCATTTTTTTCCCCAATAGATCTGCGCTTTCCCGCAATGCCACCCTGTATGGTAGTACGATCAGTATTCTTTTTGTGTTTCTTATTTTTCCTACTGGATGTATTGTTTTATGTATTCTATGTACCTTGTATTATATTTGTAAATAAAAAAAGAAAGAAAGAAACATAGTTTCTCTCTGAAAGCCAAGTTTACTACAGTGATGGGAAACCTTTTTGGGGTTAGGCCAAAACGTTTTGTGTGTGTGTGTGTGTGTGTGTTTGAGCATGTGACCACACCCCCTTCCCCCCCCACGCATGTGCACCCCCTGCGCTGCTCCTGCACATGTGCTCAATTCCCCCCCATTCCTGCGCATTCACACAGGCCTCAATGAAGTCTGGGGTGGTGAATAAAATGGCCAAATGGGCAAACCAGAAGTTAGGAAAATGGGCTTGTGCTGTTTTTTGCACTCTAGAGGTTTCTGGGAAGTTTCCTGAAGCCCCGCAGTGCTAAAAACAGCACTATGGGCAAACCGGAAGTCCATTTTTCCAAACTTCCGGTTTGCCTGTTGAGCCGTTTTTTGCACTCTGGGGCTTTAGTATGCTTCCCTGGAGCTTCTGGAGTGCGAAGGGGCCTTCCTGAAGTCCGAAAATTGGGTGGACAGCATGTGCACTGGAGCTGACATTGGGCAACACCTCGTATGCTCTCTGGTATGGCCCCGCGTGCCACCTGAGGCATGCGTGCCATAGGTTCGCCATCATGGGTTTAGTACTTATCCTCCTTGCATTGTTTTTTTTAAAAAAACACTAGCGTAAAGAGACCCGCAGATATGTATATCTCAGTGTTTCTTCAACCTTGGCAGCTTTAAGAGGCATGGACTTCAACTCCCAGAATTCCATGCCTCTTAAAACTGCCATGGTTGAGAAACGCTGCCCTACCTGATTCTGCTGCCTGATACAAAACTATCCCTACAAAACTCCAGGTGTTTACATGGGTTATCCATACAGCACACATATTGTGGTCAAGATAGATAGGTCGTCCTCAACTTATGACCACATTTTTTCACACTGACAACCTTTGCGGAACTCCCCCCCCCCATGATCATGTGATCACAATTCAGATTCACAATGGTAGCTTATGACCACTGCTGTGTCCCAAGGTCAAGTGATCCTCTTTTGCAACCATCAGACAAGCAAAGTCAATGGGGAAGCCAGACTCACTTAACTCATCAATTACAGTTATTCACTTAATAACTGTGGCAAGCAAAGTCATAAAATGGGGGCAAACTCACTTAACATCTCATTTAACAACAGAAATGTGGGCTTGGTCATAAATTGAGGACTACCTGTTGTGGTCCGCCAGCAGCCTGCAAAGCTGGCAGCAGGGTCGGACAGCGAGGAGGCTGGAGAGGAACATGGATCATGCCTGGAGTCTGGAGAAGGCTCTGTGTCGGAGGCAGAGGGGGATTCCCATTACTGCTGCTACTGGTGCACTGTGCGTGCAGCTTCAGGTCCCTTGCATGCACATGCATCCAGCGATGGGCTACCATTCCCGGTGCCACCGGAACGGTGCTGGAAGCGCACACGATTCAGCTTCCGCGGAGAAGCGGAAGTTCGTGCAAGGACATGTGATTTCCGGCTTTTTGCTTCCACGAATGTGCAGAAGTAAAAAAGTCGCAAACAGTGAGAAGCAGCCTGCAGGTAAGTAATTCCCCCCACCTGCCCTCCCCATTTGCCCGCCCGCTGCCTTTACTGCCATGAGCAATGGCTTTGCTGCTGGGGGCCAGAGCACTTTGCCTCCCGCGGCACCCCTGCCACAAGAAGCGGCTTTGCTGTTCGTACCCGGAGCTCTTCCCCGCCTTCTTCCAGGCCCGCCGCCTGCCTTACCTTTTTCTATGGATGGTGCTTGCATGCAGCACGGGGAGGAAGATGTCATGTGGCACAGGGAGCAGGCATCTGCCTGCGGCACGGGAGAGCAGAAACAAAGCCACGTGGCTGGAGTTTGTGCAGGCCAATGCTGTTGCTGGTCCCAGCTGCTGCTCTAGGTGCCGCAGCAAGATTCGGCTGCTGCGCATGTGCAGCAGCCAAAATCTCGTGCAGATGTCCTTCCCGCAGTGAGATTTGGCCAAAAATTGCCAATTTTTTGCTTACGCGCATGCGCGGTAGCAGAAAAACTGATACTTTTTTACCGGAATCGCGCCAGTTGCACGTGCACACCGTGTGCACGCCCAGCAGCAACACAATGATCCTACATGCTCCGTTTCCACTGGCGGAACAGTATTTCCGACCGTTCCAGCTGCTGCCTATCACTGCATGCGTCCCAGCATGTTTTTGCTTTTGTGCAGAAACCAAAATCTCACAAGAAGCAAAAAATCATCAAAATTTCACGCAGTGCACGTCCCTTCACAAGAGTTTGCTTCCTGCACATGCACAGAAGCAAAAACACGCTGAGACGCATATATGTGCATACGCAAGAGACTTGAAGCTGCATGCACAGTGCAATTATCACTACCAGTGCGCTATCCTTTACTGTACTGGTAGCAACCCACCACTGGGTCCGGGCCATCTGGAAATTTTGTGTTGACTCCAGAGCCTGATATTAGCGAGGCAGAGGAACAGGGGGGGGCCTGTTCGCAATGCCAAGAGCTGCCAGAAGGCAAGGACAGTTACAGAAGAAAAGGACTGCTTGGGAGTAAAGCTTGGAGATGATTGGCCCCACTCCCATAGGATATAAAAGAAGAGCAACTGGATCTGCTCGTTGCAGGAAACAACTTAGTTTAATTCTGGTTGGTGTAACTAGTAGCTCCATTCTGGCTGTGTCCTGTTTGACCTTGCAAAACCCCTTGCCAATTAGGTCTTTGGCAGCATGTCAAGAGAAATAATCGTGGGTACTTATCAGCCTTCTTCTGAAAAACTGTGGAAGACTTCTCTTATTACGGCTGTGACTGAACATAATTCACAGCGGTTGAAATAAAAGTGCTTTATGCTTTATCAGGAAACCTAGCTCATAACACTACCTATAGTTCGGTCAGATCCATTTAGGAAGCACATTTCATGATAACCGTGTGAAAAACCTGTGAGATGGCAGGTGCCATCTCATGATCCTGGAACTTGTGTCTCCTCTGTGCAGATACACAATGTACACTTACATGGCACGCATGCACAAAAGAATCAGGTCTTGGGTTGAAGTGCCACACCTGCCACCTTCAAGACGTTGGACTTCAATTGAGGACATCCATGTTTCAATGGGATCTATTGTATTTCTCCAACTATTCTATGACTGTAGAGGCAGGAAGCAGAGATCTGTTGATGCTAATTGTGCAATCACAACATGCTGCAACCATTTTGAGAGGCAGGTTTTCAAGTGTCCTGTCCTGTCCTGAATGGGACCAACATCTTGTTAGTGGCTGTGTTAGCTTCTTGTCAAAGTTTTTCCAGCCTGATTAGTAAAGTTGCTAAGATCAACTGTGTCCCTGCTGTGTCAGATTTATCCTGGGCAGCTCAAATGCAAATGTTAATGTTAAGTACAAAAGGGAAGATAGCTGGAAGCCACAATTTAATTATTAGAGATTAGGAATCTTTGGTGGGGTTAGGTTGCCATTAAGAGGCATGTGGGTCTTCCTGGATTATGGAAAGTTTTGCTTCTCAAACAAATAATTCAAAAGTGTTGCTCTGAATGTGTCAACACAAAGACATTTACCATTCTATTAGTATAATTTATCTACTGGGCTTTGACATGTCTGTGCACATTTTGTTCATTATCTTGTTCTGAGCATTAGGATGCATAAAAAATGCAAAGGATATATTAGTTTGGCTAACTGCTTAGCTTTGCTTGCATACCTCTCTAACTGTTCACCTTTTGTTGTGATGTTAATGTTATTCATCATTTAAAAGCTCTTTCCTTTCCCTTCCTCTTTCTTGCAAGTGGCCACTATTTCGATATGTGAGAAATAGTGATGGGTGAACCTAACCCGCACAATTCGGGCCCGTACTGAATTTTGCGGTGTTCGGTATGCCGAACACGAACACAATTTTTTTTCAGACTTTGGGCAAGGTTCGGGGTTGTGTTCGGTGTTCGGAGCTTTGACGTCACCGGCAGGTTGCTAAGGACGCCAATGTGATCACTTCCTGGATTCCATGTATATGTTTATTTTTACGTGAAAGGACCGCCCTTTGCTTGCAGCGCCGCTGCGGTGTCCTTTTTCGTAAAAATAACAATGTTTATTTTTACGTGAAGACATTCCTTTGAAGGAGCTGGGGAATCCCTCCCACGAAGAGATTCTGGGGGCGGAGCTTTGACGTCACAGGCAGGTTGCTAAGGACGCCACAGTGATCACTTCCTGGATTCCATGGAATCCAGGAAGTGATCACCTTGGCGTCCTTAGCAACCTGCCGGTGACGTCAAAGCTCCGCCCCCAGAATCTCTTCGTGGGAGGGATTCCCCGTTCGGGTTCAAGTTCGGGTTTGGCCGAATTTTGCATATAGTTCATCCGAACTTGCCAAACCCGAACACCGTTGGGTTCGCCCATTACTAGTGAAAAACCCACAATTGCCTAAAACAGGAATTGTGCAAATCTATTTATAAAATGCCATTAGGAAAAACACATAGCAAAAATTATGTAAAAACTGGTCAGACTGTTTACAATATTTTTAATTTTGGCCTATCAGAACACAGCCAGTTTACAACTCATGTCAGTATAACATTTCAGGTTCAGCTCTTTTGCTCAAAGCTGTTCAAGACGGCTTCTCTTTCATGCCCACTCCCACTGCCAAATTAAAATATAGTTTATTGAATAAATCGCAAGCAGCAGGGTTGACATGAAACTCAAACTCAGTCAATGCATTTATTTATGAATGTGAAGGTTCCCTGCTGGAAAAGCATTATATTAAGAAAATACAAAGCATGCATTAGGAGACACTAACCTCAAATTCTCCTTTTGTGTACTTGGCATCCGGCACGCTCACAATCTCATCCTCCATGATCTCAGGGATTCCCTGCACAACAAGACAGGCTTAGACTCAATTTTAAAGCTATGAAAAAGCTAAAACAGTGGCTCCTCCTTTAAAAAGTTGGCATATACCAGAGGTATCAAACTCAGGGCCTGTGGGTTGGATCTGGCCCAAGAGCGGCTTAAATTTGGCCTGTGGGGTCAGCTTGGAAATATCAAAGGATCAGTCTGTGGTGCCTCTGGCAACCAAAATGAGGCCCCCCTTGTGCCGTTTTCGGCCTAGGCGGCCTCCTGCAACACTGTGCTGGCCAGAACAGAGATCCGGGTGGGTTGTGCGTGCCTCCCCAGTGCCCTGTTTTGGCTGGCAGAATGCTGCAGGAAGCCTTTCAGGCTCAAAATAGGAAGTGGGGGGATCTGCATGTAGGCCCCACACACCTCGTTTTGGCCTGCAGGATGCTGCAGGAGGCATCCAACCTGTCTCCCCCCCCCTCCCAGCCCACGGAAGAGAACTACAGTGCTGATACGTCCCTCAAAGAAATCCAGCTTGACACTGCTGGCATATACAATTTAAGAAATGCACTAAAAACAGGATTACCAGCAATTTTGGGTACTTCTTTTCAGACTCTCTCTGTTGATTTGCTACAACCTTTCAGCACTGCTGGGATTCCCCTGCAACATTACAAAAACACGGAAGTTCGGAGGTGGGGTTTCCCATGGAGGGGAGCCTCAGGGGAATCCCAGCAGCACAAAACAGGTGCTTCGGCTGGCAAAAGGGGTGAGTTTTGGGCTTGCACACATTAATCGCTTTTCCATTGATTATTATGGGAAACATTGTTTCGTCTTACAAACTTTTCATCTTACAAACCTCGTCTCGGAACCAATTAAGTTCGTAAGACGAGGTATCATTGTATCCTTTCTTCTACCCCCCCTCTTTTTTTGGCCTAGTTCCAGGATGGGTCCAAATTCTTCCCTTGCACCAACCTGATCATAATGGCCTTGGTGCATTAAGGTCATTGTCATTATTAGGAATATGATGATGACAACAACAACTTTTAGAATAATGGCATGGCTGAAAGGGTACTGTTATGGTGCACCAAAGGACTGGTGATGTTTTAGTTTATAAATGGCAGGAAGAATGGGAATAATTCAGTATAGAAACATAGCCCCAATTTTTCTGATTATGTGTAATTCAACATGCTGCCCAACTTCCAAATAAATCAAGCTTATAGCTTAGAGATCAAAACTGACTTACTGCCAGACCATTAACAAATTAGTCACAATTTGCTGAGTTAGGATGAAACAACAGGACAAAGTTGACCAAATTCCAGCTATTCCACTAGCTATGCCGTAATACCCCTTTGGCTTGGCTCTGACATTTTTAAGGATAGAATTGTGTCATGATCATAGACAAAATATTTTTATCCTACAATAAGCAAGCATTCATTCTGAAAAAAACAGTTGAAGTTGTCTCCCGGCCAGCACTGAGCGAGCCATTTTCTATGGACCTCTGTTATTTTTTCATTTCTCATTGAAGACCACCCTGGACGTTTTCACAGAGCTCAATTTCCTGGGAAATGTCTGGACAACCCTGACTTCATTTAGCCAAACTTGAAATATTTATATTAAAATCATGGTTCAAAAAACAATTAAACATGAGTACACATACCCATTTTGTTTTTTAAAAAAATAATTCTCCTGTTTTAAAAGTAAAATTCAACCAGAAAAGGAAGCCATCATATTTCAACATGGAGCAATATAATCAGAACAAAGATAAGGTCTCTTTTAGAGACGCTTTTTTAAATGGATGATGAAGAGACAAATGTGAATTTGGAAAGGTTAGGAAGTTCTTGCTACATAGCTCCTAAGAGGGAGATCACAAAGACTGCCAACATCTGGACAAATTAATGTCATCCTTTATATTTTATTTATTTCTCTTCTAGATATGCAGCTCCCAAAGTAGCATGAAAGATTAAAACCCGTGACCCAGCTCTGAAATAACATGGGATCCGATAACCTTCGCAGTAGGATTTCATTCAAGATAGGAGGTCCCACTTTCTACATAACTCCATAACTACATAACTTTATACATAATTTGAGACCAGGGGTGTCAAATTCAAGGCCTGTGGGTCAGATGCAGCCCATGGGGCCACCCTGGAAACAGCAAAGGACCAGCCAAGAAACCTCTCCCAGTGAAAACAGAGCTTGGGAAGGCCCTCTGCCCTCAACACGGGTGACACTGAGCTAGCCAACTCATCCAACCTCCTGAGGTCAAACACATCCCTGATGTGGCCTTCAATGAAAACAAGTTTGACACCCCTGCTCTAGACTGTTCAGTCCATGCCTCTCCAAAGGAGCACATACATTGAAATGCCAAAGGATGAGGACAGCAATAACCATGGCTGTTGTAGTCCTTCCTCTGCCACTGTGACAGTTGAACACAAAGGCTGTGTGGGAATCTTCAGCCAGCGCGCCCTTCATGGCTTCCAGCATCTGATCAAAGTCCTAGGGGCAAAAACCAAAGATGTCATGAGAAAATTACTCTTTTTGTTTTTCAGATGGCAAAATAACAAATTTAAACTTCCGAACCACTGAAATGGACCCTCCAAAAGTTGAGAAGAGTTTGCTTATTTTTTACCAGTTTTCCTACAAAAAATGCCCACTCAATGACAATGGAGAAAAAAAATTAGAAAATTACTTCTGGTCATATGGATGCTTCACTTATGGCTATACTGACTTGTGATCATATTTCTGGTCTCAGTAACGATGAAAAATTGAGGAATACCTGTAATTATTTATTGACTGCACATGTTCTTTAAAACTTGACCTAAGGTATAAATGATGTGCATAGCTTATAAAGAAATATAATGATCTGTCCTTCTTCTTGGGTCTGTTTCTATTCTGAAATATTTCAGAATAATACTTCTTACACACACACACACACACACACACACACACACACACACACACAGAGAGAGAGAGAGAGAGAGAGAGTCTTCAGTGAAAAATGAAAGAATAACGAAGGTCCATAGAAAGCAGCCCAATCTATTCCCTTGTTTCCCCAAAAATAAATATGTTTTGCCACCAACAAAGGAAAAGATCTTATTCTGGGGGGATGGGAAATGTCATCCACTGACTCACCTCACTTGTGCACATCAGCCCCAGCCATAATTTCTCTGTCAGAGGCCTTCAGCAGCTGTTATCGGCTACAAAGGCCTTTGGGAAAGCCTTAATGGCTGCAGAGGAAATGGGCTGAGCTGTGCGAGGCCTGGTTGCAACTATCCAAAGTAAGTAGTATAGCTTATACTAGCTTAATTTTTACCTGTGCATCCTGGAGTGGGTGGAATATTAATTAGGCCTTATTTTGGAGGTGGGGTTTATATTGGGCTCATGTGTAAAAATCAAGCTAGGACTTACTTTCTGAGTATGTCGTATTTTCGGGAAAACATGTTATAGATATTATTCGTGATTCGACACAAAAAACATGTAGCCTTTCCCTGGTACAGAGCTGAAGGGATTGAATACTGTAGCCTAGAGGTTAATTCTCTGCCTTACAAGGCAAAGGCTGCAAGTTCAAGTCCTAGTGAGGGTATGGCTAGCTGATGAGGCCAGAACAAGACCAAAATAGATCTATCCTAGTCTCCCTTAATTTTCAAATTCAGCAAAAACATGTGACATATATATAATACTATATACTATAATATTTTGTATTATATTTCAAACAATATTTCTTATTCTGAAATATTATCATTAGTATGTGTGTATAATAAGATCACACAGAATTTGGTGGATTTTCAATTAGCAATTGTTTGTTAATCCTGTCAAAGCAGCCCCTTCAATTTACTTTTATAGGACAGAAAATTATCTCAATTATCAATGCCTATTATAATAAAAGATGGATTGCACATACATTAAGCTTCTCTGATTACTCAATTGCAGGGCATTCAATTTTCTTCAAATTAGGCCACTTTCTTAAACC
Organism: Erythrolamprus reginae; assembly: GCF_031021105.1. Taxonomy (NCBI): domain Eukaryota; kingdom Metazoa; phylum Chordata; class Lepidosauria; order Squamata; family Dipsadidae; genus Erythrolamprus; species Erythrolamprus reginae. The sequence goes on from NC_091954.1 coordinate 22,756,199, forward strand.
TTCCTAGCTACTTATGTTCATGAAGATGGGTTACTTAAACATGAAGCAGCACCAGTTGAAGGGTCAGAATCAAAATTTGGATCTGAAGTTGCTGAAGTGAGATAGAAGTCCCCAAGTGTTAAATAAAAATGGACACATTACCAATATTCAAATAAAACAAGCAGGACCTATCTTTTTTCTGAGGCACTGAATAACAACAGAAGACTGCAATGTGCTTATACCACTAGCAGCAGTATTAATTCATTTTATTTATATAGTATTTATGCCTAATGTGCTGATAGACTAAAGGGATGTTTAGCTCATATTAAGAGCTGTTTCTTTAAGAGATTGCATTAGGGCAGGGGTAGGCAAAGTTGGCTCTTCTATGACTTGTGGACTTCAACTCCCAGAATTCCTGAGCCAATCATGCTAGCTCAGGAATTCTGGGAGTTGAAGTCCACATGTCATAGAAGAGCCAACTTTGCTACCCCTGCACTAAGGGAATGTAGTGACAGATTGCATTCTGGGTAATGTAGTCCATGACATGTGACCTCATCTGTGTATTCTTATTGGCCAGTGAGTGATGCCTAGGCAGCTGGTTAATTGTGCCTTGTTCTCCAACAGCCATTTTTAAGTCTTAACAAATTACCATGCAAAGCCTGCAGATGGGAGGAATGAATCTCTTTTTACCTACGTATAATGGGACAGATTATGGCCATATACTCTGGAGGAATTTCATCTCAATAATGTCTATGATATGGAGATACCAGACAATAAAAGTGATCTGTATGATTTACCCATTTGCGTAGAGTTTATCTTTCTGAGAAAGCTTTCCGATGGTTGGACCAGAACACCTAACGTTGTCTCTCTTTTCTCTTACACAAACAGGTACACCCAAACAATATCAAGAAAGACTAAAATAATGCATGGGAATTTGCCAAGTGCAGCTTTTCACCTACCCCAAGCAGCAGAAGTGACATTTTTAAAGGGCTCGCTTACCTTCTCCTTCAGACCACAGAAATCTGGAACTGGGATCCGTTTGTAGGCCAGCCCTTGGCAATTGCTTTTGTGCTGGTTAAATATCTCCTGCATGGTTAAGCATGATTTCAACATTTTCGTTTGCTTCTCCTGTTCCAAATAAACCTCAATCCGTTTCTGGGATTTCAACAGATCGTTCTTCAAGACAGATTCCAGTTTCTGAAGCAGTGTCAAAGAAACAAGGGAGTCATTCATCTCTTTCAGTCCTATCTTCAGTTCACCCTCTCAATGGTGTGGGAATAGGAATGGATTTCCAGAGGAAAATGTGCAGAGTACATGAACCAGGAGCACCACTCAGGTGACCTTGAGGTCACAGATAAACCTCCAAGTGCTTCCATGACTCTCTAAAAGGATGCAAATGACCAGCTATTTGTAAGGAATAAATACAGTAGTCCCTCACCTATCGCTGGTGTTACGTTCCAGACCTGGCCGCGATAGGTGAAATCCGCGATGGGGAATTTATCGACTGATAGTACTTATTTAAGTATTTATATTGTAATTGTTTGGTAAGTTTTCATTGTTTTAAGTGTTTATAAACCCTTCCCACACAGTATTTATTTTAGATACAGTATTTAAATACAGTATTTACAATTTTAGATTTTTTATTTTTTTTGAAAAACCTGCCGATCGAGTTCGGCGGGCTGTTTAAATCTGCCGATCGACTTCCTCAGAAACCCGCGATGAAGTGAAGCCGCAGTAGGTGAAGCGCGGTATAGCGAGGGACTACTGTACATCCATTCCCCACTTTCCTGTCAGAGCTGAAGACGTTTCTTGGGCAAGAAGTGAAACATCTTCAAAAGAAAAATCAAGAAAGTCTAGTTGCCTCCTGAAAAAGTACCTTCAGGACAACCATGACTTGGATGACTGAGAATCTCTACAGAGATTTTACTGAGTGATGCATTTCATTTCTTTTACCATGAATCTTTTATCATCAGTAGCAAAGTTGGCTCGTTTGCCCAGGTTCGCCTGGTGCACCAGTTGCGGCCCTATTTGGACCGGGAGTCACTGCTCACAGTCACTCATGCCCTCATCACCTCGAAGTTCGACTACTGTAACGCTCTCTACATGGGGCTACCTTTGAAAAGTGTTCGGAAACTTCAGATCGTGCAGAATGCAGCTGCGAGAGCAGTCATGGGCTTCCCAAGGTATGCCCATGTTACACCAACACTCCGCAATCTGCATTGGTTGCCGATCAATTTCCGGTCACAATTCAAAGTGTTGGTTATGACCTATAAAGCCCTTCATGGCATCGGACCAGAATATCTCCGAGACCGCCTTCTGCTGCACGAATCCCAGCGACCGATTAGGTCCCACACAGTGGGCCTTCTCCGGGTCCCATCAACTAAACAATGTCGGTTGGCGGGCCCCAGGGGAAGAGCTTTCTCTGTGGCGGCCCCGACTCTCTGGAACCAGCTCCCCCCAGAGATTAGAACTGCCCCTACCCTCCTTGCCTTTAATAAACTCCTCAAAACCCACCTTTGTCGTCAGGCATGGGGGAATTGAGATATCTCCCCCGGGCCTATACAATTTATGTATGGTATGTCTGTATGTATGTCTGCTTAATAATGGGGGTTTTAAAATATTTTAAATTGTAAATTATTAGATTTGTCATGAACTGTTTTATTGTGTTGTGAGCCGCCCCGAGTCTACGGAGGGGGGCGGCATACAAATCTAATCTAATAATAAATAAATAAATTATTTTCTGTTGTGAATCAACAAGGGTCTAATGGACTGCAGCGGGGGCAAACTGAATACAGGTAATCCTCAACTTACAACCATACATTCAACAACCATCTGACATCAGAATGGACAACAGAAGTAACTTACTACTGGCCCTTGCACTTACATCCCTTGCTGCATTCATCAGGCATGTGATCAAAATTTGTGCACTTGGCAACAGGCATGTCAGCATCCCTGGGTCATTTGATCACTGTATGTCATTTCTCAGCTGGCTTCTGACAAGCAAAGTCAATGGTTGAAAGCCAGACTTGCTTAACAAACACCTAATTCACTTAACAATTACAATGCACAAGTGCACACATTTTGATCACTTAACAACCATGGCAAAAAGGTAATTAAATCGGGCACAACAGCTACGGAAATTCTGGTCCTCATTGTGCTTGTTAAGTTGAGGACTAGCCACAAATAACTAACTTCTACAGGAAGAACATATCCTGCAATCATTCTAAAAATACAAAAACATTTTCCAGTTCATTTTAGGTGTAAAACGTTGTTATGAGAGATGTGCTCATGTGAACATGAGAAAAACGGCTATGTCAAGAAATAAATATCACAAGTGCATTTATCTGCTTTAAGTATGGAACTCGTCTAATTGATGCATTAAGACTATAAAATGTGGAAGAGGAAAAATCAGTAAAACTTCTCTTCTGTCTTTTATTTGCAAGAGAGTAAGTGCAAAGAAATGGGAAATTACTCAGGAGGAGAATACAAAGCATGACTCACTCCTACCTACTAAAGCTCATTTTCCATCACTGTACCATCTCCACAGCACACCACTGAATTCATTCTCACTGGATATGCCATCCAGGCCTCTACGGATAGTAAGAAATCTCCCAGTAGTGGAGGACTTGGATGTGCTGGTGCCTGGAGGCTGTTGGGGCCTGGATGGGTGTCAACAAACTCAAACTCAACCCAGACAAGACGGAGTGGCTGTGGGTCTTGCCTCCCAAGGATAATTCCATCTGTCCGTCCATTACCCTGGGGGGGGGGAACTACTGACCCCCTCAGAGAGGGTTCGCAACTTGGGCGTCCTCCTCGATCCACAGCTGACATTGGAACATCATCTTTCAGCTGTGGCGAGGAGGGTTTTTGCCCAGGTTCGCCTGGTGCACCAGTTGCGGCCCTATTTGGACAAGGAGTCACTGTTCACAGTCACTCATGCCCTCATCACCTCGAGGTTCGATTACTGTAACGCTCTCTACATGGGGCTACCTTTGAAAAGTGTTCGTAAACTTCAGATCGTGCAGAACGCAGCCGCGAGAGCCATTGTGGGGCTTCCAAGATTCGCCCATGTTTTCTCAACACTCCGTGGCTTGCATTGGCTGCCAATCAGTTTCTGGTCACAATTCAAAGTGTTGATCATGACCTTAAAAGCCCTACATGGCTTTGGACCAGACTACCTCCGGAACCGCTTGCTACCGCACGAATCCCAGCAACCGATAAGGTCCCACAGAGTTGGCCTTCTCCGGGTCCCGTCGACTAAACAATGTCATTTGGCGGGCCCCAGGGGAAGAGCCTTCTCTGTGGCGGCGGCGGCCCTCTGGAACCAACTCCCCCCGGAGATTAGAATTGCTCCCACCCTCCCTGTCTTTTGTAACTACTCAACACTCATTTATACTGCCAGGCATGGGGGAGTTGAGATATTCCTTCCCTCTAGGCCATTACAAGTTATGCATGGTATGTCTGTGTGTATGTTTGCTTTTATAATAAGGGGTTTTGGTTGTTTTATTATTGGATTGTCACATGCTGTTTTTATCATTGTTGTTAGCCACCCCGGCATACAAATCCAATAAATTATTATTATTATTAATCAAGGTCTCACCTCTAGTTGTTCTGATGATGCTACGGGTACCATTATCTGATGCTCCAAATTGCCAATATCCCGCAAAGAATAAGTTTGTTCATTCTCTTCTAGAACTATATCTTCACGGAGATTAATCCATAAGATGTGAGAATGCTTCCTCTTTGCATCTGTCAGGTAGTTCAAGACATTCCCAATTGCCTAAACAGAAGAACAGTCACAATGTCTTAAAAAGGAAAACCAGAGAAATTATCTACGAAGATCCGCAGATGATAAGTCTTGTCTTCCTATCCCTCAGGCTATTACAAATACATCAAATGAATAAATCAAGGAACTATATAGAGACCCCTTCCGCTGCAGTTGTTTCTTTCAGATCAGCTTTGATAAGAGGCCTTCAGGAGTGAACTTAGTGGAACAGGAAGCTCTGAGCAGACAAATGAGCAGGCAGGCGTTGAAAATTGTCTTTGGCTTTAAGCGTATGAGGCAAAGTGGAGACAGGCAATGGGTCTGAGAATTCTGATAATGGCCAAGTCAGTGGCGGTGGGGGAAATGACTTTCAAAAAATTCCACAACTGTTTTCAAGAAGTATCAGAGTAAAGAATTTCAATGAAATTGAATTTTTTTTTACAATATATTACTATTTCTGCTAGATTCTATTTAGAGTGCAGTGGAATAGAATAGAATAGAATAGAATAGAATAGAATTCTTTATTAGCCATGTGTGATTGGACACACAAGGAATTTGTCTCCGGTGCCTAAGTTCTCATTGTACATACGTAGGTTCTCAGTATACATACAAAAAACGAAGAGGTATGTCACAGATAATAAATCATAAGGCACAATAATAAATCATAAGATACAAACGGGAAGTGATAAATGATAAGATACCAGTAGGAGAAGGTAAGTAGGAAAGATGAGAAGAAGAGAAAGGTGAGAAGGACAATAGCAATACAGCCCTGCTACATGGGTAGATATTGTTAGATATAAGACATTGGGAATTAGGTGTTTAGCAGAATGTTGGCATGGGGTGCGGGGAACTGTGTGTCTATTTGTGTCCAATTGCTTTGGCATGCAATGTCCCATAGCAGTGTCCGGGGGGGGGCTCTGTCCGGGTTATGGAAATGGCCCAGGAATGGCACAACGGACAGATTTCCGGTGAAAATCACCAATTTTTTGCTTATGTGCATACACGGAAGCAAAAATATCAGCAAAAATAGCTGAAATATGGCTTGCTGCGCATGTGTGCACATGTGTCAGGAGCCCGCGCACGCCAGCTGCCAAGGACCCTTTGTGTAGCGAGGTAAGTGGCTGCCTGCCGCTGGTCTGTAGATATTTTCTCAGCCCTCTTTCTGGCTCGTGCAGTACTCTTAAGTGGAAGGTAGGCCAATTGCAATTAGGTACCAAACTGGAAAAGGTAGAAGCATTAGTATAGCTTCTGTTTAAACTCCAGTTTGGGAATCAGGTTTGGATTGATCTGGTCCCAACAAAATCTCTTTGTGAAAACCACACTTACCTTGGAGTTGGGCTGAGCCATTCCATATACAGGCATTTTAGGAACCCTCCGGAAGTTGGCCACATTCATGTCTTTGACGGTACTAAGAACATCTGGAGAAAACCGTTCATCCACAACCTACAGCAGTGATAAACATAGGAAGCCTTTGTTCATTTTACCTATAAACTAAATACTTATTATTTCCATCATGAACAAGTATTCTTACTATCTTTCCAAAGGAAGGATAGTAATAGCTATGGTTAAATGAAAAAAGAAAGAAAAAATGCTGTTGTTTGAGCTACACAAGCTTATTGTGTTCTCCACAAACAATCATGGAAGAGTAAAGTTTGCTGAACCCTTGCTAATTTTTTTTAAAAAACCTGCTTTCCTTACAAATACAGGGGAGAATCTTAAGAACTTGACGTTAGAGAACATTTACAAATTAGTTTCAAGGCAACTGAGAGGAACAAACAGTCCTAGCTCTAAACTATCTCAACCTCAGCACCAAGAATATTGCTATAATAGTCTAATAATAATAATAATAATAATAATAATAATAATAATAATAATAAAAATAAAAATAAAAATAAAAAATAATTAATAATAATAATAATAATAATAATTTATTGGATTTGTATGCTGCCCCTCTCCGTAGACTCGGGTCTGCTAATAACAATGATAAAAACAGCATGTGACAATCCAATAATAAAACAGCTAAAAACCCTTATTTATAAAAACCAAACACACACAAACATACCATGCATAACTTGTAATGGCCTAGGGGGAAGGAATATCTCAACTCCCCCATGCCTGGCGGTATAAATGAGTCTTGAGTAGTTTACGAAAGACAGGGAGGGTGGGGGCAATTCTAATCTCCGGGGTGAGTTGGTTCCAGAGGGCCGGGGCCGCCACAGAGAAGGCTCTTCCCCTGGGGCCCGCCAAACGACATTATTTAGTCGACGGGACCCGGAGAAGGCCAACTCTGTGGAACCTTATCGGTCGCTGACCTATTTAGCACAATGACTCTCACACTGCAACACGAACACTAAGAAAGAAATGCAAAGATGAAGAAGATACAACACAGGGCACTCACCAGGACCCGTACTCCCTTAGTTATGTGTTCCGCTGTGATTGTAAGTTCTGACAGATTCATGTCGGCTTGAAGTCTGTACAGCTCAGGGTGTTTGCAGAGCCATCTACTGAAATTGAGAGCAAAAGCCAAGGGATACTGCCAGCCCAGAAGAAAGAAGAAAAGGACAATTTCAGGAACATGGGGTCATCCCAGGAACTGTACTCGCCATCACTTCAGCTCATCCAAAGATCTGGTTTTCAGGCCACTGAGGTGCATCTACCAGTATTTATTTATTTATTCTTTCATTTGGTTTCTATAACTGCCCATTTCAGTGACTGTTATATGCAATTCAAATAATACGCTATAGTTAAAACAACAGAAAACAATAAAGACAGCCAAAACAAATATACAAAGCAACTGAGATACTTGGCAAATTAGCAGTACAGCCAGGAAACAAGACCCCCGATACATTCAGCACCTCAGGCTGTGGACATAGCCAGTTATTTAGGGCCTTATAAAAAGCTAACAGGGTTGGGGCGATTCTGATCTCCAAAGAAGGGATGTTCCACAGAGCAGGGGTCACTGCAGAAAAAGCCCATCTTCTCTCTCTGCCACCTGATACTCCGTGGTTGACAAATCTATAGCAATCCGTTCTGCCAGATCTAACTGGATGAGTGGAGACTCTTGGAAAAAGATGGTCTCTCAGGTAACCCAGTCCCAAGCCATGCAGGCAGGGGTTCACTTCTGGGAGTTCGAGAGAACCTCTAGCTAAGATTTTGTGCAGTTCAGGGAACCCCCAAATCCCGCTTTTGGCTGACCCTTCCCCAGGAGTCCTCATGTGGCCCATTTTGGATGCAGGCAAGTGCAGGGCCTACCAGAAATTTGGGGAGGTCAGAAATGGACCCGGAGTCTGGGGAGGCCATTTTTGTCCTCCCAAAGGCTCAAGAAAAGCCTTTAGAGCCTGGGGAAGGCAAAAATGCTCTCCCCCGCCATGATGTAGAAGGCTGACTAGGCCACACCCACCATGGCCACGTCCACCCAGCAACCAGGTAGAGAGCTCCTTGCTAATGATTTTGAAGCTCACCTATGCATGTAGAGCTTTAATGGTGAAAACCAGCATCTTGAATTATACCTAGAAACATACAAGTAGCATATTTTCTTCCATGTCCATTCATCTAACCCCTATATCAAGAAAGCCTGGATGAAGGCATATATTGAACAGGGATATAGAAGATGTGACAGAAGCTGCTTGGCAAATTTCAGAGGGGAGGATATTCCATGATACAAGCACCAGGGCAAAAAACAATAAAGCAAAAAAGGCAACATGTTAGAAGCCACAAGATGGCACTCTAAAGTTTTCAACACACCCAGCAGGGAAGCACTCAAACCAGGTTTAGCCAAGTAAATTTCTACCAGGTAGCCTATTCAGAAGTTGATCCAGGTCTCAGAGATGATAGTGAAGGTATTACAGTGATCCCCCGGGTATTGCGATCCCGATCATTGCGAAACGGCTATATGGCGATTTTTCAACCCGGAAGTAAAAACACCATCTGCGCATGCGCGCCCTTTTTTCTATGGGCACGCATGCATAGATGGCGCCGGGCAGATCAGCTGCTGGGCGGCTTCCCTGGGTCTTCCCCCTCTTGCTGGCGGGAGGGCGAGCGGCGGGCATCAGCGAGGAGTTTCCCCACCGCCCACGCAAACTCCTCGCTGCCGCTCGCCCGCCCACGCCGTTTGCTCGCGCCGCGAGCGAGCGGCGCGAGCGAACGGCTTGTCCGCCGCCTGCCTGCCCGTGCGCCCGCCTGCCCTTGGTCCGCCCACGCCGTTCGCTCGCGCCGCTTCCCAGCTGAGTCCTGAAGCGAGTTGGCTTCAGGACTCAGCTGGGAAGCGGCGCGAGCGAACGGCGTGGGCGGGCGAAGGGCGGGCGAGCGGCAGCGAGGAGTTTGCGTGGGCGGTGGGGAAACCCCAATCTTCAGCTCCTCGCTGCTGCGGCGGAAGTAAAAACACCATCTGCGCATGCGCAGATGGTGTTTTTACTTCTGCAGCGCTACTTCGCGAAAAACCGATCATTGCGAGGGGTCCTGGAACGGAACCCTCGCAATAATCGGGGGACCACTGTATTTAGAACCCACATAACTCAAGAAACTCGGGGTGTTTACAGTGATTAAATAGATGTTAAAAGTAAAATAAAATGAAATATATTAAAAGAATAAAATTGTAAGTGATCTCAAATTAATAGTGGAGAGGCACGAATTTTCAGGAATAGTAATTAATCATAGACAGGCAGTAGCTATTAAGTTCCAACAGTATAATTAAAAGCCAGATCTTCAACTGGCTCCAAAAAGAAAAAAAATGGTATCAGTCTGGCTGACCATCAAAGCAGAAAAGGCAACTTTTGAGATACTTCCATCATGAAGCAATGCTGACCTTAATGTTCATATCTATAAATAATCATTTAGGACAGGGGTCTCCAACCTTGCCCACTTTACGACTTGTGGACTTCAATTCCCAAAATTCCTTAGACAGCATGGCTGCCTGAGGAATTCTGGGAATTAAAGTTCACCATCACTCTATCAAAGACAAGGAGTTCCATGTTCACATCAATTCATTGGTAGAGCCTGCAGCTTTTATCCCAATATTTGTGCAAAATACTTTAAGACAGAGCTCAGATATCGGATATCAAAGTTCTAAAGGTCCACCTCACATGTTTACAGTAACTGGTTGATAGACCAGAAGCTTGATGAGCGAGATAAATGGATTTTTCAGTTGTACTGCCTTGTCTATGGAATGAGGAGCTATAATATGGGTAGACATGATGTGATTCTCTACTGTTCTCAGAACAAAGTGTCATTGCCTTCACTATTAATCTTACTGGATATTGAGTTAATGGGAGATGGAATTTAGCTACCAGTACATAGAATGTGTGGACTATACCCTGATAAATCATGAAGGAACAGATGGGCCTTTGAGACAATGCAAGGCCAAAGGTGATTGTTGTGAGTTACGTGTCCATAGCAGAAATTGGAAAGTACACATTGCAAGATGATGATTCATAGAGGTCCACTCACCTGTTCATGAAGGTAATAATTGAAAGCGATCAAGAAGAAATAGCGTTCAAGTCTCTGTAACATCTTCTGAAGGAAACACTCTTTGGTGCTATTCTTCTACAACACAAACAGATGTAACAATCCAGGTAATTGCATGAGACCAAGGAATGCTAAACTGAAAATATACACATTTCTGCTTCTACCTTATTCCAATAAACCAACTATATTTATGCATATATTGAGAGAAAGAGTTGCAAACAAATTTGAAAAGTTGCCTTTCAATGAAAATTATTAGTTAACACTATATAACTAAGAAACCCTAAATATCTTTGAAGAAAATAATTTAGCAGTATCGGTGCTCCTCAAGTTATGATGACATTAAATTATTATTTTTTAAATGATAAGCAAGCAAAAACAGCTTAAGTTTTATTTCTAAAAATCTAACTGAGCCCCAAGGGAGTACAAAATATTCTGGTCTATGGAATTGTCAGTCAATTGATATATAGTTATGTCACTGCGACAGGCATCTTGTGAATAAGTGAATCTTTCAGTGGCCATTTTGTGAAGATCCCAATCAAGATTGGGGATTCATAAGACCATGATTTTCTAACAAAGACATCTGCTAAAGACCTCTATTCTTTGGTCAACTCAACCATCGTCCCTCCAAGAAACATAAGAGCACATTCATGGTCTCTGTTATCTACTACAAACTGTATGCTCCTGTCAATTTCCATGACATAAGCTAAGCTCAGCGATAATGTTCTATTAATACCATAGCCACTAATTTCAAAACTGTGGCAATTTAGATAAAATAATCCTGATCTACCTCTGTGGATTTTTTTAAAATTACATTGGCGCTGTATGGCTATATATGAAGAAAACAGACCTTTGAACAAACTCAGAAAGGCTTCATTTGGTTTTGAAAGAGAGAGAATTTGGCAAGGATCCATTGGAATCTTAGATTATATAATTGCCTTTCATTAATATTTTAGAATAGAATAGAATTCTTTATTGGCCAAGTGTGGTTGGATACACAAGGACGTTGTCATTGGTGCATATGCTCTCAGTGTACATAAAAGAAAAGATACGTTTGTCAAGAATCATGAGTACAACATTTATGATTGCCATAGAGTACAAATAAGCAATCAAGAAACAATCAATGTTAATACAAATCGCAAGGATACAAGAAACAAGTTACAGTCATACAGTCATAAGTGGGAGGAGATGGGTGATAGGAACAATGAGAAGACTAATAGTAATAGCAATGCAGCCTTAGTGAATAGTTTGACAGTGGTTACTTGTTATCCTCCAAGAAAAATCTGCCCTGAAGTCATTTATCAAAAAGATTTAAGAAATGCAATTAGAAATATTTTTGTGCACAGGCTATTTCCATCCACATAAATGATAGTGATGGCACAAATCCAACTATTCAAATCTCATCGCTCTCAAGCTTAGAGATCAGCAACAGAGTTTTAAAAATAGTATTCATAACATGCTTTACGGTTTCCCTTGAAAAGATATTTACTGAGATCTTATCATACATTTAGATATGCATAAATTATGTATTTTATAAATCCTGCTTTATTTATTAAAGAAAGATCGCATTAGGTATACATCAAATCTCCATATCCTGTGCACAGCCTACCACATAAAAATAGCATAACAATAAATTGTGGGGATATTTTGCTCCAATTTTGCAGCCCCAGAAAGTAACAAGAACAACCACAAGAACTCAGCCCTCATTTGGCTTAGAGACCTGCCATGTGTCAAAGATATACTGTATATGTTCTCCTGCTTTCCGCAAGGAGGACAAAAGGATATTTTTCAAGAAAAACATTTCCATTGTTTAAGAAGAGCTGTTGCTCTGCTTGCGTTTCATATAAACATTAACTGTGTTTATAAGTAAAGTGACTTCCAAAAGCTGGTCTTTTAGAGCCGGTGAGGACATACATTACATGCTGTGAAAGCAACCTGAGAGTCACTTCAAAAGAAAAGCTAAATTATTCTCACAAAAACCACTGCTTGGAACAACAAGAACAAGAAGAGAATCACAGCAGGTGAATTTCAACCTGAGGAAAGAATCTCACATCACAGTAGAGATAATAACTTTAAACCTACTCTCCAAAGACACATCTAAGTCCAGAATAATTCACAGATCTGGGGAAAATATTATTTAGCATATTTCTTTACTACTTCTATCAGGAGTTTGGATGAAGGTATAATATTTGTATTTGTATTTGTATTTATTAGATTTGTATGCCGCCCCTCTCGGAAGACTCAGGGCGGCTAACAACAATATAAAAAGACAATGTAAGCAAATCTAATATTAAAACAATCTAAAAAAACCCAATTTAAAGAACCACTCATACATACAAGCATACCATGTATAAATTCTATAAGCCTAGGGGGGAGGGAATATCTCAATTCCCCCGTGCCTGACGACAGAGGTGGGTTTTAAGGAGCTTGCGAAAGGCAAGGAGGGTGGGTGCAACTCTGATATCTGGGGGGAGCTGGTTCCAGAGGGTTGAGGCCGCCACAGAGAAGGCTTTTCTCTTGTGTCCTGCCAAATGACATTGCTTAGTCGATGGGACCCGGAGAAGGCCAACTCTGTGGGACCTAACCGGTCGCTGGGATTCGTGCAGCAGAAGGCAGTCCCAGAGATATTCTGGTCCGATGCCATGAAGGGCTTTATAGGTCATAACCAACACTTTGAATTGTGACCGGAAATTGATCGGCAACCAATGCAGACTGCGGAGTGTTGGTGTAACATGGGCATACCTTGGGAAGCCCATGATTGCTCTCGCAGCTGCATTCTGCACGATCTGAAGTTTCCGAATAATATGCAGGATAGGCAGCACCCAACTTACAAGGACAATTCAGTCCAACATTTCTGTTGCTAAGCAAGACAAATTTTGGGTGAGTTTTCTCCCCCTACCCCCATTATGCAATCTTTCTTGCCACAGTTGTTGTGAATCACTGCAGTTAAGCTCGTAATGTGGTTGTTAAGTGAGTCTGGATTCCCCTTTAACATTGCTTGTCAGAAGGTCACAAAATGGGATTTTATTCCCCTGGAACACCGCAACCTTCATAAATATGAATCAATTGCCAAGAGTCTGGATTTGGATCATGTGATCATGGATATGCACAATTACCATTGTAATGGGGAAAAGGGGGGAAGTTGCTTTTTTTCAGTGTCACTGTAACAACAGAATAAGACTTACATTCTGCTTTTTTAATTAATATTTTTATTGATTTTTATAATATAAAATACACACACAACATATAACATATAATATCTCCGGGACTGCCTTCTGCCGCACGAATACCAGCGACCAGTTAGGTCCCACAGAGTTGGCCTTCTCCGGGTCCTGTCGACTAAACAATGTCGTTTGGCGGGACCCAGGAGAAGAGCCTTCTCTGTGGCGGCCCCGACCCTCTGGAACCAGCTCCCCCCGGAGATCAGAACTGCCCCCACCCTCCTTGCCTTTCATAAAGTTCTTAAGACCCATCTCTGCAGTCAGGCAGGTATGTTTGTGTGTAGGCTTGCTTTTAATAATGGGGTTTTTAGTGTTTTTTAAATTATTAGATTTGTTCTTACATTGTCTTTGTTATTGTTGTGAGCCGCCCCGAGTCTATGGAGAGGGGCGGCATACAAATCTAATAAATAATAAATAATAATAATAATAATAATAATAATAATAATAATAATAATAATAATGTGCTCAGTGATTGTGCCCACCACCAGACAATCAATCATACCCCAACACCAGTTGGGGATATTTCTTGTATAAATCATTTAAACCCAAGAGTGAAATAATTCTTTACATATTATAGAGTGATTCCAACTTGTTTCGTATAGCTTGGTCTCGGATCCTACTCGCCATATATCGTCTTACCTTGTCCCATCGCCCCATCAGCTGTTGCAAATCAGTTTCATTAGTCGAATTCATCCTTTTATCCATAATCTTGAATTGAATGTGGTCCACCATATACCTATACCAATTTTGCATTATTCATTTTGTCGCGTCTTTTCACCCCAAGATTATTACCGCCTGAGGGCTTTCTATCGCTGCTTATTTTATTTCTCTGTATTCTCCCGTCTCACTACTTTTTACTAATACTGCCATTTCCTTAGTAATCATACATCTTATATTTAATATCCTATTAATATCCTCTTGCACTTTTTGCCAAAAGTTCTGCACCACTGGGACTGCTTTACAACGCTTTACAGCCCTTTCTAAGCAATTTACAGAGTCAGCCTATTGCCCCCAGCAGTTTGGGTCCTCATTCTACTGACCTCGGAAGGATGGAAGGCTAAGTCAACCTTGAGCCTGGTGACATTCGAACTGCCAAATTGCAGGCAGCCGGCAGTCAGCAGAAGTAACCTGCAGTACCGCCCTTTAACTACTGGTTGTTAGTGCTACTGGTACCATGGCGTCAACTGTACTGGTAGGAACCTATTACTGCCCACGAGGCTGGCCATTCTCTTGCTGACCATTTCTTTCTGCTGATCTCGTTTCCTTCTGCTAGTGGTGAGAACAGTGTATTATGAACCTTTCATTCCTGAGCTCATTCTTAAGCACTATGAAGAATGCCATCTGATCATAGATATAAATGGTTACCGGTCAAGCTTCTGGTTCGCTCTGATTGCCAACTGCGCCCGTTCGTTCCTCCGCTAAACCTACCTATATTTTGTTCGTTTGAAGCCCAGATAATAGGCACAGCAGTGCGGATTGCTGCGCATGAGCTGTTTCACTCACTGGGGCTAGTAGAAGTTATGACCTATAAAGCCCTTTATGGCATCGGACCAGAACATCTCCAGGACCGCCTTCTGCCGCATGAATCCCAGCGACCAGTTGGGTCCCACAGAGTTGGTCTTCTCCACGTCCCGTCGACTAAACCAGTGTTTCCCAACCTTTTTGGAGCCGCGGCACATTTTTCATATTTTCAAAATCCTGGGGAACATGGAGGGGGGGCGCTAAAAAAAGTTTGGACAAAAAAAATCTCTTTTCCTCCCTTTCGCTCTATTTCTCTCTCCCTCCCTCTTTCTCTCTCTTCCTTCCTTTCTCTCTCCATCCCTCTTTCTTTCTCTCTTCCTTCCTTCCTCTCTTTCTGTCTCCTCCTTCCTCTCTCATCTCTTTCCTTCCTCTCCCTCCCTTTCTCTCTTTCCTTTCTCTCCCTCTTTCCTTCCTATCTCTCTTTCTTTCTCTCCCTCCTTCATTCAATTTTCTCTCCCCCCCTTCCTCCCTCTTTCCTTTCTCCCCCTCCCTTTCTCTTCCTTTTTCTCTATCCTTTCTACTTCTTACTCTTTCTTTCTCTCCCTCCTTCATTCAATTTTCTCTCCCTCCCTTTCTCTCTCTTTCCTTTCTCTCCCTCCCTTTCTCTTCCTTTTTCTCTATCCTTTCTACTTCTTACTCTTTCTTTCTTTCTCCCCCTCCTTCATTCAATTTTCTCTCCCTCCCTTTCTCTCTCTTTCCTTTCTACTTCTTACTCTTTGTTTCTCTCCCTCCTTCATTCAATTTTCTCTCCCTCCCTTTCTCTCTCTTTCCTTTCTACTTCTTACTCTTTCTTTCTCTCCCTCATTCATTCAATTTTCTCTCCCCCCTTTCTCTCTCTTTCCTTTCTCCCCCTCCCTTTCTCTTCCTTTTTCTCTATCCTTTCTACTTCTTACTCTTTCTTTCTCTCCCTCCTTCATTCAATTTTCTCTCCCTCCCTTTCTCTCTCTTTCCTTTCTCCCCCTCCCTTTCTCTTCCTTTTTCTCTATCCTTTCTACTTCTTACTCTTTCTTTCTCTCCCTCCTTCATTCAATTTTCTCTCCCTCCCTTACTCTCTCTTTCCTTTCTCTCCCTCCCTTGTTCTCCCCTGGGGCTGCCTGTGCCTGCCCTGCACCACCCAACACGGACGGACAGCCCCCGGTCGTCGGGTCGTCGCCCCCCACCCCCCCACGGAGGGAGATCAGGCTGGCGAGGGCGGTAGATCTGCGTCACCAGCCACTGGAGGGAGATCGGGCTGTCGGGGGCGGCGAATCCACCTCCCCAGCCGGGTGGAGGGAGATCGGGCTGGCGAGGGCGGTGGATCCGCGTCCCCAGCCGCGCGGAGGGAAATCCGGCAGGCGCGCCCCTGGAAAAGCCTACAGGGAACGGTGCCCGGGGCCGCTTTAGCTGCCCCCCGCCATCTCCCCGCGACTGCCTGCGCCGCTGCAGCCGCCCCCCCCCCCGCTCCCACCGCCAGTGCCCTCCCGCCGGGCCCCAAAGGACACTTGCCGACGACGACACGGCCAGGTGTGCCGAAGACGATGACAGGGAAGTTTCAGCTGGGCGGGGTGCTGCCATGCCGGTGCCTCCGACCTCCCGGTTCCTGCTCGATGCCGCGGTTTCTGGCGCTCTCCTGCTGGGCCCCAAAGAAGGAAGGCGGGAAAAAGGCGCGAAGAATGGAGCTCTCCTTCTTCCTGCCTTCCTTCTTTGGGGCCCAGCAGGAGAGCGCCAGAAACCACGGCATTGGGCAGGAGCCGAGAGGTCGGAGGCACCGCAGCGCCCCGCCCAGGCGGCACACCTGGCGGTGTCTCACGGCACACTAGTGTGCCGCGGCACACCGGTTGGGAAACGCTGGACTAAACAATGACATTTTGCGGGACCCTGGGGAAGAGCCTTCTCTGCGGCAGCCCCGATCCTCTGGAACCAGCTCCCCTCAGAGATCAGAGTTGCCCCCACCCTCCTTGCCTTTCGTAAGCTCCTTAAAACCCACCTCTGTCGTCAGGCATGGGGGAATTGAGAAATTCCTTTCCCCCCAGTCCTATACAATTTATGTATGGTATGTTTGTGTGTATGGTTTGCTTTTTTAATAAGGGGTTTTTCAGTTACTTAAATATTAGATTTGTCGTACATTGTTTTATTATTGTTGTGAGCCGCCCCGAGTCTACGGAGAGGGGCGGCATACAAATCTAATAAATAAATAAGTTAACTTTTAATGGTGTTTTCAAATGGATTGTGTGAGCTCAGCGAACTGATTGTTACACTAGTTGAATGCCGCCAGTGAATGGGGTGGTGCTATTTGGTCTTTCATTGTGTAAGATAGTAGGCCCTGAGTCTGCCCTGAGGGGGAGGCTCAATGCCGGGGGGTGGGGGGGTGGGGGGGTGCAACTCCCTGGGGAATGTACTTTTTCTGCCACAGGGAATAGAGGTTTTTTTGCACCAAACAATAGCACACAGCACAGAGCAGGAGATATGACGCGCAGATAACAAACCCTTAAGAACAAATATTTAACAAGGATGAAAAAAAAGGAGGAGAGAGACGGAAATAATGAGACAAATGTAAATCTCCTGAAAGCTAAGATGAGAAAATATGATGAAGTGTATGTAGCGCTTGGCTTCACTGGGGCTACAGTGGCAGACGAAGAAAGACTGGTATGTTTAGTGTGTGTAAAAGTGTTGGCAGCAGACAGCATGAAGCCAAAAAAATTTAGGCATCACTTAAACACATTAAACTTCAATCACACTGATAAGTTGCTTGAGTTTTTTTAGTGAAAATGTGTAGAATATTGCAAACAATCATCCCGCATAACAGAAAATAATTGAGAAGCAATGACTTGAGCAGAAGCAAGGCTCAGAATGTAAAAAAACACCCTTCTCTTCGCCAATTAAAATAAAGCTCTCACCTAGCAAGGCCGGCCAAGTGACTACAGCATAGCTCCATCCCTCAATTGAAGTTACTACATAGGTTCCCCTGCAGCATCGTAAAAACACAGAAGTCTGGAGGTGGGGTTTCCCATGGAGGGGAGCCTCAGGGGAATCCCAGCAGTGCAAAAACAGGTGCTTCAGCTGGCAAAAGGGGTGAATTTTGGGCTTGCATGCATTAATCGCTTTTCCATTGATTCCAATGGGAAACATTGTTTCATCTTACAAACTTTTCACCTTAAGAACCTAGTCCCGGAACCAATTAAGTTTGTAAGACAAGGTATCACTGTATCTTGTACTGAAGGCGTTAGACTTCCTTTCAACGTTTTGTAAATCCATTATAAATAATATAATTTTAAAAAACTATTTCAAGATTAGAGATTCCACTTATTAAAAAAAAAGATGAAATCTTCAAAACAATTTTACCTCAAATAACCTTGTGCAATAACAAAGTTCTTGAAGAACTTGGCAATCCCATGATATTTCAACAATTTTTAAAGTATTAAATGGGGAGGGAGGTTTTCTATGCATGTCATAAAGGGATGTCACAGGAACTTAGAGTCTTGAGGAACTAATCTGATATAGAAAGTTCTCCTGATGGGCTTAAGAGTCACTCTACAACTTCCTTCTCGTGCCCAGAACTAGGTGGTGCATAGAGGCCTAATTCCATTTTAAGCATGATACCTTGGAAGAAGAATAAATCACAACAGTGACAAAACAATTAAGAACAAGGATTTTGCCTCTTCAACTCTCAAGAGTTCACTTGGAAATTCAAAATAGTTTTGTGATATTCTGGATAAACATTTATCCAGTGGAAAACTTTCTGGCTTTCAGGACAAACAGTTCTTTGTTTATGGTCATCTTTTACACCTCAAGAATGTTATAGTCTATCCTGTTTATATGTCTTAGGCATGATGGGAGGAAGAAGAAGAATTTTAAAAGAAGAATTAAAGCCACATGTCTCTCTTTTAGCTTCTCTTTTTTCAATTTTACCAAGTCTTTTTTCACCGTTGGATGATGCTACATGTTGTAACAGAAAGCCATTTCTCTCACTCCCAACAAAAATAAAAAAATAAACCAATTGGCAGACTGAAATATTCATGATGTACAGTAAAAGTAACAACTTATTTGGGGTAGTCAAAGGCAAGTCACTAAATCACAAAGCAACAGATTGGCTAAGAAAAGTAAAGTGCCTGAAAGGCTTCACAGACTATAGCATGCCAATAAATAAAGTGGCAAGTTGAAATAATTAGCAAATTTATCATTTTTCTTAAGAGAATCTCTGAACTTGAGGCTTTGAATAAACAAGCAACACACATACTCTGTGACATGATTAGAAGTCTCCAGTTTGAGATACAGATAGGCCTCGACTTAGAACAGTTCATTTGGTGACTGTTCAAAGTTACAACAGCACTGAAAAAAGTGACCTATGACTGTTTTTCACACTTACAACCATTGTAGCATCCTCACAGTCATCTGATCAAAATTTGGATACTTGGCAACTGACTCATATTTGTGACAGTTGCAGTGTCCTGGTTCATATACTACTCCTTCCCTTAACAACCATGTTACTAACCTAAAATCGGTGATTCACTTAACGACGGTAGAAAAAAAGATCATAAAATGAGGCAAAATTGACTTAGCAAATATCTTGCTCAGCAACATACCTGTATCTTTCAGAGCATAAGACACACTGGAGTATAAAACGCACCTTAGTTTTGGGGAAGGAAAATGGAGGGAAAAAAATAATCTGTCTACTACGTATTCATCTGGCTAGTCTTTAGTCTGGTCAGCTTCAGCACATTAGTTTGTTGGTTTTGAGCCATGTGCTTGCTTTTTATCCCCTGGTTGGGTATAAGAAACAGTTTCTAAAACACTTCACTTTTCTCTCTCTTCAGAGAGAAACCATGAGAAAATCAGGCAAAGGGACAATCACTTCCCTAGCAAAGCACAAAAGATTGCTTCACTCATTAGCACCTTCTAGGGTTGAAAAAAAGCTTAGTAAGAGCTACATTTGGAGTATAAGACATACTCAAATTTCCAGCCTCTTTTAGGAGGAAAAAGGTGCATCTTGTACTCTGAAAAATATGGTAGATTTGGGGCTCAATATTACAGTACTCATATGTCGAGGATTACCTACACTTGAAAAAAAACTCCACTGTTAAACATAACAAGGATGCAAACGATCTTTCCTGGCCTGGAAATCTATCTTTTAATTCCCTTGATTCCAGGTTTGGTTTATAATGGCTGGGAAGTAGAAGAAGTGAACTTCAAGGGCGTTTTCCTAAATCTTAAAAACAATACTGCTCAGCATCCTCTAGTAAAATTGGCATCAGTCCTCCAGAATGTGAAACAGATTTTTTTCCATCCTTTTTTACATGTTGATTGGAAATGCCAGAGATTAGATCATCAGAAGATTTGTGATTATGATCCTTCTGAATATACTTACCTGGTTCAAACCCATAAGGAACTCATTACAAGATATAATTTCTCAACTCCAACCTCCACATTGCCTGTATGACTGTAGCCTTATTGACTTGACTTACAAGACGGATGGACTTGAAATGTGCATGAAGGTCAAGAATTATATCTAAATTTTTATCTGATTACAGTGGTACCTCTACCTAAGAACACCTCTACTTAAGAATTTTTCTAGATAAGAACTGGGTGTTCAAGATTTTTTTGCCTCTTCTTAAGAACCATTTTCTACTTAAGAACCTGAGCCTGGAAAAAATTCCCAGGAAATTGTAGAGTGGCATGAAGGCCCGGCCAGTTTCCTGCCATTCCCCCTTTAATCCCAGTCATCTCGGGCTTTTCTGGGCTGCCAGAGGAGCCTTTCGGTGGCACTTAAGGAGGCTTTGGCAGTCCAGAGTGAACAAAGCATTTTCCTTTTTCTGGGCGCTTGGAGAGGGAATAAAAGCTCTGCCAGCGCCCAGAGAAAAGAAACACTCCCTTCGCTCTGGGCAGCTCAGTGTGAACAGAGCGTTGGAGAGGGAATAAACCACTTTGCTGTGGTGACTCCCTTGCACTGCCTCCCATACACCCGGTGCAAGGTTGCCTCTTGGAGCATCTGGGCATGGAAAGGCAAAAGGGGGCACTTCGCCCTGGCCGGGTCAACTCAGCTTCAGCCACTTCAAGGAGTCACCGCAGTGAAGGAAAGGCACCAGCTACAAAGTGAGCAAGCAAGAGGAGAGGGGAGCCCTTCACCATGGGAAGGAAGAGGAAGCAGGTAGCAGCAGCAACAGCCACCTTTCAGTCAAAAGAACGGAAGGTTTTTTTCTCTGGCACAGTGTATGGGAGGCAGCCTCGCACCGGGTTTATGGGAGGCTCGTGCTCCTCCTTGCCAGCTCAGAGTCCCTCTTTTTTAAAAAAAAACCTTAAAGTTTGGATTTTTTTTATTCCCTTCACCTCACTTTCTTCTTTCGGCAGCGACTCTCCTCCTCCTCTTCTTCTTCCTCCTCCTCCTCCCACCCAAATTTCGAGCTTTTATATCTTTCCTAATGGGTTTGCACACATTATTTGCTTTTAGATTGATTCCTATGGGAAAAATTGCTTTTACTTACAAACTTTTCTACTTAAGAATCTGGTCACAGAACGAATTAAGTTCTTAAATAGAGGCACCACTGTATTAGGAAACCAAATGATGGTAGCTTTTTGGAGATCTAGAAAATAAGCCCATAAATCCTAGATGGGCTACCAATTCCTTTTCCTGTAGTGGCCTATGCCACAACTACAACTGCTAGGAACTGGTGTCATATGTCCCTACCCTTCTGAAATGGGAAGCTTAAACACACATGCACATACTCATAGAGAAAGGCATTAAATCTTAAAACAGATTCAGTATAATGTATAAATCAGAGACAAAATTCCAAATCTTCAAACAGATGTTTAAACTTTGGACCCACCATTCTGCATTATGATCGCACTGTTGCCTTGGGCATCCACAAATGCTTAGTGCAACCCTGGACATCAAAGATTGCCAGCCCCAACATATATGAAGGAGGGCTCCTGTTGCAAAATCTGTAATTTAAGCATCCATCTACCCTTTGTGACACTTTTCCAATAAGACCTAAGAATTCTAATTGCTTTGTAGTTAGATATCCCCATTTTCTGAAGAAGACAAATCATAACCTCAACTAGTATAAATACTTAAAGCACTATGGAGAGAACCTACTCCAGGTAGTCCTCAGGTTACAACTGTAATTTGAGCCCTGCAATCATAGTCGGTCATATTATATCATGGTTGTTAAGTCAACACAGTGCTTGTTAAGTCAATACCATGGTCATTAAGTGAATCTATTGTTCCTTGTGGGGCAGTTTTTTCTGAGGTAAACATCAGTTTCTCGTAAAAATGTTATAAATTGTGGTCATGTGACTGTGGGGGAGAACAGGCATCAGAAAATTAAATCAGGGTGGAAGTCCCTTTTACAAGGTCCAGGGTAGCTTGGAACAGTTGCTAAGCAACTGGTCCTAAGTCGAGGACTAGTGCCATAGATCTTGTCACTATTTAAAAAGATTTACTAATACCTGGTTTTGATAATCTTCTCTAATCCCTTCTAATTTCCGCTTGTATTCATAGATGGCTTCCTTCACATCATGCATTTCTGAACACAAGGCAATGGCAGCATCCACCTTTGAAGGGCAAAGAGAGAACGTCAAAAATCTATTGAGAGAGGATTTCATTCTCTTCAATTATATTTCTATTTTATCAGTGTCCTGTGTTTATGATTATCTGGTGGTTTTTTTATAAATTGAAATCAGACATAGGCAACCACAGGCACCAAGTGGTCCTTCTATTTCTGTACATCTTCAGAATTTTGTACCAGTGAAAAAGGATGGGAAAACCTCAAGAAATGGAGGACACTTTCCAATCATTTCTGAGTGAGATAGGTGGTTAAGAAATATGAAATACAGTAGTACCTCATGATACGAACCCCTCGTCTCACAAACTTTTCGAGATACGAACCCGGGGTTCGGGATTTTTGTGCCTCTTCTTACGAACTTTTTTTGCCGTACGAACCAGCCACCGCAAACACTGAACCCGGAAGTTCAGCAAAAGTTTGGGTTTGGTGTTCAGGAGGCCGCTGAGAAGTGCCGCCGCCCGGCTGTCACCTTTGCAGAAGAGTCGTGGAGCTGTCAGCTGGTCGGCTCAAATGGAGGTGGGGAATCCCAATAAGGAATTCCATGGGCAGAGCTTTGGCGTCATGGAGACGTCCTTCCTGGCCGGCCGAAATGTGGACTCCAGGAAGGACGTCTTTGTGACGTCAAAGCTCCGCCCATGGAATTCCCTATTGGGATTCCCCACCTCCATTTGAGCCTCCCGACAGGCCAACAGCTCTGCGGCTCTTCTGCAAAGGTGAAAGCCGGGCGGCGGTGCTTCTCGGCAGCCTCCCGAACCTGAACCCGAACTTTTCAGGTTCGGCATTCGGGATAACACCAAGACGCCCCCTGGCTGTTTCAAAAGGTGACAGCCGGGCGGCGGCATCCAGCGGAGCGCCGTTTTTGCGGGGGGGGGGGTTGCTTCCACGCATTAATCGCTTTTACATTATTTCCTATGGGAAACAATGTTTCATCTTACAAACTTTTCGCCTTACGAACCTCCTCTCAGAACCAATTAAGTTTGTAAGACGAGGTATCACTGTACAAATAAATAAAATAGTTTTGGAGAAGAAAAACTGCCAATTTCTTATCCCTCTCAAAATGCATTCTTCCTTTTTTCCCTTTATTCAAAATTCTGACATAAAGAAATAGCTAAAATGAAAAATGTGTGTTTCATTTACTGAAAAGTAGACAAAAGTTTAGAGGGAAAACCATCAGAAGAAGGAATGAAGTTTTAGAATTTTAATCCCTTGCAAGGCCAAATTAATTATTATGCCCATGATGGCGAACCTATGGCACGTGGAGACATATCAGGGAGCACACGAGGCATTGTCCTATGTTCACTCCAGCGCAGATGTGCACGCTGGCCAGCTGATTTTCAGCCTTGGGGGACGCCATTTTCACCCTCTGGAGCAGGGGTCCCCAAGCTTGGCAACTTTAAGACTTGTGGATTTCAATTCCCAGAATTCTCCAGCCAGCATAGCTGGCTGGAGAATTCTGGGAGTTGAAGTCCGCAAGTCTTAAAGTTGCCAAGTTTAAAGACCTCTGCTCTGGAGGCTTCAGGAAGCTTCCCTGAAGCCTCTGGAGTGCGAACAATGGCCAAACCAGAAGTTCAGGAAAAAGGACATTGTCACGCAGGGACTCATGACTGATGACACATTTGATCTCATCCTTGCCCTCTATCTTGCAATCTCCTACAATTCATATAATCAAACACAGAGAATTATAATCTCTCTCTCACATGCACAAACTATATGATACTTCATTTAAAGAAGGCACCATGAATTTCTCTGTGAAACTTCTGTTCTTCTGCTCAATTTGTAGAGCATTTCAATCTTTATGCTATCATAGATTAAGACAAATAATTCTATTTGTTATTAATTAGCCTCAATGAGAATAAGGGGCAATGAAGCACAAGAAGATCAATGAGGCCAAAGGAACAATATAAAAGTAGTTTCACTCACCTCTTCCACTATCTGTTGCCCGTTGGGTACCATGCTAATGAAATTCTGAATAATCCGAAATTGTTCCCTGGGTGAATATTTGGGAGACTGTGGATGGCTGTGATTGGATAATATTAAAGATATGCCTTAATGCATGGAATTGCATGTAAGTTTAACAAACTTTCTAATTTTGCTTTTTTTTTAAATTATGTAATACACTTCATGATGCTCTCACCAACACCACTTAGTTAAAGAAAAAAAATACAAGTTCCTACCTGAAGTAAAGAATTAGTATATGTACAATCTATTATAATTTGTTGTACTATTGATATATTGGTTGATACTACTACACTTAAAATTAAATTTAAAAAGAAGCTATAGCATTCAGCTTCAGCAAACATGTACATACTGAAAATACATTGTTTTATCATTAATAATAATTAATAATTTATAATAATAATTTATTAGATTTGTATGCCGCCCCTCTCCGAGGACTCGTAGCGGCTCACAACAGCAACAATAATACAATATAATACAAATCCAATATTTAAAATAACTAAATTAAAAACCCATTACTACTAAAAAAAATCAATCAATTCTACACAATCACGCCACTCTTAAATGCTAAAGTCAGAAGGGTGGGGGAGAGAATTAATCCCCCCACGCTTGGCGGCATAAATGGGTCTTAAACATCTTGCGGAAGACAAGGAGGGTGGGGGTAATTCGAATCTCTGGGGGGAGTTGATTCTTTATGTTGTATATAAAATACTGCTCAATAAAGTTTCCCAAGCCATCTATTTAACATCCCAACAAATATTCAAAAACTTTGCATTTTAGATGATACCTAAAATCGTAAATTGACAATCATTATGTACTGTAAATAATGCAGTTCAATCAATGCTTCACTGACATAATATTCTAATATATAAGGGGAGTAAGTTTCTAATTCCTCCCAAATTATGATAAAACAAGTGTGAGAGATAGGAACGCTCCAAACTAGACTACAGAAAATACGATTTCAGCAGTAGAGTGGTCAATGCCTGGAATTCATTTCCGGATTCTATTGTTTCCTCCCTCAATCCCAAAATATTCAACCTTACATTATCTACAATTTTCATTATCAGACCTTTTCTAAGAGGTCTGTAAGGGGCGTGTCTAAGTGCATCTTCGTGCCTACCGTCCCTGTCCTAATGTCTTTTAATCTTTTCTATCTCTACTTTATACTTATATTATGTTAAACATACTACAATACTATATTTGTATAACAAATAAATAAATAAAAATAAAATAGAAACATTCCTTTTTGATGGAAGCAGATTTTCAGTGCCTATAAATTAGGGATAGGTTTCGATCAGTTCTATAGAACTGGTAGTGGCCCGCTGGAGACGTAACAATAACATCACCAACCCAGTTTGGTTGGCGCCAGTCCGTGGAGGCCGCCATTTTTTAAAAAAAATATTTATTTTTATTTTTTTTCCTTCTGAGCATGCGCAGAAGCTTAGTTCCAACACTATGCACGAAGTCGCCATCTGTTTTTCGGCTTTGTTTTTTTTGCCACTTGGTGGAGTAGGAAGCAAACTGGCAACAAGGTAAGTTAGAACCCACTCCTGCTATAAATAATCATGACTTCATCCTGATTTCATCTCAGTAGAAGCAGCTACAAATCTCTTACTCTTGTTTTTGTAGGCCACCTTTACGGTGATAGAGAACCAGAGTTCCTAAGACCATGGCGAAATTGGTCGTCCCGACACCAGTTTGGCAACTGAACACCAGAGCAGGAGGTGGCTTACTGGGATCTTGGAGAAGGAGCAGATTTGGACTTTCCTGTAAGACAGAATTGTACACATTCATTGGGCTGCGATTTGGTCAAAAGACTGGCTATCAAACAGCCCTGTGGGAGGAAAAATAACTTTCAGCTTCCTAAAGTGTATTTATTTATTTATTTAGAAAATTTATATACTCACTCATAGCCTACTCACTCATAGTGAGTCTAGGTAGACTACAAGCAATAAAAACACAGTATAGAAAATAAAAAATAAATAAAAACCCAATTAAACTTCCAACCCACCCTCCAGTGACAACACACAGTCAAATGAGCCATTTGATGGGCTCCTGCATCTTGCTCTGGCTTAATCTTAAAGTTGCCAAGTTTGAAGATCTCTGCTCTAGATTCAAGGGAAAGAAACACTCTTGGATGACCAAAAAGAAGGCAATGACTTTTCTGGTTAACCTCTCTTCCTTCTGAACAAGCAGGAGTTGGGTTTTAATGGCCTGTCAGCCTCTCCTAAACTTAGTTATTACTGATGTTACCTAGTTGGGTAATGAAATACCAGTAGTTGCAAGAAAATAATCAAACTCAGAGAGCACAAAGGTCCACACAGGTTAATTCTGAGTTAATATATTCTCTTTTACTGGGGCTTTTTCTAGTTCTGTTCCTACCCATTCCCTCTTAAAAGATAAGTTAAAATTAGCCTTAATACTATTGGCATACAAATCTAATAAATAATAATAATAATAATAATAATAATAATAATCCAGAGAGATCTCAAGACATGATCTTTCTAGCAGATCTCAGAATCCCTTGGAAACAGAGAGCCCGCAAAATGGCTTTATTATATATAAGTTTTAAACACTTTTTCTTAGTTCTGTTATATACATATTTCTTGGTTTCCTATGTTTATTTTAAGATGTGTATCTCAGTTATTACATTTATTATTTTGCTTTTATTGTTCCCTGATAAAAACCACATGTGTGAAGGGTGGCTTTATAACATAGATCAGAGGTGTCATTGAGGGCCGCATCAAGGTTGTGTTTGACCTCGGGGGGGCTGGAGGGGGTGTGGCCAGCTCTTTGTCATTCATGTCAGGGGCACCTATGGTGGCCCAGGTGAGGCTCAGCGGAACCCTCCTGCAGCCCTCTGCCAGTAAAAATGGAGCTCTCCCATATGCACAGCCCTCCCAGGCTCTGTTTTCGGTGGCAGAGTCATTGCGAACTGGTCCTTCATTGTTTCCAGGGTGGCCAGATCTAAGCACCCTGCAGGCCAGACCCTGCCTCTGGGCCTTGAGTTGGATGAGAGAAAGAGAGAGATGATAGATATAGACAGATAGAGATTAGACAAATGTAGTACAGAGTTCCCTCGATTTTCGCAGGGATGCGTTCCGAGACCGCCCGCGAAAGTTGAATTTCCGTGAAGTAGAGATGCAGAAGTAAATACAGTGGTACCTCATGATACGAACCCCTCATCATATGAACTTTTCAAGATACGAACCCAGGGTTTGGAATTTTTTTGCCTCTTCTTACGAACTTTTTTCACCTTACGAACTTGCCAAGCCGTGACTGAGATTCCCCACCTCCGGACTTTCGTTGCAAGCCATGTGCAGGTTTTTGCGATCCTGGGACCCCCTGAGGCTCCCTTCCATGGGAAATCCCACCTCCTGACTTCCACGTTTTTGCAATGCTGTAGGGAAATCCCAGGAGGGGAATCCCAGGATCGCAAAAACGGGCGCTCCGCTGGGCAGAGTAGGGGGGACAAAAACGGGAAGAAAAGGCTCATGGAGCTCAAGGGAGGAGAAAGGTATGGGGGAGATGAGGAGAGAGAGGTTTTGTAGGTGGATTGCCATTGTCTTCTTCTTAGAGCTGAATTTGTGGGACTGGCCCCAGGTCACCCAGCCGTCTTGGTGACTAAGACAGGACTGGAACTCCCAATTTCTAGCTGATGCCTTAAGCATTACACCAAACTGGCTTGCCTTTCAATCTTATGTGATTTTTAAAAAATTCTTCTCTGAAGTTTAAAATTCAATCTTTTTTTTAGAAAAATGAAACATTCTCTGAAGAAAACATGCATATAATTGCAGCTGAATGGCTTATTACTTCCCCAAAAGAAGAAAGCCTCTCTCCTTTTCTTAATGAAATTAACGTCTTAAACATGGTTTAGAATCTCTCCTGTAATTACTTTAACCCTGAATTGTCCCCATAACGCTTTAAATATTTTTAGTATCTGCCAAAACTGTCTCCAGCCTTAGCAAAACAATGAAACGTCCAAAGTAAACACTGGCACTGCAGCTAGCAGTTGGATGCCCATTAATTAAATTCAGTATTATAGATTTGATCCAACCCCCAAAAACTAAGCATTTATTTTAATGGTTTTCTAATAAATGGGCTTTTCCAAGCTTAATTTCTTGCTGGCTTCTGCAGTAATTCTTTTTACAGTGTGTGTGGGGCGGGGAGGGAGGGGTGGTGATATATTAGGTTTTTTACATTTGGCACAACAAAACCATACAGTTAAGTCATGAGCCTAAAGCAAATACAGGCGTCTAGCAAATGTGTGTGTTCAAATACTAGCTAGAGGGATCCAGAAATAGACACATGGATCTGTAGTCGGCAGATGTAAATACAGAGGGGGGCAGGTGGGGGAAGCAAATGTTTGTAGTATCTCCACCCAACAGGAAGAATTTCCAGCTTCTGCTAACAAGCATCTCGCATGTGCTTCCTTTTCCAAGTCAGCTTATTAAATAAAAGACAACTTGTAGATTAACATCTGGCATCAGGTCTTACCCGGAGGAAACTGATGAAAGCATCAAACTGTGATTCTAAAGGAGCCCCATTCACAGGCAAAGGCAGCCGATGGTACCTACCGAGAAAAATGAATTATTTCCAGTTTTTGAAAACACCGTAGGTCAACATGCAGGCGAGCTTTGAAAATGTTCTCGGATAGAGACTTTTAGAAAACAGTGAAATTTTATGAATGGTTTGAAAAAGAGTACAGATAAAGATTTTACTATTTAATTTAATATGAATGGGATAAAAAAAAATCAGAAATATGATTGGTGTAACCTAGATGATGAAAATAGACAAAAGAGGCAGCATTTGATAAATAACATATATCCAAAGTTAAAATATAATAGAAGGGATATGGAAATAAGGATTTAGGATTGTGATTATAAAGGGTAAACATTGAGAGCAGTTTTTCAGTTTGCCACTTAATAGAATTAGAATTATCCACTTAGGGAAGGACGAAGGAGGAAGTAGGAAAGAGGGAGCGAAAGGAGAGAGAGTAGGAGGAAGAAATGGAAGAAGGAAGGAGAAGGAGAGGGTAGTAGAAAAAGAGAGAGAAAATGTAAGAAAGTAGGCAGCAGAGGTGGAATAGCCACCTGAGATAGAAAGAGGGGAGTGGAGAAAATAAATATGGGGACAGACTGAATAATAGAAATTAAAATTTGGAACATAATTTATGTTATTGTATTATTGTTTATGAGAGATAATATACATATATGGATTGGTATTGTAGGTATATGTGGTGTTATGTATGTTTTGAATGTGAAGAAATGCCTTGGAAATGGCCCTGGGTTGGGCCGAGAGGCAAAAAAGGAGCTATGATGTTCCTTCAATATACCACGGTGATTCGACACAAAAAACATCTAACCCTTCCTTGGTACAGAGCAGAAGGGATTGGATACTGTAGCCTAGAGGTTAATTCTCTGCTTTACAAGGCCAAGGTTGCAAGTTCAAGTCCCAGTGAAGGTATGGCTAGCTGATGAGGCCAAAATAAGGCCGAAATAGATCTATCCTAGTCTCCCTTACTTTTCAAATTCAGCAAAAACATGTCACACACACACACACACACACACACACAGACACACACACAAAGAAAACATTTAATTCAACAACTCCAATACATCATTTTACGCATAGTAACCGCAGCAAGAATTGTATACGTTCAATGTTGGAAACTTGAAAATATACCAAGCAATGAAAGGATTATACATAAGACACTGGAATGTGCAGAGATGTGTAAGCTCACATTAAAAATGAAAGGCAAGGAAGAAACAGAATATTATGAGGTGTGGAATAAGTGGTTAGAACAGAGAAATAAAAATGTATAGAAATAAATGTAAATAACATATGACGCAGCACTGTTAAAAATGTTTATTGATATGTAAATTGGAAAAATGAAAAATTAACATTTAAAAAAGCATTTAATTCAGCATAATGAAAAGAAGGAATTCAGGTATAATATTGCCTTCTCGTGTGACTGTTCAATTATACTTTCTGAATAAAAGGCAGGGCTTTATTTTTGACCAGGAAAAATTTTAACCATGACAAAAAGCCATGCTTTATTCAATCATGCCTGTTGAAAAAGGGTATTGTTTGGCTAAATTTACAGAATACATTAAGTCAAAACTGAACAAATGAAAGATAGCCCTCAAATCACAACCATAATTAAGCCTTCCTATTAGTCATAATTTGAATAGTTATAAAGTGGCTCATCATGTAGGCAGATCTGATTTTACAACTTTTTTGGGGAATAATGGAACAACAGAGTTGGAAGGAATCTTGGAGGTCTTCTAGTCCAACCCCTGTTCAAGCAGAAGACTCTCTTGTCACCGATGCAGACAGACTGATCCCCTAGCAGTTTTAATTTGCCCTCCATGTTCTATTTCCACTGCCATTTCTCAAATAGCAATAGTACTTAGACTTATATACCGCTTCATAGTGCTTTTATAGCCCTCTCTAAGCGGTTTACAAAGTCGGCATATTGCCCCCAACAATCTGGGTCCTCATTTTACCATCCTGGGAAGGAAGGAAGGCTGAGTCAACCTTGAGCTGGTGGTGAGATTTGACCCACCGAACTGCAGCTAGCAGTCAGCTGAAGTGGGCTGCAGTATTGCACTCCAATAAATGACCTGCCAATTTTGATGGGGAAACAGAAGGAGCTTCACCAACTCAATAAGGCAAGGTGACAGAGACAGAGGACAAAGAGGCGGCTTTCCTATTGGTTTGGTAGCTTCCTGGAGACTTTTATGTGGCATGGATGTAGGTCACAAAGATACAAGAGCAGGTTATATTTGATAGGAGGATAAGGGGTGGGTGGGTCATCTCCTTGAGAATTCTCATGGCTTTATGACCTCATTCCTGCAGGCCAAAGTGACAGTTACTCTCAGTTATCAGTTATCAGAGTGAAGATGTCTTCCTAGAGGTAAATTGCTCCTCAGTGGGGCTCCTGGACCATGGGGCTTCCCTCTTTTTGTAGCCAACTCTTAGAGGGGTAAGAAAGGGTTAGAGTGAGGATGATGGAGAAAAGGTGAGGGATAGGCTGAGAGGGTGTGTGAGGTTGAGAGCCAGGGTCAGGATGGGGGGAGGGAGGGGAAAGGGAGAAGAACTGGTAGGGGGAATGGGAGGAAGAGAAGATTAAAAAGGGGAGGGGGAAATGAAGATGGAGAAGGGGAGGGGGACAAAGAGGGGGAGTGGGATGGCTGTCAAGCCGCAGAAGCTGGTGATAAATCAACGGCTTGCCACGCTATCTGTACAAGGCTTGATGTTTATGGGAATTTGGGAGGGGTGATTTCATGAGAGAGCAGATTCAACCACAAAGCATTCTTTTGAGAAGTTCAAGGCCATCATATATCTATCACCCTGGCACTGCTGGCACAATCTGAATGGGGAATGTGAGAAGTTTGTGGGTGGGGGGCAAGGGATGTCAACTTTCAGTTGAGTGGGAAACCCAGATCCAGGTTTCCCTATGTAGGTGTCTGGATGGCTCTGGAAATAAATTGGAACTTTGAGGAGTACTTTGAGCCGGACTCTGATTTACTTTGGATGTTACCTGGAACCTTGACAATGGGTAGGAGAGGTGATGGGGAGAGGGAAGGGGGCAGGACAAAGAGGGAAGGGAAGGGAGGAGGATGAAGAGTTGTAAATCTAATCCTACGTAGCTTCTGCTCTGGCAATCTCACACTACTTACCAGAGCTTACAAAACATTTGCCAGACCCATCCTCAAATACAGCTCATCTGTTTGGAACCCATATCGCATCTCAGACATCAACACCCTTGAAAATGTCCAAAGATACTTCACCAGAAGAGCCCTTCACTCTTCCACTCGAAATAGAATACCCTACGAGACTAGACTTTCAATCCTGGGCCTAGAAAGCTTAGAACTAAGACGCCTTAAACAAGATCTAAATATGCTGCAACGTCCTGCCTGTCGGCAACTACTTCTGCTTCAGCCACAACAACACAAGAGCACACAACAGATTTAAACTTAATATTAACCACTCCAAACTTGACTGTAAAAAATATGACTTCAGTAACCGAGTTGTCGAAGCGTGGAACTCATTACCGGACTCCATAGTGTCATCCCCAAACCCCCAACACTTTACCCTTAGATTATCTACGGTTGATCTATCCAGATTCCTAAGAAGTCAGTAAGGGGCGAGTACAAGTGCACTAGAGTGCCTTCCGTCCCCTGTCCTATTGCTCTCCTATATCTCCTATACCTTCTATTCCTATATCTCTTCTATTCTTTCATTGATATGTTCTATTACTATAACTTCTTTTCTATTATCTCTTAAATATATTTTACTATGAGTATCTTCTCTATAACCTTCATCATGTATTTTACTATGTGTATATAGATATATACCCACTAAAACCCTCATTGTGTATTGGACAAAATAAATAAATAAAATAAATAAATAAGAAGGAAAAGAGGAGGGGGATGAAGAAGTGGAGTGGGCCCAGTAGAGAGGGAAGGGGGACAGAGAAAGGAGGATGGGGGGAAGGATTCTAATGCCTTTATGACCTCATCCAGACAGATTTATTACCATAGCTAAAGGAGAGGGAGGGAGAGGATGAGTTAAGGAGCAGGGGAGGGAAACAGAGAGGGGGATACAACTAGGGAAGAGGAAGGGGTGCATGAGGGCGGAGGGGGAGGGGAATGGCAGGAGAAGGGCAGGTCTGAACAAATTGGTGTGTGTGTGAATGTTAATGTTTTCATAATTTTATCCATGCAAGTTAGCAGGGGTAGCAAGGACAATTAAGACAGAATAGAATTAGAATGGAAAAAAATTGAACAGAATTAAATAGAAATGAATTCGATTTAGAGCAGAATAAATATTAGAATTAAAAGATAAGACAAAGAACAATGGCACAATTACAATAAAATAGAATTAGAATGGAATTACAGTATAACAGAATTAGAATAGAATTGGAATTAGAATACAATTAGAATTAGATTGGAACTAGAAACAGACTTGAATTAGAACCGAACTAAGAATTACAATGAATGAAATGAAAATAGAATTGGAATTACTGTAGAATAAGAATAGAATAGAAATGGAATGGAATAGAACTTGAATTAGAACAGAATTAGAAGAGAATTAAGTAAACACGGCAACCATTAAACAAACTCAATGTTCTCTATGGAATGTTGTGGTCAAAATCCAGAAGTAAAAGCCATTATCTGCAAAATCGTCATAAATTGTGGTCATATCAACACAGGACACTGCAAATACAGTAGTACCTCAAGATACAAACCCCTTGTCTTATGAACAACTTGAGATACGAACCCGGGGTTCAGAAAAAGTTTGCCTCTTCTTACGAACTTTTTTTGTGTTACGAACGCCAAACCCGAACTTCCGGGTTCAGCATTCGGGAGGCTGCTGGGAAGCCCTCCGGCTGTTTTAAAAGGTGACAGCTGGGCGGCAGGGCTTCCCAGCAGCCTCCCGAAGCCGAAACCGGAAGTTTGGGTTTGGCGTTCGGCTTCAGGAGGCTGCTGGGAAGCCGCCCGGCTGTTTTAAAAGGTGACAGTCGGGCTGGGGGGCTTCCCAGCAGCCTCCCGAACCCTGAACTTTTGCCGAACTTCCGGGTTCGGGGTTTCGGAGGCTGCTGGGAAGCCCCGCAGCCCGGCTGTCACCTTTTAAAACAGCCGGGCGTCTTCCCAGCAGCCTCCCGAAGCCGAACGCCAAACCCAAACTTCCAGGTTCAGCGTTGGGAGGCTGCTGGGAAGCCCCCCGGCTGTTTTAAAAGGTGACAGCTGGGCTGGGGGGCTTCTCAGCAGCCTCCCGAAGCCGAATGCCAAACCCGAACTTCCGGGTTCGGCATTGGGAGGCTGCTGGGAAGCCCCCCGGCTGTTTTAAAAGGTGACAGCCGGGCTGGGGGGCTTCCCAGCAGCCTCCTGAACCCCAAACCTGGAAGTTCGGCAAAAGTTCGGGGTTCGGGAGGCTGCTGGGAAGCCCCGCAGCCCGGCTGTCACCTTTTAAAACAGGGGGCGGCTTCCTAGCAGCCTCCCGAAGCCAAACGCCAAACCCGAACTTCCGGGTTCGGCGTTGGGAGGCTGCCGAGAGGCCCCGCCGCCCGGCTGTCACCTTTTAAAACAGCCGGGGGGCTTCTCGGCAGCCTCCCGAACGCCGAACCCGGAAGTTCGGGTTTGGCATTTGGCATTCGGGAGGTCGCTGAGAAGCCCCCCCGGCTGTTTTAAAAGGTGACAGCCGGGCGGCAGTATTTTTTTGCAGGGTTTTTTTGTTGTTGCACGGATTAATTGACTTTACATTGTTTCCTATGGGAAACAATGTTTCGTCTTACGAACCTTTCGTCTTACGAACCTCCTCCTGGAACCAATTAGGTTCGTAAGACAAGGTATGACTGTACTTAGCTGTACCAAGTTTGTCAACAGCCTCAGCACAGGCATTTGAACTGGGTTGTAAGTAGCCCTGGGGAGGTCTATTATAATTTTGAAGGATTGCTAAATAAGTTGCCATAAATCAAGGACTACCTGTACATCATACCATGTACAGGTAGGTTTGCCATCACTGATCTTGCTTGCTGGAAACTGGGAAAAGTTCAAATGGCTATTGCACGACTCCAGGATATTGCAACTATCATAAGTACATGTCAGTTACCAAGCACCCAAATTTTGACCATTTGGATGGTGTCATATAAGTGTGAAAACCAGTAATAAATCCCTTTTTCATTGCTGTTGTAACTTTGAATGGGCATGAAATGAATAGTTGTAAATTGAGGACCACTTGTAACGTTTTGTAATGCCACCACTTATGTAAAACAGAGAATGGTGATAAGGAATACGGTCTGGTTTAGTACAATTATTTATTAATAAAGACAAGATTCTCTTCTACTGAAATTTACCTGTAGGATGGCAGCAGAAAGATAGGCCTCTTGTACACTTCCTCTGTCACTTGGATGTCTTCTTCACAGAAAATTTTGACTGAATGGGGCTCATCTTTGAAATGTTCAATATCATTGTAGATGTAATATATATTCTCACTCAGCTGGGCAAAGTCATGTATCTTCAACAGATAAATCCAAGAAACCAACCTGAGAAGAAGCTTGCTTTATAAAACATTATCTACAACCTACTGACATGCAATTTTTCTTCCTTAGACCTACTTGCTGACTTTTGCTAAATGGTGTCCTTCGTGGAGATACAAAGGAAAAGGCTCTGGTCCTACTCATCTCAAGTTGTCCACGCAGACATTATAGGAGCAATATTAAGATTGCATCATAAGGCTACTAAAATAACAAGGTAATGCCAAACAGGCTTCTATTGTGTTGTGCAGGTTATCTAAAATGGAATCTGGGTTCAATGGCACAGAAACGTTAAAAGCACACAGTGCAATTTAGTAGCCATTCTCATTCCCAAATTAAAGCCCCTGAGAAATATATTTGCACTGTTGTGATGACTCCCCTGGATGTTTCCCCAAATTTCTTTCCAGATGTCAGCTCGGAGGAGGAACCAGTTCTAGGCACCTCTAATGGGGAGTTGATCAATAGCTCTGAACAGCCACCTGAGATGGATTTGTCTCAAGCACAGCTGCAGCAGGACAGCCCTGATTCAGGTGGCGAAAGCACACAGCTGCAGACGAGGAAGAGGAACTGCCTTCAGCACCTGGTTCAAGAACACACAGGGCAGAGAAAAGACAAGAACAGCTAAGGTCACCCTGATTACTCACGGGGAGCTACTGTTTTGGACCGGTTCATGTGACCTAGTGGCGGAAATTTGGTCTTGTTCGCCGAATCGGTACTGATGGCTGACTTGCCATGCCCCACCGAACCAGTTCTCCCATCACCGCTGCTTGAAAGTGGCTGGCAATGAACCCTCTGCACATGTGCAGAGGGTCAGTACCCGGATATAACGCATGCACTTCTGATGCATTAGGGAAGGTAAGAGAAACCCACCCGTGGGAGGCAGCCTTGCCCTTCTTGAATAGGCTGCACCAAAAACTGGCTATTTAGCACAGCTGGCAGTTGGAGGTGATGCTAGGAACAATGTGTTCATTTCCTAGCTGTGTGTTTCCTGCCTTGCTTTAGATCAGTGCTTCTCAAATAATGGGGCGCGTCCCCCTGAGGGGGCACAGAGCGATGCCAGAGGGGGTGGTTAAGCCCAGGGAACTTGCTCTTTGTTTTGCTGCAGGGAGTAGGACACCTCCATCGCGTTCCTTGGGGCAGCCATTCTAAAGAAAAATGTCTCACAAGTTCAATCAAACGTATTGAACTCACAAGACATTTTCTTTTAAAACAGGTCACCCCAGACACAACGCCGAGGAACGCGATGGAGGTACCAGTATGAGTGTCAGGTAGGATGCGTGTCTCGCAACCCGCCCCGCCCAACCTGCCATCCCCAAGTTGCAAGATATGCATCCTACCTAAATAATAAATGATACTATTTACAGTTGCAATGGGGAGTTGGGAGGGCAAAATGTTTACATCTTCTGGGGGGGGGGCATAACAGAAAATAATTGAGAAGAACTGCTTTAGATTGACACTGTGCCTGGGTTGTGTTTTGTGAACTCTGGATTTTTCTTGTTTCAATGAACTCTCTTGTATTGTGGATTTAATTTTGCCTGGCAGGTTTATCTGCTTGGGAAATTTTCAAGTGCCTTGTGGACTCGTCGTCTATTGCTCTGTGGACTAGCATTGGCCTGCTTTCGGCTGGACTTGGAACAGTTCTGGGGGTTTTGGTGAAAGGAATTTCTGGGGAATATGAAGTTCTTGACTTATGACCACAATAGAGCCCAGAATTTCAGTCATGTCATTGCAGTTGTAAAGTCAAGACATCACACAATCAGATTTGATTTTATGACTATACAGTGGTACCTCATCTTACTAACGCCTCTTCTAACGAACTTTTCAAGATACGAACCCGGTGTTTAAGATTTTTTGCCTCTTCTTCCGAACTATTTTCACCTTACGAACCCAAGCAGCTGCTGCTGGGATGAAGGGGTTTCTTTTCCCCCCCTTTTTTGAAGAAAGAAAAGGGAGGGGAGGCTTGGAGGAGGAAAGATTTTGCAGAGAACAACGTGCTTGCAAAGGCACTGAAAGAGTGTCTTTTGAAGAAAGAAAAGGGAGGGGTGCCCCCCTTGCCTTTCTTCCATCACACTCACTCTTTAGCCTAGCCTTGCTTCTTCCACCCGCCCCCTTTAGCTGCTCCTCCCTGCCCTCTGTTCGCCTCCCTTCTAAAGTTTGGGATTTTCCTGAAGGATTTGCACGCATTATTTGCTTTTACATTGATTCCTATGGGAAACATTGTTTCGTCTTATGAACTTTTCACCTTATGAACCTCCTCCTGGAACCAATTAAGTTCGTATCATGAGGTACCACTGTATTTACAATAGTTGTTAAGTCTCAAAAGTTGTTAAATTAATCAAGTGGCCATTAGACAAGCCAATACAGTTATTAAGTGAATCCAGCACATCCAAAGGTTTGGAGTTTATTGCCATTTTCTGGCAGAAAATGGCAAAAAATCAAATCAAACTACAAATCGTGAGCATGTGACTGTGGAATGCTGCAATTGATTGTAAATGTAAACCGACTGCCAAGCACTCAAAATGCAACCACGTGGTTACAATGAGGAGTGGGCAGTCATAATTCTGAAGACAGGTCATCAGTAGCTTTTTTAAAAGTCCATTGTTAACTTGGGATGGTCATTAAATGACAATTTGTAAGTCGAGGATTACCCATAATAAAAGTGGGGAAATATATATCAGGCAAATCTGAAATGCAGTGCGCCTTCTGGTAGCCCACAAAAATCACCTCTTTTCGAATAGAGACTTCTAGGTCTTCTACTTTGACTCCTTTATGCAGACCGTGTAGGTTCTCCTTCAAGTTCTCCTTTGCTCTTGGAGTGTAGGGGATGAAATCATTGTCCATACGCAGAAAAAGTACAGGTTCTTCACGAACGCAAAACACAATACATTCCTGCTGTGACAAAAAAATAAAGAACTGGGTTGGTTAAATTCTCAAATGGAGAAATGCTGGTTGACGTACAAAGCTTTTATTGTCTGCAATAATTATCTGGGCTTCACTGAGATGTTCTACACATTGTCTTTCGGGACACTTGTTCAAACCTCTAGGTGTGCAAGAGAACAAAAAATACACTACAGGAAACAAGATTTCTGCTATTAGGAAAAAGTCAAAGATACATCAGAATGCCTCTGGAGGGACAATGGGAGACCCACTGTTTTCTCCCACCTAATAATATGTGCATAAAAGCAAGTGTGCATATCTATAAAGCAGGTGCATTTGAACCCTGTTTGTGAAAAAAATACATGAGGACTACAAGGGTGCTTTAGTGCAACTTTGTCCTGACACAAACAGACATGCTGAACTTTCAGCCAATGTTTAAGCCTTGGTGGCGCAGTGATTACAGTATTGAACACTCTTTCTGCTGACTGCCAACTGCTTGCAATTTGGCAGTTCAAATCTCACCCAGCTCAAGGTTGACTCAGCCTTCCATCCTTCCGAGGTGGGTAAAATGGGGACCCCAGATTGTTGGGGACAATAGGCTGACTCTGTAGACCTCTTAGAGAGGACTGTAAAGTAGTGTATAAGTCTAAGTGCTATTGCTATTGCTAAGCCCAGGTGTCCAACCTTGGCAACTTCCAAGACTTGAGGACATCAACTCCCAACATTATCCAGCCAGCCAGCCACATTATTATTATTATTATTATTATTATTATTATTATTATTATTATTAATTAGATTTGTATGCCTCCCCTCTCCGAAGACTTGGGGCGGCTCACAACAGTAATAAAAACAATATAGTAGTGGAACAAATCTAATATTAAAAAACATATAAAACCTTATCATTATTTTAAAAAAACCAAACAGCACATTCATACCAAACATAAAACAAAGTATAAAAAAGCCTGGGGGAAAGGTGTCTCAACTCCCCCATGCCTGGCAGTATAAGATACATATCTCAGTTTGGCTTTCTTTCATATACAGACCTTATGACCCTCATTCTGGAGTTTCTGCAGGACTTGCTTGAATCCACCAAAGCTGGGCTGCCCCATCCCAAACACAGCATATCCCCCTTTGGCCTGCCGAAAGTTGGGAGCCCCACAAGTGCTGGAAGTGTTCAGCACATCTACTTTGCCGTATACATCACGGACCATAAAATACTTCCCCTACATGGAACAATAACAAAAAATGGAGAAATGTCGATGTGCAGAATAAAGCAGTGTAAGCAAATGGTCAACTAACATCTTCACAAAAATAACATGATTGAGAATCTGCAGAGGACCAGGCAAATTCATGGAAGACAGTTCTATTATTGTCTATTAATGCTCAATAATAAACATTTGGCAATATTATGCTGCAATGCATCACTCGCTGGGCAGGGAACCAGAATAGGAAAGCTACATCATGTTTCTTGGCCTCTGTTGGCCACTATGAGAAATGAGATGCTGATCTTTTGGCAGAAAGAAAAGCTGTTTTAAATCACCATATCCTCCTGCATAATCCGCAACATTCACCTGCACAAGATAGTGTTCTGGAGTAGATGCTGTAATCCGCCCCACAGTATAGCTGGCTTTCAATAAGTCGTCATGTATTTGAAATTCTTCTTTGCAATTGTAACTGTAAGAAACACATGACAGAAATTGGTTGGTTGGTTTTTCTGCAACTAAAACAATTTCTGTGATTAAACAAGCATCATAAGATTCCATTGTTCAATTTCCTATTAGCAGAAAGTTGATGCATGTTACCCAGATGGTAAAGTCTGCCACAAAAGAAACAAACAAGTTCACAGCCACAAGCCAAATTAGTTGTTGTAACTGTACTATTTTACACTGAATATATACCAGTGGTGGTATTCAGCTAGTTGTATCTGGATCAGGCAAACCCATAGCGCTGACTGCAAGTGGCCCCGCCCACCTGAACGAATGCACAGAGGAGGTCACATTTGTCAATTGGTGGGGAAAGTTAGTAAGCACCACTCTGACATATACATACTGTTACATAGTCTATACAAAATTACAATCCAATTAATAACATTAATTGCAACTCCAGAGTTTTTATCTTGCAATACTTAAGACTTAGATTCTTATATCATCCTATACTTTTTAAAACAATTAACAATACCGTGGCATGCACACACACAAAAACCATATGCACATGCGCACACATACATACACGTACAGTGTGTTATTTGATTTTATATATATGAACTTGGAACTGGATAGCAGACAATTGTTATGCTGCACTTCACATGGTTAATAGGTCTGTGGTTTCTTCCCCGAACCTAAAAATTTTTTAACCTTAGACTGTCTACTGTTGACCTCATCCCACTCCTAAGAGGTCTTGCAAGGGGCATGGATAAGTGCACCAATATATCTATTGTCCCCTTCCCATTGTCCCTCATTTATTCATATTCATTTCCTGTACTCATACTAATGTTTATATATATCGTTACTTTATACATGCTTGACAAAACAAACAAACAAATCATTAAATAAAGATTCCAAATTGGATGTCCACAATAGATTCCATAAAACATCCAAATTCAAAGACATTTGACAAAATTATAACATATAAAGATTTA
The DNA here is from genome assembly GCF_031021105.1 of Erythrolamprus reginae. Classification (NCBI taxonomy): domain Eukaryota; kingdom Metazoa; phylum Chordata; class Lepidosauria; order Squamata; family Dipsadidae; genus Erythrolamprus; species Erythrolamprus reginae. The sequence continues at coordinate 22,797,198 of NC_091954.1, forward strand.
TTAGATGAACAAGGAAATTTGAAAACTAGAGAAGATTTAACTGAACATGGGATAATAGTGATAGCATTATAGACATATACCGCTTCACACTGCTTTACAGCCCTCTCTAAGGGGTTTACAGAGAGTAAAGCATATTGCCCCCAGCAATCTGTGTCCTTGTTTTACCGACCTTGGAAGGATGGAAGGATGAGTCAACCTTGAGCCTATTGAGATTCAATCTGCCAAATTGCTGGCAGCCAGTGATCAGCTAGCAGTACTGCACTCTAACCACTGTACCACCAAGGCTTATAAATTTTATTTTCTAATAAACTTAGACGGTGGACTTACACACAGGTCCAAGCCATATATCATAGCAATAAAAATGTATGAATTTAAAAACATCTAGGTAATTACCTAGATAAAATATTACTCGGTACTGATGACAAATTAATTGGTAACATTTATAAATGTCTAATAAGATATAAAATGGAAGAGGAGTTTGTTAAAGACACGATCATACAATGGGGAAAAATTTGAATATACTATACATTTGGAGAAATGGGAAAAAATTTGGAAAACTAATCCCCAGATGTTTTCCAAATGTATTTTGCATCCATTGTCATCCCCATTGTGTCAGGTTCACTCAGACAATACAAAATAGGAAAGGGGGAAAAAAATCCTAGGCCTCTTTTCTTAACCTCTTTATATAGACAACACCACAGCCCATAGAAGACAACGAAGCTCCAGAAGGTTGAAACAAAAAATTAAAGGTTTGCAGAGACTATAGCTGGCAACTCACGTAATGACAACAGGAGCCACCTTATTAGTAATGATAGACTTGGCTTTGTTATTGTGGAGGCCAATGGTCTGGAAGGAGTGAATGCTGAGGGAATGGTGATCTTCCATGGTCCCGCTGCCGTGAATATTCTCAAATGTTGCTGTTGCTACTGTCTGCTGAGCTGTGCTGGCAGTTGTACCCATAATCCACAGGCAACTGTATCAATAAAAATAATCAGAAAATGAATAAGGAGAGGGGAAGATTAAGACTTCAATATTCTTGCAAAGAGAAAGAAAGAGAGGGAAGAAAGGAAGGAAGGAAAAGGGAGAGAAAAAGAAGAAAGAAAGAAAGAAAGAAAGAAAAAGAAAACAAAAGAAAACAAAACAAAATATATTTAGGAAAAGGCAATCAGGATTTGTTTTCATGCATTTATTTATTTACGGGACTTATAGGGCTGAAGAGCCATCTGAGGCAACATTTAACCTAGTAGAACATAGCAGATACCTTCAACGAGAAGTGTTCCTACAAGTAACCTGCTCCTCTGCCACGTAAGGCTTTAAAGGAGATAACCAGCACCATGAATTGAATGGACAAAGAAAGGAACTGGAAGCCAGTATAATTCGAGTAGTAGTGGTTATTGTTATCTTCCCCATGTCAGAACTGAAGCTTTCAGACTCTGTTCAAGGAAAAAACTGAGGATTCCTGGCATTCTTCACAAAACTGCATAGCTGATATTGCATAGGAATAAGGAGCCTACAAGAACGTTTCAGGCATCATTCTAGGGATTCAAACCCTGGCATTCTGTGGCAGATAGTGAAGAAGTTCTTGGCAAATGAACCAGTGCTGAAAGCATTGCCCAAAACTGGAAAAAAAAACCACATGCCAGTGATCTATTGCTGTACTCGCAGTCCATTCTGGCAATTCTGACAACTTCTAAAGTAGTTGTTTGTTTAATAAAACAAGATAAACATTGGGTAAATAGTGTTTAGAAAGAAAAATATTTAGAACCATCCAATGTAATCAGCGTGTCAACTAAGTCTTATTGAAGAGGTACTAGTTAAACCAGTAGCATACCAAACAGTGATTCGGGCTATAACTTTATTTGAAGAAGTTGAGTCGGAATGTTTTTTTATAGGTAATGACTGCTAGGCCCAAATATTAAAAACATGGTTGAACTCTTGCAAGATGGCCAAGTATTCTAAGATATTAACCATAAGCTTATTTTGATTTAAAAACCTGCAAGCATCCACATGAACTGTCAGAGGTCTCCAGATCTCATCAACCATCCAAAGAACCAAACATCAGGTAGTATAATAAGCATGAGGGTTTTTTTATCCTGTTCCATAAACCTTTTTCTCAGATAGAGAGAATTACTGCTTCCATGTCTTATAATATGCATGCAACTTTGACCAAAAAGTTCTGCAGAAAGTTAAAGTCTTTTCAACCAAGTAGACCCTCTTCTACCATTGCTTCTGCAATTTAGCAGAAGGCCCTCACCTATTAATCCAACTGGTATATATCTTCAGTGCATTATAAATATAACAGTATAAGCCATCAGTAACTTGATAAGCAGCATGAAAAAAAAATGAACCAAAGTACTCAAAAATGACTTGCTTTACTGTCACGGAAACAATAAATTGGAGCGGTGCTTTATAGAAAGATCTGAACACAAAAGATCTTACAAAGTAGACCATTGTCTGTAAACCAGTATCAGTATAATTTTTAAAATATCATAACCATGAGATTATAAATATTCATTTAATAAGGAAGCCTATGTGCATGCAAAACAAATTAAGAAATTTCATGAAAAGATAAACAGCTACTCAAAACATTTTGTCTCATGTTAAGACAAATGTGATATACTATGAAACAGATTCTTTTGAACAAGGTTGGCTAACCAACTAGTTTATAGTTGCTTATTTTTAAATTTCGTTGCTTATTTCAAGGGTCCCCAACCCCCGGCCCATGGATTGGCACCAGGGACACGGCATGTCAGAAACCAAGCCGTGCAAACAAGCTAAGCCCTGTCTGCAGGATACAGGCAGCATACAAACCACATCCCCTCCAGTCCATGGAAAAATCTCTCTCCAGGGAAGCAGTCCCTGATGCCCAAAAGGTTGGGGGCGACTGATTTATTTGATCAATTGTATCTTTGCTTTTTTTTTTTAAAAAAAATGAGTGGCTATCTGTAGATGCAATAAGGGCAGAAACAGTCATGTTTTGTTGTCCATATCATAATGAGGTAGGTAGGCCTCATTGTGATAAGGACAAGTTCAAACAGGTTTGCTCCTAGTCCTCTTCCGGCGTTGTTCTAGGTATCTCTTCTCATCTCCTTTGTTTATTTTATTCATTGGACTTCTTTGCCACTCCTCTCTGAGGACTCGGGGCAGCCCCCTCTAGATCCTCAAAAGGAGTTCCAGGGCCCCTGGACAGGAGAGGTTGCTCAGACGCAATCTGTTTCTGAGCCCTAGACACCCTCTCATTCCAAATGGCTGTGAGGAATTTTGTTGTCGTCCGCCAGTAGCCAGTGGACAGTAAGGAGGTTGGGGAGGAATATGGGCCAGCGCTGGAGTGTGGAGAAGGCTTGGACGCTCTGCATCGGAGGCAGAGGAGGGACCAAGGCCATCTGGCAGTTATCAGCTATCTCTGGAGTCAGATATCAGCAAGGCAGAGGAAAAGCTGGAGCTTGTTAGCAATGTGCGTTGCCAGAAGACGAGAACAACTATGAAAGCACCGTGTAGATCACTGGCCCCTCCCATAGGAAATAAAAGAGGAACAAACAGAGCATGGGCTTTTGCTGGAAACAATGAGTTCCTTTGGTCCTTGCAAGAGTAGAAAATTCTGTTTGTAAGTCTAATAGACTCTGTGCCAAGTTTTGCCTTGCCCGAGTTTGGAAACTAGTTCTTTGGCAGCATTCTAAATGAGATAATGTTTGTGTGGGTAAATATTACCTGGAACCAGCCATACTTAACTACCGTCCAGTCTCCAACCTTCCCTTTATGGGGAAGGTTGTTGAGAAGGTGGTGTCGCTCCAGCTCCAACGGTCCTTGGAAGAAGCCGATTATCTAGGCCCTCAGCAGTCAGGATTCAGGCCCAGCTACAGCATGGAAACTGCTTTGGTCGCACTGATGGATGATCTCTGGTGGGCCGGAGATAGGGATTTATCCTCTGTCCTGGTGCTTCTTGACCTCTAAGCGACTTTTGATACCATCGACCATGGTATCCTTCTGTGCCGGCTGGGGGGGTTGAGAGTGGGAGGCACTGTTTTACAATGGTTCTCCTCCTACCTCTCTGGCCAGCCATAGTTGGTGTTAGTGGGGGTCATAGGTCAACCTCTGTTCTTTTCCTACCTCTCTGCTCAGTCATAGTCAGTGTTAGTGGGGGGTCAGAGGTCGACCTCTAGGTTTCTCCCTTGCGAGGTTTCTCAATGGTCCTCTCCCCCGCTATTCAATATCTACATGAAACCACTGGGTGAGATGATCCAAGGGCATGGGGTGAGGTGTCATCAGTATGCGGATGACACCCAGTTGTACATCTCCACCCTGTGTCCAGTCGGATAAGCAGTGGAAGTGATGTGATGGTGCCTGGAGGCTGTTAAGGTCTGGATGGGTGTTAACAGGCTCAAACCCAAACCTGACAAGATGGAGTGGCTGTGGGTCTTGCCTCCCAAGGACAATCCCACCTGTCTGTCCATTACCCTCGGGGGGAGGAACTACTGATCCCCTTGGAGAGGGTCCGCAACTTGGGCGTCCTCCTCGATCCACAGCTAATTTTAGAACATCATATTTCAGCTGTGGCGAAGAGGGCGTTTGTACAAGTCCGTCTGGTGCACCAGTTGCAGCCCTATTTCGACAGGGAGTCTCTGCTCACGGTCACTCATGCCCTCATCACCTCGAGGTTCGACTATTGCAATGCTCTTTACATGGGGCTACCTCTGAAGAGTGTTGTTGTTGTTGTTGTTGTTGTTGTTGTTGTTGTTGTTATTATTATTATTATTATTATTATTATTATTATTCCATTGAATGTCTGTTTGGCAAGTCTTGCGGACTGTGAATGAAAGGAGTCCACAGTCATGTAAGTAAAAGAGGTTTTACCAGGACCAAGACTGTGCTTCATGCTTTCTAAGCAAGCCTAGGTCAAAACAACTGATTAGCAGACCCTCCAGGACAATCTCTATTGGTCCATTAGTTTCCAGGGCTGTACTATGAGAGGTTTTTCTATGGAGATGAGCCTTATTTTAACCCTGCTAGCTTTTCATAAGGTCTTAAAGACCTTAAAGACCAAATTTTATACTAGAGTCGGGGCACCCATTTTCTATTTATGGTAATACATGTTTGTGATTTTTCTCAGTTACTGTCTTCTAATTTTTGAACAGGTGTTTGGTTTTACTCACTTTTAATATTGTTAGCTGCCCTAGGACATTTGTTTGAGATTGGCAGCTAAATAAACTGATAAAATAAATATTTCCCCCCTTCTAGTTCACTCTCAAATCCCCAGAACAAGAAGTTTATAAGACAAGTTCCAGCTGTTCAGAACAGCTGGCTTCTTTCTAAGGAAGAAAGAGAGAAGTGCTGTTGCAAATCTTGAAACGCACAACTGCTGAAAGCAGGGCATCTTCCTTTCCTTGTACTGTAGTTGCCGTTCTCACCTTTGTGATTTATCCAATTACCTGGGAAAATCCATTAGCCCCCTAATCTAAGTACAAATCACTTTGAGTTTAAGGGAATGGTACATAGATTTTGTACAAAATAAGGGTTGGACCTCTATTTCCCACACTAGAAAATAGATCCCGAGTGAATGAAAACCTGCCATTATTTTGGGATTTCCCTGTACCTCATCCCATTTAGAACACATAACATAGACTCCTACGGGTGGAAGGGACCAGAGGTGAGTTTCAGCAGCTTCTGACCAGTTCTGGAGAACCAGTAGTGGAAATTTTGAGTAGTTTGGAGAACCGGTAAATAACATCTCTAATTGGCCCTGCCTCCATCTATTCTCTGCCCAGTTAATTGGGAGGTAATGGGGATTTTGCAGTAACTTTCCCTTGGAGTGGGGAGGGAATAGAGATTTTATAGTATCCTTCCCCTGCCACGGCCAACAAGCCACGCCCACAGAGCCAGTAGTAAAAAAAAAATTAAATCCCACCACTGGAAGGGCCCTTGTAATACAGGTAGTCCTATACTTAACCACAGTTCATTTAGTTCAAAGTTACAACAGCACTGAAAAAAGTCACGTATGACCATTTTTCCCACTTAGAACTGTTGCACCATCTCCACAGTCACGTGATCAAAATTCAGACACTTGGCAAATGACTCATATTTATGACGGCTGCCGTGTCCCTGGATCATGTGCTCATTTTTTTCTAACCTTTTGATAAGTGAAGTCAACGGGGAAGCCTGGTTTCCTTAACAACCTTGTTAGGAACTTAACAACTGCAGTGATTCACTGCAAGATAGTTCATAAAATGGGGGGAAATCACTTAGCAACAGAAACCATAACCATAACCCTGTGTTATATATTATCACCAACGTAGAATTGTTTTATTTTTCCTTTTAGGGAGGCAATTTCAGAATGAAAGTTGTCGACGAAGTCTGGGTGAATGGTGCAGGCAGGAACTTGTGCTGGCGTTGTGTGAAAGAAGACTTCAAACAAGAACACAAAGTTTTCATTTATTCCATTAATATCTGCATTTCCTTAGAAGAGCCCAAAGCTCAATAGGAGCTTTAGCTCAACCTTTAGCTCAATAGGAGATAATATTGTTGGATCAGATCATTCTAGTTCTATATGGGTTATCCCAAGAAAGGCATTTAGATGTTAATGAAAAACTCACGCTAATTGGTGGATGATGCTGTTAGTATGGCGCTGCAATATATATCTTATAACATCTCGAATCCCCAAGGACTTATGTAAAGGTCTACTGTTCAGCATTCAATACCATCATTCCAGAAATTATTTCCTCTAAACTGACTCAGCTAGCTGTACCTGACCACACTTGTAAGTGGATTATACATTTTCTAACAGATAGGAAGTAGCAGGTGAAGCTAGGGAAAATCACATCAAATGCCTGTACAATTAGCACAGCTGTATCCCAGCGCCGTGCACTCTCTCTACTATATTTTTTCTCTCAAAGGATCCCTCTGTTAAAGTACTGAAGATTGCAGATGATAAACAGTCATTGGTCTCATTTAAGATGATGATGAGTCTGCATATAGACAACAGGCAGATCAACTGGCCTTATGGCGCAGCCAGAACAATATGAAGCTCAACACTCTTAAACTGTAGGCGTGATAGTGGATTTTAGAAGAGGCCCTCATACCACCTCGTACAATATTAATCAATGTAGTATCAATATTAGAGAGCTTCACATTTCTGGGATCTATAGTCTCCCAGAACTTGAAATGGACAACAAACATTAGAACTGTTTGTTCTTAACGTGCTTAATAACTACCGGAGAAGGTTGTTGAGAACATGGTGGCACTTCAACTCCAGCGGTCCTTGGAAGAAGCTGATTATCTACCGTGTTTCCCCGATAGTAAGGCAGTGTCTTACTATCTTTTTACCCCCAAAAGCCCCCCTATGTCTTACTTTCGGGGTATGTCTTACATTGGAAAAAATAAGACACACCCGGCCAACCCACCTACGCGAACCCGCAACACCCGTGTCCGGTAAAAAGTAGTAGCACCCCCACACACACACACAAACACACGGAGACACATCCGCATCCCCGCCTGCCCGCCCCGGACTTTTTTTCTGCAGTTCAATAGTTGGCTATAGAGAGGAGGAGAACCCCAAGTCGCCATTTCTAGTCAGAAGGTGGCTTTGCGCTTATCCTTTGACACCCCTCCAATCAAAGCCAGCGACGGCCCCAGTAAAAAACCTCGAAGGTAGCAGCAGCGCGAAGCCCTCAGCAAGAGGACACTTTTCCTGAGATGGAATTTACTTCTCCCTCGCGCCTCCTCCGGGGATTGACGGATGCCGCGGCCAATCCGAGAGGCCGTGGAAGAGTTCTGGCCGTCTCGAGGTAGCGTAAGATGGGACCTGGCCTCGAGGGCAGGAGAATTAACCCTTTCGACCCCCGCGAGGAGGGAAAGAGGTGGGATGCGGCTGCCTCGCCCGTGTTTTGCTTTCTGCCCGGCAGTTGCCTTCCATCTTCCTCCCCCTCTTCGTCGCGCCGCCGCCGCCATGGCCCAACTCCGTGCCTCTTCTTCGCTGGCCGCCTCCTTTGACTACCTGGTTCTGGGAGGCGGCTCGGGGGGGTTGGCCAGCGCCCGACGCGCCGCGCAATTGGGAGCCCGGGCTGCCGTGGTTGAAAAAGGGCGACTTGGGGGCACTTGCGTGAGTCGAAAACGGATTGTGTGTGTGTGTGTAGGGGGGCGGGTGGAGGAAGAGCAAGGAAGGTGGGGAAGCGGCGGAGCAGTTCACGGCGCTGGTGAGGGAGTTGCGCGCCCAGGAGAGTCTCCCTTACGCAGCGCGCCACCGCCAGCTGGCACCAGGCTGAGTAAGGGAGATTCTCCTGGGTGCGCAACTCCCTCGCCAGCGCCGTGAACTGCTCCGCCGCTTCGGCCAGGGCCGCCGCTTCGCCCGCCTCCTTTCCGGCAGCTCCCCGCGCGCCTATCCCCTTCGCCTCGCCGTGGTGAGGCGAAGGGCGCGCGGGGAGCTGCCGGAAAGGAGGCGGGCGAAGGAGGGCGCAGCTCCGGCCGCTCGCCTCGCCCGCCCACCCGGCGTCTCCGAAGCTTACCGGCCAGGACGGGCAACACGGCATCCTCTTGAGACGCCGGCGGGAGCAGCGGGAGCGTAAGGGAGACTCTCCTGGGCGCGCAGCTCCCTCACCAGCGCTGCAAATTCTTGGCAAAGTGAAGGACGGCGCTGGGGCCGAGGGAACCGCCGCCAGGGCTGCTGCCGCGCTGCTGAGCAGATCAGCTGCTGGGCGGCTGAAGAAACCTTCCCTGGGTCTTCCCGAGGTCATCGGGCTCCCCCCCGCAATACCCCCGTGTTTCCCCGAAAGTAAGACATATGTCTTACTTTCGGGGTATGGCTTATATTAGCCGACCCCCCTGAAACCCCCCATATGTCTTACAATCGGGGGTGTCTTACTATCAGGGAAACACGGTAGGTCCTCAACAGTCTGGATTCAGGGCCGGCTACAGCATGGAAACTGCTTTGGTCGCGTTGATGGATGATCTCTGGCGGGCCCGGGACAGGGGCTTGTCCTCTGTCCTGGTGCTCCTTGACCTCTCAGCGGCTTTCGATACCATCGACCATGGTATCCTTCTGCACCGGCTGGAGGGGTTGGGAGTGGGAGGCACTGTTCTCCAGTGGTTCTCCTCCTACCTCTCCGGTCGGTCGCAGTCGGTGTTAGTGGGGGGTCAGAGGTCGACCTCGAGGTCTCTCCCTCGTGATGTGCTTCAGGGGTCGGTCCTCTCCCCCCTGCTATTTAATATCTACATGAAACCGCTGGGCGAGATCATCCAAGGACATGGGGTGAGGTATCATCAATACGCCGATGATACCCAGTTATACATCTCCACCCCATGTCCAGTCAACGAAGCAGTGGAAGTGATGTGCCAGTGCCTGGAGGCTGTTGGGGCCTGGATGGGTGTCAACAAACTCAAACTCAATCCAGACAAGACGGAGTGGCTGTGGGTCTTGCCTCCCAAGGACAATTCTATCTGTCCATCCATTACCCTGGGGGGGAAATTATTGACCCCCCAGAGAGGGTCCGCAACTTGGGCGTCCTCCTCGATCCACAGCTCACATTAGAGAAACATCTTTCAGCTGTGGCGAGGGGGGCGTTTGCCCAGGTTCGCCTGGTGCGCCAGTTGCGGCCCTATTTGGATCGGGAGTCATTGTTCACAGTCACTCATGCCATCATCACCTCGAGGCTCTCTACATGGGGCTACCTTTGAAAAGTGTTCAGAAACTTCAGATCGTGCAGAATGCAGCTGCGAGAACAATTATGGGCTTCTCTAAGTATGCCCATATCACTCCAACACTCCGCAGTCTGCATTGGTTGCCAATCAGTTTCCAGTCACAATTCAAAGTGTTGGTTATGACCTATAAAGCCCTTCATGGCACCGGACCAGAACATCTCCGGGACTGCCTTCTGCCGCACGAATCCCAGCGACCGGTTCAGTGCCACAGAGTTGGCCTTCTCCGGGTCCCGTCAACTAAACAATGTCGTCTGGCGGGACACAGGGGAAGAGCCTTCTCTGTGGCGGCTCCAACCCTCTGGAACCAGCTCCCCCCTGAGATTAGGATTGCCCCCACCCTCCTTGCCTTTCGCAAACTCCTTAAAACCCACCTCTGCCGTCAGGCATGGGAGAACTGAAACATCTCCCCCTTGCCCATGTTGTTTTGGTGTTAGATTGATTGTGTGGTTGTTTTTTTAATATTCTGGGGTTGTTTTTTATGAATTTTTTAGCTTAACATTGTAATTGGATTGGTGGGTATTGGATTTGTTATTATGTATTGTTTTTACCTTGTGAGCTGCCCCGGGTTTGCGGAGAGGGGGCGGCATATAAATCCAGAAAGCTCAGCTTGTCCAAGGAGCTGCTAATACAATTCTACAGAGGAATTATTGAGTCTGTCAGCTGTACTTCTATAACTGTCTATATATCTGGTACAGCAACTGAACAGGACAGGCACGTATTTCGATGTATAGTTAGGATTGCAGAAAAAAACAATTGCAACCAGCCTGCCTCTCACTAAGGACCTATAGATTGCACAGGTCACAAGGGGGGCTGAGAAAATATCTCACATCCTGGACATAAAATGAATGTTGTCTTACCTGAAGGTTCCTTCTATATGCGCTGTGGGAGAGTCCAAGCATGGGTTAACTTCTGTCTGATTACCCGAGATTGAGTAAAAATTATTCAGCCATGCCTCCACTCTGGCCCCACTGAGTCAGTTGTTTTATAAAGGCATAGACTGGAAGGGAGTCCAAACGTTATGAAGCCAGTAAGTCCATACCCTGGACAAGGAAGGCCCTAGGGTGGGTTGGACTCTCCTGCAGCACATAAGGAACATTCAGTAAGACAATGTTCATTCTCCTGTGAGCTGCTTGGAGAGTCCAAGCATGGGATATATTCAAGGTTACAAACTCAAGGGCAGGAAAAAGGCGGGTCCAGGGCCTACAAAGTGGAAAGAACACTTTGCAAAAGCTCCTGTAAAAGGAAGCTTCTACAGATAATAATAATAATAATAATAATTTATTAGATTTATATGCTGCCCCTCTCCAAAGACTCAGTAATAATGTACAAATAGTACAGTAATAATGTACAAATCCAATACTTAAAAAATAACTAAAACCCATATCATTAAAAACCATACAACTCAGTCATACCATTCATAAATCACAATAGCCTGGGGATCTCTCAATTACCCCATGCCTGGCAACATAAATGGGTCTTCAATAACTTACGAAAGGCAAGGAGGGTGGGGGCGGTTCTAATCTCCAGGGGGAGTTGATTCCAGAGGGCCGGGACCGCAACAGAGAAGGCTCTTCCCCTGGGGCCCACCAGATGACATTGTTTAGTCTATGGGACCCAGAGAACGCCAACTTTGTGGGATGCTGGGATTCGTGCGGCAGAAGACGGTCCTGAAGGTATTCTGGTCCGATGCCATGTAGGGCTTTATAGGTCATTACCAACACTTTGAATTGTGACCGGAAACTAATTGGCAATGCAGGCCGCGGAGTGTTGACAAGACGTGGGCGAATCAAGGAAGCTCCACAATTGCTATCATGGCCATGTTCTGCACAATCTGAAGTTTCCGAACACTCTTCAGTGATAGCCCCATGTAGAGCGTTACAGTAGTTGAACCTCGAGGTAATGAGGGCATGAGTGACTGTGAGCAATGACTCCCTGCCAAATAGGGTCGCAACTGGTGCACCAGGTCGACCTGTACAAACACCCTCCTCGCCAGAGCTGAAAGATGGTGCTCTAATGTTAGCTATTGATCGAGGAGGACGCCCAAGTTGCGGACCCTCTCCAAAGGGTCAGTGATCCCCCCTGGGTAATGGATGGACAGATGGGATTGTCCTTCGGAGGCAAAACCCACAGCCACTCCATCTTGTCAGGGTTGAGTTTGAGCCTGTTGACACCCATCCAGACCCTAACAGCCTCCAGGCACCGGCATATCACTTCCACTGCTTTACCGACTGGACATGGGATGGAGATGTACAACAGGGTATCATCAGCATATTGATGATACTTCACTCCATTACCTTGGTTGATCTCACCCAGCAGTTACTCTTTTTTTTAATTTTTTTTATTGATTTCCATAAAATAGACAAACAGATATACAAACATTAAACACAAAATGGGGTTACATTTCCCCCGCTTATCTTGAAAGTATAAATTCAAATACAGAAAAAGAATACATAATTAGATATATGTTAAGTATTAAAATTTTTGCTAAATTTTGAATTAGTTTTTCACATTTTCACTAATATATATATAAAACCAAACTTCTTACCATATTACTTATGAATAAACTAATTTTAATATGATCCTTAAACACAATAGATTTAACTAGTACTAATATAACCCAAGCTAAAATAAGTACCACATGTTTACTAAAAATAGATTATATATCTTATTTTTTCTTATCTATCCATTTATAAACTTTGTTCCATGTTTCATAGAACTTAGTATCTTCTTGATCATTTAGACGTCTTGTCATCATATCCATTTCAGCGCAATCTAATATTTTTGCAATAACTTCTTCTTCTTTGGGGATTTCCTCCCCCTTCCAATTCTGCGCATAGGTAATTCTAGCCGCAGTTAAAATATGTATAATTAAGTATAAAATCTCTTTCTTATAAATCTGATTGGTAATTCCTAACAAATAAAATTCCGGAGTAATTTCTATATCTTGCTTTACAATTTCTTTTACTATTTTCTCTATCATCTTCCAATATGTTTTAGCTTTACCACATGTCCACCATTGATGGTAATAGGTTCCTATTTCTTTCTTACATTTCCAACACAATGGAGAGGTTTTAGGGAACATTTTTGCTATCCTATTTGGTGGGAGATGCCATCTATAAAACATTTTAATTTGGTTTCCAATTATTAATCCAAACTTTCTCCCATATGTCTATATCTATTTCTTTACCAATGTTTCTGCACCATCTTATCATATTATCTTTTAGGGTCAACTCTACATTTTTGTGTGCAATGAGAAATTTATATATTTTCCCTATTGTTTTTGTTTGGTTAAGAGTAATTAAATTGCTTAACAAATTTTTGTTCTTATTAAAGATGTAAAGTGTTTTGTCCTTCTGGTATCTAGATCGAATCTGTGCGTAGTGCCACCAGTCTATTGTTATCCCTTCTTCTTGTAGTTTAATCCTAGATTTTAATTTCATTTGGTCATTTAATAGATCTTTATATCTTATTATTTTTTTGTCCTTTATAGACTTTGGGTGTATTATTGCTTCTAGGGGGGCAACCCATTCTGGAATGGTTAAAAAGTGATTTTTCCTTATATCTTTCCAGACTTCTAATAGATATTTCCTTAGTGTATGTCTTTTGAAGTATGAGTGATTTTTCTCCTTTTCATACCATATGAAGGCATGCCATCCAAGCATAAGATTATGCCCTTCTAAATTTAATATTCTTTTATTTTCTAAAGTTATCCAATCTCTAATCCATGTTAAGGCGGCAGCCTGATAATATAGTTTCCAATTTGGAAGTCCGAAACCTCCCCTTTCTTTAATATCCTCTAAGAAATTTATTTTTATCCTTGCTTTTTTCCCTTGCCATAGAAATTTTTTAACTATGTTTGTTAATTTTTTTAAAAAAAATACCCCCTGGATTTATTGGGATTACCTAAAAAAGAAATAAAATTTTGGGCAAAATATTCATCTTAATTGTTGCTACTCTTCCTAAAAAGGATATTTTTAAATTATTCCAAATTTCTAGATCTTTCTTGATTTCTGTCAATAATTTTATGTAATTATCATTTTTTAATGTTATTGTTTTAGCTGTTAACCATATTCCCAAATATTTTACTTTTTTGGCAATCTTTATTCCGGAAATACATTCTAATTTGGTTTCTTGTATTTTATTCATATTTTTAGTTAGAAATTGTGTTTTACTTTTATTTAACTTTAAGCCTGCTACCTTTCCATAGTGTTCTATTGTCTGCATTAATATTGGAACTGTCGTTATCGGTTCTTCAATTATAAAGGTCAAATCATCTGCAAAAGCTTGGACTTTGTAAGTCTCGTCTCCTACAGTTAGGCCTTTTATTTTGGGGTCTGCTCTTATCTTAATTAATAAAGTCTCCAAAGCCATAATGAATAACAAAGGTGATATAGGGCAGCCTTGGCGAACTCCCTTGTTTATCTCAAGAGTTGCCAATTGTTCATTATTTAATATTATGTTTGTTGTTTGTTTTGAATAAATGGCATCTATTAAGTTGACAAATTTTGGACCGAATCTCATTTTATTTAATTGCATTTTTATAAATATCCAATTAACTTTGTCAAAAGCTTTTTGGGCATCCAGGAACATTAATGATAATGTTTTCCCTGGATGCTGCTCATAATATTCTAATATATTTATGATCACTCTAATGTTATTTTTAATTTGTCTACCTGGTAAAAAGCCATTTTGGTCTTGATGTATTATCCCATTTATAACTCTTTTGAGTCTGTCTGCATATATAGCAGTGAATATCTTGTAATCTACATTTAATAATGATATAGGACTATAATTTTTAATTTTTTATGGTTCTGTACCCGACTTATGAATTAGGGTTATTAAGGATTCTGACCAAGATTTAGGAATTTTACCCTCAAGTCTACATTCATTAAAAATTTCTAACATATTGTTTCTTATTGTTTCATTTTCTATTTTATACCATTCTGCCGGTATGGCATCTGGGCCAGTGGCTTTATTATTTTTCTATTTTTTAATTATTGTTAGGAGTTCCTCCATTGTTATTGGTCCATCCATAATCGCCTGTTGCTCTTCCGTTATTTGTGGTAATTTTGAATGTTCTAAGTATTTAAAAACTTCATCTTCGTTAATATTATCTTTTGTATATAATTCTTTGAAAAAAAAAATACAATGTCTGCTTTTCCTTCTGTATCATATTTTATTAAACCGTCCTTATCTTCTAATTTTTTAATTATTTTTGATTGCCTCTGTTTTCTAAGTTTATATGCTAGCCATCTGCCTGGTTTATTTGCATGTTCAAAGTAATATTGTTTTGCTCTTTTTATTTTTTCAGTTATTTTATTTTGTTCTATCAGTCTGATTTTATGTTTAATTACATCTATTTTTGTTTTCAAATCTTTTTTCTGTGTATTTTGTTGTGATAATAATTCTAGTTGTTTTAATTCATTTATTAGTTGTTCATATTTTATTTTATTTTCCTTATTATATTTTGCTGTGTAGGATATCGTTAATCCTCTTATGTATGCTTTAGTTGTGTCCCATAAATTTTGTGGAGTAGTGTCTCAGTTTTTATTAATTTCAAAAAATATTTTTAATTCTGTTTCAATCCATTCCTTATATTTCTTGTCTTTCAAAATATTTCTATTCATCCGCCAATTAATCTGTTTATAATTAGTTCTCATATAAACTACTACAGGATTATGATCAGCCCATGTATTAACATCTATCTCAACCTCTTTTATTTGTTCTGCAGTTATTTTTGAAGCCCATACCATATCCTTGTCCAGATTTTATGGGGGTTAGAGTAAAAAGTGTATTGTCTCTTATGAGGGTGTCTTTCCCTCCAAACGTCATTTAATAATAATTCCGCTTTCATTTTTTGAAAAGTGCTAGGTAGTAAGTTCTTCTCTTTTTACTTTTATTGTTTTTCCCCCCAGAATGATCTAGTTGTCTGTTTGTAATAGCATTGAAATCACCAATTATTAATATATTTTCAATGCAGTTACATGTAGATGTTAAATAGTAAGGGGGAGAGGACCGACCCGAGGCACCCCGCAAGGGAGAGACCTAGAGGTCAACCTCTGACCACCCACTAACACTGACTGTGACCGACCGGAGAGGTAGGAGGAGAACCACTGCAGAACAGTGCCTCCCACTCCCAACCCCTCCAGCCGGTGCAGAAGGATACCATGGTCGATGGTATCGAAAGCCGCTGAGAGGTCAAGGAGCACCAGGACAGAGGACAAGCCCCTATCCCGGGCCCACCAGAGATCATCCATCAACGCGACCAAAGCATTTTCCGTGCTGCAGCTGGGCCTGAATCCAGACTGTTGAGGACCTAGATAATCGGCTTCTTCCAAGGACCGCTGGAGTTGAAGTGCCACCATCTTCTCAACAACCTTCCCCATAAAGGGAAGGTTGGAGACTGGACAGTAGTTATTAAGCACGTTAAGAACAAGCCCCTGTCCCACCAGAGATCATCCATCAACGCGACCAAAGCATTTTCCATGCTGTAGCTGGGCCTGAATCCTGACTGCTGAGGGCCTAGATAATCGGCTTCTTCCAAGGACCGCTGGAGCAACACCACCTTCTCAACAAACTTCCCCATAAAGAGAAGGTTGGAGACTGGACGATAGTTGTTAAGTATGGCTGGGTCCAGGGAAAGCTTCTTGAGATGCGAAGGAGTCCAGCCTATAATGTCTAATGAAGAGCAAAAGTGACGTCCATGTTGCCGCCCTGCAAATGTCTTCAATGGAGGCTTGTGTGGCCCTAAATGCTGCCGTAGCCGCACTCCTAGTTGAATGAGCAGTAATGTGGCCCGGCAATGAGGTGGCCTGGGCCTCATAGGCCTTTCAGATACATGCTTTCAGTCAGCGGCCAACTGTCAAAGGAGAAATCTTCTTGCCCACTGATGTTGGTTGAAATGACACAATGCCTTGGGCCTATTCTATTCTAATTTCTATTCTATTATCTCTGCTCTACTCTATTGCATATATCTAAAATGTAATCTCAGTTCAGTTACAGAAAGCATATTGTATGTGAGGGAAGCATCTGCAAGACGAGAGAGCACAAGTGAGCCAAAATGACTACACATCCCAAAGTTAGTTTGAAGCTGATAAATTGTTAGCTCATTTTTTCTTTATTTTATCTTCAGCCAGTAGGGACATTTAATATTGCTTGGATTCACATTTCATGCTAGGCCATGTTTGCTTAATCACAGCTTGTAAAAGCACAGGGACTGCATTTGCAAACTATGCTAAACCAAAACAAATTAAAGAGAAATTAAAGAAGCAGCTATAGAAAGTGCCCAAGCAGTAATAGTTTTAGGTTAGAAGAATGCAACAAAATGGACATTGCAAAACTGGTATCGGTACATGGTGGAACACATTCAATTTGAAATTATGGAAATTAAAATGAATACGATCAATGAAAATAAAGTGGAAAAACTGATGGGAAGATGGGACAGGGTCAGAGGTTTATGGCTAGTAGAATTTGAGACTGAGCCATAAAGAATAAATTGGAATCACTCTATACTTTGTAAATACGTTGAATTTCCTGGTTGTTAAAAATTATAAATTAGTACACCCTCATTTGGTAGAGGGACTAAATGAATGTTGTTGAGTGGTAGGAGCACATTTCACTGGACACTGTTTTGTTTTGTGTGTATTCTTTATATTATAAAAATCAATAAAATTTATTTTTTTTTAAAACTCCTATTACTGTATAGCTAAGCCAAAACAAAGTGGAGAGGTAAAGAGTTAGTCAATACAACATACTGATATGAAGAAATTAGTTTATCCACCTCGGCTGAAAGATGACTAAATCACATTTCTTTCAATGCATATCTTTATGTTGGCTGTCAATGTATCTTATCGTACAGATGTCACTGCATCTGACCATGAACAAATGCACATTTTACAGATCCCAGGAGATGGGAGAGGAAGGAACACAACTCGCTCCCACTTCTTGCTTCGGCATTTTCACGCTGCCTATCAGAAGTTGGCTTTGTATGCAAAGACAGGATCCCAAAAGACTACAGCAAAATGCAACAACTCTGCTTCCAAAGACACAATAGCAGTGTTGTTTTCCTGCCAGTCCCTCGTTGGGGGAGGGGAGGGAGCTTCATCCCCCCTCCTGTGTCCTGTGCCACAGTTATTCACACATCTTGAATTTACATTCCAACAAAGAGGAGAGACTTGGCAGGAATCAGAGACAAGCCTAACAATGGGCTAAATTTAGATAGTGTGGCTAACAGGGAAGAGAATAGAGGCCCACAGTTGCAGGATGCATCTGTCTAGGTCTCCCCTGCTTCTTAGCAGCAGGGATTCCTTTTGCCCTGTGGGGTTTTTTTAGCTAAAAGAATCAGTGCAAAGAAGAAAAGGCACTTATACACAAACCTAAACACAAGTGCACACACACTTTTAGCTCCCCCCCCCCAAAAAAGCCCTCTTTCATCTGAGCCAAAGTCATGCATGACTTAGTAATTAAGTAGGACATCTTGAAAATCCATTTCTGGCTTTCAAGTCAGCTCAACGCACACTACCATATTTTGCAGTCAGATTTAGGTGGATTCCGCTTCCTTTCTACCTGCTCCAGTCCTGAAATCCAGGGTTTTTTGACTACCAGTGGCGTGGCTCGGTGGGCGTGGCATAGCTTGGTGGGCATGACAGGGGAAGGAGATTGCAAAATCTCCATTCCCGCCCCACTCTGGGGCCAACCAGTGGTGGTATTTGCCGGTTGTCCAAACTACTCAAAATTTCCACTACCGGTTCTCCAGAATCAATCAGAATCTGCTGGATTTCACCCCTGGTCTTCTCCTAAGGAAAAAGCTATACATGGCAGCCAAAGAGAGAGAATTTGCCATTGGAAATATTGGCAAGGCAAAGCCATTTTCTGAAAATCATAAACTGCTGTTTGGAACCCCAGGCCAGTGTTCCGTTTCATCAATGTTTTTGGCAAGACGAGACATCCTTTAGTAGCTTGGCAAGCTAACATCTCTTTCACTTCCATTGCTTTGCTTGAGTTCATTTCTTTTCTAGACTGCTCTTCTTTTCAACAATGAGAAGGAAAAAGGCCAGTAAAAGCTCACAAAAGGGAGCTAGCTGGTTTACACAATCAGCGTACGACACAGTTCATGCGACGTCTTTAGGCTTTTTGGAAAAGCAAGTCCTATTTTTATGTCACATCTGGCACAAGGGATTTTACTGAACTGCTGGGGCATAAACTCTCTCTAGGACCATGGGAGAACATATTTAACAGAACAAATCCCCCAACTTCACCTTCTAGGATTCAATTCTTGATCTTTTTAAAAAAAAAGATCCATAAAGTTAATAATACTCAGAGGGACTAACTCAACAGGAAAGAGGAAAGTCACGCAAGAGAGACAAAAGCATTTCCATCTTCGAGCAGTGTGTGTGAAATCAGGGCACATCTGTGTATGACCTGAATCTCCGGAACAAAATGGAATTACAGCAAAGGGCAATGAAAAGGGGAAATGTTATTGTAGTAGCCAGCAGCAGCTCGTAGTTGAACGTATCAAGACGGAAATGATTTCACCAAACAGGTTGTCTTTTGGTATTTCCCAGGGAACATCCGGAATATGCATATGTTCTTTTTCCAGCCCTGGCTCAAAAGACAACTTTTTTAAAAAGTCTCCTTTCCAACAAAGAAGGCCTTGGTGGAACCAAGACAGTATTTATTTATGTATTTATTTATTAGATTTGTATGCCGCCCCTCTCCGCAGACTTGGGGTGGCTAACAACAATAGTAAAACAACATATAACAAAACTAATATTTAAAATAATTTTAAAAACCCTAATTTTAAAAAACAAACATACACACAAGCATACCATGCATAGAATTGTATAGGCCTAGGGGGAAGGGCATATCTCAGTTCCCCCATGCCTGACGACAGAGGTGGGTTTTAAGGAGCTTGAGAAAGGTGAGGAGGATGGGGGCAATTCTGATCTCAGGGGGGAGTTGATTCCAGAGGGTTGGGGCCGCCACAGGGAAGGCTCTTCCCCTGGGTCCCACCAAATGACATTGTTTAGTCGACGGAACCCGGAGAAGGCCAACTCTGTGGGACCTAACTGGTCGCTGGGATTCGTGCGGCAGAAGGTGGTCCCGGAGATATTCTGGTCCGATGCTATATCCTTATAGATTAGGGGTGTCAAGCTCAAGGCTGGGGGGGCAGATCCAAATGATAGAGTATTTAGATCTGGCCTACGGGGCCACTCTGGGAGCACTGGCCAGCGATGTTTCTGCCAGTGAAAACAGGCTTCCAAGTTCCATTTTTGGCTGCCACAGTCTCCTGCAGTCCTCTGCCGGTGAAAACGGATAAGGGAAGGGTGCCCCTGACATGGGTGATGTTGAGATAGCCAAGCCCACCCTGGCCACACCCACTGACCCCCCCCCCCCGAGGTCAAACATATCCATGATGCGTCCCTCAATGAAATTGAGTTTGATACCCGTTATAGATCTTAGTCTGAGCTCTTTGTTTTGAACAATTTTAATTTATTAGTATGAGACTGACAGTGGGACAGTCCTGGGTAGAGACAAAATAGAAGCCATCATTCTTTCAGCCTATCAAATGGCAGATATCAGGATCAAATTTTGTCAGATGAAACCAAAATAACCTGCATTGGAATAACTGCAATTAAAAAGACAAAAATGGGAAACTGTAATTAAAGTTTTGGATGTTGGACTCTTTAAAAACATATTTATCTGCCTATCCAATAAAGCATCAATTTTATTCATACTTCTCCAGAAATAAATGTATTTATTCAAGAGACACATTTTAATAGGACAATTTGTGCATTTTGCTCTTCTCTCCAAGTTTTCAAGTCTCCAGTTTTGCTAAATTATAGTTTACTTTCTCTGCATTTGCAGTGTTTTTAAACAGCCAAATGTTTGTTTTATTAATTATAGGAAGTATCAAGAAACAAAGCTGGATGTTAAGAGTTCTATTTATCCTATAAACTGCACAGACTCACTTCAATGGGATGGACCATTTATACATTTGATAAATACATGAACATGATACTCTACATGATTCAAATGTCTATAAAATATGTTAAACAGATTTATGCTCTGTTAAAAAGAGAGATTTATAGTGAATTCATTTATTTTTTGCTTCTTCTGTTCAGCAGTAATTCCTTCAAATGTCTAAACATATCCTGAAAGAAAGCTAAAAACATTGTAAGGGCAGGAAAGGGTATGTTTTGTTAGAAGCTTAATACTGTATTAACAAAAGGAAATTTTGGATCTGTTACTAGCTTATGTACTTACATTTCTGGCTGCTGAATATGTACAGTACATACAATATGTATAGCCTGGGGTGGGTTCTAACTTACATCTCTTTGCTTCCTCCAGCACCGCGTATGCAATACTGAATGTGCAGTGCTAAAAAAATAACACACACACACACACACACACAAAAAGCCAAAAGCAAGATGGTGACTGATGTGTTAATGCTGAAAATTTGGCTTCTGTACATGCTCAGAAGGGGGGAAAAAAGGAAAAAGATGGCGGTGTCTATGGACCGACCCCCCACCAAATCAGTTCCATGTCATTGTAACATCAACAGCGGGTTGCTACGGGTTTGAGCAAACCGGTCCGAACCAGGATGACCCCACCTCTCTGTAGCAACCCAAGCCTGCAGTCTATGAAAAGTTGTGTGTATGAAAGCAGTAGACATGGTAAGAATATTTTTATACACATCTACTGATTTTGTGAAATGTCCATATGATTCTTTGTTGATGCTAGAACAATGTCCTATCAAAATCCTAGCCCAGAGGTCTGGAGAACAGTTAAGGCAGAGGTCTTCAAACTTGGCAACTTTAAGACTTGTGGACTTCAAGTCTCAGAATTCTCCAGCCAGCTCTGCAACTTTAACACTTGTGGACTTGAAGTGCACAAGTTTTAAAGTTGCCAAGTTTGAGGACCCCTGAGTTAAGGGTTAGAGAAAAGATAATACTTAACTCAGCAAAAATGCAATAGATGAGACTCAGTATATCCGAGGTCATAATCATGCAGACATCTCAATAATTTGTCTAGAAATAACAAAATCAATAAATAACACCATGATTTACAGGTATCTGGTTTCTTTACCCTTAATACCTGGGCTAATCAACACCAGGATCAGCATAATGGCAGGAAAGTTTATAAACAATGACGGGTCATCCCCTTACAAAGTGGCAAAGGTCAGCCAGGTCCTTTCATGTAAGCATGCAAAATTCATCGGGGAGTCAGCTGCAATACTGAGAAACACTTTTAAGGAAGAGAAGAAAGTGGCTTCCAATCTTCCCCCTTATATAGGCAGGAAAGAACACCAGGCATGACATTATTAGGGAAGAAGAAAGGTTCCTGTTTTTCCTCCTCAAGCTGTAGCAACAACTTTTGCTGGCTGTTCCGTTAAATGAGAACCATGCCAAGAAACACATCCTGTGCGGCAGGAGAAGCATCTGTAATCTGTAACACCTCTCTCCTTTGGTCTTCACTGCACTCCCTAAATATACAGCTTCATGATGCTTCATACCAAATTAATTATAATCTTGGGATGGGGAATGTCCAACACAGATAATATTTTAACTCATGTGTCAGGATTGAAAGCTTGAAAAGTCTTCCTGGGATTTATTTTCAGCACTGTTGGTTACAACCTATAAAGCCCTTCATGGCACTGGACCAGATTATCTCAGGGACCGCCTTCTGCTGCATGAATCCCAGCAACCAGTTAGGTCCCACAGAGTGGGTCTTCTCTGGGTCCTGTCAACTAAACAATGCCACTTGGTGGGACCCAGGGGAAGAGCCTTCTCTGTGGCGGCCCTGGCCCTCTGGAACCAACTCTCCCCCCCAGAGATTAGAATTGCCCCCACCCTCCTTGCCTTTCGTAAGCTACTTAAAACCCACCTCTGCCGTCAGGCATGGGGGAATTAAGATACTCTTTCCCCCTTGGCCTTTACAATTTTATGCATGGTATGTCTGTATGTATGTTTGGTTTTTATATTAATGGGGTTTTAATCATTTTTAGTATTGGATTATTATTGTAAACTGTCTTATTATTGCTGTTAGCCACCCCGAGTCTCCGGAGAGGGGCGGCATACAAATCCAATAAATAAATAAATAAATTTCAGGGGGATTAGCTTTAACCATGATTATATATTCAATCTAGACAGGAATATTACCCAATTGCTACCGTAGCTGTTGAATGCATGGACTACAGGATATTATGCTATGGAATAATACTTAACTTACAATGGATTATTTACATGGGCAAGACACCACAAGAAGTACACACTAAGTAAGGTATTTTTAATCTTAGTCTTGAGTAAATACAGTCTTAGACAAAGATGTCAAACACAAGACACGTGGGCTGGATTTAGCCCGTGATGTGGTCGGATCCAGGCCGGGGCGCCATCCAGGAAATATAAGGGGTTGGCCTGCATTGCTTCAGCCCAGTCCACCCAGTGTGCAGTGGAAACATACCAGCAGTTTGGAGAGTGGCGTCAAGTTGGCCACGCCCCTCCACTTGGCTACACCCAGTGAGTGGCATCAAGAATGGCCACGTCCAACCAATTTGGCCATACCCAACCAATCTGCCACATCCCCACCCAACCCCTGAGGTCAATTACAGCCCTGATGCAGCCCTCAATGAAATTGAGTTCGACACACCTGGTCTAGGACATTACAAGAGAAATTTCAAACCCTTCTTTATAGCGAATTAATTCAGGCATAGATTCTTTGAGCGATATGAAACGTTTCTTCCTAGATTTCTTGCCACCTGGGCTCAGCCTCCATATCCAAAATAAGCTGCCAATGGATTCCCTTTCTATCTTATCACTCGTTATGCCTAACCTTCCTTCCATTACTTTCCCAGCTTCTTCACAATGTCTCTCATAAGGTCAATCCTGGTCTTCCATCTTTTTTTTTTTTGCCAAACACTAAACATGCTGCAGAAAACACGTCACCCTCTGCACCCATGTAGTTCTTATGTAGCAGAATTGTAAGCCCATCCAGCACAGAGGCTCGTAGTACCAATTTCTCGGTTTCTTCATCTCTTCCCTCCCTGCACCAAGGTATCAAATAAGTGACATTTTGGCTCAAAAGACAAATAAACCAGAATTCTGCAACATGGCACAATGGAATAGCTGAACTCTTCCCAGATCATGTTATTTTGGATTGTAAGTTTTTGCAGAGGTTTTTTTTAAAGAATGAATGAATACTACTTCCACTGCAAAGAACAGAACTGTTATTATAAAGGCGTATACAAAAAATTATAAGGTATCTTCCTGACACATGATATGCCATATGTCAGAAGTTACAAACCTCTTACTTGGTAGCGGCTTTCAAAGGCTGATGTCTGAATTTCATAGTATTTATAAAATTCAGAAGTAGGAAACGTTACCTACCGGTATTTCCAGTTAGTGTCATCTTTCCCATCTTGCAAGCTACCATTCTGTTACTTTCTAGTTCTACATTAAACTGTCCATTAAAAAAATCATCTGCAAATATTATTTAAATCCACACCAACGTACACTTGGATAATCATAATCACAGGGTTGCAGCACCTGGAGAAATATAAAATCCAGTAGCCAGCTAGGTTCCAGAACAAAATCATTAGAGTAACTACACTCGGACGAGTGAATTGTGTTCTAGCTAAGTCAAGAAACTCTAGCTAACGCTATAGCATCAAAGGCCAGTCTTACAATTTTAGGACAAGGAAAGCAGACTTTGTGATGAAGAAAGAAACTACCCTGTTTTCCCCAAAATAAGACATCCCTGTGATAATAAGCCCAATTGGGCTTTTGAGTGCATGGCAATAAGGCCACACACCTATTTCAGGATTCAAAAAAATATAAGACAGGATCTTATTTTTTGGGGGGGAAATTGCTTATTTTAAGCAAAGACCAGAGCCTAACAGAAAGAAAGGACTGTTGAAAACAAGATGTTCAACTAGCAACAAAACATAGATTTGAGGTATTTTTGACCACACAATATAGTGGTACCTCTACTTACGAACTTTATTCATTCCATGACCAGGTTCTTAAGAAGAAAAATTTGTAAGAAGAAGCAATTCTTCCCATAGGAATCAATGTAAAAGCAAATAATGCGTGCGATTGGGGAAACCACAGGGAGGGTAGAGCCCCTGTTTCATGCCAGGAGATTCCTAGAGAGGCCCCATGGAGGCTTCTCCTCACCTTTTCCGGCCCTGTTTCCTCCCAAGAGATTCCTAGAGAGGCTCCACAGAGGCTTCTCCCCGCCTTTTCCGGCCCTGTTTCCTCCCAGGAAATTCCTAGAGAGGCCCCATGAAGGCTTCTCCCCGCCTTTTCCGGTTACAGTTTCGGAGGCTCGGGTTTGTAAGCGGAAAATGGTTCTTGAGAAGAGGCAAAAAAATCTTGAACACCCGGTTCTTATCTAGAAAAGTTCGTAAGTAGAGGCGTTCTTAGGTATAGGTACCACTGTATCAATAAATTACACTCTTTGTTAATAACACAAAGCCCCATGGCACAACTTTCTCGTATGTGGAAAGGAGGATCATTTTACCTATCCACAAACTGGCCAAGGTTTACCTTGATCTACTCACACAAGCAACCTCTACACACATGCAACAGAGGAAACGGGGTACAGCTGCTTCGGAGCAAGTGCCAATTCTGGTGTTCTATTATCAAGCCATAATGTCATAACTTCAACTTAAAAGCCTACATAACTATTCTAAATTGGATCATTTCTCCCGTAAACTGGATTAAGTACTAAGCTGAAACAGTTGCTCAGGGGCTGGGGGAACTCTTTGTTTTACAACTTTAGAACAATAAAGTTGGGCAAACGTACAAGTTACATCTGTTCTCAATATAAAGACAAAATTACATAAAGAGTGTATTTGTGTGTGCGCGCGCCTTTGAGGCATTATTGACCAGGGATGAAATGCTCACAGTTTGCTCGTGCCTGTCGGTCGTCGGAAAGCCAGTCGCAAAAGAAGAGCAAGGCTCCACCCATCCACCCAGATGGCACCATTTGTGTTCTTTTACCTACCGCACATGCACAAATAATAATAATAATAATAATAATAATAATAATTATTATTATTATTATTATTATTATTATTATTATTATTATTATTATTATTTATTTATTTATTTATTTATTTATTTATTAGATTTGTATGCCGCCCCTCTCCGAAGACTCGGGGCGGCTCACAACAGTAATAAAAACAATATAGTAGTGGAAAAAATCTAACATTAAAAAACATATAAAACCCTATCATTATTTTAAAAACCAAACAGCACATTCACACCAAACATAAAACAAAGTATAAAAAAAGCCTGGAGGAAAGGTGTCTCAACTCCCCCATGTCTGGCGGTATAAGTGAGTCTTGAGTAGTTTATGAAAGACAGGGAGGGTAGGGGCAGTTCTAATCTCCGGGGGGAGTTGGTTCCAGAGGGCCGGGGCCACCACAGAGAAGGCTCTACCCTTGGGGCCCGCCAAACGACATTGTTTAGTCGACAGGACCCGGAGAAGGCCAACTCTGTGGGACCTTATCGGTCACTGGGATTCATGCAGTAGCAGGCGGTTCCGGAGGTACTCTGGTCCAATGCCATGTAGGGCTTTAAAGGTCATGACCAACACTTTGAATTGTGACCGGAAACTGTTCGGCAGCCAATGCAAGCCACGGAGTGTTGAAGAAACATGGGCGAATCTTGGAAGTCCCACGATGGCTCTCGCGGCTGCGTTCTGCACGATCGGAAGTTTCCGAACACTTTTCAAAGGTAGCCCCATGTAGAGAGCGTTGCAGTAATCGAACCTCAAGGTGATGAGGGCATGAGCGACTGTGAGCAATGACTCCCTGTCCAAACTCCTGGTGACTGACTGCACAAGCCCCTACAGTTTTCCTGACAACTGTTTTTGGACGTATCTCACCATTGCTACTTTCCTAGGGTTGAGAAAGCATGACTGGCCCAAGATCATCCAGGTGGCTTTGTATAGAAGTACAGCTCACAATCTCTCAGTTTCTAACCCTGGTGCCTTACCTGCATGAAAGTGGCTCTCAAGAAATTTAGGAGATACTTCTATCCAGAAAAAGAGTTATGTGCCAAAAGTAAAGGGGAAACATAGCTTACTAGAATCCTCAACATGTAACCATTTGCTTGACAGTGAAATTAATGACAGCTTTGGAAAACATATACTGCCACACTACCTCTTGCAGTCGTGTGGTTGCAATTCAGATGCTTGGAAATTTAGGTATCCTCTCCAGTATTGGGCTGCCCACGGTACACCTGGGATCACCGATCTGGGAGTGGAAATGGCGATGCGTGTGCATCTGCACATCCCTGCTGTGTGCATGCATGCCCCATGCACCCCCGCGTAAGAATTTATTTCCACACATGCACGGAAGCAAAGAAATTGGTGAAAATCGCTGATGTCTCATGCAAGGATGTTCTGCAAAAATTGCCGAAATCTTGCACGTGTGAGTGTCCTTGCGTGAGATTTTGGTGATTTTCATCGATTTCTTTGCTTCCACACATGCACAGAAGCAAAATCTCATGTGCTGGGGTGCGCGTTCATGTGCACGCCCACATCGGCCTCCAGGACCAATCCGGTAGGGAAAGGTAAGTGCGGCTCTTCAGTGATCCTCTCATAGCTCTCCCCTTATTTTTAAAATGAATTATTAGCTGCTTGGAGGAGTCTATAGCCTCTGCAATCCCATTTGGGGTTACAATTAAAACCACACACAAACAATAATCAAGTAGTACTTTAAATGGCAACATATTCACAAGTCTGCCTCTGCCACATTCGTTTTCTCATTTTGGATTTGTGAAGAACTGCAAGTATTTATTTATTAGATTTGTATGCCGCCCCTCTCCGAGGACTCGGAGCGGCTCACAACAAAAACAATACAAATCCAATACTAAAACAATTTAAAACCCTTAATATAAAAACAATCATACATCTCATACAGACAATGCGTAAAGCGGAGGCAGCCCAGGGGAATCAATTACCCCATGCCTGACGAAAAAGGTGAGTTTTGAGGAGTTTGCGAAAGGCAAGGAGGGTGGGGGCAGTCCTAATCTCCGGGGGGAGTTGATTCCAGAGGGTCGGGGCCGCCACAGAGAAGGCTCTTCCCCTGGGTCCCGCCAGATGACATTGTTTCGTTGACGGGACCCGGAGAAGGCCAACTCTGTGGGACCTAACCGGTCACTAGGATTCGTGCGGCAGAAGGTGGTCCCGGAGATATTCTGGTCCGATGCCAGGTCCAATGCTATTCAGGTTCACAGAAGGATGTACTTAACTGGTAGTCAATAGAAACGGTGTCAATTTCTATTATTCATTTATGACATCAGTGAAAAAAACACCTTGAGTGGGTGCCTACATTTCCCTATGAAAATATGACAATACTCTATACAAAGAAAGATGGTTATATATTATCATCACTCTGTTCTTCCTGCCATAGAAAGTCTGCATTGGTTGCCGATCAGTTTCCGGTCACAATTCAAAGTGTTGGTTATGACCTATAAAGCCCTTCATGGCACCGGACCAGAATATCTCCGGGACCGCCTTCTGCCGCACGAATCCCAGCGACCGGTTAGGGCCCACAGAGTTGGCCTTCTCCGGGTCCCGTCGACTAAACAATGTCATTTGGCGGGACCCAGGAGAAGAGCCTTCTCTGGGGCGGCCCCGACCCTCTGGATCCAGCTCCCCCCAGATATCAGAGTTGCCCCCACCCTCCTTGCCTTTCGCAAGCTCCTTAAAACCCACCTCTGTCGTCAGGCATGGGGGAATTGAAATTTTTTTCTCCCCTCCCCCTAGGCTTATAGAATTTATACATGGTATGTTTGTTGGTATGATTGGTCTCTTAAATTGGGGTTTTTTAGATTACTTTTTAATATTAGATTTGTTACATTGTTTTTTATTGTTGTTAGCCACCCCGAGTCTTCGGAGAGGGGCGGCATACCAATCTAAATAAACTAAACTAAACTAAACTAAACTTTGATATGCAAGGACAAAAGATTAGCCAACACTGGCATAGAGGCAATGTTATCATTTAGCTAACTGGAGTTTCCCATAGGAGACTTGAGCGTTTCAAGAACTCTTTACCTTTGGCATCGAAAAGCCTGCTCTTATTTTTCAGAATTTCATTTGCTTAGCAAAGGTATTGTTATCTATGGCTTTCATTTTCTTTCCTTTTCGTGCCAGCATTAGTACTTGTGCCAGGAGTGAAATGTTCCCAATTCATTTGTGCCTGTCGGTCGTAGGATAGCCGGTCGCAAAGGGAGTGTGAGGCTCCACCCACCCACTTGGATGCCACCATTTGGGTACTTTTACCCTCTGCACATGCACAGAAGACTCTGCACACGTGCAGAGGGTAAAAAAAAACCCCAAATGGCGGTGTCCAGGAAGATGGGTGGAGACTCACATTCCCTTCACAATTGCTTCTCCGACGACTGATAGGCATGAGTGAACTGGGAGCATTTCACCCGTTTTTTGCTCCGTAAAAGAATGAGATTTCTTGATTAATTTGAGTAAGAGGAAACACATGGCAAAAAAAGGAATGGGACCCTCTATAGCACTTCAGATAATATGAAATCATCCATATATGTAAGCTTTGGCTCAGGCACGGTATGCCTCATATAAAAGGATTATATTTGGAAGCACAACATGCTGATTTTTGTTCTATTCATAGCAAAACCGCGACTTCTCCTGCCAATTAGAGATCCCGAAAGCAACAAGGATCGTGTTTACAGGGCTCATCATCTTTTCGCATCATTCCAATTAAGGGGCCTTCAGCATTCTGCAAATCATCCCCCCCCCCTTTCCATCTGAAAGCAAAAACAGGAAGAAAGAAAGAAACCCAACCTCGTGCTATTTAAATGCCCAAAGAACAGTTTTAATCCAAACACATTTCTTCCTTCTCCTTAGGAAAATTATTCAGAGCGAAACACAAACCTGGTGAGCAGCACAAGGCAAGTCAACACTCCTTGATTGAGAAGAGCGAGGGATGAATAGACTGACTTCCAGTCTATTGGAATGGAATGCTATCCATTGAATGACTGGGGAAAACTTTTGTTATACACTTTTAAATTTATGCCTTTGTTTATCCTACTTTCTTTCCAGGAGCTCAGACAGCATGACTTGCGTTCTACCTCGATTTTATACCCTTACTAGGATCGGCTAAAAAACAATGAGTGACCTCAATTCACCCATTGAGCTTTGCTATGTCCGAATGTGATCAACTGATCACCGATCACCAAACATATCTGAATTTATTTATTTATTTATTAGATTTGTATGCCGCCCCTCTCCGAAGACTCGGGGCGGCTAACAACAGTATAAAAAGACAATGTAAACAAATCTAATATTAAAAATAATCTAAAAAACCCCAATTTAAAGAACCACTCATACATACAAGCATACCATGTATAACTTCTATAAGCCTAGGGGGAAGGGAAATTTCAATTCCCCCATGCCTGATGACAGAGGTGGGTTTTAAGTAGCTTGCCAAAGGCAAGGAGGATGGGGGCAACTCTGATATCTGAGGGGAGCTGGTTCCAGAGAGCCGGGGCCACCACAGAGAAGGCTCTTCTCCTGGGTCCCGCCAAACGACATTGCTTAGTCGACGAGACCCGGAGAAAGCCAACTCTGTGGGACCTAACTGGTCACTGGGATTCGTGCGGCAGAAGGCGGTCCCGGAGATATTCTGGTCCGATGCCATGAAGGGTTTTATAGGTCATAACCAACACTTTGAATTGTGACCGGAAATTGATTGGCAACCAATGCAGACTGCGGAGTGTTGGTGTAACATGGGCATGCCTGGGGAAGCCCATGATTGCTCTCGCAGCTGCATTCTGCACGATCTGAAGTTTCCGAACACTTTTCAAAGGTAGCCCCATGTAGAGAGCATTACAGTAGTCGAACCTCGAGGTGATGAGGGCATGAGTGTCTGTGAGCAGTGAGTCCCGGTCCAGGTAGAGCCGCAACTGATGCACCAGGCGAACCTGGGCTATTGCAACACCACAAGCAGTGTCAGAGAAAAAACAGGGTTCCTCAACCTTGAAGAGCTAAGGTTGTCTAATACAGCAGTCTCCTTCTCCCAAAATCAACGGGGAAGCCAAATTTAGTTAACAATTGGGTGATTCACTGAACAACTGCAGCAATTCACTTAACAGCACGACTTGCTTAATGAATGTCTTGCTTAGCAAAATAAATTCTGGTTCAAATTGTGGTCACAAGTCAAAGTCTACCTCATGTCTGCATTGCCAAAATATAGACTGCTGGAAAACTTGCAAGAACTAAAAATAGAGATAACAATTTACAGTTTCTTCAGGAGTAGTACATGTTTTTAAAGTAGATGTACCATTTAACACTGAATTATTCAGAGAACCTCCAGTTCAGCAAAACATTCTACAATGGGGAGGACATAAATTCAATTTATCCTGACAAATTTATCTACAGTAGTTATGTTCCTTATAACTATTAGCAGGTCTACAAGGCTGATTTAATTAGTGCAGGGTCGAAAAAACAAAGAAATACAATAACTCACAGTGACTCAGATGGTTTTTAACTCTTGTAATATTCTTGTCTGAGGAATCCAAGCAATGATTTAGAACTGATGGAATGTTGGCTGAACAAAAGGAGTAAATTTATTTTATTTCCTTACATATCTGATGTTAAAAAAAAAGAAGATTCCAAAATTTAGCATCTGCTGATACTAGCGTTAGAAAATATCTCCAAGAACCATTCTTTACAAAAGTTATCAAAGTTTTAAACAGCTGATAGGCCTCATTTCTAAGTAGTTGTTTCTAAGAAAAATGAGAATGATGAAAGTTTGAATAGCAATCACAGATAGTCCTCAACTTCTGACCACAACCGAGCCCCAAATTTCTGTTGCTAAGTGAAACATCTGTTAAGTGAGTTTTGCCTCATTTATGACCTCTCTTGCCACTGTTTAAGTAAACCAGTGCAGGGGTGGGTTCCTCACGGTTTGGATCAATTCTCCCGAACCGGTAGGAACCTGCTGGTGTCATCACAATGAGGTGACTGAACCGAATCAGTCGGTGCCAGTGCATGAGCGCCATTATCTTTTTTATTCAAAAAAATAGGGGGTTTTTTTCCTTCTGAGCATGCACAAAAGCCGAGTTTCCGGCACTGTGCATGCAGTGTTTTTATTTTTATTTTATTTTGGGGGCGGGTTGCACTGCTCATGCATGCACGCTGCCACAAGACACGACCATGTGGTCCAGGAGGAAGCAAACCAACAATGAGTTAAGTTGGAATCCACCCCGAACCAGTGCCATTAAGTTAGTAACACTGTTAAAACTGGCTTCCCTATTGATTTTACTTGTCAAAAGGTGGCAACAGGTGATCACAAAACCTCAGGACACTGCAACTGTCATAAATAGGAGTCGGCTGCCAATCATATGTCCATGGGGATTTGCAACAGTTAGAAGTTGAAAAATGGGCAGAGGTCACTTTTTTCAAGGCTGTTGTAATTTTGAATGGTCACTATATGAACTGTTGTAAGTACATGACCTGTTCTGCCGGGCTCTATGGTAGAAGCCTCCCGAAAATTCACGAGTACAAATTTCAGACACACACACGTTTGAAAATTCAAAACAATGTCCTTTATAACAAAATTGAAAAGAAACAAAGCACCCTTTTTGTATTGCAAAGAGCACTCTTCCCCAAAACAACCTTGTCGGCTGTACAAGACCCTTAATCAGTCCTTAAGTACTTAGCTAGTAGCTGTGAAGAAACGTCACAGCCCTCCTTCTTCCCACGAAGTGAAACACACACACACTTTACTCTGCTTTGGTGTCAAAGATGTGAAAAATCCACAAAGTTCAGACACAGCACAAGGTCAAACTAGCACGCTGCTATTTATAGCAGCAGCTCTAATTACTGGAGCCCCACCCAAACACAGGTGGCCTCTCTTATCTCCTGTAATATTTCCTCAATTGGTCTCTTCGATGCATAATTCTGCGCCTGCATGGGTCTAACACTTTGTCATCCGATTCGACCAAAGATAATGGTGATTGGCTTCCTGGGCTGTGTGCCAAGCCCCCTCTTCCAAGTCACCCCCACCTTCTTCTTCGTCCAAGGAAACTGCACTCCCTGACTCTGCCAGCAACAAAACAGGCCTAGGACATGTTGACGTTTCCCCTGCCTCCACCTCCACATTCCCTGGGGCAGGAGCTGGGCCAGAGCCAACCACAACAATGACCAATATGTTCAACTTAAAATAGGTAAAACCCCAGATGACTTGATTTAAAGCAAAGGGTACACAGTTATGGGCAGACACACACACACAAACAAGATTTGTTCTAAAGAAAACTATTCTTATCTAAAGGCTACAATATTATTCAGGTTGAGATGAATTAAATTATAGACATTTTTAATCTATGAGGTTTTGATTTACGTGGGACAAAACCAATGTTTCATGCTCTTCAAACCTTTGCTCAGTTGAAAATATAGCTCCCACTAAAACAGAATTACAATCAGCAAAATGTGATATACAATTCTGAAGAACAGCATGGTATATTAACTTTTCCAAACTTTCTCCCTTCTTTCTATTTCTACAGTTGACCGCTTGAAATCAGTAATGCGTTTTATTTTCCAGATAAAACAAGGCAGTAGCTTTTAACAGCAGTCAAGGCTAAAGGAAGGAGACAATAAACAGAGCGACAGATAAGTTGGAAGCATAACAGTTTGTCCAAGACACCTTACATGGTTTTGAGGAAATGTCAGACAGTCCAAAGCCAGGATTTGTGGCTATCCGTACTTTCAATTCTCTTTTTGCTTATTTTAATATTTTATTGTTATTCACCTATTTGGCTATCTCATCACAGAGATTTAATCTTGCTTAAGATATACACAATTATGCCACTTGAACCAAAGTTTTCATTCCAAGCTTAGAATGTAAATAGTCTGTCAGGTTGGTCCCTTTTCTCCCTAATAATGGCCCGCCAGGCATTCCTGGGAAAGCAATACAGGAATTCCTTTGTATGGTGAATAGAATAACTCTGCTGGATCAGATCAAGGGCTAAGAATGATACTAAAGAACCCATAGGGAGAGAGACTTACATGAAACAGAAGAAACACAAAGAGAAGAACAAAAAGCGGAGCCAACTTTTTAAAATAGTAATTCACTAAGGCAGGGGTATCAAACTTGATTTCATTGAGGGGTGCATCAGAGTTGTGATTGACCTCGGGGGCTGGGGGCAGCTTGACGTCATTTGTGTCTGGGCGCCTGTGGTGGCCTGAGAGCTCTGTTGGCGAAAATCATTTCCCAAGCTCCGTTTTCTGCTGGGATGGCCTCCTGTAACCCTTTGCCAGTAAAAACAGAGCCCGGGAGGGCCACAGGCAGCCCTTGTGAGCCCTGTTTTCATGATATGGCCCCCGGACCTTGAATTTGATATCCCTGCACTAAGGTATAAAAAGAAAAAGAGGGCACATCAGAGCCCTGTCTAATCTGGAATCAATCAAGACGTCTGTGATTCTACAAGAGGGATACAAATCCAATAGCAACTTTCCACCTACGCTTCTGAATGCAGATCAATAATAAATGATTACCTAATTCTCTATAATCTGCCTCAATCCTTTTCTGAAGCACGGCTGGAGCAATCTAAAGTCAAGCTTGTTGACTCTCAGTATGAATCCCACCAGATTACTTCAGATTTTTCAACAGAGGATGGCCTGAAACGTAACAAAATAGTTATGTACAATGATCAAAGTTTTTTTCTATGTCATGATTTGGTGCCTAGCTTCAATATGTAGGCAGTTGCAAAGAAATGAAATCAAAGTGTATATAATGCAGTTAATTTTTGTTAAAAGATGGCATAGTTCAAATTATTAGGTATATATTGACAGCTGGTCACTAAATTTGTTGCTCCACTTACAACATTAATTTAGCGACCGTTCCAAATTATGACACTGAAAAACTGACTTGTAACCAGTCCTCACAATATGACTATTGCAGGATGGTCACTTGATCAAAATTTGTTTGCTTAGCAACCAGCACATATTTGTGATGGCTGCAGCATACTGGTGTCATGTAGTTGCCATTGTTGTCCTTTCCGGCTGATTTCCAACAAGCAAAGTCAAATTGAAGGAGCCAGAATCGTTTAATGATCATGTGAGGATTAACAGAGTTAGAAGAGATCTTGCAGGTCATCTAGTCCAGTGTTTTTCAACCAGTGTGCCGCTTCCCTGGCAGTGACGGCAAGTGAGCTTTGGGGCCCGGTGGGACGGCGCCGGCCACCGTTACCTCTAAGCTGCGTGGGTGTGCGCCCGCACAGCCATTAGGACCCCCCCCCCGCAGAAACTTTTGAAGTGGTGCAAAGCAAGGGAGAGAGAAAGAGTGTGTGTGAGAGAGAAAGCAAGACAGAGAGAGAAAGTAAGACAGAGAGAGAAAGCAAGAGAGAGGAAGAGAGAAGGAAAGAGAGAGAAAGAAAGAGGGAGGGAGAAAAGTAGAGGAAGGGAGAGAGATGAGAGCAAAAGGGGGAGAAAAAAAGAGAAATGAGAAAATGATTGAGGCAGAGAATTAGAGGAAAAAGAGAGGAACAAAAGAGAGAGAGAGAAGTGACTCTTGATTTAAAGCCTATGATAAAAAGCACCCAAAGAATAAGAGAGAAAAAGCCTCAGTCCTCACGTTTTTGGAAATGGTTCAAGAGTGTGTGTATACACACACACACACACACACACACAAGGGGGGAGGAGACAGGGATGGAAAAAGAGAGGAGAGTGTCTTAGAGTGTCATTTTGTGTCATTTTGGTTGGTGGTGTGCCCCAGGATTTTGTAAATGTAAAAAATGCGCCGCAGCTCAAAAAAGGTTGAAAATCACTTATCTAGTCCAACCCCCTGCCCAAGCAGGAGATCCTATATCTCCCTCTAACTAGGATTGAACATACAACCACTTGATTGTGAGGCAAGACATCCGCCTCTAGGCCACAGCAGAAGGAGAATTTACTTAACATTCACAACAACTGCACTGATTTACTTAACAACCATGGCAAATAAGGTTGGAAAACTGGGCATGAGATGCTTAACAACTGCCCTGCTTAGCAATGGAAATTCTGCTCCCAGCTGTAGCCGTAAATTGAGGAGTATCTGTATAGGTCTAAATAAACACTTATTGACTAAAAACCTTGTGAATATCCTTTGTTTAAACTTGTTAACTTGTACATGTCTGATTTATTATTTGTTTTATTAGTTCAATTTCTATGCTGCCCTTCCGAGACTCAGAGCAGCTTACAACATATTAGAAATCTACATAAACCTGCATTCTAAAAACTAAGCAAACAGATTCATACATCATGCACCCTACATTCATTCACTGGGTGGGGCAAGATGTCAAAGTTTTAATGGCCTGAAACCTGTCGGCAGAGGTGGGTCTTCAGAGCTTTGTGGAAGGCAGGGAGAGTGGGGGCAGTATGAATCTCTGGGGGGAACTCATTCCAGAAGGCCAGGGCAGCCACAGAGAAGGCTCTTGTCCTAGGCCCTATCTGGTTGACAGGACCTGGAGAAGGCCAACTCTGTGGGACCTGACCAGGCGCTGGGATGTATTTGTTCTTATCCATCACCATCCAGCAATTTCTTCCTATCTTAACAAGGTCATTCTGCAGAAACCTGGGAGAAGAAAATGCCATGCACACATATGTACATATCCTTCAGTTTGGTAGAAAAAGTGAGACAAGAAAACTGTACCTAAATTCACTCAAAATATGGGAACAGATACAGTGGTACCTCGGTTCTTGAATGCCTTGGTTGTTTCAGCAAAAATTTCCTTCGGTATCCAAACAAAAATTCGGATACCGAACAGCCACAGAAAATTTTGTTAATTATCTGAAATGTTACCGCCGGGGGCGGCTGCAATCCCAGCAGCTTCGGGGGGCTCTTTTCCTCAATGCTTTGTCTTGTTACCTGTAGGCAGTTGCACCAACTTTCTCCTTCCCGGCAGTGGCAACAGCGGCGGCTTTCCTTCGAGGAGCAACAGCGCTGGGAACATCCCGTGATGAAGGGAAGCCGCCAGAGGCATCTCAGCAGTTGCCGCCGCTCCAGCAGCTTCCCTTCATTACGTGACGTTTCCCGGCGCTGTTGCTACTCGAAGGGACGCCGCCGGCGTTGCCGCCGCCAGGTAGGAGAACCTTGGTGCAGCTGCCTACAGGTAACAACACGAAGCACTGAGGAAAGGAGCCCCCCGAAGCTGCCGGGATTGCAGCCGCCCTCACCCTTCCTGCAGCTTGGAGCGCTTATAGAGCTCCTCAGATTTTTTATCCCATAGGAAATAAAGAAAATAGATTTAATTGGTTCC
The DNA here is from genome assembly GCF_031021105.1 of Erythrolamprus reginae. NCBI lineage: Eukaryota > Metazoa > Chordata > Lepidosauria > Squamata > Dipsadidae > Erythrolamprus > Erythrolamprus reginae. Next base: position 22,834,163 of record NC_091954.1, read on the forward strand.
CAGTGAGTCAACAGGGGCTGGGAACCAATTACAGTGATCCCCCGATCATTGCGAGGGTTCCGTTCCAGGACCCCCCGCAACGAGCGGGTTTTCACGAAGTAGCGCTGCGGAAGTAAAAACACCATCTGCGCATGCGCAGATGGTGTTTTTACTTCCGCAGCGCTAGCGAGGAGCCGAAGATTGGGGGCGGCGCGGCTGTTTTAAAACATCGCCGCCGGCATGGGGGGCTTGCCAGCACCCCCCAGACCCCCAACCCGGGTTTGGGGGGCTGCTAGGAAGCCCCCATGCCGGCGGCGACGTTTTAAAACAGCCGCGCGGCTTCCCAACTGAGTCCCGAAGACAAACGTCAAAGGCGAACTTCCGCGTTTGTCTTCGGGACTCATTGGGAAGCCGTGCGGCTGTTTTAAAACATCGCCGCCAGCATGGGGGGCTTCCTAGCAGCCCCCCAAACCCGGGTTGGGGGTCCGGGGGGTGCTGGCAAGCCCCCATGCCGGCGGCGACGTTTTAAAACAGCCGCGCCGCCCCCAATCTTCGGCTCCTCGCTAGCGGGCAGGCAGGCGGCGGACAAGCCACTCGCTGGCGCCGCTCGCTCGCGCTTCCCAGCTGAGTCCTGAAGCGAATTCGCTTCAGGACTCAGCTGGAAAGCGGCGAGAATGAACGGCGTGGGCGGGCGATGCGCTCGCGGGCGGCGGACAAGCCGTTCGCTCGCGCTCGCCGCTTTCCAGCTGAGTCCTGAAGCGAATTCGCTTCAGGACTCAGCTGGAAAGCGGCGAGAATGAACGGCGTGGGCGGGCGATGCGCTCGCGGGCGGCGGACAAGCCGTTCGCTCGCGCTCGCTCTCGCCGCTTTCCAGCTGAGTCCTGAAGTGAATTCGCTTCAGGACTCAGCTGGGAAGCGGTGAGAATGAACGGCATGGGCGGGCGAAGGGCGGGCGACAGCGAGGAGTTTGCGTGGGCGGTGGGGAAACTCCTTGCTGATGCCCGCCGCTCGCCCTCCCGCCAGCAAGAGGGGGAAGACCCAGGGAAGCCGCCCAGCAGCTGATCTGCCCGGCGCCATCTACGCATGCGTGCCCATAGAAAAAAGGGCACGCATGCGCAGATGGTGTTTTGACTTCCGGGTTGAAAAATTGCAAATTAGCCTGTTCGCAATGGTCGGGGACGCAATAACCGGGGGATCACTGTAAATACATTTCCATTATTTCCTATGGGATAAATTAATTCGGTACTCGACCAAATCGGTTCTCGACCACACTTCTGGAATGAATTGTGGTCGAGAACCGAGGTACCACTGTACATTGCTTTCTTTAGTTTCCTAGACAAATAAAGGGCTGGACTTTTCCTTATTTGAAAGCGATAAAGCACACTTCATCTGCATGCAAAAACAACAACTTAGGACAACAAAAATCGGGGTGGGGTGGGGGGAATGAAATTTGTGCTTCAATCCTCCACCTGATGAGAAATACAAAGGGAAACAACACAGATAGATTTGACTGCCAATGGATCGAGATACTATTGTGCCAGACTTTGCAAGGACCTATAAGCTGTGAATGAATGTTTTCAAGGTACGTGTGAGGTTTGGAATAAGACAACGCAGAATTTTGTGGCAAGTTGGTCTAGTGGTTAGACCTCTTCTGATGGATGATGTGCCTCCAGCTCATTTTCTACTCCTTGCATCTCCCTACACAGATTTTCCTTAGGACAATCCATCTCCAATCTGTTCTTTCAGGTCTCCCAAGGTTGCTCTCCTTGCTATTGTAACTGAGTCCATCCACTTTGCTGCTTGTTGTCCTCTTTCCTTCCATCTCTCCCAGCATTAGAGCATTCTTAAGAGAGCTGGGTCATTACATGTGTGTCTGAAGTAGGTCATTTGTGCCCTGAGCAAGAATACTGGGTTGATTTGTTGTTGTTGTTGTTGGCTGTCTATGAAATTCTCAGGCGCCTTCTCCAACACCAATGCTCAGAGGCATCAATATACTTCCTGTTCTGGTCCAAGCTTAGTGCTTTTCTCAGTCAAATAAAACTCCATGCAAATGAGTAAAATATACAGATTATGTTTATAGTCCTCATAAACTTGCATATTCAAGTTGAAGTTCTTCAGAGAATATAATCTATCCCATTACATGTAGGTAAAAAGAGATTAATTTCTGTAGGATGTGCATGGTCTTTTGTTAAGAATTAAAAATGTTGGAGAGCATGGCACAATTACTCAGCAGCCTACCGTGTTTCCCAGAAAATAAGACACTGTCTTATATTAATTTTTGCTCCAAAAGTTGTGCTACGTCTTATTTTCGGGGGGTGCCTTATATTTCTCAAATAAGACAAATTCACAGGAAGAAAAGCTGACACCCCCAAAGAAATTGTACCGTACGGTACACTGATTACGGTACGGTACCTGTCAGTATGGCACCCACATACACAAATGACGGCACTTATATGGTGCAACAGTATACTCCCGCTATTGCAGCTTCCGTCCACCAGAGGAACTACAGTCTACGCACTGTAGCGGAGACTGTAATGGCGGTGAGACAGCAGCAGACTATGTCTGCTGTACTGGACGGTACAAAGCGATGGAAGGGGCCAGCAGGGGACGCCACATTATTACGGTACCGCTATGAACAGCTTTGAATGGTACCGTATGTTTTTCCACCGTACCGTATGTAAACTTGACTACGCCTTATTTTCGGGGGGTGCCTTATACAGTATTAGCAAATTCTGCAAAACCTCTGAAATGCCTTACTTTCGGGGTACGTCTTATTTTCGGGGAAACAGGGTAGGCATAGCTTAATGGCCAATAAGAACACACAGATGAGGTCACATCATGGACTACATTACCCAGAGTGCAATCTGTTACTACATTCACCTAATGCAATCGCTTAAAGAAACAGCTCTTAAACCATGCTAAATAGCCCTTTAGTCTGTCAGCAAATTTCCTATCCTGCTCTTTCAAAGCCCCAAATTTTGCTTCCGTACATTGCCACAGGGAATACTATGGCTTGCTTGATTCTGATCTTTATAAGTATGGACACATCACAGTAGCATAGTATCTTTCTAAGGCCTCCATAGCTGCTCCAATAAGTGCCTCTCTGAATCATATTTCTTGGCTGCTTGTTCCTTTACACTTGTTTATCTCAAAAGGGAAAAGCTACCTACCACCTTGATATATTCATTGTAAGATAAACCTTTCCAACTGCTTCTTAAATGATCCCCAACAATCCAGAATCTATAAAGGAGTAACTGGCAACAACTTTGAACTTCCCTCCTCTCACTATGTTTGTGATTGCACATTACATTACTGTATTTTTGGGCGTATAAGAGGCACTCCACCTCGCAAAAGAGGCTGGAAATGTCTGTGCATCTTATACATTAAATACAGCCATTTCTGGTCTCTTGAAGCCCCGCCCCATGCAAAAACGGATGCCCAGAGGGTGTGGAAGGTTTGCAGAATGCTGCAAGGGGAGGGCAAAAAAAAAAAGGCTGGTTTTTTTACAAATGGTCTGGGAAGTCTGCACATTGCTCCTGGGAGCTAAGGCACAATTTTTGCACAAAAAAGAAGATCCCAGCCCGTTTTTTTTTTTACAAAAATGAGGTGTGCAGAGGGTTTGGGAGGTCTGCAGAGTGCTCCTGGGGGATGGAGCAGGGCAAAAGCTTTTTTTCCCCTTACTCTTACTCTTTGAAATTTTCGTGCATCTTATACACCGGTGAGTCTTATAGTCCGAAAAATACAATAAGTCACACAGTTTGTTTAATCAAGGTCCAGTGAATTCACCCCACCTTGCTGGATTCATCACACAACATGCTAAGCCCAAACCCAACAAACTACAAATGAGACTCAAGAGTGATATGTGAATGCAGCTTGTAAACATACTAAGTTTAAAAATACACCCCTAAACTGCCCATTCTCACCACAGAAGGAAAAGGAGGATCAGTCAATTTCTCCCCCTTAAAACCAGCTCCAGGAATGCACTCCGATCCTTTTAAAAGGCTTTTTGAAAACACATCACATCCTGTGGCTTAGTACTAGCACGATCAATTACAGAAGCTTTGGGATTCAGGGTGGACTTTGATGTATTCTTAATTTTCTAAAATGGTTTTATCTTCTAGTATACATCAATTACTGTATGTATATACTAAACCCTTGGGGTTTGCATTCAGCGTAGAAAACACAGCAGAACTATGGAAGGTCTCAAGGCCACCTCACTTCCTTCTGTTATTGTGGACATCCTCACAATCATTTTCTAAAAAGCACAATTTGCCATAATAGGAAATAGAAGTTCGGGGACTGAATTGCTGGGAGGTTTTGTGTTTTTTTAAAAAGGGGAAATTGGAGCAAGAAAAAAAATATATCATCTGGATAGTCAGCAATAGTGTCTATAATAAGTACTGTACTTGCATTAATCTCAATACAGAAATATAATGATAGATGATTGATGATGAATAGAAGATAGATAAAAGACAGAAGACAGATGATGGATGGAGAGATGGATTAGACATAGATGAGAGAGAGACACAGAGAGACAGATGTTTTATTAGATCAATCAACTATATCAAATCTATAAAACTGATACAAAAATACAAAGAAATATAAAGAAAACAATAGATATTGTTTATAACAAAATGGCTTTGTGACCTCTTAACTAAGACCAATCACATAAAACAGGCATCAACCTCACCATCTATGGCTAATCTCAAGGCTCAACTTGGCAATGTGTAAACCAACCCTCGCTGCATTGGGCAGCTCCAGATGGGCTAGATTTGAATTCACACAGTGCCCAAACACAACGAAAAACCTGAAATTCCCACCACCAAATCTGTCGAGTTGGTCTTCCATGTCCCCAGATGTATTTGTGAGCTGAGAAAGTCCTGAGACTGATTACAAATGTGCAGTTGTTATTCATTTGTTAAAGGCTTTCCAGATGTCAAACCAGCCCCTGATGATAAAGCCAGATTTAGTCAATGACACGAGGATTGGATATCACACCATGACAGCTGGATTGCCGCTAGAGTCAAGAAGAATCCAATCCCTTTCACATATTTTTCACATTTGAACCGGTGCACTCAAATTAATTCTCAGTGTTGCACCAATATACCTTCCCCCACGACTCCTTATGTTATCCACACTTACTGCTTAAACAAGAGCACTCATGGCCTAATGCCAACTTCATTATACCCATGAAGCAGATATTATCATTCACCAGGAAGACACATTTTAAGCTCATGGACAGAGATGGTACTTACATAAAACCTTGCCCATTGTTTTGTCATCTTCCTGTTCACCAAGTCGTTTTTCCCACATTACTCAAATATTATATACAGTACATCATATTCAGAAATGGGGAACTTTGAGAGCTGAGGCAGCAATTTATATTTTAGAAGAGTGCAAATTCAAGATCTAGGAATGATGATGGAATGAAATTATTATTATTATTATTATTATTATTATTATTATTATTATTATTTATTGTTGTGGTTAGCTCTGGCCCAGCTCCTGCCCCAAGGACTGTGGATGTGGGGGAGACATCCACATGCTGCAGGCCTGTTTTGCCCCCCCCCCAATGGAATCTGCTGATGAAGGCTCCTCTGACCAAGAAGACATGAGTGACAGGGAGGAGGAGAGTGGGGCAGACAGCTCAGAAGGAGATCAATTATCTAGCTCCTCCTTGGATTCAGAACAAGAGTTAATGATACAGCCACGCATGCGGAGAGCGATGCATAGGCAACAGCAACTGAGAGATTATTATCAAAGAAAATGAGGCCACCTGTGGTTGGGTGGGGCTGTAGTAATTAGTGAGGCTGCTATAAATAGCAGCCTGTGGGTTTGGCCATTGTGGAGGATTATCTGATCGTTGTGTTTCGTGACTGCTTTACTGACTTTCACTTTTTGTGTGCTGATTTTTTCCCGCTTTAAAACTAAACCAGAGCAAAGTGTGTTTCACTTTGTGAAAGAAGGACTGTGAATTGCCTCACAGCTGCAAGCTAAGTATCACAGAACTGATAAGGGACTTGTATAAATTACCAGTTTGTTTGGAGACGAGTGCTCTTTGCTATACCAAAAGAGGGCTTAGTTTACGTGAATTTTAATTATAAAGAACATTGTTTTGAATTTTCAAACGTGTGTGTGTCTGAAATTTGTACCTGTGAATTTTTGGGAGGATTCTACCAGGGAGCCCGACAGAACAATTTATTAGATTTGTATGCCGCCCCTCTCAGCAGCAGGATGTAATTTAACAGATTGAAATGTAACACTTTACATTTTATATCTGGGGAGGATATAAAGATTGAAGATCCAAGTATAGGGAGATGTGGTTTAGCAGTAATACTTGTCAGTGGGATCAGGATATTCTTGTGAAACACATAGGCCATCAGCATGATGCAGGTGTGTTAACAGAAATACAGAGTCTAGATCAGGGGTGTCAAACTCACATCATCACAGCAGCGTGACATGATGTATTGGGACTTCCCCACCCCGTTTGCTAAACAGGGTGTGGGCATGGCCAATGCATCAGGCTTCCAGTCCATGGCCCATGGGTTTGATAAACCTGATCTAGATCAAGAGGAAGGGACTGCCCACTCTACTCTGTCCTGGTAGGCCCCATTTGGAATACACTATGTCCAGTTCTGGGTATCACTATTACAAAAGGATAATGTCAGGCCTAACCCCGGAGACAAGACAACAAGATGCAATTGAGTTCGATCTTTTATTTGCTTAGGTCCAATGGACAGAATCTTGCCAAACTAAAGCTATAGAATTCTAACTCTCTAGATATATCCTGAGATATTATACAGCTTGGAACTAAGCAGTTAGAATAATAGAGTTGGAAAGAACCTTGTAGATCATCCAGTCCAACCCCCTGCTCAATCAGGAGACCCTAATTCGCTTAATCCCTCTGGGAAACTGTATTGCAAAAAGATTCCCTTGCTGCTCCTGCAGGTGCACATTCTATTACAGACCATGATAATTGGACTGATGCACAGGGCAGGATTATAAATATGGTGAGAGATATGGAAATGAAGAGTTAGGAAACATTTAAAGGAACAGAGTAAGTTTATCCTTCAGAAAAAAATAACAGAAGGAAGATGTGATGGCAGTTTTCAAAGATGTGATGGCTACCAAACAGAAGAGGAAGCGGACATATTCTCTATTGCCCTGGAAAACCAGGACCAGAACAACACCTTAAAACTCATAATAAGTACATTCAGGCTAGATGTCAGAAAGAATTTCCTAATTATTTAAGCTTGCAGGAGCAGCCTTCCCCGGTGACCAGACAGGAAATACAACTAGATGAGTTAATTCTACTTTATTGTATGGTTACTTTAACAGAATCTTGAAGTCTGATAGGACAAATCTTTGGCTGTCTCTTTTACATCCTGAGAAATTAAATAAGTCTCTTTTCTGAATCTGTTCCTATTGCACAGGTGCTGGCTATGCCCGATCTTATCTGATCATTCTCCAAGTACCATCTCTTCCTGTCCCATGTGTCCCAAGATGACTACCACATACCGTTTGTTTGTTTGTTTGTTTGTTTGTTTGTTTGTTTGTTTGTTTGTTTGTTTTATTGATTTGATTTGATTTGATTTGATTTGTATGCCGCCCCTCTCCGGAGACTCGGGGCGGCTAACAACAATAAAAGACAGCGTACAATAATAATCCAATACTAAAAACGATTAAAAACCCATTAATATAAAAACCAAACATGCATACAGACATACCATACATAAAATTGTAAAGGCCTAGGGGGAAAGAGGATCTCAATTCCCCCATGCCTAATGGCAGAGGTGGATTTTAAGTAGCTTACGAAAGGCAAGGAGAGTGGGGGCAATTCTAATCTCTGGGGGGAGTTGGTTCCAGAGGGCCGGGGCCACCACAGAGAAGGCTCTTCCCCTGGGTCCCGCCAAGCGGCATTGTTTAGTTGACGGGACCCAGAGAAGACCCACTCTGTGGGACCTAACTGGTCACTGGGATTCGTGCAGCAGAAGGCGGTCCCTGAGATAATCTGGTCCGGTGCCATTAAGGGCTTTATAGGTCATAACCAACACTTTGAATTGTGCCCGGAAACTGATCGGCAACCAATGCAGACTGCGGAGTGTTGGTGTAACATGGGCATACTTAGGGAAAGCCCATGACTGCTCTCGCAGCTGCATTCTGCACGATCTGAAGTTTCCGAACACTTTTCAAAGGTAGCCCCATGTAGAGAGCGTTACAGTAGTCGAGCCTCGAGGTGTAGGGCGTTATAAAGTAGTGGCAAATTCTTCTTTACAGAGACATTCAGGATTGAATGTCAGAAAGGTTCTTGCATCACGTAACATATCAGGACTCCCCCCCCCATTTGCTAAACCAGGCAAGGGCGGACCCCGCATATAACGCATCCAAGCTGCGGGCCACGGGTTTGACACCCTTGCTCTACCAGAACCTGAGTTGAGTAGGGAGCTGGACTGAATCAGGGGTCCCCAACCCCTGGGCTGTAGCCCACTATCAGACTGTGGCCCATTTTATTTATTAATTATTATTTATTGCTGTGACCTTTATGCCGCCCAACTCCACATGGACTCCGGGCGGCTAACAGCAATATAAAACAATAAAAGCAGCAATATAAAACCATAAAAAACAATTATGAAACCCTTAATTTACAAACATTCAACAATATAAAAATAGCAATAAAACAATAACACAATTATAAACATTCATCCATACGGCTGAATAAGATGGTGCCATTCACCGGCTCCAGGCCTGCTGGAAAAGCCATGTTTTTACGGCCTTCTGGAAAAGCCAGGAGGATGGGGATCACGCGGATCTCAGGGGGAAGTTAGTTCCACAGAGACAGAGCCACCACAGAGAAGGCTCTGGCTGAAGGAACCTTGAGAAGGCCAACTCTATGGGACCTAACCAGCCGCTGGGAGGTATGTGGCAGGATGCAGTCCCATACATAATCTGGTCCTAAGCCATGTAGGGCTTTAAAGGTGATAACTAACACCTTGAATTGGATCCAGAAACCTATTGGGAGCCAATGCAGCTCCCGGAGTGTCGGTGTTACATGGGTATCTAGATACACCCATAACAGCTCGCACGGCTGCGTTTTGGATCAGTTGTAGTCTCCAAATACTTTTCAAGGGTAGCCCCATTCAGAACTGGGCCACACTACTTGGGCCTGCCAACTCTAGGATTTGTTCTCGTCTGTGGCCCTATTTGGACCAGGAGTCACTGCTCACAGTCACTCATGCCCTCATCACCTCGAGGCTCGACTACTGCAATCCTCTCTACATGGGGCTACCTTTGAAAAGTGTTCGGAAACTTTAGATCATGCAGAATGCAGCTGCGAGAGCAATCATGGGCTTCCCTAAATATGCCCATGTTACACCAACACTCCGCAGTCTGCATTGGTTGCCGATCAGTTTCTGGTCACAATTCAAAGTGTTGGTTATGACCTATAAAGCCCTTCATGGCACCGGACCAGATTATCTCAGGGACCGCCTTCTGCCGCACGAATCCCAGCGACCAGTTAGGTCCCACAGAGTGGGCCTTCTCCGGGTCCTGTCAACTAAACAGTGTCATTTGACGGGACCCAGGGGAAGAGCCTTCTCTGTGGCGGCCCCGCCCCTCTGGAACCAACTCCCCCCCCCCGGAGATTAGAATTGCCCCAACCCTTCTTGCCTTTCGTAAGCTCCTTAAAACCCACCTCTGCCGTCAAGCATAGGGGAACTGAGTTATATCTTTCCCCCTATGCCTTTACAATTTATGCATGGTATGTTTGTTTGTATGTATGTTTGGTTTTACAATAAGGTTTTTTTTGTTGTTTTAGTATTGGATTTACATGCTGTTTATTATTACTGCTGTTAGCCGCCCCAAGTCTACGGAGAGGGGCAGCATACAAATCCAATAAATAAATAAAATAAATAAATAAATAATAAAACTGAATGCTGGGTGGGAGAGAGGAGATCAAAACTACCTATGGCAGGTTGTAGTCAAGTCATTCAACACACACACCCTCACCCTCCTCCAAATATTCCTTTTAGCTCCCCAAATAAGGAGGCAAACCACTTTAAATGATGCAAGCATTTATAGAAATATGACCATTTTGTTCCACTGGCAAAGAAGGCTCTAGCCCAGGGGTCTCCAACCTTGGCCACTTTAAAACTTCAATTCCCAGAATTCCTCAGCTAGTTTAGCTTTGCTGGCTGAGGAATTCTGAGAATTGGAGTCCACAAGTCTTAAAGTGGCCAAGGTTGGAGACCTCTGCTCTAGCCTATAAAAAGTTATGGCATAATATGCTGCTTTGCTATAACACAGAAAATCCAACATTCTCATTTGCTAAATACAGGTCAATACAGGCATATTCCCTGAGGTTTCTTCCCAAGCCACGCAAAACAGTCTCCTTACTTCATCCACTGGGGTTTACTCCCAGGGGGAAAAAATTCTCTGGGGATTCCAGCTAAAACAGCATTTCTTAAAATATTTCTCAAAATGTCACAGAAAGCATTTTTTTCTCCACCCTTATCACCACAAAGGGTACCCAATTTTCCTTAGTGGTTTTCTTTTTTTAAAAAAACCTTTTCCTTTGCTACTGGACTGTATGATGTTTTGATAACTAGTTTAGAACGCTTTTCAGAAGGCACAAAGCTGGGAATTTTCCTATCCTGGCAAGAAAAGAATTTTTTAAAAAAAAAAAAAAAAAGAGGAAGAAAAAGAAGGCACAAATCAAATCCATTTGGAACTGCATGGCCCCTGGTATCAGGGTTCAGTTCCAAATCAACGTCATTAAATTCCGGGTGCAAATCTTCTATATCCAGTCGGCGTGGATAACATAAATCGTCTCTTTGGCAGTATTTCTACTACCCTTAAATTCAAAGCTGCAATAATCAAAATAAACTATATTTTGACTGAGAAGCTCTGTTCTACCTAAAAATACATCAGCCACAACAGAGACAATGATATATTTAAAACGTGGAGCAAATTCTGTATGTAAACATGCTTTCATTAACTTTCCAAATTATACCAATGTTGCCGTGACATCTCGTGATCTGCCAGAATGGGAAGCACTGCGGCAATTATTACAGGCTCCTGGCAGCATATACATGAAATTGCAACTTTCCTGCACTCGTGTAGTTTTACTATGGCCAGAAAATGCAGGAGAGATGAGATTCTCAGCATTAAGAGAACAAGCAACAACTGAGGCTGTCAAATAAATTTTTCAAAATTTCTATCAAGGGAAGCTGGACATCTTGATGTTTATAAGCTGCTAAAAACATCCCCCGGTCCCAAAACAACTTTGGAAGACACCTAGGGAAACTCGCATCAAGAAACATCTATTTTCCAATCCCACCAGAATTGTTGCATCTCTTTTTAAGATTCCAGCATTAAAGAAGTTTTATAGCCAAAGGCAACAGTAGAAAGAAAGAAAAAGTCCACATAATGTACCTGATTATTATTATTTAGCTGCCAGGGAGATCATCCAATTTCCTCCCTTTGGAATGAGGAGTTTTAAGCTGACTCAAAAGTAAATCCACCCAATGTTTCCAGAAGGGCTTTCAAGAGATTCCTCTGTTCTTTCCCCAGATTCTCAAGAGATTCCTTCAAAGTTGGCCATGGCTGATCCTCTGTGGGGGTGAAGCAGTTAAGCCCATCCTCGGGGGACCGGGGGGAGGAATGCAAGTCACCGACCGATGAAGCAGAGACTGTAGCCCTTTTGTTTTCAAGAGATCAAATCCTAGCCAATGCCAAGTAAAACAGGGCTAGCAGAGAGAGACAGGAGCTGACCCTCTTCTCCGGGCAGAACAGCCTCCTCGCCCGTCTGTGGGCTGGAGCATGTGAAAGACAGCTCAGCTCACGGACTTTTCTGCCAATGAAAAGCTGGGAGATTCCCGGCAACAGAAGCCTCAGGCACTCAGCCGCCAAGTAAGACGGACTTTGAAGGAAGGGCTCTCGTCTTCGTTTGTCAGGAAGGAGCAAGAAAGCCTCTAGAGCAGCATCCCTCTTGAGCTTGGCAAGTTGAAAACGGGAGGAAGTTCAACTCCCACAATTCCCCAAGCCAGGGATGGGAGTTGAAGTCCATCGGTCAACCTGCCAGGGCAGAGAAAAATACAACTGTGGAGCAGCAAGAATACTTCTACACGCAAAAATGGAAGGATGCTTTTGATTCCCACCCCAGATGAAAGACTGTAGAAAAAAATGGATTGGAGTTAGCAGAGTTGGCTTAAATTGACAAGCTTTGATTAAATGAAAGAACATCATTAGTTTTGTTTCTGTTTATAAACTGCTTTTGGACTTTGTGCTTGAGGGAGGGGAGATTGCATCTTTCATTTTGGGTGTTGCCGATTAGATAGGTTTGTTGTTATAGAAAGGGCAAGTATATATTATTATATAAAAGTAAAAAGTCAAGATTTCGTGTTGTTACCTTATTCTATTGCTCCAAAAGGAATCAGAAGTCAATGGTGGTTTTTTTTCTCTTTCCCCCTTTACTCTACACATTTTTCTTTCCACTTCTCCTCCCCTCTTTCCCAATTATCTTTATTTTCCTTTGTATTTCTATATTTTATATTTTGATAAATTAAAAAAAATTAAAAAGAGAAACACAGCTCTCTCGAGCACCTAGTTGCCAGTAAGCATCTGCAAGAACCTTCAAAAAAACAGGTTACCGTCGCAAAAACAGATAGATACAAATCCAATAAATAATAATAATAAAGTTTCTAAATAGTTCCTTTCTACCGCCATCCACTTCTTACCTATAACGTTAATTTCTTCCAAAAGAGAGGGAGCATTTCCCAAATTAGGAGGAAAGGAGAGAGAAGCCGTTGGAAATGAATCCCTTTGGGACTTCTCAAATAAAATCCTAAACTCCCTCCATCAAGCAAACATATTCATAAGCAATAGAAAGGTTAATAATTACCAGTCAGTCTTCAATTTATAACAGTTTGTTTAGTGACTGCTCGAAGTTCAAACAACACTCATTTTTCATTTAGGACCATTGCAGCCTCCCCATGGTCACATGATCAAAATTCAGACGCTTGGCATCTGACTCACATGTACGACCGTTGCAGTGTCCCAGGGTCACGTAATCCCCTCTTGCGAACTTCTGGCAAGCAAAGTCAACGGGGTAGCCAGATTCATTTAACAACCATATTATTAACTAAGCAGCTGCAGCAATTTGCCTAACAACTGGTCGTAAAGCTCATAAAAGGGGAGGAAACTCATTTAACAACTTTCTCGCTTAGCGAAACTATGGGCTCAATTCTGGTCGTAGGCCAAGGACTGACCTGTATTAATAATATTAATAATCATGGGCTTCCCTAAATATGCCCATGTCACACCAACACTCCGCAGTCTGCATTGGTTGCCGATCAGTTTCTGGTCACAATTCAAAGTGTTGGTTATGACCTATAAAGCCCTTCATGGCACCGGGCCAGATTATCTCAGGGACCGCCTTCTGCTGCACGAATCCCAGCGACCAGTTAGGTCCCAAAGAGTGGGCCTTCTCCGGGTCCCATCAACTAAACAATGTCAGTTGGCAGGGCCCAGGGGAAGAGCCTTCTCTGTGGCGGCCCCGGCCCTCTGGAACCAACTCCCCCCAGAGATTAGAATAGCCCCCACCCTCCTTGCCTTTCGTAAGCTCCTCAAAACCCACCTCTGCCATCAGGCATGGGGGAACTAAGATGATCTTTCCCCCTAGGCTTCTACAATTTATGCATGGTACGTTTGTATGTATGATTGGTTTTTATAACAAGGGTTTTTAGCTGTTTTAGTATTGGATTTTTACATTCTGTTTTTATCACCGTTGTTAGTCGCCCCGAGTCCACGGAGAGGGGCGGCATACAAATCCAATAAATAAATTACTTAATTCAAATGTAAGAGTGCGTGTTGCCTGTCTGGGTTGTATGTGAATTTCTTTGGTGTTTAATTCCCACTCTCTCTCTCTCGCACACACACAGTGTCAGAAAAGCAGACTGATTCTTTAACATAAAAGAATCAAAGTCTATCCAGCTCCATTTGCTTGCATTCTTTGGGGAACATCCTTGCCAGCATCTTCCCAAATCTTCTTTGATACTTCCCAATGCTGAAATTATACTGTTGACTCACAGAGGGTGCTTTTCCACCCCTCCAGACATAACTGTACAGCAGCACAAACCGCTTTGCGTCTTTTGAAGTAGGACCCACTCATCTGCTAAATAATGGTAACTTGTAAACCAGCTCCAGACAAAAGAAAGGAAGGAAGATAAACAGGGTAGGTTCTAAGTTACCTCGCTGCTAGTTCACTTCCTCCTGTGCCACTTGGGTATGCCACGTGGGTGCGCACGCTTTGTGTACACATAGGCACACTGCTCAAAAATTCCATTTTTCTTTTTTTACAGCCAAAAACAAGATGGCAACGCCTGTGCAATGCCGGAAACTCGGCTTCTTCTGGAGAGAAGAGAAGGATTTAGGGGTAGTGATTTCTGACAGTCTCGAAATGGGTGAACAGTGCAGTCAGGCGGTAGGGAAAGCAAGTAGGATGCTTGGCTGCATAGCTAGAGGTATAACAAGCAGGATGAGGGAGATTGTGATCCCGCTATATAGAGTGCTGGTAAGACCACATTTGGAATACTGTGTTCAGTTCGGGAGACCTCACCTACAAAAAAGATATTGATAAAATTGAACGGGTCCAAAGACGGGCTACAAGAATGGTGGAAGGTCTTAAGCATAAAACGTATCAGGAAAGACTTAATGAACTCAATCTGTATAGTCTGGGGGACAGAAGGAAAAGGGGGGACATGATCGAAATATTTAAATATGTTAAAGGGTTAAATAAGGTTCAGGAGGGAAGTGATTTTAATAGGAAAGTGAACACAAGAACAAGGGGACACATTCTGAAGTTAGTTGGGGGAAAGATCAAAAGTAACATGAGAAAATATTATTTTACTGAAAGAGTAGTAGATCCTTGGAACAAACTTCCAGCAGACGTGGTTGGTAAATCCACAGTAACTGAATTTAAACATGCCTGGGATAAACATATATCCATCCTAAGATAAAATACAGAAAATAGTATAAGAGCAGACTAGATGGATCATGAGGTCTTTTCCTGCTGTCAGTCTTCTATGTTTCTATGTAAGAAGAAAATAAGTGCTTTAAAAAAATCCCCCCAAAAAAGATGGCGGCGATTCTGTGACATCATCGTGACATCATCAGCGGGTTGCTACCAGTTTGGGTAAATCGGTCCGAACCCGTCCGAACCCACCTCTGAAGATAAGCCACTTGGAATCATCAGGATTGAAGGGGCACAGACACATAAATAAACCAAAAGCCACACAAAGGAACCAGATTTACCATGGATGATTCATTTATGGCGATTCCCACAGCAAAACTTTCCTAATCCTGCTGGAATAGCTATGGGAATGTTGACTTCGCTACTTCCCCCAAAAAACCCAAAGACAAAAGATGGGTGGATGAGTAATTTCCTTCACTTCCTCCTTTCAAGGTAACTGTAACACACACTGCAAAATGTATCTCTCTACATCTCTGCCACCTGCACTGGCACCCTGCTACAGGTGGCCTCAAAACCTCTCAGGGAGAGTGCTAACCACCAGATCACCACAAAGAAATGATGATCCCTCCAACTCCCCAACCCCCTCCCATCCTGTCAGAACTAATCCTTCCATCTCCCTCCACCATCCATCCTGCCAGAACCGATGAAGCTTCCTGGATGAGAAAGAAACCATCTTCCTAAATACAGTTACCCTTTGAAAAAGCACCTCTGAGGCATCTCTCCAGTTGCGGCCCTATCTGGACTGGGACTCACTGCTCACAGTCACTCATGCCCTCATCACCTCGAGGTTCGACTACTGTAATGCTCTCTACATGGGGCTACCTTTGAAGAGTGTTCTGAAACTTCAGATCGTGCAGAATGCAACTGCGAGAGCAATTATGGGCTTCCCCAGGTATGCCCATGTTACACCAACACTCCACAGTCTGCATTGGTTGCCGATCAGTTTCCAGTCACAATTCAAAGTGTTGGTTATGACCTATAAAGCCCTTCATGGCACCGGACCAGAATATCTCCGGGACCGCCTTCTGCTGCACGAATCCCAGTGACCAGTTAGGTCCCACAGAGTGGGCCTTCTCCGGGTCCCGTCAACTAAACAATGTCGTTTGGCGGGACCCAGGGGAAGAGCCTTCTCTGTGGCGGCCCCAGCCCTTTGGAATCAACTCCCCCCAGAGATTAGAATTGCCCCCACCCTCCTTGCCTTTTGTAAGCTTCTTAAAACCCACCTCTGCCATCAGGCATGGGGGAACTGAGATATTCTTTCCCCCTAGGCCTTTACAATTTACGCATGGTATGTTTGTATGTATGTTTGGTTTTATAATAAAGGGTTTCTTAGTTGTTTAGTATTGGATTGTTACATGCTGTTTTTTATCACTGTTGTTATCCGCCCCGAGTCTGCGGAGAGGGGTGGCGTACAAATCCAATCAATCAATCAATCAATAAATAAATAAATAAATAAACAAACAAATCCTTCCATCTCCTCCACCATCCATCCTGCCAGAACCGATGAAGCTTCCTGGATGAGAAGCAAACCATCTTCCTAAATCCAGTTACCCTTTGAAAAAGCACCTCTGAGGCATCTCTCCAGAGTTACTGCACCTTTTTCTCTCCACCAAGGGCTCCTCTTACCTTTTCCTACCAGTAATGGGATGCCAAGGCTGGCGCAGGCGCCTAACACATATACGCATTCCCCCCCACGAAATTTTGCTTCTGCATATGCACCCAAAGCAAAATCTCACGTGAGCATGCTCACGTGGGTGACATTTTTGTGATGTTTGCCTTTTTTTTTGCTTCTGTGCATGCGCAAAAGCAAAATCTCATGCAGGGGCACACGCATACATGTTGGGCCTGCGCATGGCCAGGCCAGGCCAGCCTCCAGAACCCAATAAAACGTCCTACCGGATCGCCGATCCCATTCGTACCAGGTGGGGCCCATTACTGCTCACCACCTTCCTGGAATTTGCCATCCATTTGCTTACTCTTCACCCATCAAATGTCTTTTCATGAAATTCTGGGCTTCCTCCAAGGACTGGAATGACATATTGAAAGAAGGAAAGCAAATAACACTCTTGCTAAAAGCATAATGGCAGATGAGTCATGATCCTTATAGATTTCAGGCAGTTTCTTCTAACTATACCAGGCTTAGGAGAGGCTAAGACTAGGTTTTACTTTAGGGGTCCCCAAACTTGGCGACTTTAAGACTTGTGGACTTCAATTCCCAGAATTCTCCATCCGGCTGAAGAATTTTGGGAGTTGAAGTCCACAAGTCTTAAAATGGCTAAGTCTGAAGACCTCTCTTTTATATGCACACCAGGGAGCCCGATTACCCTGCATTTAAAAAGAAATAAAAATGCTGTGTCTTGGTCCAGAAAAATAGCAGGAACACCCACATTTTAACCAGATTTCTCCTTCCCCTTTGGAAGTTTTCTTGGTGGTCAGTACATTTAAGCTGAGGAACCATCTGGGTAAATGCCAACCACACAGACTGAAACACGCTCTTTAAATACGATATTTCTTCCGCAAACACCACTGACTTGTGCTGCAGCCACCGAGCAGTAGCCAAATATTTACAAGATATCATCAGACTGAAAGAAAACAGTGGGGAAAGGATCCAAGGCAATAAATATCAGGGTAAATGTAAATGGAACCCAGACAGTGCCCCAAAATGGTAAGAAGTGAAAGTCTTAAAAGTCTGCTTTCCTATTCTGGATTAAGGCTGTGCATCTTTCAAAGATTATTTGGAGTCATGGTTTAAACTTCACATGAACATATGACTCTGCTCTTCATTAAAGCAGCCATTTCTTTTTGACTTGCAAGAGTGAAGAAAAGCCATTGCTTTAAAAGTCACTTTCAAGAATTCACACCATAATAAAATGCCAGGGAAAAAAGGACATTGCTGCTTTAATTAACAGCATAAAAGATACAGTATTTTTAATGGCCCGAAGGACAGAAGGGAAAGAGGGGACATGATTGAAACATTTAAATATGTTAAAGGGTTAAATAAGGTTCAGGAGGGAAGTATTTTAATAGGAAAGTGGACACAAGAACAAGGGGGCACAATCTGAGGTTAATTGGGGAAAAGATCAGAAGCAATGTGAGAAAATATTATTTTACTGAAAGAGTAGTAGATGCTTGGGACAAACTTCCAGCAGACGTGGTTGGTAAATCCACAGTAATTGAATTTAAACATGCCTGGGATAAACATCCATCCATCCTAAGATAAAATACAGGAAATAGCATAATGGGAGACTAGATGGACCATGAGGCCTTTTTCTGCCATCAATCTTCTATGTTTCTATTTTCAAAGCACAGCCAGCAACACAACCATTATACAGGCTGGGGTTTCTTGCAGCCCTTCAAGTGGCGCAAGCAAATCAATTTTATTTTTGTCAAATCAACAAAGAGGACACTGGAAATGGCCTTGGAGGACAGGAGGAAGAGCAAGTCAATGGTCAGATAAAAAGGGGTTGAACCCGGATGAAGAAAATAACAGACAGAAAGGTGTTAGAAAAGCTCCTCTCCAGTTCATACCTAGATAAAGGGATAGAGGTGATGGTGGGACAGGGGAAGCATATTCAGACATGTAGGATTCTGTTACTATATTTATTTATTTGTTTATTTATTGGATTTATATGCCGCCCCTCTCTGAGGACTATACAGTGATGGCAAACCATTTTTGGCTCACGTATCAAACATGTGTGTGTGCATGCGCTAGCATGTGCACACATGGCCACACCAATTTCTTCCCCACCATGCATGCGCACCACACCCATGCTGCCCTGCACATACACACAATCCCCCCATCCCCGCGCATGTGCAAAGGCCTCACTGAAGCCTGGGATGGCGAAAAAATAGCCAAACTGACATAAGAAGAGCTGTGCTGAATCAGGCCAAAGCCTATTGAGTCCAGTATTCTGTGTCACACAGTGGCCCACCAATTGTCCATGGGGATCTTGAGCAGAAAGAGAAAGCAAGACCCTCCCTTTTCCTTGACCCCCAACAATTGGTACTCAAGGGAATTCTGCCTGCCTCAACCAACATAGAGGCAGCACATGGACATCCTTTTCAATAACCATCTATATGCTTAGCATCCATGAATCAACTTCTGGACAAACCAGAAGTTCAGAAAAACAGACTTCTGATTTATCCATTGTGTTGTTTTTTGCACTCCGTGGCTTCAGGAAGCTTCCCTGAAGCCTCTGGAGTGTGAAAAACAGCACAACAGGCAAACTGGAAGTCCATTTTCCTAACTTCCGGTTTGCCCATTGGGCTGTTTATTACACTTCGGAGGTTCAGGGAACCAAATAGCATCTGAGAAATAAATCACATTCCACTCCTGTGCTCTCACACAAGGTTCGATTTATTAGCTTCGCCATGTTGGATTCGATGCTCCGTCATTCCAACACTAAATTATCTTCAGTTTCCCATCCAGGTTAAAGTTCATCTCACATCCCCGTCACCCACAAGTGCAATCATGTGGACCAATCCGGTGCAGGGATTCACTGGCTTCTTCATTTGTTCAGTTGACCTTGGACTCTGTGTAAGGAATGTGTGGTGGTATCAATCTCTCTCTCACTCTCTCTCTCACCCCTCCCGTTTCCCTATCGCTGTTAACTGTGGCAGTCCAAAAGCCTCTAACATCACATAATGGCTTTGGGCCTGACAATTTCCCTGAAGCCTCCGGAGGGTGAAACGGCCTTCCCCAAGGCCGAAAATCAGCTGGCTAGTGTGTGCATGCACACTGGAGCTAACATAGGGCGATGCTTCACCTGCCACAGATTTGAAATCACAGCTCTAGAACAATAGTTTAATGTTCCAATAAAAGTATTCCCAACCTATTTGATACCAGTTTCTTAGTTTGGCCTACCGCATGGGTGTCTAACATTGGCATTGTCCCATCAGTACTAGAACAAAAAGCCATCACTTTACTGTTTCCCCGAAAATAAGAATTAACTACCGTGTTTCCCCGAAAATAAGACAGCGTCTTATATTAATTTTTGCTCCCAAAGATGTGCTACGTCTTACTTTCAGGGGATGTTTTTTTTCCCCCCAATTAATTGTATCCTGTATCCTGCTGCAGCAAAAATGCATCCAAACAAGCAGCCACATGTTGGATGCATATTGGATGTGTTTTAAAACTAATTGATGCAGCGTTTGGGGATGCAATTTATGGACAGCATTGTTATATATGTTCTGTTCAGGAATGCTGCAAAACGAAAGGTTTACGATGCCTTACTTTCGGGGGATGCCTTATATTAGGCAATTCTATGAAACCTCTCCTATGTCTTACTTTCGGGGGTGACTTATTTTCAGGGAAGCAGGGTAGAAAATAAGCCCTAGCATGATTTTTCAAGATGCTTGTAATATAAGCTCTACCCTCAAAATAAGTCTGAGTTAAAATCATCAGCCAGATGGACGCAATTAGTATCATATTTTCCTAAATGTAAGACCTGACCAGAAAATAAGCCCTAATGCACCTTTTGAAGCAAAAAATAATAAGACCCAATCTTATTTTTAGGGAAACGTGGTATATCTATGGCATGATTTGGATGTTCATATCTATAGTTAGAGCTGCATTCACATCACATGCCAATCCATGTTAACTTTTTTAAAATTCAAAACAACTTTGAGATTTTTTTTTTAAATTAAGGAGTGATATATAAATATCATTAAGACTTATGGATTTCAACTTTTCCCTGCCATCCATACTGGATACATCAGCTCTACCAAATAAGGTTGACACATTTCTTATAATTCAACTGGATCTGTATATAATTCAAGTTACCACCACAAATGTCAAAGTGGTCATTCCAATATTTCCTTTCAAGACAAGAGTTCTATCTTTGGAATATGAAATGCAACCCACTAATTACGGAAGGTCAGCATGAAGAAAATAAATAGGGTTTATAAAATGTTCCTTCACCATACACAACCATTTTAGTAGCAATAAAACGTTTTTTTAAAAAACAATGCCTGAACTGTCTTGATTTATTTTTTTCTTTCCTTCTCCTTTTCTTTTGGTATCAGGCAGGGAATCCACGGGGCAAAAAAGTCAAGATGTCCATCATCAATGTTCCCTTTAATTTTTTTTCGGTGTGGGTGGAAAAGTATAGTGTCTGAGCGGCAGTCCCTTTGGGACTGGGCGGCATAGAAGAATGAATGAATGAATGAATGAATGAATGAATGAATGAATGAGAAAAAAATTCCCTTCTTTTTTATTAAAAGAAATTAATAATAAAACAAAACCAAAATCTATTACTATTATTACTATCTTCTCCTCTTTTTCCATCCCTGTCTCCTCCCGCCTTGTGTGTGTGTGTGTATGTGAACTCTTGAACCATTTCCAATAACAGGTGAGGGCTATTGGAAATGGTTCAAGAGTTCACACACACACATACACGAGGCTGGGGTTTTTTTTCTCTGTTATTATTTGGGTGCTTTTTACCATATGCTTTAAATCAAGTCATTTCTCTCTTTCTCTCTCCCCCTCTTGCTCTCTCTCTCTCTTTTTCTCACTTTCTCTCTCCCTCTCTTTCTATCTCACTCTGTCTGTTGCTCTCTCTCTCTTTCTCTCTCTCTCTTGTTTTCTTTCTCTCTATACAGTATATATTGCTTTCTTTCTCTCTCACTCTTTCTATCTCTCTTGCTTTCTCTCTCTCTCTTGTTCTCTCTCTTGCTATCTCCCTCTCCACCCTCTTTCTCTCTCTGTCTCTTTCTCACTTACTTTCTCTCTCCCTCTCTCTTTCCATCTTGCTCTGTCTGTTACTCTCTCTCTCTCAGCGAGGGGGCTGCGAGAGCACTTCCTCCAAGCGCTTCAGGAACGCCTGCTCTGCCTCTACTGCAGCCCCCTTGCTGAAAGCTCAGGACGAAAGTGCTCCCAGCGAAGGGGCTGCGAGAGGGGCGGGCATTCCCGAAGCGCACGGAGAAAACCCTCTCGCAGCCCCCTGGCTGGGAGCATGGATGAGGAGGAGGAGAAGCCACAGCCGCGGGAGAAGTCGTGCCCCAAGGCAGGAGGCGGAGAAAGCCGGAGAGGGGGTGGATCGGGCAGGCAGGGGGCAGCAGCGAGAGGCCAGGAGTGTGAGGGAGCTGGAGGCACCATGGGGAGGCAGGGGCAGCCGCGGCTCCCTTTCCTTCCACCCATGGGCTGGCAGGGGGATGGGGAGCACGCGCAGAGCCTCCGCACTTTCGTCGCTCCCCGCCCCCAACTCCAATGCCTGGCTCCTTGCGCACCCTTGGAAAAGGGTGCGCGGGGGGTATTTTGGGGCATGCCCGCGTGCGCAGCTTACAGGGAACAGTGTCCATCATAACAGTGCAAACCAAGTCATGGCCACATCCTGCAACCAAGAACCCTGGGTTTTTAAAATTCTAGTTCTTAAAAACTAAAGTGGAGAGTGGAAGCTGTTTGATTTTTATTATTCTGTTCAGAAAGCTTTTTAAATGAAAAAGTTTAATTAACGAAGTACAACACAGCAGGGATTTCAGTAATACCTTGGTAACTGAGGGAAGGATGTGTTCTTAAGGCTTGGCAAAAATATTACTTACAAGATTTTTACCAAATGTTTTAAGACACAAACGTACGCAAAGACGCCATGCTATGAAAAAAGGGGAAGTTTAAGCAGTTGACTGCTTGTTAAAAGGAAAAAATATATTTTTACTTCCTCTGTCCTCCTGACTTTTTGAACACGGGTTGGTTGCCAGGCAGTATCCAAGCAACCATGATTTCCTCTCAAAGATTTTTGCTATTATATCACAATGCTGTTTGTAAAGCTACAGGGTTAAAATTGGGAACTAGGAAACAGCTCAGCATTATTTTTGTAATGCAAGGAAGCCTGCTAACCTAAGGAGATGAGGGGGAGTAAGTACGTAGGTGTAGAGTTATTAAATATAATAATTACATATATCTGCATAATATAAAAACATAAATGACCTTTGTGATCATATTAAAAGCAACTGTGTTCTCTTCGCTGATGATGTAAAACTATTCAACACCAGGGACAAAAAGCATTAAGTTGTTAACCTAATCTTGCATAACTTCTTCTCTGGTAAAATTGTACTGCTAACTGGAGCCTACAAAACATTTGCTAGACCAATTCTCGAATACAGCTCATCTGTCTGGAACCCACACTGCATATCGGACATTGAGAGAGTCCAGAGATATTTCACAAGAGGAGTCCACCACTCCTCCACTAGCAACAAAATATTTTATGCCACCAGACTTGAAATTTTGGGCTTAGACAACTTAGAACTACGCCACCTTCGGTGTAACCTAAGCGTAGTATATAAAATTATCTACTACAATGTCCTACCTTATCAAAGACCACTTCAGCTTCAACCACAACAATACACAAGCACACAATAGATTCAAACTCAATATAAATCGCTCTAAACTCAATTTCAGGAAATATGACTTCAGCAACAGAGTGGTCAATACACTACCTGACTCTGTAGTTTCTTCCCCGCCCCCAAAACTTTAACCTTAGACTATCTACTGTTGACCTCACTCTTCCTAAGAGGTCTGTAAGGGGTGTGCATAAGCGTACCAATATGCCTGCCATCCCTGTCCAAATGTCCCCTTATATTTGTAACCATTTCACATATTAATAACCATGTTAATATCTATATCTGTTTCCATGAATGAATGAATGAATGAATGAATGAATGAATGAATGAATGAATGAATGAATGAATCTATCTATCTAATTGTTGTGGTTGGCTCTGGCCCAGCTCCTGCCCCAGGGAATGTGGAGGTGGATGCAGGGGAAACGTCAACATGTCCTAGGCCTGTTTTGTTGCCGGCAGAGTCAGGGAGTGCAGTTTCCTCGGACGAAGAAGAAGGTGGGGGTGACTTGGAAGAGGGGGGCTTGGCACACAGCCCAGGAAGCCAATCACCATTATCTTCGGTCGATTCGGATGACGAAGTGTTAGACCACCCCGCAGGCGCAGACTTATGCATCGAAGAGACCAATTGAGAAAATATTACAGGAGATAAGAGAGGCCACCTGTGTTTGGGTGGGGCTCCAGTAATTAGAGCTGCTGCTATAAATAGCAGCGTGCTAGTTTGGCCGTTGTGGAAGATTATCTGATCGCAGTTCTTCAGGATCGTGCCTCGCTGTTTCTGAACTTTGTTTGTGGATTTTTCACGCCTTTGACACCAAAGCAGAGTAAAGTGTGTGTGTGTTTCACTTCGTGAGAAGAAGGAGGGCTGTGATGTTTCTTCACAGCTACTAGCCAAGTACTTAAGGACTGATTAAGGGACTTGTACAGCCTGCAAGGTTGCTTTGGGGAAGAGTGCTCTTTGCAATACAAAAAGGGTGCTTTGTTTCTTTTGAATTTTGTGACAAAGGACATTGTTTTGAATTTTCAAATGTGTGTGTGTCTGAAATTTGTACCGATGAATTTTCATGAGGCTTCTACCAGAGAGCCCGGCAGAACACTATCTATCTATCTATCTATCTATCTATCTATCTATCTATCTATCTATCTATCTATCTATCTATCTAATGCAATGAGGTGGGGGAGCTTGTTATCTCACAACCTGTAGAGTAAATAGGCAGAACTACCCTGTCTAAGCAGCCTCTTTCTTCCATGTGTTAATTTAAAAATACAGGGCATTTTTGCCCTTTCAACATAATCACAGAATGATTCACTTAATTTAATGCTTGTTCAGGCAGAGTTTGTTTGTTTTTGCCCTTACTACTGACACCCTTTCTTTTATTCACTGGTGTATTCAGTTATAGTTTTTACTTTCATTTCTACTGAGTATAAAAAATCCATTTAAAAACTTGTGTAATGGTGACCCCTCCAGGCAAAACAAGGGATGCCTCTGCACATATTCAATACATTTACAAAAATAAATGTTACTAAGTACAGTGGTCCTTTGACTTTCGTAGGGGATACGTTCCAAGACCAGCCGCGAAAGTCAAATTTCCGCGAAATAGAGATGCTCCCTTCCTTCCTTCCTCCCCCTCCCTCCTCCATTCCTGGTTTTACTTACCCCCAGAACCCGCAGGGGCAACAGGGCAGCAAGCTAGGGGCTTTGCTGCGCTCGCTGCCGGTGCTCAGGGGAGGGGGAGGGGAAGCTCAAGGCAAGAGGGATCCAGGCCAGGACTCAAAGCTGGGATTCCAGGCCGGTCAGCTTAGGTGGGTGCGGGAAGAAGAGGAGGCGGCGGGTGGCAGTAAGGCTCGGCTTCAAGGGGAGCGTACTAACCCTCCAAGAATTAATTAAGATCAAGAGGCTGGGATGGAAGCGGAGCTTTTATTTAAAGAAGCAGGACGGCGGGGAGGGGGGGGAAGAAAGTTAAAACACACAGTGTTGTACATCAGGCGGCAGGTTTAACAACTGCTCATAGGTTCAATTGGTTGTGTGGATTAAATCACTGGTTGTGAGTTTTCATACTGTTCAAGATGAACAGCAACTACTACAGATATTGCTCTGCCAAGCATTGATGATGATGTCATTGTATAGAGAAGTGAGGGCTCTGTTCCCGAAGTTTGTATGTCCTCATTGGGGGGGGACTGATACGGTACGTTTGGTCTCAGAGGGATCGACCGGAAGAGAGGGGAAGATCCCGGTACCTTGAGGCAACTGGCAATTACCTCTAAGGGATAGGAGGAACCCCTCAACTTTGACAAGGAAAAGCCACCATTTTGTCTGGCAGTGACAGCAATATAGAAGAAAGAAGAGTGTGACCTAAGCTTGATCAGTGAAGGAAAGAGTTACCCCAAAAATAGGTGAAATTAGAAATCAGTTTGAAGGAGAAACAGGATTAAAGTTCAGAACTGACAGAAGCGGCGATTGGGAAGGAGTAGACACGAAAAGCCACAGAATTGGAAGAGTCACAATGGCCAGTCCCAGCGACCAGTCAGGTCCCACAGAGTTGGCCTTCTCCAGGTCCCATCAGCCAAGCAATGTCGCCTGGCGGGGCCTAGGGGAAGAGCCTTTTCCATAGCGGCCCCAGCCCTCTGAAATCAACTCCCTCCAGAGATTCATACTGTCCCCACCCTCTCAGCCTTCCACCAACAAGCCTGGGGCCACTGACTTTTTAACATCCAGCCACGGCTGATGATTGAACATATATAGGATGATTGGTTTTAAGAATTAGGGTTTTAGAGTATATTTTTTAATATTAGATTTTTTTAAATGTGCTTTTTATATTTACCTCTGCTGTGAGTCACCCTGCATCGATGGAGAAGGGCGGCACAGAAATCTAATTAATAAAATAAAATAAGAGAAAGGTTACAAGCGGTGTGCCACAAGGATCTGTTCTGGGTCCTATTCTTTTTAATATATTTGTGAGTGAGGTTTGATAGGGAAGGTTTTCCTATTTGCCGATGACTCTAAAGTATTATTTATACAATAGAGAAAAAAAGAAGAAAATAATACTAAACTTGTTTACAAAATTATACGCTCAAGAAGATGTCAAACAGGATTAAAGTTAAAATATACTTCGAATCCACAAATATCAAACAAATTACAGAAGATCAAAGAGATATGTTAAATAGGCCAATTACAACCACAAAATTTGAGACGGTATTGAATAAACAGAAAAATAACAAAACACCACGTCCGGTTGAATTATATAAAAATATACAAGAAGGAATAAAGAAGTATTCAATGAAACACACCCACATGGTCAGAGGCTTTAAAAACACTGATACATAAGAAAGATTCAGATCGACAATTAATTCAAAATTATAGACCTGTCTCTCTTTTAAATTTGGATTACAAACTATTCATATCAATAATGGCAGAAAGGTTTTAAAAAATCTTTAACAAAGACCAAAATGGTTTTCTGCCGAAACCTGTGGTGGCCCGAGTGTTCTGCCAGCAAAAACAGGCTTCTGAGCTCTGATTTCGGTTGCAATAGCTTCCTGGAACCATCTGCCAGCAAAAATAGAGCTCTCAAGGGCCACCTGCAGCCCTCCTGAGCTCCATTTTCACTGGGAGAGGCACCACAGATCATCCCCGCAGGCCAGATCTAAATACCCCGTGGGCTACATCCGGCCCCTGGGCCTTTAGTTTGACAAGCCATCCTAAATTGAATATAGGATTAATTTAATTTCCTGTTCTAAAGAATGCAACAAATTCCAATCCTGTATCACAATTAGATTAATACGTATGAAAATTGCTATGTTTAAGACTTATAGGATATATTGCTTCACAGTGCTTTCTTTACAGCCCTAAGAAGTTTATAGAGTCAGCATATTGCCCCCAACAATCTGGATCCTCATTTACCAATCTCTAAGCAGGAGAAATATAAAACAAGGCATCCATGAAGCTGTGGAAGGATGAAGTGCCAGGTTTAAACTACAGGGGATATTTGGAATACTACATTGTCATTTTGGCAACTCATCAAATGAAGTACTGTAGTTTCAGTGTACTATGCAACACGATTCTTATTCAAGCGATGTGGAGCATCTGGATAGCTTCTACTGAGTTCGGGCCAGCTAAATAAAGGAGAGATGTTGATAACTGATCGCTTTTATAGTGCTGCCAAGAAAATCTTATGACTCCAGGGAGGCCATAAAGTCATGAGAAATCCAACTTAGCTGTGCCAAACAGAATTCAAACCTTTTATATAAATCTGCAGGTACCTTAGGAGGGATGATGGAAGTAATCACATTTCCTAACAGCTAGATTCTTGCCCTAGATTCTTACCTATTGAAAAACAAAATTTGTAATAGGTTGGCCCTTAAAAGCGATCTGTATAATCAATCAAAGCTAAGCCTCAATTATGAAAAAGCCTACGAAGTGATAAGAAAAGTACAGCATGATTACGAAGGCCTTTTAACTTTTCCCGAAATTCTTAAACTTACACCTTTACAGCTGTAGTCCTTGACTTACGACCACAATTGAGGTCAACATTTCTGTTGCTAAGCAAGGCAGTTGTTAAGTGAGTTTTGCCCCATTTTAGCCACCTGTCTTGCCACCGCTGTTAAATGAATCCCATTCCCTGCAGTTGTTAAGTTGTTGTTAATAAAATTAACCTAGTACATAATTTACAAGAGATGAAGGTACCATTGCACATGGCACTAAGTCCCAAAGTTTTATTTTATTTTTTAAAAGTTCTTTGAAAATGAGACAAAAAATGAGACAGGCCGTGCCAGAACTCAAAGCCCTTTAAGTGGGAAATGGCCAAGAGCCCACAGGGTGACTATGGTGCTCTGGAACAAATGATAAAATATATACCATATTTTTCAGACTATAGCACGCATCTGTGTATAAGATGCACCAATATTTTAAAGGAGTAAGTAAGAAAAAAAACATTTTTGTTCTCTCCGGCTCACAGGAGCACTCTACAAACCCTTTGTATGCCCCTTTTTTGCCAAAATGTACCCATTTTTCACTCAATTTTGCGAAAAATGTGGCACACAGAAGGTTTAGGAAGCCTGCAGAGTGCTCCTTGGGGCTGGAGGAGGCAAAAACACCCCCGTTTTTGCTGACATGTTTCACACATTTCTTTTACAAAAATTGAGTGTTTTTGCCTTTCCCCATCCCCCAAAGCACTCTGCCGGTCTCCCAAACCCTCTGCGCATGGGGACAGGGCTTCAGGAAGCCAAAAATGGTTGTACTGTATTTGGTTTATAAGATGCACCGATATTTCCAGCCTCTTTGGGCGGGGGGGAATGTGTGTTTTATACTCCAAAAAATATGGTAGTTCAAAAATATGTCCTCAGAAAATCTCTTTTTTAAACAAAAATTATAATATGTTTATTGGTTATATACATGAAAAACAGGGTATAGAAAAATAAAGGGAATATATATAATGTACATTCTAGCAATTATAGTTTACTTATATAGCATGCGTGATTGGGGAAGGAGAGGGAAGGAAAGGGAAAGGGATTTAGAAAGAAGGGAAAGAAATACAAGAGGAGGAAGGATAGAAAAACAGAGCAAGAAAAGAGTAGTAAGAAGAGTGTGGGGGGCCAGCGTTAGAGCTGGGGCTTCTATGTTTTGCGGCCTGTGGTTTAAGCATATAGGTGGTATAGATTTTCCTGAAGTTTTA
Source organism: Erythrolamprus reginae (assembly GCF_031021105.1). Lineage (NCBI taxonomy): Eukaryota > Metazoa > Chordata > Lepidosauria > Squamata > Dipsadidae > Erythrolamprus > Erythrolamprus reginae. The sequence continues at coordinate 22,863,173 of NC_091954.1, forward strand.
TCCATATGTATTTGACGTAGTTGCTAGTGCCATCATTTATAAGTGATTTATAAATTTATTCATTCAGTTTCTTTGTAGTTCAAAATTTGCGTAAGATTAATATAAATCAACAACATCAAACTTTTTGAGTACAAGCTAAAACTAATATTTCCGTATCTTTTACTATACTCTATCTGACTTTCCCATAAAATGTTCAAAATGTCATCTACTAATACAAACACAGTCCTCAGAAAATCTCAAGGCACCTGTGATGATCTCATGGCAGCCACCCCAGAATCAGCGACACGATTAGCTTCCTCAGATATCGAATTATAACATCTATCCCATTACAATTACACGGCTCCATACCGTGGTGATTTTATCATGGTTTTATCTTTACGTAATATTTTACCTCCTATATTGTATTATCCGCATCTCTCTCTCTCACCGCCTCTCCCATGTCTTCTTATTTATATGGACTTACTTCAAGTGGTTCGTCTTGGAAAATTAGTTCTTGGTGAAAAAAATTCTGTATGTAAACAAGAGATGTTCTCTAGCTTCAGTTTTATTTATTTATTTAGCATATGGCCTCTGCAGAGGTCACGCAGGCACCGATATACAAATTTAGTTTAAATAAAGCATCTGCAAGAGTGTGCGTGTGAGTGAGTGAGTGAGTGAGTGAGTGAGTGTGAGTGCTGATGCTTTATTTTATATATGTAAGTCTTGGCATATTCAAGTGTTTTTCCGTCTAAGGTTGACGTTTCGACAAAGTCCCACTCTTCATCTTCAGGCTGCTGCTTTCGGCTTTTTGCTCGGGCAAAATTCTGTGCTTCACCCGAGCACAAAGCCAAAAGCACCAGCCTGAAGATGGTGAGTGGGACCTCACTGAAATGTCGCCAGGATTATATCAACCTTACATGGGGAAGGAAAGACCTGAATATGCCAAGCCCTACATACCTATACCCATGAAATATACCAGGGTGATCCAACAGAAAAAACATATAGCCCCTCCCTGGTACAAAGCTGAAGGGATCAGAATTAACCTAAAGGTTAATTCTCTGCCTTACAAGGCAGAAGCTGTAGAATCAAATCTCACTAAGGATATGGCTAGCTGAGGAGGGCAGAACAAGGCTATATATAGTGTGTGTGTGTGTGTGTGTGTGTGTGTGTGTGTGAGAGAGAGAGAGAGAGAGAGAGAGAGAGAGAGAGAGAGAGAGAGAGAGTGAGTGACATGTTTTTGCTGAATTTGAAAATTAAGACTAGGATAGATCTATTTTGGCCTTGTTCTGGCCTCATCAGCTGGCCATACCCTCACTTGGACTTGGACTTGGAGCCTTTGTCTTGTAAGGCAGAGAATTAACCTTTAGGCTACAGTATCCAATCCCTTCAGCTCTGTACCAGGGAAGGGTTATTATGTTTTTTGGGTCGAATCACCCTGGTATATTGAAGGAGCATCACAGCTTCCTTTTTGCCTCTCAGCCCATACACATACATACATACATATAACAAATTTAGTTTAAATAAAGCATCAACAAATATATTTAATTTGTGTGTGTGTGTGTGTGTGTGTGTGTGTGTGTGTATTTATAAATAAAGAGGAGAATGCCCAGTGTTGTGCCTATCCACAAGAAGGGCAGTAGAGAAGAAGCTAGTAACTACAGGCCAGTTAGCTTGGCATCAGTTATAGTTAAAATGATGGAGACCCTACTCAAAGAGGATAAATCAGCACCTAAAAACCGCTAACTTATTGGACCCAAACCAGCATGGCTTTACTGAGGCAAATCATGTCAGACTAATCTCACTGATTTCTTTGACTATGTCACAAAGGTGTTAGATGAAGGTGGTGCCATGGATATTGCCTACCTGGACTTCAGCAAAGCCTTTGATACAGTTCCACATAAAGAGCTGATAGATAGGTTAGTGAAGATTTGCAGCTGGCTGAAGCATAGATATCAGAGGGTTGTTGTTAATGGCAAGTATTCTGAGCAGAGCCTGGTTACAAGCGGTGTGCCACAAAGGTCTGTTCTGGGTCCTATTCTTTCTAATATCTTTGTGAGTGACATAGGGGAAGGTTTGGTAGGGAAGGTTTGCCTATTTGCCAATGACTCTAAAGTGCGCAATAGGGTTGATATTCCTGGAGGCATCTGTAATATGACAAATGATTTAGCTTTACTAGGTAAGTGGTCAAAGCAATGGAAACTGCAGTTTAATGTTTCCAAATGTAAAATAATGCACTTGGGCAAAAGGAATCCTCAATGTAGTATTGTATTGGCAGTTCTGTGTTAGCAAAAACTTCAGAAGAGAAGAATTTAGGGGTAGTGATTTCTGACAGTCTCAAAATGGGTGAAAAGTGCAGTCAGGTGGTAGGGAAAGCAAGTACTGTAGAATCCTTGGCTGCATAGCTGGAGGTATAACAAGCAGAAAGAGGGAGATTGTGATCCCGCTGTATAGAGAGCTGGTGAGACCACATTTGGAATACTGTGTTCAGTTCTGGAGACCTCACCTAAAAAAAGATATTGATTAAATTGAACGGGTCCAAAGATGGGCTACAAAAATGGTGGAAGGTCTTAAGCATAAAACTTATCAGGAAAGACTTAATGAACTCAATCTGTATAGTCTGGAGAAGGGAAAGGGGGGACATGATCGAAACATTTAAATATGTTAAAGGGTTAAATAAGGTTCAGGAGAGAGGTGTTTTTAATAGGAAAGTGAACACAAGAACAAGGGGGCACAATCTGAGGTTAGTTGGGGGGGAAATTATAAGTAACGTCAGAAAATATTATTTTACTGAAAGAGTAGTAGATGCTTGGAACAAACTTCCAGCAGACATGGTTGGTAAATCCACAGTAACTGAATTTAAACATGCCTGGGATAAACATATATCCATCCTAAGATAAATAAAACAAGAAGAGCAGAAGGCTGATCTCTGATTTGTTTAGATAATTTTTTTTCACCAGAACTAGTTTTCCAAGATGAGCCATTTGGAATAATTGCATGTAAATAAGAAAAAAAGGGAGAGATGATGAGCTACCCTGGAAAGTCACATCCAAGAAACCAACCAACCAATCCACCTATTGACTCCATAAGATTTTGTATTGCTCAGCCCAGCCACTGAAATGAAGGAAAAAGAGGTCAAGAGCGTTTGGGCAGGACTCATACGGCAAACAAACTTTGCGGTTTGATATATAGCCAAATCCATCAGGAAAAGCCTTTAAAATGTTAAATATTGTTCCCAGACTGGACATTGCTTGTAGCCTCCCCAACGCAGAGCAAACAGAATTCCTTCCTAGTAGAAATTAAAATAATAATAATAATACACTCTGCCGAAGTCCTTGAAACTGATTTTATCAACCACTGTGTTCCAAGGGAAATTGGGGAATGTGCCACCCTGTTAGTATTTTTAGAAATAAATATAGGGAGGGAGGGAGGGAGAGAAGAGAGTGAGTGTTTAGCAAAGAGTCATTGGAAAAGAAATCAGGAAGCTCTATGCAAAGTATGAATAAGTGGTACTACTTTTAACTAGCAATATAGATTATAGTATCCACACTCCAACCTGCTGCCCTAAACTTGTGTTGAATGCAATTCACATCATCTCCAGGTAGATCTCGACACAAACTTTTTGTTTAGTGACTGTTCCGTTACACCACTACTGAAAAATGTGTCTTCTGACCAGTTTTCACTTGTATGCTCATTGTAGCATCCCCATGGGCATGTGATCAAAATCTGAACACTTGGCAACTGACATGTATTGATGACTTTTGCAGTGACCCAGGATCCTGTGATCACCATTTATAACCTTCCCAGCTGTTTTCCAACAAGCAAAGTCAATGGGGGAATTCAGATTTGTTTATCGGCCGCCTGAGTCACTTACCAGCTGCCGTGGTTTGCCTAACTATGGCAGAAAAAGGTTGGTAAAAATGGGACACAATTCACTTAACTGTCTTGCTTAGTCATGGAAATCTGGGTCATAAACCGAGAGCTACCTATAGATGAATTTACTAAAATATTAAACTCTTCCCCAGTCTGGGACCCATAAGAAATAACAAAGTTTCTGTCAATAACATGCAGGAAAAGAGCGATAGAAAAATACAGAAGATTTATTAAGTACACAGTAGCCATTTCATGTGATTTACACATCAGCTGTATTACTATATTACAAGGCCATGGTTGCAAGTTCAAGTCCCAGTGAAGGTATGGCTAGCTGATGTGGCCAAAATAAGGCCGAAATAGATCTATCCTAGTCTTCCTTAATTTTCAAATTCAGCAAAACATGTGACATATATGTATATAGCAACAGAAAACAAATATCATTGAAATGCTAATATTACTAGATAATGGCTATACAGTGGTACCTCTACCTACGAACTTAATTCATTCTGTGACCAGGTTCTTAGAAAAGTTTGTAAGAAGAATTTTTTCCCATAGGAATCAATGTAAAAGCAAATAATGTGTGCAATTGGGGAAACCACAGGGAGGGTGGAGACCCTGTTTCCTCCCAGGAGATTCCTAGAGAGGCCCCACAGAGGCTTCTCCCCACCTTTTCTGGCCCTGTTTCCTCCCAGGAGATTCCTAGAGAGGCCCCACGGAGGCTTCTCCCTGGCTTTTCTGATTACAGTTTCAGAGGCTTGGGTTTGTAAGTGGAAAATTTATTTTATTTATTTATTTAATTGGATTTGTATGCCGCCCCTCTCCAAGAACTCGGGGCGGCTCACAGCATATATAAAAACAGAACAATAATGTAATCCAATTAATACTACAATTTAAAAACAATTAAAAGAGAAGATTAACCAAACAATTAACTTATTAACCAAACATTCAGCAGTCATACTAAGGCATTCAGTGGTCAGGGGAAGATCTAAAGTCCCAAGCCTGGCGGCAAAGATGAGTTATTAAGCTCTTTCAGAAGGCAAGGAGGGAGGGGGCAGTGCGAATCTCTGGGGGGAGTTGATTCCAGAGGGCCGGGGCTCTCACAGAGAAGGCTCTACCCCTAGGTCCCGCCAACCAACATTGTTTGGTCGATGGGACCCTAAGAAGGCCAACTCTGTGGGACCTCAGCGGTTCCTGGGATTTGTGCGGCAGAAGGCAGTCTCGGAGATAATCTGGTCCTGTGCCATGGACGGCTTTATAGGTCATAACCAACACTTTGAATTGTGCCCAGAAACTGATCGGTAGCCAATGCAGTGCGCGGAGTGATGGTGAGATGTTGGCATTTCTTGGAAGGCCCAAGTCTGCTCGCGCGGCTGTATTTTGGACAAATTAAAGTTTCCGAACACTCTTCAAAGGTAGCCCCGTGTAGAGAACATTGCAGTAGTCGAACCTCGAGGTGATAAGGGCATGAGTGACCATGAGCAAAGACTCCCTGTCCAAATAGGGCCACAACTGGTACACCAGGCAAACCCGGGCAAACGCCCCCCTCGCCACAGCTGAAAGATGGTGTTCTAAAGTTAGCTGTGGATCAAGGAGGATGCCCAAGTTGCGAACCCTCTCTGAGGGAGTCAATAATTCCCCCCCCCCAGGGTGATGGACAGACCGATGGACGTGTCCTTGGGAGGCAGTACCCGCAGGCACTCCGTCTTGTCTGGATTGAGTCTGAGCCTCTTGGCACCCATCCAGACCCTGACAGGTTCTTGAGAAGAGGCAAAAAAAATCTTGAACACCCGGTTCTTATCTAGAAAAGTTTGTAAGTAGAGGCATTCTTAGGTAGAGGTACCACTGTATTTCCAAATACTAGTAGGCAGGTGGTATTTCATGAATGTGAAACACAACCCTAAATAACTTGCAGTATTTTAGATTACATCCCTTATCAAATCCTATTGTTTAAGAATAATATTTCTCAACTTTAAGATGTGTGGACTTCAACTCCCAGAATTCCCAGCCAGCACGCATCTCAAACTGACTTGTGGAAACACTGGTTTAGAACAGTGATTTTCAACCTTTTTTGAGCCGCGGCACATTTTTTACATTTACGAAACCTTGGGGCACATTGAGCGGGGGGGGGGGGGGGCTAAAAAAAGTTTAGACAAAAAAATTCTCTCTCTCTCTCTCTTCCTCCCCTTTGCTCTATTTCTTTCTCCCTCCCTCTTTCTCTCCCTTCCTTCCTCTTTCTCTCTCTCTCCATCCCTCTTTCTTTCACTTCCTTCCTTCCTTTCTTTTTTGCTCTCTTTCTCTCTCCCTCCCTACCTCCCTCTATGTCTTTCTCTCTCTCTCCTTCCCTCCCTCTCTCTCTCTCTCTCTTGCTTTCTTTCTCTCTCTTGCTCTCTCTCTCTTTCTCTTTCTCTTGTTCTCTTTCTCTCTCTTGGTTTCTTTCTCTCTCTCATTCTCTCGCTCACTCGCTCTTTCTCTCTCTTGCTTTCTGTCTCTCTCTCTTGCTTTCTTTCTCTCTGAGCTTCGCGGCACACATGGCACACTGGTTGAAAAACACTGGTTTAGAAGAATCATCATCCAGTTGTTGGCAAGAGACACAACAGATTACTTGCCCATGGAGATTTAGGAACTAATGACTCAGGTCCCCAATTCAAACTCAGAGGAAATTTCCATCCATCCATATCAACTAACCTTTAACTACTAAAATGACAGACAGTTTATTTGGAATTAACATTTCCAGTGTTATATCCAGTAACTTTATTCCAGTGGCTAGAAATTAGTATCCTCAATAAGAGGTTTGTTTATTTATTTAAATTTGATATACGGTTCTCAGCCATCTCACTTCTTAGATTCTTGTGTGACTCACAAATTTCCTGTGTCTCCTAAGACGGACTCATTTTATTTCATATCCCAGAGCAAAACACGCCAGCAATAAATCAAATTAAGCTGCATAGTTATGGCTGCCAGTCCCTGAATTTCTTCAGTCTACATTAATTCCACTTTCAGTCCACCCACGTTTTTTATTCAAATGCTTTGTTTACCTCTTCAGCTGCCTACCCAAAACTCTCCAGGCCTGCCTTTCCAAAGCCATGAAAAACTATTACCTTCCTCCTTCCACCCCACCCCCCATTTCAAAGAATACACAAAAAAAGCAGACAAATCTTTTAAATCCCTTTAAAAGTTGCGCCTACAATTAGAAGAAGAAGCTTCTGTTGTCTGGACTACAGGTAAAAAACGAATACATCTGCAATTGAACTCAAACTCATTCTGACACCCTTGTACTGTATTGTAAAGCAACTTGCACCACCGGGTTTGCACAGCCGGTTAAAGGGCTGAAACGTGACTGAAATGTAATCTAGCCAGTGTCTACATTGCTACACATTTAAACCACGAGTCTACGGAGAGGGGCGGCATACAAATATTATTATTATTATTATTATTATTATTATTATTATTAATTAGATTTGTATGCCGCCCCTCTCCGAAGACTCGGGGCAGCTCACAACAGCAATAAAAACAATATAACAGTGGAACAAATCTAATATTAAAAACATATAAAACCCTATCATTATTTTAAAAAACCAAACAGCAACATTCATACCAAACATAAAACAAAGTATAAAAAAGCCCGGGGGAAAGATGTCTCAGCTCCCCCATGACTGGCAGTATAAGTGAGTCTTAAGAAGTTTACGAAAGACAGGAAGGGTGGAGGCAGTTCTAATCTCCGGGGGGAGTTGGTTCCAGAGGGCCGGGGCCACCACAGAGAAGGCTCTTCCCCTGGGGCCCGCCAAACAACATTGTTTAGTCGACAGGACCCAGAGAACACCAACTCTGTGGGACCTTATCGGTCACTGGGATTCGTGCGGTAGCAGGCGGTTCCGGAGGTACTCTGGTCCAATGCCATGTAGGGCTTTAAAGGTCATGACCAATAATAATAATAATAATAATAATAATAATAACAACAACAACAACAACAACAACAACAACAAATATTATAATAAGGTGCCACCGTTTCTATCATCGAGTTAACCGGGTTCACACAAACCGCTGCATTAAAAAACATTAATCAGAGTAGCTGGACTCATATTATAAACGAAGCCATGGATTTAATTTATTTATGCACGGGACGTGCCTTCCGTCCCCTGTCCTAATGTTTCTTTTTTACTAGCATCATGTATATGAATATTATTATGAATATATATACAGTATTATTATATTATTATCAATGAATTATTTTCCTCCCCTGGCAACTGCTTCAGGGAATCGCGGCCCCGGTCTACCCGCAAGGTTCAATCCTCTCTCTTCCCCCCCCCCCCTGCGAAAAGTGCCACGAACCCGTCGGAACTTACTTATAGGAGTAAACAGAGTTTACACTGGAAGGTAAACCTGAACCCACCCGGTCCTCGCTTCGTTCGAATCCGAGCCCCGCATCCGTTCGCAGGACAGCGCGGCTCCGGAGGCTCAAGGACCGTCAAGCGAAACTGCCTTTCAGCCGCTGAGCTCGGCGGTCAAGCGGCGGCAGAGATCGACCCGCCCGGGACCTGCAAGCAGCGCTTCCTGCCGTGAGGAAAAAAAGAGGACGGAGGGGGGGGAGAGGGAAGCGGACGGAGAGGCTCCCACACACACACACAAGCCGCGAATTGCGGGCCCCGCTCACCGGAAAGGCTGCATCCCCCGCCGGCCCGGAGAGCGAAGCGAAAAGCGGCGGGGCGCAGAGCCAGCCCTTTGTTCCCTTCGCGCATCCACGCGTCGCTGGGCTTGTGGGGAGGGCGCAGCTCTCCAACTAGGGGAGGCCGGAGGAACTTCGCCCGCTTCCCTCGGCTCCGCTAGGCGCGTCGGTGAGGACGGAGGCACATGGGCAGCGAGGCCCGGTCCGCTTCTCCTGAGGGGCGGGGGTGGGTGGGTGTGATGGTTTCAGCCCTCGCCTCAGCCAGTCCCACCCTCATCTTGCGCGTGTGCCGCCCTCGTCCGCCAGATCCTGGCACAGTGATGGCGAACCTTGATTTCCTTGTGTGGGTGCCCACATCCATAATTCAAAGCCCCCACTTACCCCAAACTCCTGCGTATATGTGTGAAACACACCCCCACTCCAATATTGGAGAGGGAGGACGGCGTTCCAGTAGCGAAAATGGACGGGCAGGTGGGTGTATCGGAGTGAGTTTTGGCTTCTGCACATGCACAGGAAGCTAAATCTCACAAGAGGATGGATAGATGCATGTGATTTGGGCGATTTTTTTGGTGATTTTTTGCTTTTGCATGCACAGAAGCAAAAGAAAAAATCTCATGCACCTGTGCATCTCATAATGCAGTATTTGCTTCCTTCACATATGTAGAAGCCAAATCCTGTTCCAACATGCCTGCCCGCCCGCCAGTCCCCTGGAGCTCTGCACACATCAGCAACCCCCATCTACCACACTCCCCCTCTTCCCCAACTTCCAGTGTGCCTGGTAGGCCCCTTTTTCATGAATCCCAGGCCCCAGAGATTTCTTGGAGTTTGAGGAGGAGGAAAACACTCACCCTGCCATCCCGGAGACTGAAATTATCCTCCCAGAGCCTCCCCATGAACAAAAGATCAACTGGGGGGCACATAGATGTGTGCTGGAGCTGAGCTAGGGCAACAGCTCATATGCCGGCAGCTGATACACCAAGTCTTCAGAGAGGGGCAGCATATAAATTTAATAAATAATGATGATAATAATAATAAATATATAATAATAATAATAATAATAATAATAATAATAATAACAACAACAACAACTCCGTGTGCCACAGGTTCGCCATCACGGTCCTAGCAGTTGTGGTCCTTGATTTGCGACCTCACTGGAGCCCACAATGTCTGTCGCTAAGCAAGGCGATTCTTCAGTGAATGTTCCCCGTTTCGCAACCTTTCCTTTCCACAGGTCGTTAAGTGAATCGCTGCAGCTGTTAACTTAGTGATGTGCAGTGTTTTGAAGCAAATCCGGCTTTCCCCACTGACCTTGCTGGGCAGAAGAAAGTTCACGGAAGGGAAATCGTGTGCCTCTGGGACACTGCAACGTCATAAATACGAATCAGTTTGCCAAGCATTTGAATTTTTGATCATTTGACCATGTAGAGGCCGCAATTGTTCACACGAAAAAGCATCATAAGTCCCTTTTTTTTCAGTATCGTTGTTGCCAGCGAAGCACCCGTTTTTGCACTGCTGGGATTCCCCTGCAGCATCACAAAAACACGGAAGTCCGGAGGTGGGGTGTCCCATGGAGGAGAGCCTCAGGGGAATCCCACCAGCGCAAAAACAGGCGCTTCGACTGGCTACAGGGGTGAGTTCTGGGCTTGTACGCATTAACTACTTTTTCATTGATTCCTATGGGAAACATTGTTTCGTCTTACAAACTTTTCATCTTACAAACCTCATCCCAGAACCAATTAAGTTCTAAGACGAGGTATCACTGTATGTTGAATTCAGTTTAAAACTTTCAAAGATTTTTAAGGAAGCAGCAAACCTTTTGCTTGGATTCTTGGATTTATATCTTCCACATCTCTTGAATTTTTTGGTTATCTTATGTAGGAAGATAAATATTAAGTTTCTTCTGGACTTTTATGGCTTGCTTTGATAACAGTTACAACCTGGGTTCCTTTCCAGGTTAAATATTGATGAGGCCATGCTGAGAAAATAAGAGATCTAAATAAGCCAAACTTTCCAGTGAGCCGAATTAAAGTAACAAACAAAAGCATAAATAGAGCAACTGCAGTTTTATGCTTAGTTATTCTCACATGTCTGACTATCACAGTGTTTCTCAATTATTTGCTGTTATGCCCCACTCCCCACCCACCCACCGGTCAGGAAGAAGTAAACATTTCACACACTCCCCAACTCTCCGATCTGGGCCCCAATGGAATTTTAGTGTTAATATTTATTATTTACTTATTGTAAGCTGCAAGCAAACTATTGGCTGGGGAAGGCTGTTCTACCCACTTAGCTGGGAAAAAGTTACCCCAACACTTTACCCTTAGATTATCTATGGTTGACCTATCCAGATTCCTAAGAGGTCAGTAAGGGGCGAGTGCAAGTGCACTAGAGTGCCTTCCGTCCCCTGTCCTATTGCTCTCCTATATCTCCTATTCCTTTATTCTATTCCTATATCTCTTCTTCTATTCTTTCATTGATATGTTCTATTACTATATCTTCTTTTCTATTATTTCTTAGATATATTTTACTATGAGTATCTCCTCTATAACCTTCATCATGTATTTTACTATGTGTATATAGATATATACCCACTAAAACCCTCATGGTATATTGGACAAAATAAATAGATAGATAGATAGATAGATAGATAGATAGATAGATAGATAGATAGATAGATAGATAGATAGATAGATAGAATAAAATAAAACTCAGTGGAGTCTGTTTTCAGTTGGGCAGGGATAGGCCACCGTGGTTAGGGACCTCTTTTGACACGGGCCAGGCCAGCTTAATCAAGCTGATGTTTTAAGGCGGCCAGCCTGACCCTTAAGCACCACCTCTGCCACACACTCACAGTTAAAAGGTATGGAAGGAGGCTTTAGGGTGCTGTTCAAAGCTTTTGCTCAGCTGCAGAGGATGCTCTTCCTTGTCCAACAGCAGGTCCACCGTGCCGTTGATGGGTACTGCAGCGCCCACCAAGAACAACAAGAACCCATGCAGCTGCCCTGCCCCACCTGGTCACCTTCTCTTCTGGGCTTGGAGCAGCGTGCAACTGGGAAAACACTCCCCACCTGGGGGAATTGATCGAGAGGGACCGTGCATGTTGCCTGGGATCACACACGCCCCCCCTGGCATTGCTCCGCATCCCGTTGGGGGGCGCCCCACTATTTGAGAAGGACTGGACTGTCACAACATCCCTGGGGTCATGTGATCACAATTCCCACTTGGCTTCCATCAACCACGTCCATCGATAAAATTGCAATTAAACGGAAAGCAAAAATGTGGTGTCTCACTTAATGGCTGTGTCACTTAGAGATGGAGATTTCAGTTCCACTTGTGGTTAGGTGAGGACTACCTATCACTAGCAAGAGATGAGGAGGTTTTACTGGGTTTTGTACTTGGGGTTTTACTTCTGTAAGCCTCCCAGAGTCACTGTAACTTGGCCAGCCATAGAAATGTTCTTAATAAAGAGAAGAGAAGGCATTAAGCTTTGACAGTATTAGGACCTGGCCAATATGCCTAGATTCTGTTCTGTCAGGCTCGCTGGTAGACTCCTCCCAAAAATTCACAGGTACAAATTTCAGACACACAAACGTTTGAAAATTCAAAACAATGTTCTTTATAATGAAAATTCACTTAAACTAAGCCCTCTTTTGGTATAGCCAAGAGCACTCGTCTCCAAACAAACTGGTAATTTGTACAAGTCCCTTATCAGTTCTGTGATACTTAGCTTGCAGCTGTGAGGCAATTCATAGTCCTTCTTCTTTCACAAGGTGAAACACACTTTGCTCTGGTTTAATTTCAAAGCTGGGAAAAATCAGCACACAAAAGGTCAAAGTCAATAAAGCAGTCACGAAACACAACAATCAGATAATCCTCCACAATGGCCAAACCCACAGGCTGCTATTTATAGCAGCCTCACTAATTACCACAGCCCCACCCAACCCCAGGTGGCCTCATTTTCTTTGATAATAATCTCTCAGTTGTTGTTGCCTATGCATCGCTCTCCGCATGCGTGGCTGTATCATTAACTCTTCTTCCGAATCCAAGAAGGAGCTAGATAATTGATCTCCTTCTGAGCTGTCTGCCACACTCTCCTCCTCCCTGTCACTCATGTCTTCTTGGTCAGAGGAGCCTTCATCAGCAGATTCCACCAGGGGCAAAACAGGCCTGCAGCATGTGGATGTCTCCCCCACATCTACAGTCCTTGGGGCAGCAGCTGGGCCAGAGCTAACCACAACAGATTCAGAAGCCAAGCAAGGTTGGGCAATCCTGGTTAGAATTCGGGTGGAAATCCACTAAACAGTGTAAGGATTATTAGGCAAGATTGGGAAGTTCGTAAAAGAATCTGGGAATGCTTTGGGAATGCCCAGTGGTGCAGAACTTTTGGCAAAAAGTGCAAGAGGATATTAATAGGATATTAAATATAAGATGGGCAATTACTAAGGAAATGGCAGTACAGTATTAGTAAAAAGTAGTGAGATGGGAGAATACAGAGAAATAAAACAAGCAGCGATAGAAAGTGCTCAGGTGGTAATAGTCTTGGGGTGGAAAGATGCGACAAAATGGACAATGCAAAATTGGTATAGGTATATGGTGGACCACATTCAATTTGAGATTATGGATAAAAGGATGAATTTGATTAATGAAACTGATTTGCAACAGCTGATGGGGCAATGGGACAAGGTAAGACGATATATGGCGAGTAGGATCCGAGACCAAGCTATAAGAAACAAGTTGGAATCACTCTATAATACGTAAAGAAACATTTCACTCCTGGGTTTAAATGATTTATACAAGAAATACCCCCAACTAGTGGTGGGGTATGATTGATTGTCTGGTGGTGGGATCACTGAGCACATGTTATATGTTATATGTTGTGTGTGTATTTTATATTATAAAAATCAATAAAAATATTAATTAAAAAAAAGAATCTCAGACAAGGACGGTCGAAAGCCACCTCCATCCTATTCTGCAATATGTTTTATCCCATCTTGCAAAACTGAATGGGAAAACGAAAAGGCCAGGGCATTTCATATGTTTAAACTTCAGCATGTTGTTTCCTGTCCTTTCTCACTTCTTTCAAAGCAGGGAGTTCCTGTTGTTTAGAAGTAGCCAAGAACAAAGCGAGATCCTTTATGCTTGACCCCCCTCATCACATTAATTGTTGAAATGCATCTGTGCTTTGAGTAACAGTATTTGTTTTGTGCTCTTTCTATGAAGATCCCGTCCTTGCGCTGCCACATGCATCGCGTATGGACAGGATATTGCACAATTGTGGCATGGGTCTCATTGCCAGGAATTTCATACAATAGTTAAGTTGAAATTTGGACATAGTCTGATGAAAGTTGGAAAAGAGCTTTAGTAAATTACAGCAAATGCCCCAAGGTAAACAGCATAAGGCACATCCAGTAAAGTCAAAGTGAGGTAGTTGAAGAAAGTTTGTCCAAGTAAAAAACTAAGGCAAATTTGTTGCTCTAAGATAATCATAATTTAGAGTGTGATGGGCTGAAAGAACATCTGAATCTTCTGGTTGATTTCTGCATCATTTACCAAAAAAGTCAGCAAGGATTTCAGGGTTATTTTTATTTATTTTTATTTATTTATTTTGTCCAATACACAATGAGGGTTTTAGTGGGTATATATCTATAAACACATAGTAAAATACATGATGAAGGTTATAGAGGAGATACTCATAGTAAAATATATCTAAGAAATAATAGAAAAGAAGATATAGTAATAGAACATATCAATGAAAGAATAGAAGAAGAGATATAGGAATAGAAGAAAGGTATAGGAGATATAGGAGAGCAATAGGACAGGGGACGGAAGGCACTCTAGTGCACTTGTACTCGCCCCTTACTGACCTCTTAGGAATCTGGATAGGTCGACCGTAGATAATCTAAGGGTAAAGTGTTGGGGGTTTGGGGATGACACTATGGAGTCCGGTAATGAGTTCCACGCTTCGACAACTCAGTTACTGAAGTCATATTTTTTACAGTCAAGTTTGGAGCGGTTAATATTAAGTTTAAATCTGTTGTGTGCTCTTGTATTGTTGTGGTTGAAGCTGAAGTAGTCGCCGACAGGCAGGACGTTGCAGCATATGATCTTGTGGGCAATACTTAGATCTTGTTTAAGGGGTCTTAGTTCTAAACTTTCTAGGCCCATAGTCTAGTATCATAGGGTATTCTATTTCGAGTGGAGGAGTGAAGGGATCTTCTGGTGAAGTATCTTTGGACATTTTCAAAGGTGTTAATGTCTGAGATGTGATATGGGTTCCAAACAGATGAGCTGTATTCGAGGATGGGTATGGCAAAAGTTTTGTAAGCTCTTGTAAACAGTGTGAGATTGCCAGAGCAGAAGCTATGTAGGATTAGGCTTACAACTCTTGAAGCTTTCTTGGCTATGTTGTTGCAGTGGGCTTTGGCACTTAAATCTTTCGTATTTGGTGTTCAGATTCTTCTTCCCAATGTGTAGGACAGAGCATTTGCTAGTTGAGATTTGTAACTACAGCCAATCAGCAACTCTTTTCCCTAAACAGCACAACTGATAGTGTCTAGTCTAGAGATTCTCAGTCATCCGAATCATGGTTGTCCCAAAGGTGCTTTTCCAGGAGGCAATTTGATTTTCTTGTTTTTTCTTTTGAACACATTTTGCTTCTCATCCAAGAACCTTCTTCAGCTCCTTCCATTCCCCACTATGTTGTCAGAACTGAAGACAAGTTGTGGGACAGCCAAACATATACGCTATTGTGTGGATCTTGATGTTCCTGAACGGGCCAGGATGGGGCTGAACAGGGTTAGACTTAATCCTACCAAGACTGAGTGGCTGTGGGTTGGTGTGTGTGTGCCCATTACAATAATTATCCATTGTAACTTCTGGGCGCGGTTGCCCTTTTTTAAAAATTTATTTATTTATTTATTTATTTATTTATTTATTTATTTATTTATTTATTTATTTATTTATTTATTTATTTATTTATTTATTTATTTATTTATTTATTTTGTCCAATACATAACACACATTGAAGAGAATAGATATGTAATAATATAAATAAAGAAAAGAACAGAAGAAAAGATATAAAAGTATAGGTGAACATATTTGAAAGGAAGAAAAGATAAATGAGATAAGGAGAGACAATTGGACAGGGGATGGAAGGCACACTGGTGCACTTATGGACGCCCGTTACTGACCTCTAAGAAACCTGGAGAGGTCAATCGTGGATAGTCTAAGGGGAAAATGTTGGGGGTTAGGGGTTGACACTACTGAATCAGGTAATGAGTTCCACGCTTTGACAACTCGGTTGCTGAAGTCATATTTTTTACAGTCAAGTTTGGAGCAGTTAATATTAAGTTTGAATCTGTTGCATGCTCTTGTGTTGTTGCGATTGAAGCTGAAGTAGTCATTGACAGGTAGAACGTTGCAGCATATGATCTTGTGGGCAATACTTAGATCGTGTTTTAGGCAACGTAGTTCTAAGATTTCTAGACCTAGGATTGATAGTCTGCTTTCGTAGGGTATTCTCCATATTGAACTGGTCCACAATTTGGGGAACTTCCTAGATTACTGAAAGAGTCGGAAATGTTGTGGTTAGGAAGCCCTTTGTACGAATTCATCCTGTGTTCCATCTGTTTTTGGATCCAATGGCCCTAGTCGCAATTAGTCATGCCTTATTTACCTCTTATTGGACCTTGTAAAGGGATTTAGAGCTGACCTTGGGAAAAGTATGAAAAAACTACCGGTAGTTAGGGGAGAAAGGAGTAAGCTACCTGGGGTGAGATAGAAATAGACATGAAATAATCCCACCTTGATTTTATTTGGGGGGGGGAAAGAAACTTAACCAGGTTTTCCAGATTGCTATCCTATTGCTATCCTATTTCTTTGCTGGCTTATCTTGAAAGACTGATAGTACTGCAATTATTTTGCATGGGCTGTCCTTGAAGGTCACTCCGAAGTTATAAGAGCCGGGGTGGCGCAGCAGGTAGAGTGCTGTACTGCAGGCCACTGAAGCTGACTGTAGATCTGCAGGTCAGCAGTTCAAATCTCATCACCAGCTCAAGGTTGACTCAGCCTTCCATCCTTCCAAGGTGGGTCAAATGAGGACCCAGATTGTGGGGGCAATATGCTGGCTCTGTTAAAAAGTGCTATTGCTAACATGTTGTAAGCCACCCCGAGTCTAAAGAGAAGGGCGGCACAAAAAAATAAATAAGTAAGAAGTAAGTAAGTAAGTAAGTAAGTAAGTAAGTAAGTAAGTAAGTAAGTAAGTAAGTAAATAAATCCAGAATTGGCATGGCAAGTAGTTACGGTTGATATATTTGTTAACATCACTACTGTGTGAATTGCACTTGGATTTCCAGGTACCATTCAAGGTAGTGACAGTCATCTAAAAAGGCATATTTTTAATAAAAGCATTTTTGTGGTAATCTGTCCTTAATTACTTCTCCCAATCCTATAAGACCTGATAGGTTGGCATCTTCTGGTTCCCATCAACTAAGCAATGTCACATTATGGAACCTGGGAGAAGTGCCTTCTCTGTAGTAGTACCTTCTTCCCCATGGAACAAAATCCTTCCAGAGATTCAGATGACCAGCCTTTAAGAAGGCCCCAAAGACTTGGAGGTCATTGGGCCAGGTTGGCAGATGTTTAGACTGGGTTTGACATTGAATCCCTCCTAAAGACCTAGGATAGGCAGATGTGGTTGTTTGACAGTATCACATATATTGTTGCAGGATGTAAACTGTTCTAGGTAAAGCTGCCTTTTGCAATTGACTGATAATTTGATGGTGTTCAAATGGTGCACCCAACATGCCTATTAATATTAGTACCGTCTTTGCTTTCTTTTGCCACAGTCATTCTACTTCTATTTGCAGGTCTTTGTATTTTTTTTAATCTTCTCCAGTCTCTTCTCTTCTCTACTCTACTCTACTCTACTCTACTCTACTCTACTCTACTCTACTCTACTCTACTCTACTCTACTCTATTCCTGTCTCCAGCTTTTGCCATGTCCACTATCCAGACTTTTTCGTCATTCTCTTTTTTAAAAAAATATTTTATTAATTTTCAAAAAAACATACATAACAGACATAACATACCACATTTAGTGTAGCTGCAGTCGCTCCGCTCAAAGTAGAAGTCGTCATCATCATAATAAAAAAAAAACTGGTAAGTCTAAAGCTATATCAAAATTTATAAAAATATGTATAAGAAAAAAAAATTTAAGAGAAGAAAGAAGAATTTATGTTTATATTAGTAAATAATTACCATCTAATACAATTCTACTACTAAATTCAAATATTCAGAATAATATTACAACACACTTATCCCTTTTTCCTTGTTTCCCACCAAGTATATACTTTCTGCCAGATATCATAAAATTCTGATTCTTCTTGGTTGTTTAACCCAGACGAGACGCTTTTTCATCTTTCTTACTGACAATTGTTAAGTCTGGGGTGTTACAAGGCAGACAGTTGAAGATGAAGAAAGAATATCTGAAGGACAATGAAGAAGCGAGTGTACCAGGAAGGCTTACTGAATACTGGAGAGACCAAACTGGACTACAATAAAGAGTAAATGAAGATCAGAAAGGAGGCATAGGAAGATTAAGCATTACATGGACAGTATATTAAAAACAAAATAGCATGGAAAACAGATAATAGCAAGACCTGGTAATGACTGACAGTAGGAAAGTTGAAGAAAGTTTCAAGTTTCAAGTTTTATTGGATTTATATGCCGCCCCTCTCCGAAAACAGAGAGGGCAGAGAGGATAATTCTGGTGGCACAAGACTAACCTTTAAGAGTTTGTTGTAATTATTTTTGTCCCTAGCACAGTGGGTTTTTATATTATTGTCATTTTTTCATATTGTGATACTTTTAGTCCTCTGCTAGCCATACAGAATCATTTGGCAAATAGACACCCGTGCACGATAAATAAATAAATTACTGAAATTAAACAGGGGAGGAAGTTTGGGTTTTGAGTCCTTCATTCTTTTATTTTAACCATTTGATGGATCTTAGGATTCTAGTAAAGGAAAAAAATGAAATTAATTTCATAAACTTGAAGTTTACCCACCCCTAAATTAGTTAAAAGTATTACATACAAGACCCACTTGAAACTCAGGAAAGAAAACAATTATCTGATCAGTATGACAGAGAAAGCTTGAGTACACTTTATATATTTTTTCCATTACAAGGGAAAAAAGCGAAGTAATATACTGTATAAAATGCTAGCAGGCTCAAAAGAAATAGAAACAATATCAGATTCTATAAGTGCTTCAGTTCAATTTTACTTGTAACAACAGACTTATGTGTTGTAGTATAGATCTAACTGGGCTATGTATTTTACAAAGGATACATGTATATAACAGAAATTATCAATGAGCTGTTGCAAAGGTAGTGGGCTCTAGCAATGGGAAATGTGGTGAAAAGCATGCACCATGTTGTGTCATGAGAGACTACATTAGGAAAGAGTTGTAAAATGAAAATCATGTGAGGGGATTGCTAAGGAGAGAAGAGAAATTGTGACACTGATGTTTGTTTCCCTTTTGGACTAGGAAGTAAGTGTTGTGGTTAGCTCTGGCCCAGCTCCTGCCCCAGAGGAATGTGCAGGTGGATGTGGGGGAAACATTCACATGCCGCAGCCCTGTTTTGCTCCCGATGGAATCTGCTGACGAAGCCTCCTCTGACCAAGGAAGCGTGAGTGACAGGGAAGAAGGGAGTTTGGCAGACAGCCCAGGAGGAGATCAATCATCTGTATCATCCTTGGATTCTGAACAAGAATTAATGACACATCCACACATGCGTAGAGTGATGCATAGGAGACAACAACTGAAGGATTGTTACAAGAGAAAATGAGGCCACCTATGGTTGGGTGGACCTGCTGTAATTTGACCTGGTGTTTTAGCCTCATGCCAGTTTATCTGATTCATTGTTTCGTCAAGATCTTGGTTTTTGTGCTGTTCAAGATTGTGTGTGGACTCTCTGGACTTTAGAATTGGACTCAATTTCCCAGTTATTGGGTGAGCAATTGGATTGCATTTAATCTGTGCCTTGTGTGTACCATAAAATCCCTTTGACATTTAAAAAGGGAGCTGTTTCTGTTTTTCTGTTTATAAAAACTTTTGGGTTTTCCTTTTATCATGTGGTGTGTGTCTTCCTGGACTAATTACCCTGTAATTACGGGCGGTTGAAACACGCCGGCAGAACAGTAAGCAGGGAGGGAAGTTATTTTTCCCAAATCACCAACAATTGTGGCTACTGAAAAAGGTAGCCACCATCAGGTTGTTATCTGTGCCACCCAAGAAATGTGTATGAAACTGTATGACTAGTGAGTTAAACTATACAGTGAATGAATGGAGGACCAAATAAATTGGAAAAGTAGTAAGATTGAGAGAAACAAATATCACAATAGGAACTTTCAAAGTCAGCAGAATAGAAACAAATGGCCTTCAAATGGCATCATGACCAGAGTTAAGAAAAACTCTAGAATTCCTAAAGGCAATTCAGAAAAAACAAAGTCAATTCATGGAGGCAGCTTCATTCTTCCTGCTATCCAACATGCACATATAGTGAATGACACACAGTGATGGTTGCAAGGAAAATCAATCACCCATAGGGTAAATTTCTACTCGAACTTAAAAGATTGTCTTCCAAAAACTTGGCACCAAGGCAGTCAATGTTATTTGTCACCAGCAGCTGTGTAAGTGAAAGTTTTCTCTGAAGTTTAGGAAACTGAGAAGGAGGAAAGCCTAGCAAAACACTAATAAATACTATAGAAATAATGTGAAAATACCAGGTAGCATCCAAACTAAATCAGAGTCTAAGTCAAAGTACTCCTCAAAGTTCCAATTTATTGCCGGAGACCATCCTGGCACTGACACTGGGAAATCCGAATCTGAGTTTCGTACTCAGTTGAAAGTTCACATCCATTGTCCCCCCCACCCACAAACTTGTCATGTTGCCCACTCAGATTGTGCCAGAATAGCAAGTTCCTTCTCTGCTTCCGTCCAGGTGGGTGGATATAGGATGGACTTGAACCACTCAAAAGAATATTTTGTGGCTGCATCTGTTCCCTTATGAAAATCACCTCTCCCAAGTTACCATAAACATCAGGCCTTCTATAAATAGTGTAGCATCAACTTCTGCACCGGCTTGATAATAATTGCTCTGCATATCTTAAAATATGCAAAATATCCTCAACTTACACATTGATTTAGTGACTGTCTGAAGTTACAATGGCATTGAAAAAAATGACTTATATATATTCAACTTATCACCACTGCAGAAACCTCAAGATCACGTGAAACCACAAACATTTTGGACTCAATCGTGGTAAGTTGAGGGCTACCTATTGTTCTGCCGGGGTCTCTAGGAGGAACCTCCTCAAAATTCAAGGGTACAAATTTCAGACACACACACATTTGAAAATTCAAAACAATGTTCTTTATCACAAAATTCAAAATAAACTAAGCACACTTTTTGTAGTGCAAAGAGCACTCGTCTCAAAACAACCGGGTAGTCTGTACAATTTCCCTTAAGCAGTCATTAAGTACTTAACTAGCAGCTGTGAAGAAACTTCACACCCCTTCTTCTTCCAATGAAGTGAGACACACACACACACTTTGCTCTGCTTTGGTTTCAAAGGTGTGAAAAATCAACAAAGTCCAGAAAACAGCAACACCTGATTCCTGAAGAACTGCGATCAGATACTCTTCCACAACGGCCAAACCCACATGCTGCTATTTATAGCAGCAGCCCTAATTACTAGAGCCCCACCCAACCACAGGTGGCCTCATTTTCTCTTGTAATAATCCTTCAGTTGTTGTCTCCTGTGCATCACTCTACGCATGCGTGGATGTGTCATTATTTCTTGTTCAGAAATCAAGGATGATACAGATGATTGATCTCCTCCTGGGCTGTCTGCCAAACTCCCCTCTTCCCTGTCACTCACGCTTTCTTGGTCAGAGGAGGCTTCGTCGGCAGATTCCATCGGGAGCAAAACAGGCCTGTGGCATGTGGATATTTCCGCCACATCCACCTGCACATTCCTTGGGGCAGGAGCTGGGCCAGAGCTAACCACAACACCTATATTGGTGATCTTGAGGCTGTCAGTTGAAAGATGGATGATCTATGCAAAAGGACTTTACAGCATGTGGCTCCAGCATCCATGAAATCTTAGCAAAATATGAATATTTGAACACAATGGAATTTAGAACTGGTGCCCTAATGCTAAATACCTTTAAATGTGCCTTTCAGAAAAATGATAACCTATTTCTAAAGTAAAAATAACATGAGCCTCTGCAATAATAAACATGCCTGGCCTTCCACTTCAGCCTATATTGAAAAAAATAGGAAATGGGAAGAAAGAAAAGGTGCTAAAAATACACCTTTGTCCAAATGGCATCTTATCTTTCCAGCTGCAGGTGCCAGGTTTCCCGCTTGGCTCTATTCAGTGATGGTCTTTGAATAGAATGGTTCACTTGGCGAAGGGACCCTGGGTTCATGCATGGAGATCACTATGTATCTACCCAAGCAGGTTTCTTAGTTGGGTATGTGTTGATCCTTGACAGCAGAGGTTTTGAGAGTGGCATAAAACACCTACAGTGTAAAGAGCAATGAATCCACAGCAATTTTGCAAGGTCTGTCTGGGTATCTTTGTTTTCTCTTTCCAAAAGAGCAGTTAAGATGTTGACATATCACTCTCAGACAACAACGTCATAACTGGCTCCAAGAAAAACTAATTAATTAAGGGCTGGGTGGCATTATTTGCTGACTCATTCATTCAATTTCTATATCTGCTCATTTCAATAAGAAGACTCTGGTCAGCTTACAGTTCAAAAAATATACTACATCTACAACAGGGGTGTCAAATTCAATTTCATTGAGGGCCCCATCAGGTTTGGATGCTACCTGGAACCTTAACAATTACAGTGATCCCCCGTTTATTGCGTCCCCAACCATTGCGAACAGGGTACTTCGCTATTTTTCAACCCGGAAGTCAAAAATACCATCTACGCATGCGTGCCGGGCACGCATGCGTAGATGGCAGCGGCTTCCCTGGGTCTTCCCCCTCTTGCTGGCGTCAGCGAGGAGTTTCCCCACCGCCCACGCAAACTCCTCGCTGCCGCTCGCCCGCCCTTCGCCTGCCCACGCCGTTCGCTCCCCCCCTCTTGCTGTCGGGAGGGCGAGAAGCCCTCCCCAGCACCCGCTCGCCCGCCCTTCGCCCTGGCGGAGAAATTCCAGCCCCCACCTGGTCCCGCCCGATCCTCCTCCCTGAGGCAGCTCGCCCTCCCATGGCCGCTTCCTCCACCCTCTATTGCAAGCCTCTCTCCTCCCATATTCTGCCCCCCTCCCAGCTTCCAAGCCGCATTCGCCTTCCTCCGCCACCACCAGCATCCAGCTCCCGGCCAAGCAGCCAGGAAAGCCGAGCCGGGCGTGGCGGGGAACATCGGCGCGGGAGGCAGGAGACGGCCGCCGTCACCGCCATACGCGGCTCGGCTTCCCTGGCTGCTGCTCCGGTCGCCCGATCGTCTCCTGCCTCCCGTGCCGATGTTCCCTGCCAAGCCTGGCTCGGATTCCCTGGCTGCTTGGCCGGGGGGGGGGGGGCTCGGCCGAAAGGAGCTGGAGACGCAGAGCTGAACACACCCCTTCATCCCCAAAGGCCGGCCTTTTTGTCTGGGAGGGAAGATGACGTGCCGGTGGCACAGGGGCGAGGGGCGGGAGGCAAATCGCTGCGTCTCCAGCCCCTTTTGGCCGAGCCCCCCCCCCCCCCTCCGGCCAAGCAGCCAGGGAAGCCGAACTGGGCTTGGCGGGGAACATCGGCACGGGAGGCAGCTTCTGCCGGACATGGGCAATGGGCGGGACAGAGAAGCGGGGAGAATCAGGAGGCTCCTTTGGCAGCTGGGGGCTGCCTGGCTTTGTTTTTTTGGCTGCAGCGGGTGCCAGGCAGCCTCCAGCCGCCAAAGGAACCTCCTGATTCTTCCCGCTTCTCTGTCCCGCCCATTGCCCGTGTCCGGCAGAAGCTGCTGCCTTATTGCTCTTTGCCGGCGGGATGCAAAGTGCTGGGGTGGGAGGGTGTCCTGACAGCCCCCCCACCCATATGCTTCGCCTCCCGCCGGGCAAGAGCGCTCGGGTGGCAACTTCTTCTAGATACGGGCGATGGGCGGGACAGAGAAGCGGGGAGAATCAGGAGGTTCCTTTGGCGGCTGGAGGCTGCCTGTCACCCGCTGCAGCCAAAACAACAAAGCAGGGCAGCCCCCAGCTGCCAAAGGAGCCTCCTGATTCTCCCCGCTTCTCTGTCCCGCCCATTGCCCGTATCTAGAAGAAGCTGCCAACCGAGCGCTCTTGCCCGGCGGGAGGTGAAGCATTGGGGTGGGGGGCTGTCAGGACACTCCCCCACTCCAGCACTTTGCATCCCGCCGGCGAAGAGCAATCAGGTGACGGAAGGCAGCCGCTTGGGCCGAGAGGAGCCGGCCTTGATCCGCCAACGCGCGCTACGATCTTCCGGGCCAGCCAGGCTCAGCGGATCAAGGCCGGCTCCTCTCGGCCCAAGCGGCTGCCTTGATCCGCTGAGCCTGGCTCGCCCGGAAGATCGTAGCGCGCGTTGGAGACAGGCTTTGAGTTTTGGCTGCGGGGCGAGGGAGTTAGGAAAGTCCTACTTCTCCCCCCGCAGCCAAAACTCAAAGCCTGTCTCCTGCTGCCCGGTTTAGCCAGGACACGAGCGGCGAAATGACTTGGAGGAATGGTTTCAGCTTCACATTCCTCCAAGTCATTTCGCCGCTCGTGTCCTGGCTAAACCGGGCAGCAGGAGACAGGCGGTGGGCTGGGAGCCGCAGGCGAAAGGAGCTCGGGCATTGTTCTCCGGACCCCGCCCGCAGCCTGGAGAGGGAAAGGGCCGCCGCGGGGCTGAGCGGGCGGGGTCCGGAGAACAATGCCTGGCGCCGCGCTCCGATGCCCGAGCTCCTTTCGCCTGCGGCTCCCAGCAGCACTTTGAATCCAGCAGCTTCTGCTGGATACGGGTGGTGGGTGGGACGAGCAGCGCGGAAGCCAGGGGCTGTGGCAGCTCGCCCCCCCATCGCCCGTATCCAGCAGAAGCGGCTGGATTCAAAGGGATTCAAGGCTAACTTCTGCGCTTGGCTTGAGGACTCAGCTCGGAAGCTGCACGGGTGTTTTAAAAGGTCTCCGCCGGCATGGGGGGCTTCCTACCACCTCCCGAACCCCCAACTCGGGTTTGGGGGGGGTGCTAAGAAGCCCCCCATGCCGGCGGAGACCTTTTAAAACACCCGTGCAGCTTCCGAGCTGAGTCCTCAATCTTCGGCTCCTCGCTAGCGCTGCGGAAGTAAAAATACCATCTGCACATGCGCAGATGGTGTTTGTACTTCCGCAGCGCTACTTCGCGAAAACCCGCTCGTTGCGGGGGTTCCTGGAACGGAACCCTCGCAACGAGCGGGGGATCACTGTACAGTGTTACCTCATGATACGAACTTAATTGGTTCCAGGAGGAGGTTCGTAAGGTGAAAAGTTCGTAAGATGAAACAATGTTTCCCATAGGAATCAATGTAAAAGCCAATAATGCGTGCAAATCCTTCAGGAAAATCCCAAACTTTAGAAGGGAGGCGAACAGAGGGCAGGGAGGAGCAGCTAAGGGGGGCGGGTGGAAGAAGCAAGGCTAGGCTAAAGGGTGAGTGGGAAGGAAGAAAGGCAAGGGGGGTGCCCCTCCCTTTTCTTTCTTCAAAAGACACCCTTTCAGTGCCTCTGCAAGCACGCTGTTCTCCTAGTTATTTAAATGCAGTCATTTCCCCCTCCAAGCCACCCCTCCCTTTTCTTTCTTAAAAAAAGGGGGGGAAAGAAACCCCTTCATCTTAGCAGCAGCGGCTTTGGTTCGTAAGGTGAAAATAGTTCGGAAGAAGAGGCAAAAAAATCTTAAACACCGGGTTCGTATCTTGAAAAGTTCGTTAGAAGAGGCATTCGTAAGATGAGGTACCACTGTATTTCTATATTAGTTGTTTGTGTTTGACCTCAGGGGGCCAGGGTGAGCATGGCCAGGGTAATTGTTGCCAAGTGGACATCACTTGTATCTGTGCCTGTAGTGTCCCAAGCACTTTGCCAGTGAAAACGGACTCCCAATCTCTGTTTTTGGCTGCAGTGGCTGCCTGCAAGGCTTACCAGTGAAAATTAAACTCAAAGGGCCGCAGGTGGCCCTCCCAAGCTCCATGTTTGCTGGCAGAGGCACCACAGGCCAGTCCTTCAATGTTTCCAGGGGGGTCCCATGGGCCAGATCTAAGCACCCTACAGACCGGCTCCGGCTCCCAAGGTCTTGAGTTTGACACCCCTGATTTGCAATGCATAATCTTAGAAAGTTTGAAAATATTACCAAATAGAAAAAGCTGTCACCTTCCCCATCACATCATTGAGTGAGATCTATGCCCCTGGGTCTCTGGGCAACTCCATACAGGCAAATATATTGTTTTCTTCAGCAATACCAGTATTCTTCGATTTAGGATTGTTGGATTAACAACCATCCCAAAGTGAGGACAGCCTTGGAAAAAGTGACTTATGACTATAGTCGCACAACTGTCGCACCACTCCCACAGTTACGTGATCACAATTTGGATGTTTGGCAACTGGCTCGTTGCCAAAGGGCTGGTTGCAGCATCCTATGGTCATGTCACCGTTTATGCTGATTTCCTGGTTCAAATAGCTAGTTGTAATATCCATCCAAAAGCAAACAGGGGAAACCCAGATTTTCTTAAAGATCACTTGATTCATTTAACAACCACCATTAAAAATATTCCCAAATTAGGTCCAACTCCACTTAATGACCGCAATGGCTTAGGGAGGAAATTTTGGTCCCAATTGTAGTTGCAAGTTGACGACTATTTGTTATATTGAAGTAATTACCTCCTGGAGGTTTGTTCCATTTCTGGCCCAGCCTGTATTCCTCAGGTCCAATTTGGTTAACTTTATTCCAGATCAGCCAAGGTATTTCTGGGTGTTGCTACTTGTTTTCCTGAAGGAAGAGATATGCAAAACAGTAACAATCAAATAACTTTGTATAATATTAGATGTTAACACCAGACTTTAACAACATCTATAGACTATGCCAAAAAGACATTCAACCAGCCCAGAAAGGAACAAAAAACCCCTAAGCACATCTCTACCAGCAATCAGCATATATTGACTCCAAGGTTAACGCTTCAGACCAATAATCAATTAAACCAGGAGTGTCAACCTGGATTTCTTTGAAGGCTGGATCAACATTGTAGTTCTCCATGGGCCAGCCGAGGAGGAAAAGGTGGGGAGATGGGACAGATGCCTCCTTCAGGAGCCTGCCTGCCAAAGCAGGTTATGAGTGGTCCTGTAAGGCAGCGTTTCCCAACTGGTGTGCCGCGGCACACTGGTGTGCCGCAAGACACCGTCAGGTGTGCCGCAAGACACCGTCAGGTGTGCCGCGGCGCTCCTAGGAAGCTCCAGCTGGGCGGGGTGCTGCCGGTGCCGGACCGCCGTATCCAGCGTTCTCCTGCTGGGCCCCAAAGAAGGAAGGCGGGAAAAAGGAGGCAGGGGCAGGGAGGTGCGGCAGTAGGAGTAAAGGGAGCCGCGGCTGCCCCTGCCTCCCCACGGTGCCTCCGGCCAAACGCGCCCCTGGCTTCTCCGCCCTGCTCCATTGCCCGCCCGATCCGCCCACTCTCCTCCTCCTCCGCCGCCGCCTGCCTTGGGGCGAGCAATCTGGGAGTCCGGGACTGTGTGGCTTTGCGCCATGAAGAGAAAACGGCCGACTTTTCCCTGCTGCCGTTTTCTCTTCATGGCGCAAAGCCACACAGTCCCGGACTCCCGGATCGCTCGCTTCTCCAGTCAGCAAAGCCATCTGCCCAGGAAAGCGCCATGCTGGCCGGAGAAGCGAGCGATCTGGGAGTCTGGGACTGTGTGGCTTTGCGCCATGAAGAGAAAACGGCAGCAGGGAAAAGTCGGCCGTTTTCATGGCACAAAGCCACACAGTCCCGGACTCCCGGATCGCTCGCTTCTCCGGTCAGCAAAGCCATCTGCCCAGGAAAGCGCCGCGCTGGCCGGAGAAGCGAGCAATCCGGGAGTCCGGGACTGTGTGGCTTTGCGCCATGAAGAGAAAACGGCAGCAGGGAAAAGTCGGCCGTTTTCATGGCGCAAAGCCACACAGTCCCGGACTCCCGGATTGCTCGCCCCAAGGCAGGAGGTGGCGGCGGTGGAGGAGGAGGAGAGTGGGTGGATCGGGCGGGCAATGGAGCAGGGTGGAGAAGCCAGAGGCGCGTTTGGCCGGAGAAGCGAGCGATCCGGGAGTCCGGGACTGTGTGGCTTTGCGCCATGAAGAGAAAATAGCAGCAGGGAAAAGTCGGCCGGGCTAACTGGAGGCGGCGCGAGGCTGGGGGCTGGGGACGTCTGGCAGGGCGAGGAGGCTGATGGCTGCTGCGCACTCCACTCTCTCTCCGGCTCTCTCTCGCTCTTTCTTTTTCTCTCTGTTGCTGGGGTGGTGAAAGAGAGAGAGAGAGAAAGGAGGGAGAGAAAGGAAGCAAGAGAAAGAGAGGGAAAGCAAGAGAGAGAGAGAAAGAAAGGGGGGAAGGAGGGAGAGGGAAAGACATAGAGGGAGGGAGGGAAGGAGGGAGAGAGAAAGAAAGCAAAAAAGAGAGGAAGAAAGAAAGATAGAGGGATGGAGAGAAAGAAGGGAAGGAAGGACGAGAGAGAAAGAGGGAGGGAGAAATAGAGTGAAATGGAGGAAGAGATTTTTTTTGGTCCAAACTTTTCTTTAGCCCCCCCCGCCCCCCCCCCCCCCTGTTCAGTGTTCCCCAGAATTTTGAAAACATGAATAATGTGCCGCGGCTCAAAAAAGGTTGGGAAACACTGCTGTAAGGCCTCCTCACATCACATTTTCAGACTGGATGGCTTTCTGCAGCAGTTTGTTATCAAATCAGGGTGGGGGGGGCTACGAAACCACCATGTGCCCCAAGGGAGGCCCTGTGAGCCCCACTACCACATGCCCCATTTTTGGCCTAAACAGACTCCAGCAGCACTCTACCAGTCAAAATAGGATTCCCTGTTTTGGCTTCACTCCCCCGGCCTCCCAGCATCTCATTTTGGCCAAAAGAGTTCTGCAGGAGGCCATCCAGGCCAATAACGGGGCACACACATTCCTTCCTCCCCCATCTTGGCTGCCAGAGGCACCATGGACCAGTCCTTTGCTATTTCCCTGCTGTTGTGGTTGGCTCTAGGCCAGCTCTGGGAGCTGGAGAGTTTGACGTGAATTTATGGGAGTCCTCTGCTTATCGGAGACCTGTCTGGTTGCCAGCTGACTCAGACAGTGAAACTGGCTCACAAACAGAAGCAGACAGTGGGGGAGAAGAGGCAGACAGGGGGATGGGTGCAGCCAGCCCACCTGCCAGTTCTCCAACTAGGGAGTCCTCAGACTCTGTAGGGGATGATATCATAGATGACACAATCTTGGATCCCCGTGTGTGCAGGATTCCGGAATGAAGGGATCAGTTGTGCAGGCGCCAAAAGAGATAAGGACATGCAGCTGTTCAGTGGTTAATTATCCTACAGAGACTCCAATAAATACAGGAGGTGGAGAGTGCGGAGGCATGGGTGTTTATCCATTTGTATGAGGGTTTAGAAGAAGAAACAAGATTTAAGCAGCGTGGGGCTGCTTTCTGTTTTCAAGAACTCTTGTGAACTTTTACATACTTCAGTCAGTGGAGGTGTACATAATTTGTCATCTCTTGGGATTACTGAGCAGTAATTGGGAAATAATAATAATAATAATAATAATAATAATAATAATAATTTATTAGACTTCTATGCCGTCCCTCTCCAAGTTTTTTATTTTTCTGGACGTGTGTTTGAAAATTATTCTGAACTCACAGGGGGCTAATTTCCATTAGCCCGGCATAACACCTGCCAGTCCCACAGGCCAGATTTAAGCAGCTTGTGGGCCAGATCCAGCCCTTGGGCCTCAAGTTTGACAGACACCCTGAAGTAATCAATACCCAATCAAGAAACTGCCAGAGCTCTAAGACCACTCCCACCAACACTGAAAGGCAAGCCACTAGAATATAAATTGACCACAAACCCCACTCCTTACTAGCATTGATGATGTTACCTAGTTAGGGTAATGAAACATCTGCAAGAAAACAAGCAAGTTCAGAGAGCACCAAGGACTCCCCTTAGTATAATATTAGCTATCTTTATTTCTACAGGATCTCTAACATTTCACCATAGCTTGCACTCTCAATTCAGCAGCATAGAAAGCATCTCCAAATACAGGCCCTTTGAAAAGGGTTTTTTCTTCCTCTCCTGCAAAAGCTAGGACTATACTGCAGTTAAAATTTCTGCTGGTGTTTTTCCAGCAGGGTAGGAAAACAGGAAGAAGCCCTGATATTATTATTTCATCCATCTAATCTGCAAATAGCAGATGTAGTGTCTGGAAATTATAATTGGTGCCAAATGCCAGTGTCTGGCTCCAAACCAGTGTAAGATACAGAGATGGTTATGATGCCTATGACAAATGATTTGTGCCGGTTGCCAGTTGCTTACCAGGTTGGTCTTTAACTCCCAAATGCTTAGGGTCTGACTCAGGGATGTTATGTAAAACAGGGAACAAGCAATTGTAAGTTACTTCACAACTACTCTATCCTCCTGCTCTTGATTATAGCAGCCTAGCCTAGCCTAGCCTAGCCTAGCCTAGCCTAGCCTAGCCTAGCCTGACCAGACCAGACCATACCAGACTAGACCAGACCAGACCAGACCAGACCAGACCAGAATAGAATAGAATTGAATTCTTTATTGGCCAGGTGTGATTGGACACAAGGAATTTGTCGCATAGGTGTACATAAAAAACCTCATACATTTGTCAAGAGTCATGAGGTACAACACTTACCATATTTTTCTGGAGTGTAAGATGTACCTTAGTTTTGGGGGAGAAAAATAGGGGGGGGAAATCTACCTGCCAGGTATTCATCTGGCTAGTGTCCTTAATCTGCTCAGCTTCAGCACATTATTTTATCCCCCAGTTAAGGCTGAAAAAGCCTTTTTCAGAGGAAGTGGGAATGAAAACAAGCCTGCAAAGACTTAGGGCAGGAAAAACTGCTTTGGAGGGAGTAAGAATATAAAAAAATATTGCAAGCCAGGAAAATAGTTAGCATAGCATTAGGGCTGACAAAGCCTTTTTCAGAGGGAGTAGGAATGAAAACAAGCCTGCAAGGGAAAAAAAACCCTGCTTCACAGAGGGTAGGAAGCCAGGAAGATTGTTAGCACCTAATTAGGGCTGGAAAAAAAAGCGTGGAATTATGCAACATTCAGAGTATAAGACACACCCACATTTTCAGCCTCTTTTACGGAGGAAAAAGGTTTATATCTGTTGGTATGTCTCGGTATAGCTAGGCTATGAGACCTTTGACATACACTGAGCAGAGAATTTTAACAGAATGTGGATGTGTGGTAAAAGAAAAAGACACAGACTTAGTTATGCTTAATAAGTACTATTTACATATATACAAAATAGCAACAATCTATAACAAGCACTAAGCAAACACAAGCACTAAGCAAGTAACTCCCCCCTCAAGGTAAAGCAAAAGCGAATGAGCGATAAAGCATCATTGAGGGAAGGAGTACTGGCGCCCTCTTATGGTGAACCAGCCCAAAATATTTAAAATGATAGTACAAGAAACTACAATAGGTAGTTTACAATGGCAAACACTAACAACCATGTACCTTGTACTAACAATATCATTACATTCCGAAAAATACAGTAATGATTGTCATAGGGTACAATAGAAGGACTGAGCTGTTTTCAGGTTAAGGTCACCCTCTGGAGCCCCTCAATACAAAGTGTCCTTCAGAAGCACTTCAGGAATGCTGGTGATGCCATGTGTATCTGTTGTTCCTAGCTGAGATAAATAGAAACGCCACCATGTCGCTACCAGTTGGCCAGTAAGGTTCTCTGGAATGTGGCCAGGAAAAAGCAAGAGTCTTTCAATTAGTTTTGGTCACCGTAATATAATAAAAGATGTTGAGACTCTAAAAAAGATTTTGAGAAATGAAGAACAACAGTAAGAGATGGATGGAAAAAGAAAAGAATATAAAGAATGATTGTGTACACCAGTGTTTCCCAACCTTTTTTGAGCCGCGGCACATTATTCATATTTTCAAAATCCTGGGGAACACTGAACGGGGGGGGAGGGGCGGCTAAAGAAAAGTTTTGACAAAAAAAAATCTTCCTCCATTTCACTCTATTTCTCCCTCACTCTTTCTCTCTCTTCCTTCCTTCCCTTCTTTCTCTCTCTCCATCCCTCTTTCTTTCTTCCTTTCTTTTTTGCTCTCTTTCTCTCTCCCTCCTTCCCTCCCTATATGTCTTTCTCTCTCCCTTGCTCTCTCTGCCTCTCTTGCTATCTCTCTTTCATTCTCTCTCTTTCTCTGTCTCTCTTGCTATCTCTTTCTCTCTCTCTGTCTCTCTGTCTCTCTTTCTCTCTCTCTTGCTAGCTCTCTTTCTTTCTCTCTCTTTCTCTCTCTCTCTCTGTCTCTCTTGCTATGTCTCTCTTTCTTTCTCTCTCTCTCTCTGCTTCTCTTTCTCTGTCTCTCTTTCTCCCCCTTCCTTTCTTCTCTGCGGAGGCCGGCGAAGGTTTTTCTTATTTTAAAAGTTCCGGGTGGCAGGGGGATGCAGAGCCCGCACGCACACACACCCAACATTCCAAATCCTGCCTCAGCTATGAGAAGAACGCCTGCCCCGCCTGTCCTGTAGCCCTTTCGCTGACAGCCTGGGACAAAAGCGCTCGGTGAAGGGACTGAAAGAGGGGCCGGGTGGGCGTTAGCAGCCGGATGAAGAGGACGAGAAGCCGCTGCAGCCACCCCCAATCCCCCCCCTTCCCTGGGTACCTTCCAAAGGCCCCTGGAAAAAGGCAGGAGGTAGCAACGAGGCGCGAGGACAAGCAGGCAGCTTGGCGGAGGGGAAGCGCTGAGGGGCTCTCCTCCTTCCCCACCCCCGCGCTTTTCTCCTGCCCTGGCTTTTGCTTCGCCCGCAGATTTTCCCGCAGTTCAAAAGGAGGCAAGAGGTGGCCTGGATGAAATTGCGGGGAAATCATGGGGCGAAGCGAAAGCCAGGGCGAACTCGCAAAGGCGGGCTCAGGCTGCATGAGGAGAAAGAGGCGGAGGGAAAGAAGGCGATGGCAGCGGGACCTGCAGCTCGGTGGGCGTCTCCTTGTGGGATGGAATCCTCTCTTTCTCATGCTACTCCCACCATGGCTACGCGCAGTCCCGGCGCCCCTGGCTGAAGGTCGTCCTGTGGCTGGTCTTGGGCTTTACGGTTGCTTCCTGGTTCCCTCTCCTCCCACCACCTGTGTCTACCACCAGCGCCTCATTCCTTCCAGGCAGCCCAGCCACGCTGCCGTAGAAAGTGCAGAAGTTATTGCCGCCGCCTCTGCCTCCACTCAGGGAGCCATCGTGGTTGAGCTGAGCGAGAGGAAAAGGCGTGGTGACAACGGTGGCTCCCTGAGTGTAGGCAGAAGCAGTGGCAATAATCTCTGTGCTTTCTACGGCAGCGTGGCTGGGCTGGCCGGAGGGAAGCGGCAGCTCCCACTCGAGGAACCCACGGGAACGGCCGGCGGCTTGGTGGGAGGCGACGGCGGGAGACACAGGCGGTGGGAGGAGATGGAACCAGGAAGCGACTGTGAAGCCCAAGACCATCCACAGGACGACACTCAGGCAGGGGCGCCGGCAGCACCCCGCCCAGCTGCAGCTTCCCTAGGAGCTTCGCGGCACACCTGGCCGTGTCTCGCGGCACACTAGTGTGCCGCGGCACACCGGTTGGGAAACGCTGGTGTACACAATGTATAAATATATAATATGTCAATATGAATGTAAATATATGGATGTCGACCTACCCGAAAATTATTAAGAGATAATATGTAAATATTAAAAAATCAATAAAAGTTATGGCAAAAAAAAAAGAGTACCAGGAGATGGAGAGAAATTACCGAATTCTCAGCCTTTTTAAGGACACTGGGTAAACTTCACTTTCTAAACACTTTTGGAAATTGCACATTTAACTACAGTATCTTAAAGCTAATAAGGATTTTAAAAATGAAAAGTTTGCAGAGCCACCTGGTAAGTTTACTTTCATTCTGGAATAAGAGACAAAAATATAAGCTTAAGAATTTAAAGAAATCAAAAGAAACAGAAAAAAAATTAAACCTTTAAGAACATCATAAAGGAATGAGGAGTCTAGATGAATTTGAAATATTAGGACTTTTACTATGATGCTTAGGAAATAATGTGCTAAATAGCACTTTTGTGGATACTAAGATATTTACTCATTTTAAGGTAGAGGCAGAAATAGAGACTTTGTTATTTCACAAATTGGACACTAGAGGGAACTAAAGATTCTAGGTTTAAAAGGAAAAAGAAAAAGGCAGGATTGCCTTTTGTCTTTACTTACATTGGAATAAAAGGACAGAAAATGGTATAACATATGAAATATTCCAGAACATCTTTGAAAAATGGGAACAGAAACTAATAGCTATAATATCAGCAATGATGTCTGCTACTGTGACTACATTATTTAATAATAAATAATTATTATTTATGACCTATAAAGCCCTACATGGCATCGGACCAGAATACCTTCGGGACTGCCTTCTGCCGCACAGATCCCAGCGACCGATTAGGTCCCACAGAGTTGGCCTCCTCCGGGTTCGGTCAACAAAGCAATGTCTGGCGGGACCCAGGGGAAGAGCCTTCTCTGTGGCGGCCCCGGCCCTCTGGAATCAACTCTCCCCGGAGATTAGGACTGCCCCCACCCTCCTTGCCTTTTGTAAACTCCTGCAAACCCACCTATGTCACCAAGCATGGGGAAATTGATATACCCCTCGGCTGTTCCATTTTATGTATGATTTGTTTGGGCTATATGATTGTTTTTAATAAGGGTTTTAAAATAGTTTTTTTAAATATTGGATTTGTACTTTGTATTGTTTGTTGTGAGCCGCTCCAAGTCCTTGGAGAGGGGTGGCATACAAATCTAATAAATAAACAAGCAAGCAAGCAAACAAACAAATAAATAAAAACAAATAAACAAATAGATAAAAATAATTTATTATATTTGTATGCCGCCCCTCTCCGAAGATCGAAGAAGAATAGAGTAGAGTAGAGTAGAATAGAATAGTTGGAAGGGACCTTGGAGGTCATCTAGTCCAACCCCATGCTTATGCAGGGAATGCTGTCCCAGCGATGGTAAACCAAGTGTCCAAATTGCATGCGTGCATGCCCAAATTGAAAGGTGAGCATGTGTGAACATGCACATGCCTGAACATGTGTGCCTGTGCCTCAGAGACCCAAAGACTAGCTGGCCAGTGGGATTGGGGTCTCCCAACTCCAGCAGCATGGTAAGAGGTAAGATTTTTGGTTTTGTGAGCTTCTGATTCATTGTTTGCAGGGAAAAAGAAGTTCATGAAAGAAACACCACAGAGATCTGACCTGGGGTGGTGGCACGCATGCCAGCAGACAGGGCTCTGCGTGCTACCTCTGGCATGTGTGCCATAGGTTCATTATCACAACCCTATACCACTTCAGACAAATGGTTATCCAATCTCTTCTTAAAAACTTCCAGTGTTGGAGGATTCACAACTTCTGGAGGCAAGTTGTTCCACTGAGTAATTGTTCTAACTGTCAGGAAATTCCTTAGTTCTAAGTTGCTTCTCTCCTTGTTTAGTTTCCACCCATTGCTTCTTGTCCTGCCCTCAAGTGCTTTGGAGAATAGCCTCCCTCTTCTATGTGGCAGCCCCTGAGATATTGGAACACAGCTATCATGTCAGCCCAACAAGAAAAGGTAATTTTTGAAATTAAGAGTTTTGTCTATTGAGGTCTGGAAGGAAATTTCCCTCCATCTAGTGGTGATATGGATGGATTTCTATCAGCAAGAAATGACATACATCTCAGTTGCCAATATATTATTATTATTATTATTATTATTATTATTATTATTATTTATTAGATTTGTATGCCGCCCCTCTCCGAAGACTCAGGGCGGCTCACAACAATAAAAACAATATTATAACAAAACAAATCTAATATTAAAAGTAGCATATAAAACCCTATCATATATTTAAAAACCAAACGGCACATTCATACCAAACATGAAACAAAATATAAAGAAGCCTCGGGGGAAAGGTGTCTCAACTCCCCCATGCCTGGCGGTATAAGTGAGTCTTAAGTAATTTACGAAAGACAAGGAGGATGGGGGCAGTTCTAATCTCCGGGGGAAGAGGGCCGGGGCCACCACAGAGAAGGCTCTTCCCCTGGGGCCCACCAAACAACATTATTTAGTCGACGGGACCCGGAGAAGGCCAACTCAGTGGGACCTTATCGGCCGCTGGGATTCGTGCGGTAGTAGGCGGTTCCGGAGGTACTCTGCCCACTTAGTAACTCCATCATTTACTTCAAAGTATGTAATCCTTGAAGTTGTAGGGCAAAACCAAAACCAAAAAACCTTCAGATAGAAAGTGCCCTTTCCAGGACTGGAAATAACTTTTTCTCTTGAAATTTCTCATTTGGAAAAAAAAATAGTGTTTGTTCTTACTCCAAAAGACAAAAGACAAAATTCCAAAAAGATTTGGTACCTCTATAACAGTGGTTCTCAACCTTTCTAATGCCATGACCCCTTAATACAGTTCATATTGTTGTAGTGACCCTCAACCCAGGGCCACCATCAGGAATTTTGGGGCCCCATACAGCCTAAGTGTCTGCCCCCCCCCGCCATTTTAAAACTATTTTAAGTCGCCAAGCCACTCCATCCCCCGGGGATCATTTCCTGCTTCACGCCAAGCGAGGCGGTCCCATAGGCCAGTGTTTCCCAACCTTGGCAACTTGAAGATATCTGGACTTTAACTCCCAGAATTCCCCAGCCAGCGAATGTCAAGGTTGGGAAGCACTGCCATAGGCTATTTCAGGAACTGGGTTAAGCCGATTATGTGGACTCGTCCAGGAGAAAGAAAGAAGCGGGAGTGACAAGGGAAAGAAAGATCCTGGCATCGGTCAGGCGGAGCGAGGCTTATTTACGGCTCCTTGGCACTTCTCCCTTCTTGTTGACAAAACCATGTGCTTTCTAGCGAGGGGAGAGGGGAGGGGGATCCCACACCCGGCAGCCACCGGCGAGGAGCTGGAAAGGACGAGGGGAGAGAAAAAGAAGGGTACCAGCAGTCAGGCGGGTGTCTTGAGGGGGCACTCCCATCTGGAAGGAAGGGAAGAAAGGTGAGGGCGAGCTATGAAGGAAGGAAGGAAGGAAGGAAGGAAGGAATGGTAAAAGGGGCGATCAAGAGAGGAATGGGTGAATGAATGGACGGAGGGTGGGAAGGAAGGAAGGAAAGAGGGAAGGGACAGGAACAGAGGAAGGGTGCAAAGCAAGCAAGGAAAGGTGTGAAAGGGGAGAGTAAGAGAGGAAGAAGTGAAAGAAGGGAGTGAGGGAGGAAAGAAGGGAGGAAGGAGAAGGAAAGCAAGAAATGGAGGGAGGGAAGGAAAGAAAGAAAGAAAGAAAGAAAGAAAGGGGAAAGGACAGGAACAGAGGAAGGAAGGAAACTTATGAAAGGGGAGAGTAAGAGAGGAAGGACTGAAGGAAGGGAGGGAGAGAAGAAGGTAGGAAGGAGAAAGAAAAGAAGAAATAGAGGAAGGGAAGATAAAAGAGAGAAAGAAAAAGAGCAAGAAAGAGAAAGAAAGAAAGAGAATGAAAGAGAAATAAAAAGAGAGAGGGAGAATGAAAGAAATGGAAGGAGGGAAGGAAGGAAGGAGAGAAAGCAAGAGAAAGAAAGAAATCAAGATAAAGAAAAAAGAATGAATGAATGGACGGAGGGTGGGAAGGAAGGAAGGAAAGAGGGAAGGGACAGGAACAGAGGAAGGGTGCAAAGCAAGCAAGGAAAGGTGTGAAAGGGGAGAGTAAGAGAGGAAGGAGTGAAAGAAGGGAGTGAGGGAGGAAAGAAGGGAGGAAGGAGAAGGAAAGCAAGAAATGGAGGGAGGGAAAGAAAGAAAGAAAGGGGGAAGGGACAGGAACAGAGGAAGGAAGGAAACTTATGAAAGGGGAGAGTAAGAGAGGAAGGACTGAAGGAAGGGAGGGAGGGAAGAAGGTAGGAAGGAGAAAGAAAAGAAGAAATAGAGGAAGGGAAGATAAAAGAGAGAAAGAAAAAGAGCAAGAAAGAGAAAGAAAGAAAGAGAATGAAAGAGAAATAAAAAGAGAGAGGGAGAATGAAAGAAATGGAAGGAGGGAAGGAAGGAAGGAGAGAAAGCAAGAGAAAGAAAGAAATCAAGATAAAGAAAAAAGAATGAAAGAGCAAGAGAGAAATAGAGAAAGAAAGAAAAAGAAACGAAAGAAATTGTGATTTTGACTATGCCGGCTTTTCCCTCCCCCGCTCCCAGCTCCCCACAAACCACCTACCCCTCTACCGCAAGAGGGAAGCGCCCGAGGCGCCAGGTTCTTCCTTTTCTCCCTCGCCCACATCCTTGCCGCGGTGACTCACCAGGAGAAGGCTGGAGACCCACGCGGCTCCTCGGGGGGCCTTGCGGAAGGTGGCGGCGGAAGCCCCCATGGCCGGTGCTGGGTGCGAGGAAGGATGCTTTCTGCGCGGGCGGAAGCCGAGAGCTGAGAAGGGCGCGCCTTGCCCACCCTCGCCGGAAGAGCTGCCCATCTAGCAGTCCCGCTGCCCCATTGCCCGGCAGGGGATGATGGGCAAGGGATGCCTCGGGGAAGGAGGGCAGGGCGGGAAGGGAAGGAGGGGGCTGGCGGGGGTTTAGGAAAGGGGAGCCCGCCGGGCACGAGGGAATGCTGGCTGCGCGGGGCTCCGAGGCCAGCCTTGCAGCTCCTCGGCGGGAGGAGCCGAAAGCCACCGGGAGAGGACTGGGCTCAGCAGGAGAAGCGCTGGGCCCCCCCCCCATTATTCAATTTCCCCAGGCCTGTGACGCCACTCCCACTAGTACCGGTCTATCGGCGGCCCTGCCACAACCATAAGTCTAGCACCAATTCTCCGGACAGAGCTTTAAGCTAATTGACAGGAAGGTCAGAAGGAGACTCCCACTGTAAACGCTGGATTGGTCAGATTGTAAAAATATGTTCCAAGGCACCAGATTAGAAGCTTTAGTTCCTAACACCATGGGAAATGTATCTTTTCCCATGGTCTTAAGTGATTCCTGTGAAACAGTTGTTCAAACTCCAAAGGGGTCCTGATCTCCAGGTTGAGAACCACTGCTCTATAAGGTCATGAGGCCCAGATACCACAAAAACACCAGCAAAAGGTTTAGAATTAAAATTCTAGAATTAAAACCCTTGTGATGTGGCGGAGATTTGGATGAAATATGTTGGAGTTTGTGATTGTTTGTTTGAAGCAGTACTGCACCTTTTGATGAAGAGAAAAGAAGAAGAAATCCAGTCAATAGTCAATGCCTCCACAAAACTATGAATATTAAACCCACTTTAAGTCATTTTTAGGGAAGCTGAAAAGTCAGAATCTCACTCTTCAATTTCTTCTTTCTTCAGATGTTCAAACCACTGCAAGTTTTCTGTTGGCCCCTTGAAAATTATATACTTCAGCGGTTGACAATATCTGTGGCATACAAGGAAAACCAGTACAAAATGTTTTATACATGGCACTTACGACCAGTAAGAATTGCAAAGATGTTTCCAAACTCATCCACACTGTTGGAAATTCAAAAAAGATTGCAGGTACTTTTTACCATCTGCTCAAAACAAAATAATATTGGAATAGGAAACTGGTTGAAAGAAAGAATAAAAGAGAAAATTGATAGAAAACCTGAATTATTTTTGCTAGGCATAATAGATAAGACAGTACCTCATTATACATATTTCTCAAAGCAGCAAAAATTATCTATGCACAATGTTGGAAAAGCATAGAAATCCCCAAGAACGAAGATATAATTAGAAAGATAATGGACTGTGCCAAAATGGATAAGCTAGCCAAGGAATTAAAAAAAAAAGAGGAATCTGATTATTATAATGTATGGAACAAAGTATATGAATGGCTGAGAGAGAGAAAGAACAATTAAATGATGATGTGTAATTGTTAATTCTTGAACTAATCAAGAAAGGACTGTACAGTTTAAAGTATCTATTTATAGGAATAGTTAAAATATTGTACATATGTAGAAACATAGAAACATAGAAGACTGACGGCAGAAAAAGACCTCATGGTCCATCTAGTCTGCCCTTATACTATTTCCTGTACAGTAATACCCCGCTCGTTGCGAGGGTTCCGTTCCAGGACCCCCCGCAACGAGCGGGTTTTCGCGAAGTAGCGCTGCGGAAGTAAAAACACCATCTGCACATGCGCAGATGGTGTTTTTACTTCCCAGCAGCGAGGAGCCGAAGATTGGGGTTTCCCCGCCGCCCACGCAAACTCCTCGCTGCTGCCGCGCCCGCCGCTCGCCCACCCTGAAAGGGAAAGCCCCCCCAGGCCGGCTCCGATCCCCCAGGCCGTGTCTCCTTCTCCCTCCTCCTCCTCTTCTTCCCTGCTCTTCCATCCTTCGCCGCCGAGGTCGCCAGGAAGGGAGAAGAAGAGTCAATGAACGGCGCCAGCCGCCGCCTCGCCCAACGCAAAGCGCAAGAGCCCAGACCCGGAGGCAACCCGCTCGCTGTCTGCGGCGCTTCGAGTTTTTCCTTCCGGAGGCGCGCTCGGCGCTCGCTGCAGCGGGGGAAGACCCAGGGAAGGTTCCTTCGTCCGCTGCCCATGGAAAGGGGAAACCCGGATCTTCGGCTGCAGCGAGCGTCGAGCGCGCCTCCGGGAGGAGAAACTCGAAGCGCCGCGGACAGCGAGCGGGTTGCCTCCGGGTCTGGGCTCTTGCGCTTTGCGTTGGGCAAGGCGGCGGCTGGCACCGTTCATTGACTCTTCTTCTCCCTTCCTGGCGACCTCGGCGGCGAAGGATGGAAGAGCGGGGAAGAAGAGGAGGAGGAGGAGGGAGAAGGAGACACGGCCTGGGGGATCGGAGCCGGCCTGGGGGGGCTTTCCAGCAACCCACGAGCCCGGGTTGGGGGCTCGTGGGTTGCTGGAAAGCCCCCCCAGGCCGGCTCCGATTTTTTAAAACAGGCGCGCCGCTTCTCCGCTGACTCCTGGCGAACTTCCCCGCTTTAGGAGTCAGGAGAAGACCCAGGGAAGCCGCCCAGCAGCTGATTTGCCCGGCCCATCTACGCATGCGTGCCCATAGAAAAAAAAGGGCACGCATGCGCAGATGGTGTTTTGACTTCCGGGTTCAAAAATCGCAAATTACCCTGTTCGCAATGGTTGGGGACGCAATAACCGGGGGATCACTGTACAATGGATATATGTTTATCCCAGGCATGTTTAAATTCAGTTACTGTGGATTTACCCACCACGTCTGCTGGAAGTTTGTTCCAACGATCTACTACTCTTTCAGTGAAATAATATTTTCTCACGTTGTTTTTGATCTTTCCCCCAACTAACTTCAGATTGTGTCCCCTTGTTCTTGTGTTCACTTTCCTATTAAAAACACTTCCCTCCTGGACTGTATTTAACCCTTTAACACATTTAAATGTTTCGATCATGTCCCCCCTTTTCCTTCTGTCCTCCAGGCTATACAGATTGAGTTCATTAAGTCTTTCCTGATACGTTTTATGCTTAAGATCTTCCACCATTCTTGTAGTCCGTCTTTGGACCCGTTCAATTTTGTCAATATCTTTTTGTAGGTGAGGTCTCCAGAACTGAACATAGTATTCCAAATGTGGTCTCACCAGCGCTCTATATAAGGGAATCACAATCTCCCTCTTCCTGCTTGTTATACTTCTAGCTATGCAGCCAATCATCCTACTTGCCTTTCCTACCGCCCGACTACACTGCTCACCCATTTGAGACTGTCAGAAATCACAATCCCTAAATCCTTCTCTTCTGAAGTTTTTGCTAACACAGAACTGCCAATGCAATACTCAGATTGAGGATTCCTTTTCCCCAAGTGCATTATTTTACATTTGGAAACATTAAACTGCAGTTTCCATTGCTTTGACCATTTATCTAGTAAAGCTAAATCATTTACCATATCACAGACCCCTCCAGGAATATCAACCCTATTGCACACTTTACAGTCATCGGCAAATAGGCAAACCTTCCCTACCAATCCTTCCCCTATGTCACTCACAAACATATTAAAAAGAATAGGACCCAGAACAGACCCTTGTGGCACACCGCTTGTAACCTGTCTCTACTCAGAATACTCGACATTAACAATAAAGACCAAGTAAACAGATACAAATACTGTATTAATATATTTATTTATGGATAATATAGATCTTGATTCTATCTGATGAAAGCTTATAATATATAGGCTATAATTTATGCGTGGTATGTCTGTATGTATGATTGGTTTCTTAAATTGGGGTTTTTAATATTACTTTTAATATTAGATTTGTTCATATCATCATTTTACTGTTGTTAGCCACCCCGAGTCTACGGAGAGGGGCGGCATACAAATCTAATTAATAAAATAAATAAATGAATACATAAATAATAAATCTAAGTTTTGATCATGTGACCATAGGGATCGTGCAATGGTTCGTGTGAAAGATGCTCATAAGCAACTTTTTTTCTGTGCTGCGGTAACTTCGAACAATCACTAAATGAACTGTTATAAGTCAAGGAGTACTTGTACATTACTCTACATTATGAAACAACAATTTCTTTGATCCTCCCCCCCCCCCCCCCCCAATTCTTATGTTAAAATGGACTTTGGAATGCAAACCCATTCTTTTTCTGGAAAATGTAAAAACACTGATTGTGGAACCAAGACAGCTACATAATTTTTACATTTTGAGTTCCTGCAGTAGTTTAGGGGCCAGACCGTACCAAGCAGCTGAAATAAAGCTACCTTAGAATGCTTTACATCAGGGTCAGGCATCAGTACAAGGATACCATTCACCCCACCCCTAAAAATAAAGTTTAAAGAGTAGCTTTCAAAAAAGGAAATAGTGCTAGCATCCAAGGGACTTTCCTGCTAAGACCACAGTAGGTTTCAAAAATCAGGGAAGAACTAGTCATCAATTGCTGAATTGCATTTGCCAATAGAGTATTAAATGTGTGAGAAGAAAGCAGAAGGAATAATTTATTTTGAATAAATAACATTCAAATCATTTGGTTTGGCATGATCTCTTAACAGGCAGCAAACAAAACTAAAGGGTTAATGTTTACCTTGAAACGTCAACGTTTTTTTAATCCTATCGGTACAATAGATTGTCGCTATCTACAAAAACCAAACAGGTGTATGTAAAAGTGTATGCGCTCGTCCCTTTTAATGATAATTCAGAGCCAATTTCTGGTGACTTGTGTGCTCTACCTGCATTCCTAAAACTACCATTCAATGTGGCAAAAACAAAACAATGCTGAAATTAAACATGCAAAGTTTAATTTAAACTGTTACCAAAACAATGCACAAATAGTAAATTCCATTTACTCCTTTATATATTAACATCTTGCCTGACCATATACATAGGTAAGTAGTTCTTTAGAGCGAGATACTGAGATATCATTCCTGGAGGTAACTTTCAAGTGGCCCAAACTTCAAAGAATGAGATTACCAATTACTACCCTTGAAACAAAAGAGTGAAGAAAAATGTGGACCTCAAAATTGAAATTTGCAAGGATCTAGTTTACATTAGAAATCCCAACCTGGTGGGTTTTTTGTTTTTTGGGGTGTGTGTGGGGTTTGCAGGTGTAATTCAGAGTTAAAACTGCCCTATTTTATAGCAGCAAAACAATAGGTACTCATTCCAGGATTCTTGAATGTGTAAAAAGGAAGATCACGGAAAAAAAAACAATTTGGAATGAAGTAGAAACTTCTCAACAGTGAGAATTAACCAATGGAACAGCTTGCTTTCAGAAGTTGTGGATACTTCATCACAGGCAACTGCATGTACAATGCCAGGGACTCAGCTCCTGCGCATGTGCAGAAGAAACCCCCCAAATTCCATAATAATAATAAAAATTAAAAAGACTCCTCCCCCAAAAGCCAAAAACAAGAGGGCGACCACATGCAGTGTGCTGGAAACTCAGCTTCAGAAAGAAAAAAAAAAGACCAAGAAAAAAATCCCTCCCCCAATTTTAAAAAATAAAATAATCCTAAAATATTTTTTTAAAAAGGATGGTGGCATCCACAGGCCAACACTGACTGAATTAGTTCCATGTCACCATAACATCACCAGTGAGTCACTATCAGTTTGGACAAACCCGTCTCTGCTCATCCTTCTAATGTAGAGGATTTCTACTCCTTCCCACTCCTTCCAAAACCTGCATTATGGGGGAAAAAATTAAAAATACAGGCAGGCCTCAATTTACAACCATTCAGTTAGTGACTGTTACAAGCAGCCTTGAATAAAGTGAATTATGACCATTCCATTCTTATGAGTAATGCAACATACCCATGATCATGCGATGAAAATTTGGATGCTTAGCAACTCTCATTTATTGATGTTTGCAGTGACCAAGGGTTCTGGGACCACTTTTTGCAAACCACTTTACAAAGTAAACGGGGAAAGTCAAATTTACTTGCATTGTAAATATTTCCTTAACA
The DNA here is from genome assembly GCF_031021105.1 of Erythrolamprus reginae. NCBI lineage: Eukaryota > Metazoa > Chordata > Lepidosauria > Squamata > Dipsadidae > Erythrolamprus > Erythrolamprus reginae. Next base: position 22,907,256 of record NC_091954.1, read on the forward strand.
ACTATGGAAATGGGGGCCAAACTCACTTTAAAACTGTTTCCCTTAGCAACAGAATTTTTGGATTTGACTGCGATTGTAAGTCGAGGGTACCTGTATTGCATGAAAGGAAAGGCCATCCTGTGATCTCAAGAAAAATAAAAAAATAAAATTTATCTCAGGTCCCACATTTCCATATTGCCACGGCAATGGAAAAAGCAGACACACACAGGCATTTTGGTTTGATAGAATCAAGGTCTTTATTGATCTCATTGTAACAGCAACCATTGGCGAGAGTGTTTTCCCAAACACCTGTTTCAGTAAAAATCAGATATGTTACAGAAGTACCCAAGGATTTTTCAGACCACCTTTGATGGTTAAAACAAGAATCCTGGGGTTTAGTTAAACATGGATGATGTGCCAAAAAAAAAAAAAGAACAGGAAGATACGACGCTTTCAAATGCATTAAGAACATTCAGTAATCTTTTTTTGGCAGTGGCTTCTACTCTTACTTCAATGCCGACAAATAAGATAGAAAAAAACAAGCTGCCACACATAATGTCTGAAGGAGAACTTCACCCACTTAAGGCAAAGAAAGGCACTCCGGTTTGCCATCCTCATGATATGAAATAGGCAATAGAGGGAAGATGGGAGGAGGAGCAAGGTAGTTTGGTGTTCCTCAGATAAATGGGGACAAAGGTGCTGATTATTTTTCCCCACATCTGATTTGATTTACAACCATTTTTATAAACAACTGGTCCTTATAACATTGGATTTCTACGTTGGATGAATTATTGTCAATGCTTGGAAAGCCAGGTGTATGAAACATCACCAGCTAAACCAGATACACCTCATAATCAATCCAAAACATTTTCCCTGATGTTATTTCTTCTAAAAGTAATTTACACACACATATATATATTTATATATATATTGGGAAGTATATATTCACCCATACATATATTATTCTTGCATTCACCCTCTCTCCACAGTAGAATTCTCTTAAATGTTCAAGAGTTACCCAGTTTTGCAGATGATCAGCAACTGCAAATCTCTTCCAACCTGCCATGTCTCTGTGAAACTGCAGGATGCAAGAGTCAAAATGCTCATGAAATCTATCGCCATGCAACCTCTTCATTCTTCTACCTGTTCTTTGAACTCCGATTCCATGCCTATCAAATTGTCCTTCGTGGATTCCTCACCACTGTAAAAATTTAACTAAAAGATCATGAAGACAAATCTCACTTTTTCACCCGTCAGCAAAATCTATTCAGCAAGTTAAGATTAATAGAGAAATCGGATGGGGGAAAGGGACTGAAATTGTGTTTGGTACCAAGTTTGCAACTGCAGAACTAATCCAGAAAGTTTTAACACAGTCCTGAGGTTTACAGAGAACTCAACGCAACAAAGCTTAACTGTCCAATTATTGATATATCAAGGAGCAATCCATAAATGATGGTGAAAAGCAGTAATCCGAGGGGTACATAGTATTAGATACTAGATGTCTAGGACAAAATAAGTTTGATATGGAAAGCAGCATGCTTCTTTTTGGATGAAGATAACTGAAATTGTCTTCTGTTATTCTGTTGTGAGCCGCCCCGAGTCTGCGGAGAGGGGCGGCATACAAATCTAAATAAATGAAATGAAACTGCAAGCAGGCCATGAACTTGTAGAATATCTATCTATCCTCTCAGCCACAATTATCCAAGTCCACTTAGAGCCAGGCCAAAACCAATCACTCAGGCAGACAAGTACAGAGAAAGAATTAAGGAATGTATCCCCCACCCCCCAACAAGTAGTCTCACACAAATGTCTACTCAGGGCATACTTTTTCTTAGAGCTAAAAGGTTTCATTGTCATCATTCAACACCTGGTCAAAAATCCTTGCCCATCTACTAATAGATCCAGATTCAAATGTAGCCTCCTGGTTAAGATTGGATCATTAGCCAATTTATAGTGGAAAGCTCATTGTTAATCCAATTCTATGTAGACAAATGCCAGAAACAGTGGCAGAATTGTGAACTTTAAATTTAGGCTCTAGAAATCCTCATTGATGCATTGAGCACACTATCTTTGGTGATGGCAAGGGCAACTTACCATGGATCTTTTCAAGTGTTCCAAGTGGCATCTCGGAGTCAAAACAGATAGTATTTTAGCCATAACACTGAAGATTTTCCAAGGCCACTATAAACATCCTTTATTAGTTCTCTGTACAAAAGGTTCTTATAACAGAATCCTTCGGTGATGATGAGCCATAGCAAATATTTAAAATATTTTAATTCTGTTCCTACTATACAGTCCTCCTCATTATAGAAACTACAGTTGATGCAAATAATTACAATCCTCCATTTTTTGTTGTGAAAATCAGCAAATAAACCAGATGTCAAAAGCAGTCTAGATCAGTATTTGACAACCTCAGCAACTTTTAGACAGGTGAATCTAAACTCCCTGAATTTTCTAGCCAGCATCAAATACTGGTTTAGACAACTGAACTGGAAGAGTTTTTTAAAAATTATTATTATTTTTCAAAAATCAACATACTAAGTTGGAATGCTATAGCTAATGGAAGACCAGAATTTTTATTTTTATGCCACAAAGAAGTATGTGTGTGTGTGTGTGTGTAATTGCATTTTTAAGCACAACAACAAAGAAATAAACAGCAACCAAATATTAAACGGTCTCAGATAATCGGAGGAGATGGAAAGTAATACTCAATCCGTTGCTCGATGTTCTTGCCAAACAAGCCTAAACTGAATTGGCAAAGACAGCAAGCAACCTATCACAATTAAGTTTTGTGCTAATTTTCTTCCAGAGACATTTTCTGAGTTTACTCATTCTTCAGCATATGTGAATTGCTACATTTTTGCATAAGTATTCAACCTGATTCAGGGAATCCAGATATTTCCAGTGAAATGTTTTCAAATATGTACACTTGGTGTGAGGGTGACTTCTAATTCAGTGTGTCTTTCACCATTACTACACTTTATCTAGATGGATTTTGCTGTTTTTTGTTTTAAAATAATGATGTAAATAGCTTCTGGTCATTCAGGCTGAGATTGCTCTCTGGAAAGTTGAAAGGTTCCAAAAGAGCAAAGCTGGTTCAACCTATTTGTTTGTAATAAATAAAAGATGGCATCTCCTAGTACAAATTGTCTGCCATTGATTGCCGAAATCTTTTTGTGCAAATGTCACATAAAATCCTTCCACCTGCAAAAGCTATTTGCAAAGCACAGCTCTTTAAGATAACACTAGGCATCCTTGTTTGGTCTTTTCACTAGCACAATTACTGGTATATAGGCAGTCAAGATCAGGGGTCCCCAAACTTGGCAACTTTTAAGACTTGTGGACTTCTAAGTCCCAGAATTCTCCAGCCAGCTATGCTGAAATTCACAAATCTTAAAATTGCCAAGCTTGAAGGCCTCTGGTCAAGATCAATGTTTCTCAACCTTGGCAATTTGAAAGTATGTGAACTTCAACTCCCAGAATTTCCCAGCCAGCCAACACTGGTCAGTAGAGTAACTACGACTGAAGTGTCATCACTTTTTTCCATGTGCTGCATGCACAAGACCTTAAAAAGGAGTTTCAACCACAATCACTTTCTCAACTTCCCCCATAGATTTCCCTGGATGCATTTATCTGCTGGCCTAATCCTAGAAACTGTAAATCCAAAGACAGACTCAATAAATGAATTTTAATTAATAATTTTCAGTCAGTTGATTACATCTATACAGCATTTTAACATGAAGTTTTAAGAAAAAGGGCAAAAAAAAGAGGAAAGCATGTTCTACATCAGATTATAAATCTGTTCCTTTTTGTTAGCAAAAGAAAAAAGAAAAAAGGAATTGACTAAAGCCTGCAGCCTTACTTACCTCAAATGTATTCACTTAGCTCATAATAGAGCTTAAAATTTATCAGCTATTCCAAAGTTTCTTTACAAAAAAAGCAGGGGAAATGATCATATACAGTATAGCACTGGAGGCCCCAGTTTAGAAAAGAGATACAATACTAATTTACTGATAAAAGAGATTGTGGTTCTGAATTTGAAGGGCTGCAAAATACATTAGCAATTATTTCTATTCTTTCAGCTATCGGATAGAAATTTTTCAAGTAATAAAAATCAGCTGCAAATATTTTTAGTGCCTAGCATTGTTACCTCTTAAGTCTTCTCTGCAAATTCTCTGAGAACTTATATTGTGCTAGGAGGATAAATTCTGCAGAATAAAGCAATGATCTTTTTTTCCCTTTATAGCTTTCTCTTCCTCTATAAAATGCAGCTTTATTCGTAGACAAGGATGAGAAAGCATGGGAAAGAAAATGGCCATGACTAAAGCAAATTTTAGGGCAGGGGTCCCTAAATTTGGCAACTTTTAAGACTTGTGGACTTCCTCAGATTTCTGGGAGTTGAAATCCACAAGTCTTAAAGTTGTCAAGTTTAGAGACCTCTTTTTAGGGAAATGGAACAATATTTGTTTCTTAATGACATTATTTTCTCAGAACCATCAGTAAGATATGAGTATACAGTACTAGCTCAATTTTATAAATTGGGGGGAAATTAAAGCAGATACAGGAGCAGAAAAAAATTATCCAAACACATGAAGAATCCTGCAGTACAAGAGAAATCTGTTCACTCAGACTACAGATCAATCCTTCCCTCTGGAACACTCCTTCCTTCAGCTAAGTTTATATGGAACAGACTTCAGAAGAATCAGGGTTTTTTTTTAATATAGCAACAAATTTGTGAAATCTCATGGAATTCTCTGGTATTTTTTTCATTATGAAAAGTGTCTTCTTAACAGTATTTTACTAGTTAAATCACCAGAAGGGAGAAAGTAACATACTAAAGTTAACTCCCAAATCCCAATTTTAAAAAAAAAAAAAAAAACTACAATGAGAACAAGGTCTGTTAGCAGCCCTCAAACTCTATTTTTACCCATTCCTTCCTTCCCTCGTTGGACTTAGCTGAACTGGGATTGTGATTAAAACTTCAGTTGTGCCCAAATCTGCCAAACAAAGCTGTTATTTGACTCTTCCCTACCACTAACTGTATGGCCATTGAATGGAGGTTCCAGACAGAAACACCAGAACCGTCTGTGTTCTGATTTATAACTGAACATGCAGTGAGTTTTAGAGGTCTCCTGGCCCAAATCCAAATGCTTACACTGCACTTCAAGGGATTCTTCCCTTGACCAGCTGCAGCTTAGTCACAGCACATTCACCCACTTTAGAAAGCAGCAATCTTTCCCCAGAGACATTGCAAATAGGATATTATTCCTGAGACATCGACAGTTACAAAGCAATTTTGCTTCTGTATTATTCACATTTTACAGTAGGCGAAACAAAATAAATTCCTGCCTTTCTTACATGCCCCCAAAGCTATCACAAAGGCAGAGGGTGAAGCAAAAACCCTGCACTCTACATTTTAGATCACGACACTCCCCCCTCTTTCTAAATCTAGTCAATTATGATAAAGTTGTCAATTTATAAAGAGAATTAAGAGCCAAAGTCGCTTCCCAGATTTGAAAATACAGGTGAATTCGAGAACTGAAATGAATTCTATTAAGTCATTTTATAGGCCAAAATCCAATAGGACGAACATATTCTCAGATATTCTTCTAGAAGTGAAGCCTACATTAATAAAAACAAGTATCTTTGTTGCCACATTCCCTGAGGCTGTATCACTTCCCTCTCCCAATTATGCCTGAACAATAAAATCCATGTGCAAAATTGCCATAGCGGTATGACTTCCCCACTAGGGAAAGCTAGCACAATTCAGTCATTCTGTTTTTGAGGTAGCACATGAATCACTCTTGGAAGACTTCCTAAAGGAATCAGAGGCAAATATTTTAGAGAAGAATCTTAGAACAGCAGAATCTCCAACCCCCATCAGTGTCAGATAGCAAGACCAATAGCCAGAGATAGTGGGAGTTGCAGTCTAATGACATCTGGGTGGGTCATGGTAACTTATCCTTGCCTTAGAGGCTTTGTTTTCAAAATAAAGTTACAGAGGAGGAAAGCATCACTGAAGACAAGGAGCAAACATCCAGTGTGGGTCTGTTATCTTAAAAAAAACAAAAAACAACCAACCCCCCCCCCAACTTATGTATGCAAGGTCACACCAAGCACTGTCTTAAGTAGTATTCCCTCTTCTGAGAGAAGGAAATACATTTTCTGCTGTCATCACTATAGTTTTTCTTAAGTCTGGGTGCTAAAATAATTAATTTTTGAAGAAAAAAAAGAAAAAAAATCTGCTTTCCATCTATTGGTGACATGAAGCAAAGAGTTTTATTATTCCATTAGCCAAGGCTAGGGGGTCTCCAAACCTGACAACTTTTAAGATTTGAGGACTTCAACTCTCAGAATTCCATTTTGGTTGAGGCATCCTGGGAGATGAAGTCTTAAAAGTTACTGAGTTTGGAGATCCCTGGCCTAGACAACAAAACAATCTAATATTGCAGCATTCTCAGAGTGCAAAGTATCATGGGGCCATGCAGTCATCACATGGATTCATCCATTGGCTGTATTAAACTGATTCACCAATTTTCTTTCTCGCAGTAACTGCTTTTTTTTTTTCCAACAAGGAGACTTCAATTGCCTATGAATTCCTACAAAGAAAGATCCTACTTGGTCTCTGCAACAATCCCAGGCAAACAGCACAAGATCACTCATGCCAGAACTAATCAACTTGGGAGTTAGGTCACCAATAGGTGGGAAATGGCCAGTGTATCAAAATAAACAGAATAAAGTAAGATCATCAGCAACTCTTCCTCCATACAGACAATAGGTTACAATGTGACTGATTTAATAATGTATGAATTTGAGAAAGAAAAGATATTGACCAAGAAGCAAATAGGTCTTGTTCGAAAAATGCAGTGAAATCTTTATGATTAGTCACCCTTTCAAATTCATTTGAAGTCATACATCATGAAATCAGCACTTAACATCTTCATAATTAATTGATTCTTAAGGTTCTCTGGTCCACCAAGACATTTTCACAAATTTCATTTTTGGAGGTTGGGTTTCTCTTAGTTAAGCATAACCAGGTTGCTTTATTTAATTATTTTGGCACAAAGATGCACTTGCCAAGAACCCACCAGATGTTACTGAGCAGCAAAAATTAAAGACTGGAAGAGGAATAGTAGAGAACAACCTTCGCAACTTTAAAGCTGTGTTGACCAACTCTCAGAATTCTGGAAGGTGAATTCCACACAGCTTAAAATAGCTGAATTTGAGAAACACTGATAGAAAAATCCATCAAGTGTGATATTCCCCAATTACATTAGGAAAAGATGTGGTTCATTTTTAACACTGGAGGGGGGGTTAAATGGGGGAATTGGAGATAATCTTTTTTGGGGGGGAGGGGGAAATGATATTGGGATGAAATATGAAGTGAAATGAATGCTCGATGAAGTGATGGTTCTAAATTATTTATCCATTTTTTAAAAAAAAGAAATTTTCAGGGGAAGCAGGAAAAAACCTCCCATAATACTCTTTTAGGAAAATCTCACAGCAGTGCCCACATGAAAGGTTATACTAACTAAAAAAGACAAGTTGAGCAACAGGATTTAGAAATATCAAAGAGAGTGCATTTTGCACATCAAAAAATGAGATATGACATAGGAACCAGTTAATAAATTGACATCAATTTAACAGCAGTTAAGGGAAAGGAGAACAATGGCAGTGTCATGTCACTTCAAACATATATCCACCCTTTCCATGCCCCTTGTGTGTTTTGCAATAAATATCCAATTGTTGATAGAAGTTAAATTCTCGCATGTGCATATTTGAACATTTGTCTCTAAAGTGCGAGAAGCCAAGGGACACTCCTTAGCCCTATAAATTTATCATGGGTTCCAAGTCAGTCACAGGGAGTGAGTAAGGCAAGCAGGGGAGGGGGAGATGGGTAGGAAGCATGGTATGGTTAATGGAAATCAAGGAGAGTCCTCTTATCCTTTGGCACTTCAAAAGCTGAAGTGAAAATTCTGTGGAAACAGCAGCTTCTTCTTTTTCTTCTTTCATCCTTCGAGTTATTGAACCTGATGATCAAAATCAGATGTGCACAGGTGATCAGGAATTGCTGTCTCTCCATGGTTACCCTCAGGAAAAATCAGATGTCCATTTCAAATTGAGAATCATCACCTGATTGAAAAACAAGAACACATGAAAATCAACAGAACATATTTTAGGAGGAGAAACTTTGCAGACATGGTTTTTTTTATGTCTCCTAAGAGATCAGTGAATTCTTACTTTCAATGACATTTGAGTCAGACCTCACCTCAGAGGTCACCTTCTGCTGCATTATGGAATCACGATGTTGGGTGCATATCCAAAATAAAACTGCCCTATTTCATTCTGTATATGGGCCAATACATCCAAAAGACATTCCACTTTGGGCATGGAGCACCCAATACCATATGACCCAAGCATGGTAAAGTTCATGCATGGAACGTCTGGGACATTTCTCACCTCCAATGTTTTTTATTGTAAATTCATGTTTTAGCTTGTGTTTTACACCTACATTCATGTTTAGCTTGTGTTTTACATTTGGCCTTCCTCCTTTACTTCTAAACAGTTTGTTATTGCATTGCTATTTGCTAGTCTTTGACTGAGATAAACTTTGAACTTGAAATGAAACAAGATGGTTGTTTGAGACCAGCTACATAAAGGAAAAAAATATTGGTAAATAGGAATTGGACAAAAAATTAGGTAAGTGAGTACAGTGGTACCTCAAGATACTAACACCTCGTCTTACGAACAACTTGTGATACAAACCCGGGGTTCAGAAAAATTTTGCCTCTTCTTACGAACTTTTTTCGAGTTACGAACCGGCGTTCGGAGACTGCTGGGAAGCCGCGCGGCTGTTTTAAAAGGTGACAGCCGGGCGGCGGGGCTTCCCAGAAGCCTCCCGAACGCTGGTTCGTAACTCGAACAAAGTTCGTAAGAAGAGGCAAAATTTTGCTGAACCCCGGGTTCGGTTCGGGAGGTTGCTGGGAAGCCCCCCAGGCCGGCTGCGACCTTTTAAAACACCCGCGCCGCTTCGCAGCTGTCTCCTGAAGCCGAACGCTAAAGCCGAACTTCCGCGTTCGGCTTCGGGAGACAGCTGCGAAGCGGCGCGGCTGTTTTAAAAGGTCGCAGCCGGCCTGGGGGGCTTGCCAGCACCCCCCCCCCGGTTCGGGGGGGTGCTGGGAAGCCCCCCAGGCCGGCTGTCACCTTTTAAAACAGCTGCGCGGCTTCCCAGCAGTCGCCGAAAGCCGTTTTTTTGCGGGGGGTTTTTTTGTTACACGGATTAATTGACTTTACATTGTTTCCTATGGGAAACAATGTTTCGTCTTACGAACCTTTCGTCTTACGAACCTCCTCCTTGCACCAATTAAGTTTGTATCATGAGGTATTACTGTATTATTAGCCTCACTTACCTAATTTTTTGTCCAATTCCTATTTACCAATAAAGAATATTTGTATCTCAAGGTTGAAAAAAGGGGTCCTCAGTGCTCTCCGAGCTTGCTTGTTTTCTTGCAGATTGTTCATTACCCAAATTGGTGACACTATCAGTGGTAGATGATGTTACCTAGTTTGGGTAATGAAACGTCTACAAGAATACAAGCAAGCTCATAGAGCACCCAGGACCCCTCAATTCCTATAGCCTATAGTGGGTTTCAGCTCGTCCCTCTAATGGATCAAGCCGATCTCATAAAGGATATAAACAAAATTGTATGGCAAAAAATATGTGCACTTTATCTCACCTTGAACTACTTTATATCATTTTGAAAAGGTAAACACCTCTCAATAATTCATAGTTATTGAATTGCTATGACACAGAAGGCAAAGGGGTAATAATTCACCATTCAATTCCTACCACATGCAATTGTTGGAACAGTTCACTGTTCTCTACAGCAGAAGCTCTCTAAATGCATTAGAGAGAGAGAGAAAACATCTGCAGACAGGAAATAAATTACTTGATCCCAAGGTAAAACTCATATTTGAACAGTAACAAAGTGCAGGAAACAGAATAGCTCTGTATCACTTCCCATTCTGGCTATAAAGAACAAGGAGATCAGTAATACTGCATGGTCCTTCCCACCCCCCAAAAAAACCCTCTTTGTTCTTTGGAATAAAGGTAGTGGTCAACTTACAGTCACAATTGCAACCAGAATTTCCATTCAAAGGCCGTGAAGTGAGTTGTGCCTATTTGATAACCTCTTATGCCACAAGAGAATAACTGCAACTGTTAAATGACTCACATGGTCACTAAGCGAATCCAGCTTTCCTCACTGACTCTGCTTGTTGAAAATCAGCTAGGAAAGGAACAAATGATGATCACGTAACCCTGGGATGTTGCAACGGCTGTAAACCCATGCTGATAGGCAAGCTCCCAAATTTTGATCATGTGATTATGGGGATGCTACGATGGTTGCAAGTGCGAGGATCAGTAATAAGTCACTTTTTTCAGTGCTGTTGTAAGCAAATGGTTGTGAGTCGAAGACTTGTGGCAGACAGATGGGTCAATACTGTCAGTTGCAAGTAAGCATGGATGCTGGCATTGCATTTTGATTCTGCTATAATGCAAATGTTCTTACCAATTATAGGCTTCCCCTCATGATTGTTCAGATTGTTTACTTCCACTTTGGAATCTTCTGTCACAGAACCAGGACTGGTAACTCCTGGGATATTGGGAAGGTGGCAAGGAGGAGTTTGAGCCATGGGAGAATTGCGCCGATCTAACAGAAACTTGCGGTCGTAGATAATTCTGGTACCTAGAGAGGTGGAAAAGGAACAAAGGTAACTGGCACTTATTTTATTTATTTATTTATTGGATTTGTATGCCGCCCCTCTCCGCAGACTCTGGGTGGCTAACAACAGTGATAAAAAACAGCATGTAACAATCCAATACTAAACAACTAAAAAAACCCTTATTATAAAACCAAACGTACATACAAACATACCATGCGTAAATTGTAAGGCCTAGGGGGAAAGAATATCTCAGTTCCCCCATGCCTGACGGCAGAAGTGGGTTTTAAGAAGCTTACGAAAGGCAAGGAGGGTGGGGGCAATTCTAATCTCTGGGGGGAGTTGGTTCCAAAGGGCCGGGGACACCACAGAGAAGGCTCTTCCCCTGGGTCCCGCCAAATGACATTGTTTAGTTGACAGGACCCGGAGAAGGCCCACTCTGTGGGACCTAACTGGTCGCTGGGATTCGGCATATCAGATCCACTCTGCTGAGATGGACATTATAGGAGGAGAGCCATGTTAGTCTATGGCAGCAAAATGATAATAATAATCAGGAATTTATGGAGACCTTGGTGCTCTCTGAGCTTGGTTGTTTGCTTGCATATATTACATTATCCAACTAGATCACATCATAATCAGAGCACCAAGGACTCCTTAGTAACTAGTTCAACCCTGAGCTACACATATGGTCTTCTATTAAAATCAGAAATTTGGCAACACTATTGCTAATTAACAGAATAATATTTTACTGAATCATTGTTTTTTCAGGCAGATAAATCATAAATATTTGTGGTCTAACTCCTGAGGCATATTTGTTTTGCTCAAGCCCCTTATTTAGAAAGTAAGATTGCAGCTCTAAAAAAACATTATATTCAACTGAATGCACTTTAGTTTACATCCAAGGTATACACTAAATATTATATAAATCTTATACTGTATATAAGAAAGCAAAAGAGCCAGTTTTGGTCTAGTAATGAAAGAATATATCAGAGTTTATTGCAAAATCAAAACCAGAAGCACACAAAAATGACTGATTCAGCTGGATTCAATAACTTCTTTACAAACACATATATTTACAATGCCACAAGTAGAATTCTTCTTCAATCAGTTACAGGCAGCAGTTACTTTAATTTCAGCAGCAGACAAGCAGAGTGGACAAAAGAGCACAGTGCAGAATGGACTGGAGCCACACCCAGTCTTAAGCTTAAATATTCAGTTTCGATTCTCTGCACAACTCAGGAAGTGGTTAGGTCCTATTGGCTGATTCAGTTGCTACGCCTATTCATTGGCTAACCTGTTAACATGCTTCTACAAGTTATTAATATTCTAACATAATACAAGTCAAGTTTTAGTTCTGCCAGTGGCATGGAAGCCAGCTGGATGATTTTGGGCCACTCACACTCAACTTTAGGAAGAAAGCAATGACAAATCATTTTAGTTGTCTAGAAGTTGGAGTCAAATGCACCAATTGAAGTATTGTATGCTTAGTATAAAACCTAAAACATAAGGGAAGTTTGGAAACTTCCCCCTTTTGCAACAAGGATGGCTCTTGACCTTAATTTTCAGCAATTTTTCAGTTCTATGAGCATGCGCAGAAAGAAAATTGTGTCTCTGCATATGCAGACATAAAATTGTGCTAGGGGATATGCGCACATATGCACGATGTGTTACAATCAGCGCACTGGTAGGAAAAGGTAAGAGGAACCTGCCCCTGAACCACTTCATATTGGTTTCTTTTATTCATTGACCAGAATTCTACTACTTGGTTTAATTACTGTCCTTATAGCCAATATTTCTTAAAAATATATTTTTATTTTTTTTATTTTCAAATTTTATGTTACAAACAGCAATAAAACATGACAGTGTCAAAACAATAGAAAATATTTTTTAAATGATACATCCTAGAAAACCATCCCAGAGCTGTGCAAATACCATTTTTATTTGAATTCTCTTTTCTTGCTAAGCAGGATAATTGTTCCTTTCTCATGTCTTCTTAATGCTTGCCTCGTTTTCAGTTGGAGCCTTCCTTTCCTAGCAAAGTCCCTGCCCATGTTTTTCTCTCTCCATTGGCCGAGAGACCCTCAAAGCTTGGCAATCTTCCTAATGCCCCTAAGCAGTTCTACCTTCCCATATTCCTTAGTTGGGTCTCTATATCTATGAAACATTCAGTGGCCTGGCTTTGCCTGCAAAGTACTGCTGAAAGATGCAGAAAATGAGGGGGAGCAGATGAGTCTGAGAGCTCCTCCCACTGGAGATAACAGGGACTTTAATGTTACAGGTAATCCCTGATTTACAACTACAGTGGTACATCTACTTAAGAACGCCTCTACTTAAGAACTTTTCTAGATAAGAACTGTGTGTTCAAGATTTTTTTTGCCTCTTCTCAAGAACCATTTTCTACTTAAAAACTGGAGCCTGGAAAAATTTCCCAGGAAATTTGAGAGCGACACACAAGCCCGGCCAGTTTCCTGCCATTCCGCCTTTAATCCCGGCCATCTCGGGACTTTCTGGGCTGCCAGAGGAGCCTTTCGGTTGCGCTTAAGGAGGCTTTGGCAGTCCAGAGTGAACGGAGCATTTTCCTTTCTTTGGGCGCTTGGAGAGGGAATAAACCTCTGCCAGCACCCAGAGAAAAGAAACACTCCCTTCGCTCTGGGCAGCGACTGTCCTCCTCCTCTTCTTCCTCCTCCTCCTCCAACCCAAATGCCGAGCTTTTATTTATTTCCTAATGGTTTGCACGCTTATTTGCTTTTACATTGATTCCTATGGGAAAAATTGCTTCTATGTACTAACTTTTCTACTTAAGAACCTGGTCACAGGAGAAATTAAGTTCTTAAGTAGAGGTACCACTGAATATTGAGCCCAAAATTTATGTTTTTTTTACAATATATTACTATTTCTGCTAGATTCTATTTAGAATGCAGTGGAATAGAATAGAATAGAATAGAATTCTTTATTAGCCATGTGTGATTGGACACACAAGGAATTTGTCTCCGGAGCATAAGTTCTCATTGTACATACGTAGGTTCTCAGTATACATACAAAAAACGAAGAGGTATGTCACAGATAATAAATCATAAGGCACAATAATAAATCATAAGATACAAACGGGAAGTGATAAATGATAAGATACCAGTAGGAGAAGGTAAGTAGGAAAGATGAGAAGAAGAGAAAGGTGAGAAGGACAATAGCAATACAGCCCTGCTACATGGGTAGATATTGTTAGATATAAGACAGTGCATTGGGAATTAGGTGTTTAGCAGAATGTTGGCATGGGGTGCGGGGAACTGTGTGTCTATTTGTGTCCAATTGTTTTGGCATGCAATGTCCCATAGCAGTGTCCGGGGGGGGGGGGGCCTCTGTCCGGGTTATGGAAATGGCCCAGGAATGGCACGACTGACAGATTTCCGGTGAAAATCACCAATTTTTTGCTTATGTGCATACACGGAAGCAAAAATATCAGCAAAAATAGCTGAAATATGGCTTGCTGCGCATGTGTGCACATGTGTCAGGAGCCCGCGCACGCCAGCTGCCAAGGACCCTTTGTGTAGCGAGGTAAGTGGCTGCCTGCCGCTGGTCTGTAGATATTTTCTCAGCCCTCTTTCTGGCTCGTGCAGTACTCTTAAGTGGAAGGTAGGCCAATTGCAATTAGGTACCAAACTGGAAAAGGTAGAAGCATTAGTATAGCTTCTGTTTAAACTCCAGTTTGGGAATCAGGTTTGGATTGATCTGGTCCCAACAAAATCTCTTTGTGAAAACCACACTTACCTTGGAGTTGGGCTGAGCCATTCCATATACAGGCATTTTAGGAACCCTCCGGAAGTTGGCCACATTCATGTCTTTGACGGTACTAAGAACATCTGGAGAAAACCGTTCATCCACAACCTACAGCAGTGATAAACATAGGAAGCCTTTGTTCATTTTACCTATAAACTAAATACTTATTATTTCCATCATGAACAAGTATTCTTACTATCTTTCCAAAGGAAGGATAGTAATAGCTATGGTTAAATGAAAAAAGAAAGAAAAAATGCTGTTGTTTGAGCTACACAAGCTTATTGTGTTCTCCACAAACAATCATGGAAGAGTAAAGTTTGCTGAACCCTTGCTAATTTTTTTTAAAAAACCTGCTTTCCTTACAAATACAGGGGAGAATCTTAAGAACTTGACGTTAGAGAACATTTACAAATTAGTTTCAAGGCAACTGAGAGGAACAAACAGTCCTAGCTCTAAACTATCTCAACCTCAGCACCAAGAATATTGCTATAATAGTCTAATAATAATAATAATAATAATAATAATAATAAAAATAATAAAAATAATAAAAATAATAAAAAATAATTAATAATAATAATAATAATAATAATAATAATAATAATAATAATAATTTATTGGATTTGTATGCTGCCCCTCTCCGTAGACTCGGGTCGGCTAACAACAATGATAAAAACAGCATGTGACAATCCAATAATAAAACAGCTAAAAACCCTTATTTATAAAAACCAAACACACACAAACATACCATGCATAACTTGTAATGGCCTAGGGGGAAGGAATATCTCAACTCCCCCATGCCTGGCGGTATAAATGAGTCTTGAGTAGTTTACGAAAGACAGGGAGGGTGGGGGCAATTCTAATCTCCGGGGTGAGTTGGTTCCAGAGGGCCGGGGCCGCCACAGAGAAGGCTCTTCCCCTGGGGCCCGCCAAACGACATTATTTAGTCGACGGGACCCGGAGAAGGCCAACTCTGTGGAACCTTATCGGTCGCTGAACTATTTAGCACAATGACTCTCACACTGCAACACGAACACTAAGAAAGAAATGCAAAGATGAAGAAGATACAACACAGGGCACTCACCAGGACCCGTACTCCCTTAGTTATGTGTTCCGCTGTGATTGTAAGTTCTGACAGATTCATGTCGGCTTGAAGTCTGTACAGCTCAGGGTGTCTGCAGAGCCATCTACTGAAATTGAGAGCAAAAGCCAAGGGATACTGCCAGCCCAGAAGAAAGAAGAAAAGGACAATTTCAGGAACATGGGGTCATCCCAGGAACTGTACTCGCCATCACTTCAGCTCATCCAAAGATCTGGTTTTCAGGCCACTGAGGTGCATCTACCAGTATTTATTTATTTATTCTTTCATTTGGTTTCTATAACTGCCCATTTCAGTGACTGTTATATGCAATTCAAATAATACGCTATAGTTAAAACAACAGAAAACAATAAAGACAGCCAAAACAAATATACAAACAACTGAGATACTTGGCAAATTAGCAATACAGCCAGGAAACAAGATCCCCGATACATTCAGCACCTCAGGCTGTGGACATAGCCAGTTATTTAGGGCCTTATAAAAAGCTAACAGGGTTGGGGCGATTCTGATCTCCAAAGAAGGGATGTTCCACAGAGCAGGGGTCACTGCAGAAAAAGCCCATCTTCTCTCTCTGCCACCTGATACTCCGTGGTTGACAAATCTATAGCAATCCGTTCTGCCAGATCTAACTGGATGAGTGGAGACTCTTGGAAAAAGATGGTCTCTCAGGTAACCCAGTCCCAAGCCATGCAGGCAGGGGTTCACTTCTGGGAGTTCGAGAGAACCTCTAGCTAAGATTTTGTGCAGTTCAGGGAACCCCCAAATCCCACTTTTGGCTGACCCTTCCCCTCTCCCCAGGAGTCCTCATGTGGCCCGTTTTGGATGCAGGCAAGTGCAGGGCCTACCAGAAATTTGGGGAGGTCAGAAATGGACCCGGAGCCTGGGGAGGCCATTTTTGTCCTCCCAAAGGCTCAAGAAAAGCCTTTAGAGCCTGGGGAAGGCAAAAATGCTCTCCCCCGCCATGATGTAGAAGGCTGACTAGGCCACACCCACCATGGCCACGTCCACCCAGCAACCAGGTAGAGAGCTCCTTGCTAATGATTTTGAAGCTCACCTATGCATGTAGAGCTTTAATGGTGAAAACCAGCATCTTGAATTATACCTAGAAACATACAAGTAGCATATTTTCTTCCATGTCCATTCATCTAACCCCTATATCAAGAAAGCCTGGATGAAGGCATATATTGAACAGGGATATAGAAGATGTGACAGAAGCTGCTTGGCAAATTTCAGAGGGGAGGATATTCCATGATACAAGCACCAGGGCAAAAAACAATAAAGCAAAAAAGGCAACATGTTAGAAGCCACAAGATGGCACTCTAAAGTTTTCAACACACCCAGCAGGGAAGCACTCAAACCAGGTTTAGCCAAGCAAATTTCTACCAGGTAGCCTATTCAGAAGTTGATCCAGGTCTCAGAGATGATAGTGAAGGTATTACAGTGATCCCCCGGGTATTGCGATCCCGATCATTGCGAAACGGCTATATGGCGATTTTTCAACCCGGAAGTAAAAACACCATCTGCGCATGAGCGCCCTGTTTTCTATGGGCACGCATGCATAGATGGCGCCGGGCAGATCAGCTGCTGGGCGGCTTCCCTGGGTCTTCCCCCTCTTGCTGGCGGGAGGGCGAGTGGCGGGCATCAGCGAGGAGTTTCCCCACCGCCCAGGCAAACTCCTCACTGCCGCTCGCCCGCCCACGCCGTTCGCTCGCGCCGCTTCCCAGCTGAGTCCTGAAGCGAATTGGCTTCAGGACTCAGCTGGGAAGCGGCGAGCGAGCGAGCGGCGCGAGCGAACGGCTTGTCCGCCGCCTGCCTGCCCGTGCGCCCGCCGCTCGCCTGCTCTTGGCCCGCCCACGCCGTTCGCTCGCGCCGCTTCCCAGCTGAGTCCTGAAGCGAGTTGGCTTCAGGACTCAGCTGGGAAGCGGCGCGAGCGAACGGCGTGGGCGGGCGAAGGGCGGGCGAGCGGCAGCGAGGAGTTTGCGTGGGCGGTGGGGAAACCCCAATCTTCAGCTCCTCGCTGCTGCGGCGGAAGTAAAAACACCATCTGCGCATGCGCAGATGGTGTTTTTACTTCCGCAGCGCTACTTCGCGAAAAACCGATCATTGCGAGGGGTCCTGGAACGGAACCCTCGCAATAATCGGGGGACCACTGTATTTAGAACCCACATAACTCAAGAAACTCGGGGTGTTTACAGTGATTAAATAGATGTTAAAAGTAAAATAAAATGAAATATATTAAAAGAATAAAATTGTAAGTGATCTCAAATTAATAGTGGAGAGGCACGAATTTTCAGGAACAGTAATTAATCATAGACAGGCAGTAGCTATTAAGTTCCAACAGTATAATTAAAAGCCAGATCTTCAACTGGCTCCAAAAAGAAAAAAAATGGTATCAGTCTGGCTGACCATCAAAGCAGAAAAGGCAACTTTTGAGATACTTCCATCATGAAGCAATGCTGACCTTAATGTTCATATCTATAAATAATCATTTAGGACCGGGGTCTCCAACCTTGCCCACTTTACGACTTGTGGACTTCAATTCCCAAAATTCCTTAGACAGCATGGCTGCCTGAGGAATTCTGGGAATTAAAGTTCACCATCACTCTATCAAAGACAAGGAGTTCCATGTTCACATCAATTCATTGGTAGAGCCTGCAGCTTTTATCCCAATATTTGTGCAAAATACTTTAAGACAGAGCTCAGATATCGGATATCAAAGTTCTAAAGGTCCACCTCACATGTTTACAGTAACTGGTTGATAGACCAGAAGCTTGATGAGCGAGATAAATGGATTTTTCAGTTGTACTGCCTTGTCTATGGAATGAGGAGCTATAATATGGGTAGACATGATGTGATTCTCTACTGTTCTCAGAACAAAGTGTCATTGCCTTCACTATTAATCTTACTGGATATTGAGTTAATGGGAGATGGAATTTAGCTACCAGTACATAGAATGTGTGGACTATACCCTGATAAATCATGAAGGAACAGATGGGCCTTTGAGACAATGCAAGGCCAAACGTGATTGTTGTGAGTTACGTGTCCATAGCAGAAACTGGAAAGTACACATTGCAAGATGATGATTCATAGAGGTCCACTCACCTGTTCATGAAGGTAATAATTGAAAGCGATCAAGAAGAAATAGCGTTCAAGTCTCTGTAACATCTTCTGAAGGAAACACTCTTTGGTGCTATTCTTCTACAACACAAACAGATGTAACAATCCAGGTAATTGCATGAGACCAAGGAATGCTAAACTGAAAATATACACATTTCTGCTTCTACCTTATTCCAATAAACCAACTATATTTATGCATATATTGAGAGAAAGAGTTGCAAACAAATTTGAAAAGTTGCCTTTCAATGAAAATTATTAGTTAACACTATATAACTAAGAAACCCTAAATATCTTTGAAGAAAATAATTTAGCAGCATCAGTGCTCCTCAAGTTATGATGACATTAAATTATTATTTTTTAAATGATAAGCAAGCAAAAACAGCTTAAGTTTTATTTCTAAAAATCTAACTGAGCCCCAAGGGAGTACAAAATATTCTGGTCTATGGAATTGTCAGTCAATTGATATATAGTTATGTCACTGCGACAGGCATCTTGTGAATAAGTGAATCTTTCAGTGGCCATTTTGTGAAGATCCCAATCAAGATTGGGGATTCATAAGACCATGATTTTCTAACAAAGACATCTGCTAAAGACCTCTATTCTTTGGTCAACTCAACCATCGTCCCTCCAAGAAACATAAGAGCACATTCATGGTCTCTATTATCTACTACAAACTGTATGCTCCTGTCAATTTCCATGACATAAGCTAAGCTCAGCGATAATGTTCTATTAATACCATAGCCACTAATTTCAAAACTGTGGCAATTTAGATAAAATAATCCTGATCTACCTCTGTGGATTTTTTTTTAAATTACATTGGCTCTGTATGGCTATATATGAAGAAAACAGACCTTTGAACAAACTCAGAAAGGCTTCATTTGGTTTTGAAAGAGAGAGAATTTGGCAAGGATCCATTGGAATCTTAGATTATATAATTGCCTTTCATTAATATTTTAGAATAGAATAGAATTCTTTATTGGCCAAGTGTGGTTGGATACACAAGGACATTGTCATTGGTGCATATGCTCTCAGTGTACATAAAAGAAAAGATACGTTTGTCAAGAATCATGAGTACAACATTTATGATTGCCATAGAGTACAAATAAGCAATCAAGAAACAATCAATGTTAATACAAATCGCAAGGATACAAGAAACAAGTTACAGTCATACAGTCATAAGTGGGAGGAGATGGGTGATAGGAACAATGAGAAGACTAATAGTAATAGCAATGCAGCCTTAGTGAATAGTTTGACAGTGGTTACTTGTTATCCTCCAAGAAAAATCTGCCCTGAAGTCATTTATCAAAAAGATTTAAGAAATGCAATTAGAAATATTTTTGTGCACAGGCTATTTCCATCCACATAAATGATAGTGATGGCACAAATCCAACTATTCAAATCTCATCGCTCTCAAACTTAGAGATCAGCAACAGAGTTTTAAAAATAGTATTCATAACATGCTTTACGGTTTCCCTTGAAAAGATATTTACTGAGATCTTATCATACATTTAGATATGCATAAATTATGTATTTTATAAATCCTGTTTTATTTATTAAAGAAAGATCGCATTAGGTATACATCAAATCTCCATATCCTGTGCACAGCCTACCACATAAAAATAGCATAACAATAAATTGTGGGGATATTTTGCTCCAATTTTGCAGCCCCAGAAAGTAACAAGAACAACCACAAGAACTCAGCCCTCATTTGGCTTAGAGACCTGCCATGTGTCAAAGATATACTGTATATGTTCTCCTGCTTTCCGCAAGGAGGACAAAAGGATATTTTTCAAGAAAAACATTTCCATTGTTTAAGAAGAGCTGTTGCTCTGCTTGCGTTTCATATAAACATTAACTGTGTTTATAAGTAAAGTGACTTCCAAAAGCTGGCCTTTTAGAGCGGGTGAGGACATACATTACATGCTGTGAAAGCAACCTGAGAGTCACTTCAAAAGAAAAGCTAAATTATTCTCACAAAAACCACTGCTTGGAACAACAAGAACGAGAAGAGAATCACAGCAGGTGAATTTCAACCTGAGGAAAGAATCTCACATCACAGTAGAGATAATAACTTTAAACCTACTCTCCAAAGACACATCTAAGTCCAGAATAATTCACAGATCTGGGGAAAATATTATTTAGCATATTTCTTTACTACTTCTATCAGGAGTTTGGATGAAGGTATAATATTTGTATTTGTATTTGTATTTATTAGATTTGTATGCCGCCCCTCTCCGAAAACTCGGGGCGGCTAACAACAATATAAAAAGACAATGTAAGCAAATCTAATATTAAAACAATCTAAAAAAACCCAATTTAAAGAACCACTCATACATACAAGCATACCATGTATAAATTCTATAAGCCTAGGGGGGAGGGAATATCTCAATTCCGCCGTGCCTGACGATAGAGGTGGGTTTTAAGGAGCTTGCGAAAGGCAAGGAGGGTGGGGGCAACTCTGATATCTGGGGGGAGCTGGTTCCAGAGGGTTGAGGCCGCCACAGAGAAGGCTTTTCTCTTGTGTCCCGCCAAATGACATTGCTTAGTCGATGGGACCCGGAGAAGGCCAACTCTGTGGGACCTAACCGGTCGCTGGGATTCGTGCAGCAGAAGGCAGTCCCGGAGATATTCTGGTCCGATGCCATGAAGGGCTTTACAGGTCATAACCAACACTTTGAATTGTGACCGGAAATTGATCGGCAACCAATGCAGACTGCGGAGTGTTGGTGTAACATGGGCATACCTTGGGAAGCCCATGATTGCTCTCGCAGCTGCATTCTGCACGATCTGAAGTTTCCGAATAATATGCAGGATAGGCAGCACCCAACTTACAAGGACAATTCAGTCCAACATTTCTGTTGCTAAGCAAGACAAATTTTGGGTGAGTTTTCTCCCCCTACCCCCATTATGCAATCTTTCTTGCCACAGTTGTTGTGAATCACTGCAGTTAAGCTCGTAATGTGGTTGTTAAGTGAGTCTGGATTCCCCTTTAACATTGCTTGTCAGAAGGTCACAAAATGGGATTTTATTCCCCTGGAACACCGCAACCTTCATAAATATGAATCAATTGCCAAGAGTCTGGATTTGGATCATGTGATCATGGATATGCACAATTACCATTGTAATGGGGAAAAGGGGGGATGTTGCTTTTTTTCAGTGTCACTGTAACAACAGAATAAGACTTACATTCTGCTTTTTTTATTAATATTTTTATTGATTTTTATAATATAAAATACACACACAACATATAACATATAATATCTCCGGGACTGCCTTCTGCCGCACGAATCCCAGCGACCAGTTAGGTCCCACAGAGTTGGCCTTCTCCGGGTCCTGTCGACTAAACAATGTCGTTTGGCGGGACCCAGGAGAAGAGCCTTCTCTGTGGCGGCCCCGACCCTCTGGAACCAGCTCCCCCCGGAGATCAGAACTGCCCCCACCCTCCTTGCCTTTCATAAAGTTCTTAAGACCCATCTCTGCAGTCAGGCAGGTATGTTTGTGTGTAGGCTTGCTTTTAATAATGGGGTTTTTAGTGTTTTTTAAATTATTAGATTTGTTCTTACATTGTCTTTGTTATTGTTGTGAGCCGCCCCGAGTCTATGGAGAGGGGCGGCATACAAATCTAATAAATAATTAATAATAATAATAATAATAATAATAATAATAATAATAATAATGATGTGCTCAGTGATTGTGCCCACCACCAGACAATCAATCATACCCCAACACCAGTTGGGGATATTTCTTGTATAAATCATTTAAACCCAAGAGTGAAATAATTCTTTACATATTATAGAGTGATTCCAACTTGTTTCGTATAGCTTGGTCTCGGATCCTACTCGCCATATATCGTCTTACCTTGTCCCATCGCCCCATCAGCTGTTGCAAATCAGTTTCATTAGTCGAATTCATCCTTTTATCCATAATCTTGAATTGAATGTGGTCCACCATATACCTATACCAATTTTGCATTATTCATTTTGTCGCGTCTTTTCACCCCAAGATTATTACCGCCTGAGGGCTTTCTATCGCTGCTTATTTTATTTCTCTGTATTCTCCCGTCTCACTACTTTTTACTAATACTGCCATTTCCTTAGTAATCATACATCTTATATTTAATATCCTCTTGCACTTTTTGCCAAAAGTTCTGCACCACTGGGACTGCTTTACAACGCTTTACAGCCCTTTCTAAGCAATTTACAGAGTCAGCCTATTGCCCCCAGCAGTTTGGGTCCTCATTCTACTGACCTCGGAAGGATGGAAGGCTAAGTCAACCTTGAGCCTGGTGACATTCGAACTGCCAAATTGCAGGCAGCCGGCAGTCAGCAGAAGTAACCTGCAGTACCGCCCTTTAACTACTGGTTGTTAGTGCTACTGGTACCATGGCGTCAACTGTACTGGTAGGAACCTATTACTGCCCACGAGGCTGGCCATTCTCTTGCTGACCATTTTTTTCTGCTGATCTCGTTTCCTTCTGCTAGTGGTGAGAACAGTGTATTATGAACCTTTCATTCCTGAGCTCATTCTTAAGCACTATGAAGAATGCCATCTGATCATAGATATAAATGGTTACCGGTCAAGCTTCTGGTTCGCTCTGATTGCCAACTGCGCCCGTTCGTTCCTCCACTAAACCTACCTATATTTTGTTCGTTTGAAGCCCAGATAATAGGCACAGCAGTGCGGATTGCTGCGCATGAGCTGTTTCACTCACTGGGGCTAGTAGAAGTTATGACCTATAAAGCCCTTTATGGCATCGGACCAGAACATCTCCGGGACCGCCTTCTGCCGCATGAATCCCAGCGACCAGTTGGGTCCCACAGAGTTGGCCTTCTCCACGTCCCGTCGACTAAACCAGTGTTTCCCAACCTTTTTGGAGCCGCGGCACATTTTTCATATTTTCAAAATCCTGGGGAACATGGAGGGGGAGGCGCTAAAAAAAGTTTGGACAAAAAAAATCTCTCTTCCTCCCTTTCGCTCTATTTCTCTCTCTCTCCCTCCCTCTTTCTCTCTCTTCCTTCCTTTCTCTCTCCATCCCTCTTTCTTTCTCTCTTCCTTCCTCTCTTTCTGTCTCCTCCTTCCTCTCTCATCTCTTTCCTTCCTCTCCCTCCCTTTCTCTCTTTCCTTTCTCTCCCTCTTTCCTTCCAATCTCTCTTTCTTTCTCTCCCTCCTTCATTCAATTTTCTCTCCCTCCCTTTCTCTCTCTTTCCTTTCTCTCCCTCCCTTTCTCTTCCTTTTTCTCTATCCTTTCTACTTCTTACTCTTTCTTTCTCTCCCTCCTTCATTCAATTTTCTCTCCCCCGCTTCCTCCCTCTTTCCTTTCTCCCCCTCCCTTTCTCTTCCTTTTTCTCTATCCTTTCTACTTCTTACTCTTTCTTTCTCTCCCTCCTTCATTCAATTTTCTCTCCCTCCCTTTCTCTCTCTTTCCTTTCTCTCCCTCCCTTTCTCTTCCTTTTTCTCTATCCTTTCTACTTCTTACTCTTTCTTTCTTTCTCTCCCTCCTTCATTCAATTTTCTCTCCCTCCCTTTCTCTCTCTTTCCTTTCTACTTCTTACTCTTTCTTTCTCTCCCTCCTTCATTCAATTTTCTCTCCCTCCCTTTCTCTCTCTTTCCTTTCTACTTCTTACTCTTTCTTTCTCTCCCTCCTTCATTCAATTTTCTCTCCCCCCTTTCTCTCTCTTTCCTTTCTCCCCCTCCCTTTCTCTTCCTTTTTCTCTATCCTTTCTACTTCTTACTCTTTCTTTCTCTCCCTCCTTCATTCAATTTTCTCTCCCTCCCTTTCTCTCTCTTTCCTTTCTCCCCCTCCCTTTCTCTTCCTTTTTCTCTATCCTTTCTACTTCTTACTCTTTCTTTCTCTCCCTCCTTCATTCAATTTTCTCTCCCTCCCTTACTCTCTCTTTCCTTTCTCTCCCTCCCTTGTTCTCCCCTGGGGCTGCCTGTGCCTGCCCTGCACCACCCAACACGGACGGACAGCCCCCGGTCATCGGTTCGTCGCCCCCCACCCCCCCACGGAGGGAGATCAGGCTGGCGAGGGCGGTAGATCTGCGTCACCAGCCACTGGAGGGAGATCGGGCTGTCGGGGGCGGCGAATCCACCTCCCCAGCCGGGTGGAGGGAGATCAGGCTGGCGAGGGCGGTGGATCCGCGTCCCCAGCCGCGCGGAGGGAAATCCGGCAGGCGCGCCCCTGGAAAAGCCTACAGGGAACGGTGCCCGGGGCCGCTTTAGCCGCCCCCCGCCATCTCCCCGCGACTGCCTGCGCCGCTGCAGCCGCCCCCCCCCGCTCCCACCGCCAGTGCCCTCCCGCCGGGCCCCAAAGGACACTTGCCGACGACGACACGGCCAGGTGTGCCGAAGACGACGACAGGGAAGTTTCAGCTGGGCGGGGCGCTGCCATGCCGGTGCCTCCGACCTCCCGGTTCCTGCTCGATGCCGCGGTTTCTGGCGCTCTCCTGCTGGGCCCCAAACAAGGAAGGCGGGAAAAAGGCGCGAAGAGTGGAGCTCTCCTTCTTCCTGCCTTCCTTCTTTGGGGCCCAGCAGGAGAGCGCCAGAAACCGCGGCATCGGGCAGGAGCCGAGAGGTCGGAGGCACCGCAGCGCCCCGCCCAGGCGGCACACCTGGCGGTGTCTCGTGGCACACTAGTGTGCCGCGGCACACCGGTTGGGAAACGCTGGACTAAACAATGACATTTTGCGGGACCCTGGGGAAGAGCCTTCTCTGTGGCGGCCCCGATCCTCTGAAACCAGCTCCCCTCAGAGATCAGAGTTGCCCCCACCCTCCTTGCCTTTCGTAAGCTCCTTAAAACCCACCTCTGTCGTCAGGCATGGGGGAATTGAGAAATTCCTTTCCCCCCAGTCCTATACAATTTATGTATGGTATGTTTGTGTGTATGGTTTGCTTTTTTAATAAGGGGTTTTTCAGTTACTTAAATATTAGATTTGTCGTACATTGTTTTATTATTGTTGTGAGCCGCCCCGAGTCTACGGAGAGGGGCGGCATACAAATCTAATAAATAAATAAGTTAACTTTTAATGGTGTTTTCAAATGGATTGTGTGAGCTCAGCGAACTGATTGTTACACTAGTTGAATGCCGCCAGTGAATGGGGTGGTGCTATTTGGTCTTTCATTGTGTAAGATAGTAGGCCCTGAGTCTGCCCTGAGGGGGAGGCTCAATGCCGGGGGGGTGGGGGGGGGGGTGCAACTCCCTGGGGAATGTACTTTTTCTGCCACAGGGAATAGAGGTTTTTTTGCACCAAACAATAGCACACAGCACAGAGCAGGAGATATGACGCGCAGATAACAAACCCTTAAGAACAAATATTTAACAAGGATGAAAAAAAAGGAGGAGAGAGACGGAAATAATGAGACAAACGTAAATCTCCCGAAAGCTAAGATGAGAAAATATGATGAAGTGTATGTAGCGCTTGGCTTCACTGTGGCTACAGTGGCAGACGAAGAAAGACTGGTATGTTTAGTGTGTGTAAAAATGTTGGCAGCAGACAGCATGAAGCCAAAAAAATTTAGGCATCACTTAAACACATTAAACTTCAATCACACTGATAAGTTGCTTGAGTTTTTTTAGTGAAAATGTGTAGAATATTGCAAACAATCATCCCGCATAACAGAAAATAATTGAGAAGCAATGACTTGAGCAGAAGCAAGGCTCAGAATGTAAAAAAACACCCTTCTCTTCGCCAATTAAAATAAAGCTCTCACCTAGCAAGGCCGGCCAAGTGACTACAGCATAGCTCCATCCCTCAATTGAAGTTACTACATAGGTTCCCCTGCAGCATCGTAAAAACACAGAAGTCTGGAGGTGGGGTTTCCCATGGAGGGGAGCCTCAGGGGAATCCCAGCAGTGCAAAAACAGGTGCTTCAGCTGGCAAAAGGGGTGAATTTTGGGCTTGCATGCATTAATCGCTTTTCCATTGATTCCAATGGGAAACATTGTTTCATCTTACAAACTTTTCACCTTAAGAACCTAGTCCCGGAACCAATTAAGTTTGTAAGACAAGGTATCACTGTATCTTGTACTGAAGGCGTTAGACTTCCTTTCAACGTTTTGTAAATCCATTATAAATAATATAATTTTAAAAAACTATTTCAAGATTAGAGATTCCACTTATTAAAAAAAAGATGAAATCTTCAAAACAATTTTACCTCAAATAACCTTGTGCAATAACAAAGTTCTTGAAGAACTTGGCAATCCCATGATATTTCAACAATTTTTAAAGTATTAAATGGGGAGGGAGGTTTTCTATGCATGTCATAAAGGGATGTCACAGGAACTTAGAGTCTTGAGGAACTAATCTGATATAGAAAGTTCTCCTGATGGGCTTAAGAGTCACTCTACAACTTCCTTCTCGTGCCCAGAACTAGGTGGTGCATAGAGGCCTAATTCCATTTTAAGCATGATACCTTGGAAGAAGAATAAATCACAACAGTGACAAAACAATTAAGAACAAGGATTTTGCCTCTTCAACTCTCAAGAGTTCACTTGGAAATTCAAAATAGTTTTGTGATATTCTGGATAAACATTTATCCAGTGGAAAACTTTCTGGCTTTCAGGACAAACAGTTCTTCGTTTATGGTCATCTTTTACACCTCAAGAATGTTATAGT
The DNA here is from genome assembly GCF_031021105.1 of Erythrolamprus reginae. Taxonomy (NCBI): domain Eukaryota; kingdom Metazoa; phylum Chordata; class Lepidosauria; order Squamata; family Dipsadidae; genus Erythrolamprus; species Erythrolamprus reginae. The sequence continues at coordinate 22,934,559 of NC_091954.1, forward strand.
CTATCCTGTTTATACGTCTTAGGCATGATGGGAGGAAGAGTCTTTTAAAAGAAGAATTAAAGCCACATGTCTCTCTTTTAGCTTCTCTTTTTTCAATTTTACCAAGTCTTTTTTCACCGTTGGATGATGCTACATGTTGTAACAGAAAGCCATTTCTCTCACTCCCAACAAAAATAAAAAAATAAACCAATTGGCAGACTGAAATATTCATGATGTACAGTAAAAGTAACAACTTATTTGGGGTAGTCAAAGGCAAGTCACTAAATCACAAAGCAACAGATTGGCTAAGAAAAGTAAAGTGCCTGAAAGGCTTCACAGACTATAGCATGCCAATAAATAAAGTGGCAAGTTGAAATAATTAGCAAATTTATCATTTTTCTTAAGAGAATCTCTGAACTTGAGGCTTTGAATAAACAAGCAACACACATACTCTGTGACATGATTAGAAGTCTCCAGTTTGAGATACAGATAGGCCTCGACTTAGAACAGTTCATTTGGTGACTGTTCAAAGTTACAACAGCACTGAAAAAAGTGACCTATGACAGTTTTTCACACTTACAACCATTGTAGCATCCTCACAGTCATCTGATCAAAATTTGGATACTTGGCAACTGACTCATATTTGTGACAGCTGCAGTGTCCTGGTTCATATACTCCTCCTTCCCTTAACAACCATGTTACTAACCTAAAAGCAGTGATTCACTTAACGGCGGTAGAAAAAAAGATCATAAAATGAGGCAAAATTGACTTAGCAAATATCTTGCTCAGCAACATACCTGTATCTTTCAGAGCATAAGACACACTGGAGTATAAAACGCACCTTAGTTTTGGGGAAGGAAAATGGAGGGGAAAAAATAATCTGTCTACTACGTATTCATCTGGCTAGTCTTTAGTCTGGTCAGCTTCAGCACATTAGTTTGTTGGTTTTGAGCCATGTGCTTGCTTTTTATCCCCTGGTTGGGTATAAGAAACAGTTTCTAAAACACTTCACTTTTCTCTCTCTTCAGAGAGAAACCATGAGAAAATCAGGCAAAGGGACAATCGCTTCCCTAGCAAAGCACAAAAGATTGCTTCACTCATTAGCACCTTCTAGGGTTGAAAAAAAGCTTAGTAAGAGCTACATTTGGAGTATAAGACATACTCAAATTTCCAGCCTCTTTTAGGAGGAAAAAGGTGCATCTTGTACTCTGAAAAATATGGTAGATTTGGGGCTCAATATTACAGTACTCATATGTCGAGGATTACCTACACTTGAAAAAAAACTCCACTGTTAAACATAACAAGGATGCAAACGATCTTTCCTGGCCTGGAAATGTATCTTTTAATTCCCTTGATTCCAGGTTTTATTTATAATGGCTGGGAAGTAGAAGAAGTGAACTTCAAGGCATCTGGATGTTAAGACAGGGCGTTTTCCTAAATCTTAAAAACAATACTGCTCAGCATCCTCTAGTAAAATTGGCATCAGTCCTCCAGAATGTGAAACAGATTTTTTCCCATCGTTTTTTATATGTTGATTGGAAATGCCAGAGATTAGATCATCAGAAGATTTGTGATTATGATCCTTCTGAATATACTTACCTGGTTCAAACCCATAAGGAACTCATTACAAGATATAATTTCTCAACTCCAACCTCCACATTGCCTGTATGACTGTAGCCTTATTGACTTGACTTACAAGACGGATGGACTTGAAATGTGCATGAAGGTCAAGAATTATATCTAAATTTTTATCTGATTACAGTGGTACCTCTACCTAAGAACACCTCTACTTAAGAATTTTTCTAGATAAGAACTGGGTGTTCAAGATTTTTTTGCCTCTTCTTAAGAACCATTTTCTACTTAAGAACCTGAGCCTGGAAAAAATTCCCAGGAAATTGTAGAGTGGCATGAAGGCCCGGCTAGTTTCCTGCCATTCCCCCTTTAATCCCAGTCATCTCGGGCTTTTCTGGGCTGCCAGAGGAGCCTTTCGGTGGCACTTAAGGAGGCTTTGGCAGTCCAGAGTGAACAAAGCATTTTCCTTTTTCTGGGCGCTTGGAGAGGGAATAAAAGCTCTGCCAGCGCCCAGAGAAAAGAAACACTCCCTTCGCTCTGGGCAGCTCAGTGCGAACGGAGCGTTGGAGAGGGAATAAACCACTTTGCTGTGGTGACTCCCTTGCACTGCCTCCCATACACCCGGTGCAAGGTTGCCTCTTGGAGCATCTGGGCATGGAAAGGCAAAAGGGGGCACTTCGCCCTGACCGGGTCAACTCAGCTTCAGCCACTTCAAGGAGTCACCACAGTGAAGGAAAGGCACCAGCTACAAAGTGAGCAAGCAAGAGGAGAGGGGAGCCCTTCACCATGGGAAGGAAGAGGAAGCAGGTAGCAGCAGCAACAGCCACCTTTCAGTCAAAAGAACGGAAGGTTTCTTTCTCTGGCACAGTGTATGGGAGGCAGCCTTGCACCGGGTTTATGGGAGGCTCGTGCTCCTCCTTGCCAGCTCAGAGTCCCTCTTTTTTAAAAAAAACCCTTAAAGTTTGGATTTTTTTTATTCCCTTCACCTCACCTTCTTCTTTCGGCAGCGACTCTCCTCCTCCTCTTCTTCTTCCTCCTCCTCCTCCCACCCAAATTTCGAGCTTTTATATCTTTCCTAATGGGTTTGCACACATTATTTGCTTTTAGATTGATTCCTATGGGAAAAATTGCTTTTACTTACAAACTTTTCTACTTAAGAATCTGGTCACAGAACGAATTAAGTTCTTAAATAGAGGCACCACTGTATTAGGAAACCAAATGATGGTAGCTTTTTGGAGATCTAGAAAATAAGCCCATAAATCCTAGATGGGCTACCAATTCCTTTTCCTGTAGTGGCCTATGCCACAACTACAACTGCTAGGAACTGGTGTCATATGTTCCTACCCTTCTGAAATGGGAAGCTTAAACACACATGCACATACTCATAGAGAAAGGCATTAAATCTTAAAACAGATTCAGTATAATGTATAAATCAGAGACAAAATTCCAAATCTTCAAACAGATGTTTAAACTTTGGACCAACCATTCTGCATTATGATCGCACTGTTGCCTTGGGCATCCACAAATGCTTAGTGCAACCCTGGACATCAAAGATTGCCAGCCCCAACATATATGAAGGAGGGCTCCTGTTGCAAAATCTGTAATTTAAGCATCCATCTACCCTTTGTGACACTTTTCCAATAAGACCTAAGAATTCTAATTGCTTTGTAGTTAGATATCCCCATTTTCTGTAGAAGACAAATCATAACCTCAACTAGTATAAATACTTAAAGCACTATGGAGAGAACCTACTCCAGGTAGTCCTCAGGTTACAACTGTAATTTGAGCCCTGCAATCATAGTCGGTCATATTATATCATGGTTGTTAAGTCAACACAGTGCTTGTTAAGTCAATACCATGGTCATTAAGTGAATCTATTGTTCCTTGTGGGGCAGTTTTTTCTGAGGTAAACATCAGTTTCTCGTAAAAATGTTATAAATTGTGGTCATGTGACTGTGGGGGAGAACAGGCATCAGAAAATTAAATCAGGGTGGAAGTCCCTTTTACAAGGTCCAGGGTAGCTTGGAACAGTTGCTAAGCAACTGGTCCTAAGTCGAGGACTAGTGCCATAGATCTTGTCACTATTTAAAAAGAATTACTAATACCTGGTTTTGATAATCTTCTCTAATCCCTTCTAATTTCCGCTTGTATTCATAGATGGCTTCCTTCACATCATGCATTTCTGAACACAAGGCAATGGCAGCATCCACCTTTGAAGGGCAAAGAGAGAACGTCAAAAATCTATTGAGAGAGGATTTCATTCTCTTCAATTATATTTCTATTTTATCAGTGTCCTGTGTTTATGATTATCTGGTGGTTTTTTTATAAATTGAAATCAGACATAGGCAACCACAGGCACCAAGTGGTCCTTCTATTTCTGTACATCTTCAGAATTTTGTACCAGTGAAATAGGATGGGAAAACCTCAAGAAATGGAGGACACTTTCCAATCATTTCTGAGTGAGATAGGTGGTTAAGAAATATGAAATACAGTAGTACCTCATGATACGAACCCCTCGTCTCACAAACTTTTCGAGATACGAACCCGGGGTTCGGGATTTTTGTGCCTCTTCTTACGAACTTTTTTCGCCGTACGAACCAGCCACCGCAAACACTGAACCCGGAAGTTCAGCAAAAGTTCGGGTTTGGTGTTCAGGAGGCCGCTGAGAAGTGCCGCCGCCCGTCTGTCACCTTTGCAGAAGAGTCGTGGAGCTGTCAGCTGGTCGGCTCAAATGGAGGTGGGGAAACCCAATAAGGAATTCCATGGGCAGAGCTTTGGCGTCATGGAGACGTCCTTCCTGGCCGGCCGAAATGTGGACTCCAGGAAGGACGTCTTTGTGACGTCAAAGCTCCGCCCATGGAATTCCCTATTGGGATTCCCCACCTCCATTTGAGCCTCCCGACAGGCCAACAGCTCCGCGGCTCTTCTGCAAAGGTGAAAGCCGGGCGGCAGTGCTTCTCAGCAGCCTCCCGAACCTGAACCCGAACTTTTCAGGTTCAGCATTCGGGATAACACCGAGACGCCCCCTGGCTGTTTCAAAAGGTGACAGCCGGGCGGCGGCATCCAGCGGAGCGCCGTTTTTGCGGGGGGGGGGGTTTGCTTCCACGCATTAATCGCTTTTACATTATTTCCTATGGGAAACAATGTTTCATCTTACAAACTTTTCGCCTTACGAACCTCCTCTCAGAACCAATTAAGACAAGGTATCACTGTACAAATAAATAAAATAGTTTTGGAGAAGAAAAACTGCCAATTTCTTATCCCTCTCAAAATGCATTCTTCCTTTTTTCCCTTTATTCAAAATTCTGACATAAAGAAACAGCTAAAATGAAAAAGGTGTGTTTCATTTACTGAAAAGTAGACAAAAGTTTAGAGGGAAAACCATCAGAAGAAGGAATGAAGTTTTAGAATTTTAATCCCTTGCAAGGCCAAATTAATTATGCCCATGATGGCGAACCTATGGCACGTGGAGACATATCAGGGAGCACACGAGGCATTGTCCTATGTTCACTCCAGCGCAGATGTGCACGCTGGCCAGCTGATTTTCAGCCTTGGGGGACGCCATTTTCACCCTCTGGAGCAGGGGTCCCCAAGCTTGGCAACTTTAAGACTTGTGGATTTCAATTCCCAGAATTCTCCAGCCAACATAGCTGGCTGGAGAATTCTGGGAGTTGAAGTCCGCAAGTCTTAAAGTTGCCAAGTTTAAAGACCTCTGCTCTGGAGCCTTCAGGAAGCTTCCCTGAAGCCTCTGGAGTGCGAACAATGGCCAAACCAGAAGTTCAGGAAAAAGGACATTGTCACGCAGGGACTCATGACTGATGACACATTTGATCTCATCCTTGCCCTCTATCTTGCAATCTCCTACAATTCATATAATCAAACACAGAGAATTATAATCTCTCTCTCACATGCACAAACTATATGATACTTCATTTAAAGAAGGCACCATGAATTTCTCTGTGAAACTTCTGTTCTTCTGCTCAATTTGCAGAGCATTTCAATCTTTATGCTATCATAGATTAAGACAAATAATTCTATTTGTTATTAATTAGCCTCAATGAGAATAAGGGGCAATGAAGCACAAGAAGATCAATGAGGCCAAAGGAACAATATAAAAGTAGTTTCACTCACCTCTTCCACTATCTGTTGCCCGTTGGGTACCATGCTAATGAAATTCTGGATAATCCGAAATTGTTCCCTGGGTGAATATTTGGGAGACTGTGGATGGCTGTGATTGGATAATATTAAAGATATGCCTTAATGCATGGAATTGCATGTAAGTTTAACAAACTTTCTAATTTTGCTTTTTTTTAAAATTATGTAATACACTTCATGATGCTCTCACCAACACCACTTAGTTAAAGAAAAAAAATACAAGTTCCTACCTGAAGTAAAGAATTAGTATATGTACAATCTATTATAATTTGTTGTACTATTGATATATTGGTTGATACTACTACACTTAAAATTAAATTTAAAAAGAAGCTATAGCATTCAGCTTCAGCAAACATGTACATACTGAAAATACATTGTTTTATCATTAATAATAATTAATAATTTATAATAATAATTTATTAGATTTGTATGCCGCCCCTCTCCGAGGACTCGGAGCGGCTCACAACAGCAACAATAATACAATATAATACAAATCCAATATTTAAAATAACTAAATTAAAAACCCATTACTACTAAAAAAAATCAATCAATTCTACACAATCACGCCACTCTTAAATGCTAAAGTCAGAAGGGTGGGGGAGAGAATTAATCCCCCCACGCCTGGCGGCATAAATGGGTCTTAAACATCTTGTGGAAGACAAGGAGGGTGGGGGCAATTCGAATCTCTGGGGGGAGTTGATTCTTTATGTTGTATATAAAATACTGCTCAATAAAGTTTCCCAAGCCATCTATTTAACATCCCAACAAATATTCAAAAACTTTGCATTTTAGATGATACCTAAAATCATAAATTGACAATCATTCTGTACTGTAAATAATGCAGTTCAATCAATGCTTCACTGACATAATATTCTAATATATAAGGGGAGTAAGTTTCTAATTCCTCCCAAATTATGATAAAACAAGTGTGAGAGATAGGAACGCTCCAAACTAGACTACAGAAAATACGATTTCAGCAGTAGAGTGGTCAATGCCTGGAATTCATTTCCGGATTCTATTGTTTCCTCCCTCAATCCCAAAATATTCAACCTTACATTATCTACAATTTTCATTATCAGACCTTTTCTAAGAGGTCTGTAAGGGGCGTGTCTAAGTGCATCTTCGTGCCTACCGTCCCTGTCCTAATGTCTTTTAATCTTTTCTATCTCTACTTTATACTTATATTATGTTAAACATACTACAATACTATATTTGTATGACAAATAAATAAATAAAAATAAAATAGAAACATTCCTTTTTGATGGAAGCAGATTTTCAGTGCCTATAAATTAGGGATAGGTTTGGACCAGTTCTATAGAACTGGTAGTGGCCCGCTGGAGACGTAACAATAACATCACCAACCCAGTTTGGTTGGCGCCAGTCCGTGGAGGCCGCCATTTTTTTAAAAAAATATTTATTTTAATTTTTTTTCCTTCTGAGCATGCGCAGAAGCTTAGTTCCAACACTATGCACGAAGTCGCCATCTGTTTTTCGGCTTTGTTTTTTTTGCCACTTGGTGGAGTAGGAAGCAAACTGGCAACAAGGTAAGTTAGAACCCACTCCTGCTATAAATAATCATGACTTCATCCTGATTTCATCTCAGTAGAAGCAGCTACAAAGCTCTTACTCTTGTTTTTGTAGGCCACCTTTACGGTGATAGAGAACCAGAGTTCCTAAGACCATGGCGAAATTGGTCGTCCCGACACCAGTTTGGCAACTGAACACCAGAGCAGGAGGTGGCTTACTGGGATCTTGGAGAAGGAGCAGATTTGGACTTTCCTGTAAGACAGAATTGTACACATTCATTGGGCTGCGATTTGGTCAAAAGACTGGCTATCAAACAGCCCTGTGGGAGGAAAAATAACTTTCAGCTTCCTAAAGTGTATTTATTTATTTATTTAGAAAATTTATATACTCACTCATAGCCTACTCACTCATAGTGAGTCTAGGTAGACTACAAGCAATAAAAACACAGTATAGAAAATAAAAAATAAATAAAAACCCAATTAAACTTCCAACCCACCCTCCAGTGACAACACACAGTCAAATGAGCCATTTGATGGGCTCCTGCATCTTGCTCTGGCTTAATCTTAAAGTTGCCAAGTTTGAAGATCTCTGCTCTAGATTCAAGGGAAAGAAACACTCTTGGATGACCAAAAAGAAGGCAATGACTTTTCTGGTTAACCTCTCTTCCTTCTGAACAAGCAGGAGATGGGTTTTAATGGCCTGTCAGCCTCTCCTAAACTTAGTTATTACTGATGTTACCTAGTTGGGTAATGAAATACCAGTAGTTGCAAGAAAATAATCAAACTCAGAGAGCACAAAGGTCCACACAGGTTAATTCTGAGTTAATATATTCTCTTTTACTGGGGCTTTTTCTAGTTCTGTTCCTACCCATTCCCTCTTAAAAGATAAGTTAAAATTAGCCTTAATACTATTGGCATACAAATCTAATAAATAATAATAATAATAATAATAATAATAATAATAATAATAATAATAATAATCCAGAGAGATCTCAAGACATGATCTTTCTAGCAGATCTCAGAATCCCTTGGAAACAGAGAGCCCGCAAAATGGCTTTATTATATATAAGTTTTAAACACTTTTTCTTAGTTCTGTTATATACATATTTCTTGGTTTCCTATGTTTATTTTAAGATGTGTATCTCAGTTATTACATTTATTATTTTGCTTTTATTGTTCCCTGATAAAAACCACATGTGTGAAGGGTGGCTTTATAACATAGATCAGAGGTGTCATTGAGGGCCGCATCAAGGTTGTGTTTGACCTCGGGGGGGCTGGAGGGGGTGTGGCCAGCTCTTTGTCATTCATGTCAGGGGCACCTATGGTGGCCCAGGTGAGGCTGAGCGGAACCCTCCTGCAGCCCTCTGCCAGTAAAAATGGAGCTCTCCCATATGCACAGCCCTCCCAGGCTCTGTTTTCGGTGGCAGAGTCATTGCGAACCTTCATTGTTTCCAGGGTGGCCAGATCTAAGCACCCTGCAGGCCAGATCCTGCCTCTGGGCCTTGAGTTGGATGAGAGAAAGAGAGAGATGATAGATATAGACAGATAGAGATTAGACAAATGTAGTACAGAGTTCCCTCAATTTTCGCAGGGATGCGTTCCGAGACCGCCCGCGAAAGTTGAATTTCCGTGAAGTAGAGATGCAGAAGTAAATACAGTGGTACCTCATGATACGAACCCCTCATCATATGAACTTTTCAAGATACGAACCCAGGGTTTGGAATTTTTTTGCCTCTTCTTACGAACTTTTTTCACCTTACGAACTTGCCAAGCCGTGACTGAGATTCCCCACCTCCGGACTTTCGTTGCAAGCCATGTGCAGGTTTTTGCGATCCTGGGATCCTCTGAGGCTCCCTTCCATGGGAAATCCCACCTCCTGACTTCCACGTTTTTGCAATGCTGTAGGGAAATCTCAGGAGGGGAATCCCAGGATCGCAAAAACGGGCGCTCCGCTGGGCAGAGTAGGGGGGACAAAAACGGGAAGAAAAGGCTCATGGAGCTCAAGAGAGGAGAAAGGTATGGGGGAGATGAGGAGAGAGAGGTTTTGTAGGTGGATTGCCATTGTCTTCTTCTTAGAGCTGAATTTGTGGGACTGGCCCCAGGTCACCCAGCCGTCTTGGTGACTAAGACAGGACTGGAACTCCCAATTTCTAGCTGATGCCTTAAGCATTACACCAAACTGGCTTGCCTTTCAATCTTATGTGATTTTTAAAAAATTCTTCTCTGAAGTTTAAAATTCAATCTTTTTTTTAGAAAAATGAAACATTCTCCGAAGAAAACATGCATATAATTGCAGCTGAATGGCTTATTACTTCCCCAAAAGAAGAAAGCCTCTCTCCTTTTCTTAATGAAATTAATGTCTTAAACATGGTTTAGAATCTCTCCTGTAATTACTTTAACCCTGAATTGTCCCCATAACGCTTTAAATATTTTTAGTATCTGCCAAAACTGTCTCCAGCCTTAGCAAAACAATGAAACGTCCAAAGTAAACACTGGCACTGCAGCTAGCAGTTGGATGCCCATTAATTAAATTCAGTATTATAGATTTGATCCAACCCCCAAAAACTAAGCATTTATTTTAATGGTTTTCTAATAAATGGACTTTTCCAAGCTTAATTTCTTGCTGGCTTCTGCAGTAATTCTTTTTACAGTGTGTGTGGGGCGGGGAGGGAGGGGTGGTGATATATTAGGTTTTTTACATTTGGCACAACAAAACCATACAGTTAAGTCATGAGCCTAAAGCAAATACAGGCGTCTAGCAAATGTGTGTGTTCAAATACTAGCTAGAGGGATCCAGAAATAGACACATGGATCTGTACTCGGCAGATGTAAATACAGAGGGGGGCGGGTGGGGGAAGCAAATGTTTGTAGTATCTCCACCCAACAGGAAGAATTTCCAGCTTCTGCTAACAAGCATCTCGCATGTGCTTCCTTTTCCAAGTCAGCTTATTAAATAAAAGACAACTTGTAGATTAACATCTGGCATCAGGTCTTACCCGGAGGAAACTGATGAAAGCATCAAACTGTGATTCTAAAGGAGCCCCATTCACAGGCAAAGGCAGCCGATGGTACCTACCGAGAAAAATGAATTATTTCCAGTTTTTGAAAACACCGTAGGTGCAGGCGAGCTTTGAAAATGTTCTCGGATAGAGACTTTTAGAAAACAGTGAAATTTTATGAATGGTTTGAAAAAGAGTACAGATAAAGATTTTACTATTTAATTTAATATGAATGGGATAAAAAAAAATCAGAAATATGATTGGTGTAACCTAGATGATGAAAATAGACAAAAGAGGCAGCATTAGATAAATAACATATATCCAAAGTTAAAATATAATAGAAGGGATATGGAAATAAGGATTTAGGATTGTGATTATAAAGGGTAAACATTGAGAGCAGTTTTTCAGTTTGCCACTTAATAGAATTAGAATTATCCACTTAGGGAAGGACGAAGGAGGAAGTAGGAAAGAGGGAGCGAAAGGAGAAAGAGTAGGAGGAAGAAATGGAAGAAGGAAGGAGAAGGAGAGGGTAGTAGAAAAAGAGAGAGAAAATGTAAGAAAGTAGGCAGCAGAGGTGGAATAGCCACCTGAGATAGAAAGAGGGGAGTGGAGAAAATAAATATGGGGACAGACTGAATAATAGAAATTAAAATTTGGAACATAATTTATGTTATTGTATTATTGTTTATGAGAGATAATATACATATATGGATTGGTATTGTAGGTATATGTGGTGTTATGTATGTTTTGAATGTGAAGAAATGCCTTGAAAATGGCCCTGGGTTGGGCAGAGAGGCAAAAAAGGAGCTATGATGTTCCTTCAATATACCACGGTGATTCGACACAAAAAACATCTAACCCTTCCTTGGTACAGAGCAGAAGGGATTGGATACTGTAGCCTAGAGGTTAATTCTCTGCTTTACAAGGCCAAGGTTGCAAGTTCAAGTCCCAGTGAAGGTATGGCTAGCTGATGAGGCCAAAATAAGGCCGAAATAGATCTATCCTAGTCTCCCTTACTTTTCAAATTCAGCAAAAACATGTCACACACACACACAGAGACACACACACAAAGAAAACATTTAATTCAACAACTCCAATACATCATTTTACGCATAGTAACCGCAGCAAGAATTGTATACGTTCAATGTTGGAAACTTGAAAATATACCAAGCAATGAAAGGATTATACATAAGACACTGGAATGTGCAGAGATGTGTAAGCTCACATTAAAAATGAAAGGCAAGGAAGAAACAGAATATTATGAGGTGTGGAATAAGTGGTTAGAACAGAGAAATAAAAATGTATAGAAATAAATGTAAATAACATATGACACAGCACTGTTAAAAATGTTTATTGATATGTAAATTGGAAAAATGAAAAATTAACATTTAAAAAAGCATTTAATTCAGCATAATGAAAAGAAGGAATTCAGGTATAATATTGCCTTCTCGTGTGACTGTTCAATTATACTTTCTGAATAAAAGGCAGGGCTTTATTTTTGACCAGGACAAATTTTAACCATGACAAAAAGCCATGCTTTATTCAATCATGCCTGTTGAAAAAGGGTATCGTTTGGCTAAATTTACAGAATACATTAAGTCAAAACTGAACAAACGAAAGATAGCCCTCAAATCACAACCATAATTAAACCTTCCTATTAGTCATAATTTGAATGGTTATAAAGTGGCTCATCATGTAGGCAGATCTGATTTTACAACTTTTTTGGGGAATAATGGAACAACAGAGTTGGAAGGAATCTTGGAGGTCTTCTAGTCCAACCCCTGTTCAAGCAGAAGACTCTCTTGTCACCGATGCAGACAGACTGATTCCCTAGCAGTTTTAATTTGCCCTCCATGTTCTATTTCCACTGCCATTTCTCAAATAGCAATAATACTTAGACTTATATACCGCTTCATAGTGCTTTTATAGCCCTCTCTAAGCGGTTTACAAAGTCGGCATATTGCCCCCAACAATCTGGGTCCTCATTTTACCATCCTGGGAAGGAAGGAAGGAAGGAAGGAAGGAAGGAAGGAAGGAAGGAAGGAAGGAAGGAAGGAAGGAAGGAAGGCTGAGTCAACCTTGAGCTGGTGGTGAGATTTGACCCACCGAACTGCAGCTAGCAGTCAGCTGAAGTGGGCTGCAGTATTGCACTCCAATAAATGCCCTGCCAATTTTGATGGGGAAACAGAAGGAGCTTCACCAACTCAATAAGGCAAGGTGACAGAGACAGAGGACAAAGAGGCGGCTTTCCTATTGGTTTGGTAGCTTCCTGGAGACTTTTATGTGGCATGGATGTAGGTCACAAAGATACAAGAGCAGGTTATATTTGATAGGAGGATAAGGGGTGGGTGGGTCATCTCCTTGAGAATTCTCGTGGCTTTATGACCTCATTCCTGCAGGCCAAAGTGACAGTTACTGTCAGTTATCTGTTATCAGAGTGAAGATGTCTTCCTAGAGGTAAATTGCTCCACAGTGGGGCTCCTGGACCATGGGGCTTCCCTCTTTTTGTAGCCAACTCTTAGAGGGGTAAGTAAGGGTTAGAGTGAGGATGATGGAGAAAAGGTGAGGGATAGGCTGAGAGGGTGTGTGAGGTTGAGAGCCAGGGTCAGGATGGGGGGAGGGAGGGGAAAGGGAGAAGAACTGGTAGGGGGAATGGGAGGAAGAGAAGATTAAAAAGGGGAGGGGGGAATGAAGATGGAGAAGGGGAGGGGGACAAAGAGGGGGAGTGGGATGGCTGTCAAGCCGGCGCAGAAGCTGGTGATAAATCAACGGCTTGCCACGCTATCTGTACAAGGCTTGATGTTTATGGGAATTTGGGAGGGGTGATTTCATGAGAGAGCAGATTCAACCACAAAGCATTCTTTTGAGAAGTTCAAGGCCATCTTATATCTATCACCCTGGCACTGCTGGCACAATCTGAATGGGGAATGTGAGAAGTTTGTGGGTGGGGGGCAAGGGATGTCAACTTTCAGTTGAGTGGGAAACCCAGATCCAGGTTTCCCTATGTAGGTGTCTGGATGGCTCTGGAAATAAATTGGAACTTTGAGGAGTACTTTGACCCGGACTCTGATTTACTTTGGATGTTACCTGGAACCTTGACAATGGGTAGGAGAGGTGATGGGGAGAGGGAAGGGGGCAGGACAAAGAGGGAAGGGAAGGGAGGAGGATGAAGAGTTGTAAATCTAATCCTACGTAGCTTCTGCTCTGGCAATCTCACACTACTTACCAGAGCTTACAAAACATTTGCCAGACCCATCCTCAAATACAGCTCATCTGTTTGGAACCCATATCGCATCTCAGACATTAACACCCTTGAAAATGTCCAAAGATACTTCACCAGAAGAGCCCTTCACTCTTCCACTCGAAATAGAATACCCTACGAGACTAGACTTTCAATCCTGGGCCTAGAAAGCTTAGAACTAAGACGCCTTAAACAAGATCTAAATATGCTGCAACGTCCTGCCTGTCGGTGACTGTTTCAGCTTCAACCACAACAACACAAGAGCACACAACAGATTTAAACTTAATATTAACCACTCCAAACTTGACTGTAAAAAATATGACTTCAGTAACCGAGTTGTCGAAGCGTGGAACTCATTACCGGACTCCATAGTGTCATCCCCAAACCCCCAACACTTTACCCTTAGATTATCTACGGTTGATCTATCCAGATTCCTAAGAAGTCAGTAAGGGGCGAGTACAAGTGCACTAGAGTGCCTTCCGTCCCCTGTCCTATTGCTCTCCTATATCTCCTATACCTTTCTTCTATTCCTATATCTCTTCTATTCTTTCATTGATATGTTCTATTACTATAACTTCTTTTCTATTATCTCTTAAATATATTTTACTATGAGTATCTCCTCTATAACCTTCATCATGTATTTTACTATGTGTATATAGATATATACCCACTAAAACCCTCATTTTGTATTGGACAAAATAAATAAATAAAATAAATAAATAAATAAATAAGAAGGAAAAGAGGAGGGGGACGAAGAAGTGGAGTGGGCCCAGTAGAGAGGGAAGGGGGACAGAGAAAGGAGGATGGGGGGGAGGATTCTAATGCCTTTATGACCTCATCCAGACAGATTTATTACCATAGCTAAAGGAGAGGGAGGGAGAGGATGAGTTAAGGAGCAGGGGAGGGAAACAGAGAGGGGGATACAACTAGGGAAGAGGAAGGGGTGCATGAGGGCGGAGGGGGAGGGGAATGGCAGGAGAAGGGCAGGTCTGAACAAATTGGGGTGTGTGTGAATGTTAATGTTTTCATAATTTTATCCATGCAAGTTAGCAGGGGTAGCAAGGACAATTAAGACAGAATAGAATTAGAATGGAAAAAAATTGAACAGAATTAAATAGAAATGAATTAGATTTAGAGCAGAATAAATATTAGAATTAAAAGATAAGACAAAGAACAATGGCACAATTACAATAAAATAGAATTAGAATGGAATTACAGTATAACAGAATTAGAATAGAATTGGAATTAGAATACAATTAGAATTAGATTGGAACTAGAAACAGACTTGAATTAGAACCGAACTAAGAATTACAATGAATGAAATGAAAATAGAATTGGAATTACTGTAGAATAAGAATAGAATAGAAATGGAATGGAATAGAACTTGAATTAGAACAGAATTAGAAGAGAATTAAGTAAACACGGCAACCATTAAACAAACTCAATGTTCTCTATGGAATGTTGTGGTCAAAATCCAGAAGTAAAAGCCATTATCTGCAAAATCGTCATAAATTGTGGTCATATCAACACAGGACACTGCAAATACAGTGGTACCTCAAGATACGAACCCCTTGTCTTATGAACAACTTGAGATACGAACCCGGGGTTCAGAAAAAGTTTGCCTCTTCTTACGAACTTTTTTTGTGTTACGAACGCCAAACCCGAACTTCCGGGTTCAGCATTCGGGAGGCTGCTGGGAAGCCCTCCGGCTGTTTTAAAAGGTGACAGCTGGGCGGCAGGGCTTCCCAGCAGCCTCCCGAAGCCGAAACCGGAAGTTTGGGTTTGGCGTTCGGCTTCAGGAGGCTGCTGGGAAGCCGCCCGGCTGTTTTAAAAGGTGACAGTCGGGCTGGGGGGCTTCCCAGCAGCCTCCCGAACCCTGAACTTTTGCCGAACGTCCGGGTTCGGGGTTTGGGAGGCTGCTGGGAAGCCCCGCAGCCCGGCTGTCACCTTTTAAAACAGCCGGGCGTCTTCCCAGCAGCCTCCCGAAGCCGAACGCCAAACCCAAACTTCCAGGTTCAGCGTTGGGAGGCTGCTGGGAAGCCCCCCGGCTGTTTTAAAAGGTGACAGCCGGGCTGGGGGGCTTCCCAGCAGCCTCCTGAACCCCAAACCTGGAAGTTCGGCAAAAGTTCGGGGTTCGGGAGGCTGCTGGGAAGCCCCGCAGCCCGGCTGTCACCTTTTAAAACAGGGGGCGGCTTCCTAGCAGCCTCCCGAAGCCAAACGCCAAACCCGAACTTCCGGGTTCGGCGTTGGGAGGCTGCCGAGAGGCCCCGCCGCCCAGCTGTCACCTTTTAAAACAGCCGGGGGGCTTCTCGGCAGCCTCCCGAACGCCGAACCCGGAAGTTCGGGTTTGGCATTTGGCATTCGGGAGGTCGCTGAGAAGCCCCCCCGGCTGTTTTAAAAGGTGACAGCCGGGCGGCAGTATTTTTTTGCAGGTTTTTTTTTGTTGTTGCACGGATTAATTGACTTTACATTGTTTCCTATGGGAAACAATGTTTCGTCTTACGAACCTTTCGTCTTACGAACCTCCTCCTGGAACCAATTAGGTTCGTAAGACAAGGTATGACTGTACTTAGCTGTACCAAGTTTGTCAACAGCCTCAGCACAGGCATTTGAACTGGGTTGTAAGTAGCCCTGGGGAGGTCTATTATAATTTTGAAGGATTGCTAAATAAGTTGCCATAAATCAAGGACTACCTGTACATCATACCATGTACAGGTAGGTTTGCCATCACTGATCTTGCTTGCTGGAAACTGGGAAAAGTTCAAATGGCTATTGCACGACCCCAGGATATTGCAACTATCATAAGTACATGTCAGTTACCAAGCACCCAAATTTTGACCATTTGGATGGTGTCATATAAGTGTGAAAACCAGTAATAAATCCCTTTTTCATTGCTGTTGTAACTTTGAATGGGCATGAAATGAATAGTTGTAAATTGAGGACCACTTGTAACGTTTTGTAATGCCACCACTTACGTAAAACAGAGAATGGTGATAAGGAATACGGTCTGGTTTAGTACAATTATTTATTAATAAAGACAAGATTCTCTTCTACTGAAATTTACCTGTAGGATGGCAGCAGAAAGATAGGCCTCTTGTACACTTCCTCTGTCACTTGGATGTCTTCTTCACAGAAAATTTTGACTGAATGGGGCTCATCTTTGAAATGTTCGATATCATTGTAGATGTAATATATATTCTCACTCAGCTGGGCAAAGTCATGTATCTTCAACAGATAAATCCAAGAAACCAACCTGAGAAGAAGCTTGCTTTATAAAACATTATCTACAACCTACTGACATGCAATTTTTCTTCCTTAGACCTACTTGCTGACTTTTGCTAAATGGTGTCCTTCGTGGAGATACAAAGGAAAAGGCTCTGGTTCTACTCATCTCAAGTTGTCCACGCAGACATTATAGGAGCAATATTAAGATTGCATCATAAGGCTACTAAAATAACAAGGTAATGCCAAACAGGCTTCTATTGTGTTGTGCAGGTTATCTAAAATGGAATCTGGGTTCAATGGCACAGAAACGTTAAAAGCACACAGTGCAATTTAGTAGCCATTCTCATTCCCAAATTAAAGCCCCTGAGAAATATATTTGCACTGTTGTGATGACTCCCCTGGATGTTTCCCCAAATTTCTTTCCAGATGTCAGCTCGGAGGAGGAACCAGTTCTAGGCACCTCTAGTGGGGAGTTGATCAATAGCTCTGAACAGCCACCTGAGATGGATTTGTCTCAAGCACAGCTGCAGCAGGACAGCCCTGATTCAGGTGGCGAAAGCACACAGCTGCAGACGAGGAAGAGGAACTGCCTTCAGCACCTGGTTCAAGAACACACAGGGCAGAGAAAAGACAAGAACAGCTAAGGTCACCCTGATTACTCACGGGGAGCTACTGTTTTGGACCGGTTCATGTGACCTAGTGGCGGAAATTTGGTCTTGTTCGCCGAATCGGTACTGATGGCTGACTTGCCATGCCCCACCGAACCAGTTCTCCTATCACCGCTGCTTGAAAGTGGCTGGCAATGAACCCTCTGCACATGTGCAGAGGGTCAGTACCCGGATATAACGCATGCACTTCTGATGCATTAGGGAAGGTAAGAGAAACCCACCCGTGGGAGGCAGCCTTGCCCTTCTTGAATAGGCTGCACCAAAAACTGGCTATTTAGCACAGCTGGCAGTTGGAGGTGATGCTAGGAACAATGTGTTCATTTCCTAGCTGTGTGTTTCCTGCCTTGCTTTAGATCAGTGCTTCTCAAATAATGGGGCGCGTCCCCCTGAGGGGGCACAGAGCGATGCCAGAGGGGGTGGTTAAGCCCAGGGAACTTGCTCTTTGTTTTGCTGCAGGGAGTAGGACACCTCCATCGCGTTCCTTGGGGCAGCCATTCTAAAGAAAAATGTCTCACAAGTTCAATCAAACGTATTGAACTCACAAGACATTTTCTTTTAAAACAGGTCACCCCAGACACAACGCCGAGGAACGCGATGGAGGTACCAGTATGAGTGTCAGGTAGGATGCGTGTCTCGCAACCCGCCCCGCCCAACCTGCTATCCCCAAGTTGCAAGATATGCATCCTACCTAAATAATAAATGATACTATTTACAGTTGCAATGGGGAGTTGGGAGGGCAAAATGTTTACATCTTCTGGGGGGGGGGGGCATAACAGAAAATAATTGAGAAGAACTGCTTTAGATTGACACTGTGCCTGGGTTGTGTTTTGTGAACTCTGGATTTTTCTTGTTTCAATGAACTCTCTTGTATTGTGGATTTAATTTTGCCTGGCAGGTTTATCTGCTTGGGAAATTTTCAAGTGCCTTGTGGACTCGTCGTCTATTGCTCTGTGGACTAGCATTGGCCTGCTTTCGGCTGGACTTGGAACAGTTCTGGGGGTTTTGGTGAAAGGAATTTCTGGGGAATATGAAGTTCTTGACTTATGACCACAATAGAGCCCAGAATTTCAGTCATGTCATTGCAGTTGTAAAGTCAAGACATCACACAATCAGATTTGATTTTATGACTATACAGTACCTCATCTTACTAACGCCTCTTCTAACGAACTTTTCAAGATACGAACCCGGTGTTTAAGATTTTTTGCCTATTCTTCCGAACTATTTTCACCTTACGAACCCAAGCAGCTGCTGCTGGGATGAAGGGGTTTCTTTCCCCCCCCCTTTTTTTGAAGAAAGAAAAGGGAGGGGAGGCTTGGAGGAGGAAAGATTTTGCAGAGAACAACGTGCTTGCAAAGGCACTGAAAGGGTGTCTTTTGAAGAAAGAAAAGGGAGGGGTGCCCCCCTTGCCTTTCTTCCATCACACTCACTCTTTAGCCTAGCCTTGCTTCTTCCACCCGCCCCCTTTAGCTGCTCCTCCCTGCCCTCTGTTCGCCTCCCTTCTAAAGTTTGGGATTTTCCTGAAGGATTTGCACGCATTATTTGCTTTTACATTGATTCCTATGGGAAACATTGTTTCGTCTTAGGAACTTTTCACCTTATGAACCTCCTCCTGGAACCAATTAAGTTCGTATCATGAGGTACCACTGTATTTACAATAGTTGTTAAGTCTCAAAAGTTGTTAAATTAATCAAGTGGCCATTAGACAAGCCAATACAGTTATTAAGTGAATCCAGCACATCCAAAGGTTTGGAGTTTATTGCCATTTTCTGGCAGAAAATGGCAAAAAATCAAATCAAACTACAAATCGTGAGCATGTGACTGTGGAATGCTGCAATTGATTGTAAATGTAAACCGACTGCCAAGCACTCAAAATGCAACCACGTGGTTACAATGAGGAGTGGGCAGTCATAATTCTGAAGACAGGTCATCAGTAGCTTTTTTAAAAGTCCATTGTTAACTTGGGATGGTCATTAAATGACAATTTGTAAGTCGAGGATTACCCATAATAAAAGTGGGGAAATATATATCAGGCAAATCTGAAATGCAGTGCGCCTTCTGGTAGCCCACAAAAATCACCTCTTTTCGAATAGAGACTTCTAGGTCTTCTACTTTGACTCCTTTATGCAGACCGTGTAGGTTCTCCTTCAAGTTCTCCTTTGCTCTTGGAGTGTAGGGGATGAAATCATTGTCCATACGCAGAAAAAGTACAGGTTCTTCACGAACGCAAAACACAATACATTCCTGCTGTGACAAAAAAATAAAGAACTGGGTTGGTTAAATTCTCAAGTGGAGAAATGCTGGTTGACGTACAAAGCTTTTATTGTCTGCAATAATTATCTGGGCTTCACTGAGATGTTCTACACATTGTCTTTCGGGACACTTGTTCAAACCTCTAGGTGTGCAAGAGAACAAAAAATACACTACAGGAAACAAGATTTCTGCTATTAGGAAAAAGTCAAAGATACATCAGAATGCCTCTGGAGGGACAATGGGAGACCCACTGTTTTCTCCCACCTGCATAAAAGCAAGTGTGCATATCTATAAAGCAGGTGCATTTGAACCCTGTTTGTGAAAAAAATACATGAGGACTACAAGGGTGCTTTAGTGCAACTTTGTCCTGACACAAACAGACATGCTGAACTTTCAGCCAATGTTTAAGCCTTGGTGGCGCAGTGATTACAGTATTGAACACTCTTTCTGCTGACTGCCAACTGCTTGCAATTTGGCAGTTCAAATCTCACCCAGCTCAAGGTTGACTCAGCCTTCCATCCTTCCGAGGTGGGTAAAATGGGGACCCCAGATTGTTGAGGACAATAGGCTGACTCTGTAGACCTCTTAGAGAGGACTGTAAAGTAGTATATAAGTCTAAGTGCTATTGCTATTGCTAAGCCCAGGTGTCCAACCTTGGCAACTTCCAAGACTTGAGGACATCAACTCCCAACATTATCCAGCCAGCCAGCCACATTATTATTATTATTATTATTATTATTATTATTATTATTATTATTATTATTATTATTATTATTAATTAGATTTGTATGCCTCCCCTCTCCGAAGACTTGGGGCGGCTCACAACAGTAATAAAAACAATATAGTAGTGGAACAAATCTAATATTAAAAAACATATAAAACCCTATCATTATTTTAAAAAAACCAAACAGCACATTCATACCAAACATAAAACAAAGTATAAAAAAGCCTGGGGGAAAGGTGTCTCAACTCCCCCATGCCTGGCGGTATAAGATACATATCTCAGTTTGGCTTTCTTTCATATACAGACCTTATGACCCTCATTCTGGAGTTTCTGCAGGACTTGCTTGAATCCACCAAAGCTGGGCTGCCCCATCCCAAACACAGCATATCCCCCTTTGGCCTGCCGAAAGTTGGGAGCCCCACAAGTGCTGGAAGTGTTCAGCACATCTACTTTGCCGTATACATCACGGACCATAAAATACTTCCCCTACATGGAACAATAACAAAAAATGGAGAAATGTCGATGTGCAGAATAAAGCAGTGTAAGCAAATGGTCAACTAACATCTTCACAAAAATAACATGATTGAGAATCTGCAGAGGACCAGGCAAATTCGTGGAAGACAGTTCTATTATTGTCTATTAATGCTCAATAATAAACATTTGGCAATATTATGCTGCAATGCATCACTCGCTGGGCAGGGAACCAGAATAGGAAAGCTACATCATGTTTCTTGGCCTCTGTTGGCCACTATGAGAAATGAGATGCTGATCTTTTGGCAGAAAGAAAAGCTGTTTTAAATCACCATATCCTCCTGCATAATCCGCAACATTCACCTGCACAAGATAGTGTTCTGGAGTAGATGCTGTAATCCGCCCCACAGTATAGCTGGCTTTCAATAAGTCGTCATGTATTTGAAATTCCTCTTTGCAATTGTAACTGTAAGAAACACATGACAGAAATTGGTTGGTTGGTTTTTCTGCAACTAAAACAATTTCTGTGATTAAGCAAGCATCATAAGATTCCATTGTTCAATTTCCTATTAGCAGAAAGTTGATGCATGTTACCCAGATGGTAAAGTCTGCCACAAAAGAAACAAACAAGTTCACAGCCACAAGCCAAATTAGTTGTTGTAACTGTACTATTTTACACTGAATATATACCAGTGGTGGTATTCAGCTAGTTGTATCTGGATCAGGCAAACCCATAGCGCTGACTGCAAGTGGCCCCACCCACCTGAACGAATGCACAGAGGAGGTCACATTTGTCAATTGGTGGGGAAAGTTAGTAAGCACCACTCTGACATATACATACTGTTACATAGTCTATACAAAATTACAATCCAATTAATAACATTAATTGCAACTCCAGAGTTTTTATCTTGCAAAACTTAAGACTTAGATTCTTATATCATCCTATACTTTTTAAAACAATTAACAATACCGTGGCATGCACACACACAAAAACCATATGCACATGCGCACACATACATACACGTACAGTGCGTTATTTGATTTTATTATATATGAACTTGGAACTGGATAGCAGACAATTGTTATGCTCCACTTCACATGGTTAATAGGTCTGTGGTTTCTTCCCCGAACCTAAATTTTTTTTAACCTTAGACTGTCTACTGTTGACCTCATCCCGCTCCTAAGAGGTCTTGCAAGGGGCATGGATAAGTGCACCAATATATCTATTGTCCCCTTCCCATTGTCCCTCATTTATTCATATTCATTTCCTGTACTCATACTAATGTTTATATATATCGTTACTTTATACATGCTTGACAAAACAAACAAACAAATCATTAAATAAAGATTCCAAATTGGATGTCCACAATAGATTCCATAAAACATCCAAATTCAAAGACATTTGACAAAATTATAACATATAAAGATTTATTAGATGAACAAGGAAATTTGAAAACTAGAGAAGATTTAACTGAACATGGGATAATAGCGATAGCATTATAGACATATACCGCTTCACACTGCTTTACAGCCCTCTCTAAGGGGTTTACAGAGAGTAAAGCATATTGCCCCCAACAATCTGTGTCCTTGTTTTACCGACCTTGGAAGGATGGAAGGATGAGTCAACCTTGAGCCTATTGAGATTCAATCTGCCAAACTGCTGGCAGCCGGTGATCAGCTAGCAGTACTGCACTCTAACCACTGTACCACCAAGGCTTATAAATTTTATTTTCTAATAAACTTAGACGGTGGACTTACACACAGGTCCAAGCCATATATCAGAGCAATAAAAATGTATGAATTTAAAAACATCTAGGTAATTACCTAGATAAAATATTACTCGGTACTGATGACAAATTAATTGGTAACATTTATAAATGTCTAATAAGATATAAAATGGAAGAGGAGTTTGTTAAAGACACGATCATACAATGGGGAAAAATTTGAATATACTATACATTTGGAGAAATGGAGAAAAATTTGGAAAACTAATCCCCAGATGTTTTCCAAATGTATTTTGCAGCCATTGTCATCCCCATTGTGTCAGGTTCACTCAGACAATACAAAATAGGAAAGGGAAAAAAAAATCCTAGGCCTCTTTTCTTAACCTCTTTATATAGACAACACCACAGCCCATAGAAGACAACGAAGCTCCAGAAGGTTGAAACAAAAAATTAAAGGTTTGCAGAGACTATAGCTGGCAACTCACGTAATGACAACAGGAGCCACCTTATTAGTAATGATAGACTTGGCTTTGTTATTGTGGAGGCCAATGGTCTGGAAGGAGTGAATGCTGAGGGAATGGTGATCTTCCATGGTCCCGCTGCCGTGAATATTCTCAAATGTTGCTGTTGCTACTGTCTGCTGAGCTGTGCTGGCAGTTGTACCCATAATCCACAGGCAACTGTATCAATAAAAATAATCAGAAAATTAATAAGGAGAGGGGAAGATTAAGACTTCAATATTCTTGCAAAGAGAAAGAAAGAGAGGGAAGGAAGGAAGGAAAAGGGAGAGAAAAAGAAGAAAGAAAGAAAGAAAGAAAGAAAGAAAGAAAGAAAGAAAGAAAGAAAGAAAAAGAAAACAAAACAAAACAAAATATATTTAGGAAAAGGCAATCAGGATTTGTTTTCATGCATTTATTTATTTACGGGACTTATAGGGCTGAAGAGCCATCTGAGGCAACATTTAACCTAGTAGAACCTAGCAGATACCTTCAACGAGAAGTGTTCCTACAAGTAACCTGCTCCTCTGCCACGTAAGGCTTTAAAGGAGATAACCAGCACCATGAATTGAATGGACAAAGAAAGGAACTGGAAGCCAGTATAATTTGAGTAGTAGTGGTTATTGTTATCTTCCCCATGTCAGAACTGAAGCTTTCAGACTCTGTTCAAGGAAAAAACTGAGGATTCCTGGCATTCTTCACAAAACTGCATAGCTGATATTGCATAGGAATAAGGAGCCTACAAGAACGTTTCAGGCATCATTCTAGGGATTCAAACCCTGGCATTCTGTGGCAGATAGTGAAGAAGTTCTTGGCAAATGAACCAGTGCTGAAAGCATTGCCCAAAACTGGGAAAAAAAACCACATGCCAGTGATCTATTGCTGTACCCGCAGTCCATTCTGGCAATTCTGACAACTTCTAAAGTAGTTGTTTGTTTAATAAAACAAGATAAACATTGGGTAAATAGTGTTTAGAAAGAAAAATATTTAGAACCATCCAATGTAATCAGCGTGTCAACTAAGTCTTATTGAAGAGGTACTAGTTAAACCAGTAGCATACCAAACAGTGGTTCGGGCTATAACTTTATTTGAAGAAGTTGAGTCGGAATGTTTTTTTATAGGTAATGACTGCTAGGCCCAAATATTAAAAACATGGTTGAACTCTTGCAAGATGGCCAAGTATTCTAAGATATTAACCATAAGCTTATTTTGATTTAAAAACCTGCAAGCATCCACATGAACTGTCAGAGGTCTCCAGATCTCATCAACCATCCAAAGAACCAAACATCAGGTAGTATAATAAGCATGAGGGGTTTTTTATCCTGTTCCATAAACCTTTTTCTCAGATAGAGAGAATTACTGCTTCCATGTCTTATAATATGCATGCAACTTTGACCAAAAAGTTCTGCAGAAAGTTAAAGTCTTTTCAACCAAGTAGACCCTCTTCTACCATTGCTTCTGCAATTTAGCAGAAGGCCCTCACCTATTAATCCAACTGGTATATATCTTCAGTGCATTATAAATATAACAGTATAAGCCATCAGTAACTTGATAAGCAGCATGAAAAAAAATTGAACCAAAGTACTCAAAAATGACTTGCTTTACTGTCACGGAAACAATAAATTGGAGCGGTGCTTTATAGAAAGATCTGAACACAAAAGATCTTACAAAGTAGACCATTGTCTGTAAACCAGTATCAGTATAATTTTTAAAATATCATAACCATGAGATTATAAATATTCATTTAATAAGGAAGCCTATGTGCATGCAAAACAAATTAAGAAATTTCATGAAAAGATAAACAGCTACTCAAAACATTTTGTCTCATGTTAAGACAAATGTGATATACTATGAAACAGATTCTTTTGAACAAGGTTGGCTAACCAACTAGTTTATAGTTGCTTATTTTTAAATTTCGTTGCTTATTTCAAGGGTCCCCAACCCCCGGCCCATGGATTGGCACCAGGGACACGGCATGTCAGAAACCAAGCCGTGCAAACAAGCTAAGCCCTGTCTGCAGGATACAGGCAGCATACAAACCACATCCCCTCCAGTCCGTGGAAAAATCTCTCTCCAGGGAAGCAGTCCCTGATGCCCAAAAGGTTGGGGGCGACTGATTTATTTGATCAATTGTATCTTTGCTTTTTTAAAAAAAAAAAATGAGTGGCTATCTGTAGATGCAATAAGGGCAGAAACAGTCATGTTTTGTTGTCCATATCATAATGAGGTAGGTAGGCCTCATTGTGATAAGGACAAGTTCAAACAGGTTTGCTCCTAGTCCTCTTCCGGCGTTGTTCTAGGTATCTCTTCTCATCTCCTTTGTTTATTTTATTCATTGGACTTCTTTGCCACTCCTCTCTGAGGACTCGGGGCAGCCCCCTCTAGATCCTCAAAAGGAGTTCCAGGGCCCCTGGACAGGAGAGGTTGCTCAGATGCAATCTGTTTCTGAGCCCTAGACACCCTCTCATTCCAAATGGCTGTGAGGAGTTTTGTTGTCGTCCGCCAGTAGCCAGTGGACAGTGAGGAGGTTGGGGAGGAATATGGGCCAGCGCTGGAGTGTGGAGAAGGTTTGGACGCTCTGCATCGGAGGCAGAGGAGGGACCAAGGCCATCTGACAGTTATCAGCTATCTCTGGAGTCAGATATCAGCAAGGCAGAGGAAAAGCTGGAGCTAGTTAGCAATGTGCGTTGCCAGAAGACGAGAACAACTATGAAAGCACCGTGTAGATCACTGGCCCCTCCCATAGGAAATAAAAGAGGAACAAACAGAGCATGGGCTTTTGCTGGAAACAATGAGTTCCTTCGGTCCTTGCAAGAGTAGAAAATTCTGTTTGTAAGTCTAATAGACGCTGTGCCAAGTTTTGCCTTGCCCGAGTTTGGAAACTAGTTCTTTGGCAGCATTCTAAATGAGATAATGTTTGTGTGGGTAAATATTACCTGGAACCAGCCATACTTAACTACCGTCCAGTCTCCAACCTTCCCTTTATGGGGAAGGTTGTTGAGAAGGTGGTGTCGCTCCAGCTCCAACGGTCCTTGGAAGAAGCCGATTATCTAGGCCCTCAGCAGTCAGGATTCAGGCCCAGCTACAGCATAGAAACTGCTTTGGTTGCACTGATGGATGATCTCTGGCGGGCCGGAGATAGGGATTTATCCTCTGTCCTGGTGCTTCTTGACCTCTAAGCGACTTTTGATACCATCGACCATGGTATCCTTCTGCGCCGGCTGGGGGGGTTGAGAGTGGGAGGCACTGTTTTACAATGGTTCTCCTCCTACCTCTCTGGCCGGCCATAGTTGGTGTTAGTGGGGGTCATAGGTCAACCTCTGTTCTTTTCCTACCTCTCTGCTCAGTCATAGTCAGTGTTAGTGGGGGGTCAGAGGTCGACCTCTAGGTTTCTCCCTTGCGAGGTTTCTCTCCCCCTGCTATTCAATATCTACATGAAACCACTGGGTGAGATGATCCAAGGGCATGGGGTGAGGTGTCATCAGTATGCGGATGACACCCAGTTGTACATCTCCACCCTGTGTCCAGTCGGATAAGCAGTGGAAGTGATGTGATGGTGCCTGGAGGCTGTTAAGGTCTGGGTGGGTGTCAACAGGCTCAAACCCAAACCTGACAAGATGGAGTGGCTGTGGGTCTTGCCTCCCAAGGACAATCCCACCTGTCTGTCCATTACCCTCGGGGGGGAGGAACTACTGATCCCCTTGGAGAGGGTCCGCAACTTGGGCGTCCTCCTCGATCCACAGCTAATTTTAGAACATCATATTTCAGCTGTGGCGAAGAGGGCGTTTGTACAAGTCCGTCTGGTGCACCAGTTGCAGCCCTATTTCGACAGGGAGTCTCTGCTCACGGTCACTCATGCCCTCATCACCTCGAGGTTCGACTATTGCAATGCTCTTTACATGGGGCTACCTCTGAAGAGTGTTGTTGTTGTTGTTGTTGTTGTTGTTGTTGTTGTTATTATTATTATTATTATTATTATTATTATTATTATTATTATTATTCCATTGAATGTCTGTTTGGCAAGTCTTGCGGACTGTGAATGAAAGGAGTCCACAGTCATGTAAGTAAAAGAGGTTTTACCAGGACCAAGACTGTGCTTCATGCTTTCTAAGCAAGCCTAGGTCAAAACAACTGATTAGCAGACCCTCCAGGACAATCTCTATTGGTCCATTAGTTTCCACGGCTGTACTATGAGAGGTTTTTCTATGGAGATGAGCCTTATTTTAACCCTGCTAGCTTTTCATAAGGTCTTAAAGACCTTAAAGACCAAATTTTATACTAGAGTCGGGGCACCCATTTTCTAATTATGGTAATACATGTTTGTGATTTTTCTCAGTTACTGTCTTCTAATTTTTGAACAGGTGTTTGGTTTTACTCACTTTTAATATTGTTAGCTGCCCTAGGACATTTGTTTGAGATTGGCAGCTAAATAAACTGATAAAATAAATATTTCCCCCCTTCTAGTTCACTCTCAAATCCCCAGAACAAGAAGTTTACAAGACAAGTTCCAGATGTTCAGAACAGCTGGCTTCTTTCTAAGGCAGAAAGAGAGAAGTGCTGTTGCAAATCTTGAAACGCACAACTGCTGAAAGCAGGGCATCTTCCTTTCCTTGTACTGTAGTTGCCGTTCTCACCTTTGTGATTTATCCAATTACCTGGGAAAATCCATTAGCCCCCTAATCTAAGTACAAATCACTTTGAGTTTAAGGGAATGGTACATAGATTTTGTACAAAATAAGGGTTGGACCTCTATTTCCCACACTAGAAAATAGATCCCGAGTGAATGAAAACCTGCCATTATTTTGGGATTTCCCTGTACCTCATCCCATTTAGAACACATAACATAGAATCCTACGGGTGGAAGGGACCAGAGGTGAGTTTCAGCAGCTTCTGACCAGTTCTGGAGAACCAGTAGTGGAAATTTTGAGTAGTTTGGAGAACCGGTAAATAACATCTCTAATTGGCCCTGCCCCCATCTATTCTCTGCCCAGTTAATTGGGAGGTAATGGGGATTTTGCAGTAACTTTCCCTTGGAGTGGGGAGGGAATAGAGATTTTATAGTATCCTTCCCCTGCCACGGCCAACAAGCCACGCCCACAGAGCCAGTAGTAAAAAAAAATTAAATCCCACCACTGGAAGGGCCCTTGTAATACAGGTAGTCTTATACTTAACCACAGTTCATTTAGTTCAAAGTTACAACAGCACCGAAAAAAGTCACGTATGACCATTTTTCCCACTTAGAACTGTTGCACCATCTCCACAGTCACGTGATCAAAATTCAGACACTTGGCAAATGACTCATATTTATGACGGCTGCCGTGTCCCTGGATCATGTGCTCATTTTTTTCTAACCTTTTGATAAGTGAAGTCAACGGGGAAGCCTGATTTCCTTAACAACCTTGTTAGGAACTTAACAACTGCAGTGATTCACTGCAAGACAGTTCATAAAATGGGGGGAAATCACTTAGCAACAGAAACCATAACCATAACCCTGTGTTATATATTATCACCAACATAGAATTGTTTTATTTTTCCTTTTAGGGAGGCAATTTCAGAATGAAAGTTGTCGACGAAGTCTGGGTGAATGGTGCAGGCAGGAACTTGTGCTGGCGTTGTGTGAAAGAAGACTTCAAACAAGAACACAAAGTTTTCATTTATTCCATTAATATCTGCATTTCCTTAGAAGAGCCCAAAGCTCAATAGGAGCTTTAGCTCAACCTTTAGCTCAATAGGAGATAATATTGTTGGATCAGATCATTCTAGTTCTATATGGGTTATCCCAAGAAAGGCATTTAGATGTTAATGAAAAACTCACGCTAATTGGTGGATGATGCTGTTAGTATGGCGCTGCAATATATATCTTATAACATCTCGAATCCCCAAGGACTTATGTAAAGGTCTACTGTTCAGCATTCAATACCATCATTCCAGAAATTATTTCCTCTAAACTGACTCAGCTAGCTGTACCTGACCACACTTGTAAGTGGATTATACATTTTCTAACAGATAGGAAGTAGCAGGTGAAGCTAGGGAAAATCACATCAAATGCCTGTACAATTAGCACAGCTGTATCCCAGCGCCGTGCACTCTCTCTACTATATTTTTTCTCTCAAAGGATCCCTCTGTTAAAGTACTGAAGATTGCAGATGATAAACAGTCATTGGTCTCATTTAAGATGATGATGAGTCTGCATATAGACAAGAGGCAGATCAACTGGCCTTATGGCGCAGCCAGAACAATATGAAGCTCAACACTCTTAAACTGTAGGCGTGATAGTGGATTTTAGAAGAGGCCCTCATACCACCTCGTACAATATTAATCAATGTAGTATCAATATTAGAGAGCTTCACATTTCTGGGATCTATAGTCTCCCAGAACTTGAAATGGACAACAAACATTAGAACTGTTTGTTCTTAACGTGCTTAATAACTACTGGAGAAGGTTGTTGAGAACATGGTGGCACTTCAACTCCAGCGGTCCTTGGAAGAAGCTGATTATCTACCGTGTTTCCCCGATAGTAAGGCAGTGTCTTACTATCTTTTTACCCCCAAAAGCCCCCCTATGTCTTACTTTCGGGGTATGTCTTACATTGGAAAAAATAAGACACACCCGGCCAACCCACCTACGCGAACCCGCAACACCCGTGTCCGGTAAAAAGTAGTAGCACCCCCCACACACACACACAAACACACGGAGACACATCCGCATCCCCGCCTGCCCGCCCCAGACTTTTTTTCTGCAATTCAATAGTTGGCTATAGAGAGGAGGAGAACCCCAAGTCGCCATTTCTAGTCAGAAGGTGGCTTTGCGCTTATCCTTTGACACCCCTCCAATCAAAGCCAGCGACGGCCCCAGTAAAAAACCTCGAAGGTAGCAGCAGCACGAAGCCCTCAGCAAGAGGACACTTTTCCTGAGATGGAATTTACTTCTCCCTCGCGCCTCCTCCGGGGATTGACGGATGCCGCGGCCAATCCGAGAGGCCGTGGAAGAGTTCTGGCCGTCTCGAGGTAGCGTAAGATGGGACCTGGCCTCAAGGGCAGGAGAATTAACCCTTTCGACCCCCGCGAGGAGGGAAAGAGGTGGGATGCGGCTGCCTCGCCCGCGTTTTGCTTTCTGCCCGGCAGTTGCCTTCCATCTTCCTCCCCCTCTTCGTCGCGCCGCCGCCGCCATGGCCCAACTCCGTGCCTCTTCTTCGCTGGCCGCCTCCTTTGACTACCTGGTGCTGGGAGGCGGCTCGGGGGGGTTGGCCAGCGCCCGACGCGCCGCGCAATTGGGAGCCCGGGCTGCCGTGGTTGAAAAAGGGCGACTTGGGGGCACTTGCATGAGTCGAAAACGGATTGTGTGTGTGTGTGTAGGGGGGCGGGCGGAGGAAGAGCAAGGAAGGTGGGGAAGCGGCGGAGCAGTTCACGGCGCTGGTGAGGGAGTTGCGCGCCCAGGAGAGTCTCCCTTACGCAGCGCGCCACCGCCAGCTGGCACCAGGCTGAGTAAGGGAGATTCTCCTGGGTGCGCAACTCCCTCGCCAGCGCCGTGAACTGCTCCGCCGCTTCGGCCAGGGCCGCCGCTTCGCCCGCCTCCTTTCCGGCAGCTCCCCGCGCGCCTATCCCCTTCGCCTCGCCGTGGTGAGGCGAAGGGCGCGCGGGGAGCTGCCGGAAAGGAGGCGGGCGAAGGAGGGCGCAGCTCCGGCCGCTCGCCTCGCCCGCCCACCCGGCGTCTCCGAAGCTTACCGGCCGGGACGGGCAACACGGCATCCGCTTGAGACGCCGGCGGGAGCAGCGGGAGCGTAAGGGAGACTCTCCTGGGCGCGCAGCTCCCTCACCAGCGCTGCAAATTCTTGGCAAAGTGAAGGACGGCGCTGGGGCCGAGGGAACCGCCGCCAGGGCTGCTGCCGCGCTGCCGAGCAGATCAGCTGCTGGGCGGCTGAAGAAACCTTCCCTGGGTCTTCCCGAGGTCATCGGGCTCCCCCCCCGCAATACCCCCATGTTTCCCCGAAAGTAAGACATATGTCTTACTTTCGGGGTATGGCTTATATTAGCCGACCCCCCTGAAACCCCCCATATGTCTTACAATCGGGGGTGTCTTACTATCAGGGAAACACGGTAGGTCCTCAACAGTCTGGATTCAGGGCCGGCTACAGCATGGAAACTGCTTTGGTCGCGTTGATGGATGATCTCTGGCAGGCCCGGGACAGGGGCTTGTCCTCTGTCCTGGTGCTCCTTGACCTCTCAGCGGCTTTCGATACCATCGACCATGGTATCCTTCTGCACCGGCTGGAGGGGTTGGGAGTGGGAGGCACTGTTCTCCAGTGGTTCTCCTCCTACCTCTCCGGTCGGTCGCAGTCGGTGTTAGTGGGGGGTCAGAGGTCGACCTCGAGGTCTCTCCCTCGTGATGTGCTTCAGGGGTCGGTCCTCTCCCCTGCTATTTAATATCTACATGAAACCGCTGGGCGAGATCATCCAAGGACATGGGGTGAGGTATCATCAATACGCCGATGATACCCAGTTATACATCTCCACCCCATGTCCAGTCAACGAAGCAGTGGAAGTGATGTGCCAGTGCCTGGAGGCTGTTGGGGCCTGGATGGGTGTCAACAAACTCAAACTCAATCCAGACAAGACGGAGTGGCTGTGGGTCTTGCCTCCCAAGGACAATTCTATCTGTCCATCCATTACCCTGGGGGGGAAATTATTGACCCCCCAGAGAGGGTCCGCAACTTGGGCGTCCTCCTCGATCCACAGCTCACATTAGAGAAACATCTTTCAGCTGTGGCAAGGGGGGCGTTTGCCCAGGTTCGCCTGGTGCGCCAGTTGCGGCCCTATTTGGATCGGGAGTCATTGTTCACAGTCACTCATGCCCTCATCACCTCGAGGCTCTCTACATGGGGCTACCTTTGAAAAGTGTTCAGAAACTTCAGATCGTGCAGAATGCAGCTGCGAGAACAATTATGGGCTTCTCTAAGTATGCCCATATCACTCCAACACTCCGCAGTCTGCATTGGTTGCCAATCAGTTTCCAGTCACAATTCAAAGTGTTGGTTATGACCTATAAAGCCCTTCATGGCACCGGACCAGAACATCTCCGGGACTGCCTTCTGCCGCACGAATCCCAGCGACCGGTTCAGTGCCACAGAGTTGGCCTTCTCCGGGTCCCGTCGACTAAACAATGTCGTCTGGCGGGACACAGGGGAAGAGCCTTCTCTGTGGCGGCTCCAACCCTCTGGAACCAGCTCCCCCCTGAGATTAGGATTGCCCCCACCCTCCTTGCCTTTCGCAAACTCCTTAAAACCCACCTCTGCCGTCAGGCATGGGAGAACTGAAACATCTCCCCCTTGCCCATGTTGTTTTGGTGTTAGATTGATTGTGTGCTTGTTTTTTTAATATTCTGGGGTTGTTTTTTATGAATTTTTTAGCTTAACATTGTAATTGGATTGGTGGGTATTGGATTTGTTATTATGTATTGTTTTTACCTTGTGTGCCGCCCCGGGTTTGCGGAGAGGGGGCGGCATATAAATCCAATAAATCTAATCTAATCTAAAAAGACACAACAACAAAAATATTCTTCCTGCACCAATCCAGAAAGCTCAGCTTGTCCAAGGAGCTGCTAATACAATTCTACAGAGGAATTATTGAGTCTGTCAGCTGTACTTCTATAACTGTCTATATATCTGGTACAGCAATTGAACAGGACAGGCACGTATTTCGATGTATAGTTAGGATTGCAGAAAAAAACAATTGCAACCAGCCTGCCTCTCACTAAGGACCTATAGATTGCACAGGTCACAAGGGGGGCTGAGAAAATATCTCACATCCTGGACATAAAATGAATGTTGTCTTACCTGAAGGTTCCTTCTATATGCACTGTGGGAGAGTCCAAGCATGGGTTAACTTCTGTCTGATTACCCGAGATTGAGTAAAAATTATTCAGCCATGCCTCCACTCTGGCCCCACTGAGTCAGTTGTTTTATAAAGCCATAGACTGGAAGGGAGTCCAAACGTTATGAAGCCAGTAAGTCCATACCCTGGACAAGGAAGGCCCTAGGGTGGGTTGGACTCTCCTGCAGCACATAAGGAACGTTCAGTAAGACAATGTTCATTCTCCTGTGAGCTGCTTGGAGAGTCCAAGCATGGGATATATTCAAGGTTACAAACTCAAGGGCAGGAAAAAGGCGGGTCCAGGGCCTACAAAGTGGAAAGAACACTTTGCAAAAGCTCCTGTAAAAGGAAGCTTCTACAGATAATAATAATAATAATAATAATTTATTAGATTTATATGCTGCCCCTCTCCAAAGACTCGGAGCAGCTCGCAACAGTAATAATGTACAAATCCAATACTTAAAAAATAACTAAAACCCATATCATTAAAAACCATACAACTCAGTCATACCATTCATAAATCACAATAGCCTGGGGATCTCTCAATTACCCCATGCCTGGCAACATAAATGGGTCTTCAATAACTTACGAAAGGCAAGGAGGGTGGGGGCGGTTCTAATCTCCAGGGGGAGTTGATTCCAGAGGGCCGGGACCGCAACAGAGAAGGCTCTTCCCCTGGGGCCCACCAGATGACATTGTTTAGTCTATGGGACCCAGAGAACGCCAACTTTGTGGGATGCTGGGATTCGTGCGGCAGAAGACGGTCCTGAAGGTATTCTGGTCCGATGCCATGTAGGGCTTTATAGGTCATTACCAACACTTTGAATTGTGACCGGAAACTAATTGGCAATGCAGGCCGCGGAGTGTTGACAAGACGTGGGCGAATCAAGGAAGCTCCACAATTGCTATCATGGCCATGTTCTGCACAATCTGAAGTTTCCGAACACTCTTCAGTGATAGCCCCATGTAGAGCGTTACAGTAGTCGAACCTCGAGGTAATGAGGGCATGAGTGACTGTGAGCAATGACTCCCTGCCAAATAGGGTCGCAACTGGTGCACCAGGTCGACCTGTACAAACACCCTCCTCGCCAGAGCTGAAAGATGGTGCTCTAATGTTAGCTATTGATCGAGGAGGACGCCCAAGTTGCGGACCCTCTCCAAAGGGTCAGTGATCCCCCCTGGGTAATGGATGGACAGATGGGATTGTCCTTCGGAGGCAAAACCCACAGCCACTCCATCTTGTCAGGGTTGAGTTTGAGCCTGTTGACACCCATCCAGACCCTAACAGCCTCCAGGCACCGGCATATCACTTCCACTGCTTTACCGACTGGACATGGGATGGAGATGTATAACAGGGTATCATCAGCATATTGATGATACTTCACTCCATTACCTTGGTTGATCTCACCCAGCAGTTACTCTTTTTTTTAATTTTTTTTATTGATTTCCATAAAATAGACAAACAGATATACAAACATTAAACACAAAATGGGGATACATTTCCCCCGCTTATCTTGAAATTTTGAATTAAAGTTTTTCACATTTTCACTAATATATATATAAAACCAAACTTCTTACCATATTACTTATGAATAAACTAATTTTAATATGATCCTTAAACACAATAGATTTAACTAGTACTAATATAACCCAAGCTAAAATAAGTACCACATGTTTACTAAAAATAGATTATATATCTTATTTTTTCTTATCTATCCATTTATAAACTTTGTTCCATGTTTCATAGAACTTAGTATCTTCTTGATCATTTAGACGTCTTGTCATCATATCCATTTCAGCGCAATCTAATATTTTTGCAATAACTTCTTCTTCTTTGGGGATTTCCTCCCCCTTCCAATTCTGCGCATAGGTAATTCTAGCCGCAGTTAAAATATGTATAATTAAGTATAAAATCTCTTTCTTATAAATCTGATTGGTAATTCCTAACAAATAAAATTCCGGAGTAATTTCTATATCTTGCTTTACAATTTCTTTTACTATTTTCTCTATCATCTTCCAATATGTTTTAGCTTTACCACATGTCCACCATTGATGGTAATAGGTTCCTATTTCTTTCTTACATTTCCAACACAATGGAGAGGTTTTAGGGAACATTTTTGCTATCCTATTTGGTGGGAGATGCCATCTATAAAACATTTTAATTTGGTTTCCAATTATTAATCCAAACTTTCTCCCATATGTCTATATCTATTTCTTTACCAATGTTTCTGCACCATCTTATCATATTATCTTTTAGGGTCAACTCTACATTTTTGTGTGCAATGAGAAATTTATATATTTTCCCTATTGTTTTTGTTTGGTTAAGAGTAATTAAATTGCTTAACAAATTTTTGTTCTTATTAAAGATGTAAAGTGTTTTGTCCTTCTGGTATCTAGATCGAATCTGTGCGTAGTGCCACCAGTCTATTGTTATCCCTTCTTCTTGTAGTTTAATCCTAGATTTTAATTTCATTTGGTCATTTAATAGATCTTTATATCTTATTATTTTTTTGTCCTTTATAGACTTTGGGTGTATTATTGCTTCTAGGGGGGCAACCCATTCTGGAATGGTTAAAAAGTGATTTTTCCTTATATCTTTCCAGACTTCTAATAGATATTTCCTTAGTGTATGTCTTTTGAAGTATGAGTGATTTTTCTCCTTTTCATACCATATGAAGGCATGCCATCCAAGCATAAGATTATGCCCTTCTAAATTTAATATTCTTTTATTTTCTAAAGTTATCCAATCTCTAATCCATGTTAAGGCGGCAGCCTGATAATATAGTTTCCAATTTGGAAGTCCGAAACCTCCCCTTTCTTTAATATCCTCTAAGAAATTTATTTTTATCCTTGCTTTTTTCCCTTGCCATAGAAATTTTTTAACTATGTTTGTTAATTTTTTTAAAAAAAATACCCCCTGGATTTATTGGGATTACCTAAAAAAGAAATAAAATTTTGGGCAAAATATTCATCTTAATTGTTGCTACTCTTCCTAAAAAGGATATTTTTAAATTATTCCAAATTTCTAGATCTTTCTTGATTTCTGTCAATAATTTTATGTAATTATCATTTTTTAATGTTATTGTTTTAGCTGTTAACCATATTCCCAAATATTTTACTTTTTTGGCAATCTTTATTCCGGAAATACATTCTAATTTGGTTTCTTGTATTTTATTCATATTTTTAGTTAGAAATTGTGTTTTACTTTTATTTAACTTTAAGCCTGCTACCTTTCCATAGTGTTCTATTGTCTGCATTAATATTGGAACTGTCGTTATCGGTTCTTCAATTATAAAGGTCAAATCATCTGCAAAAGCTTGGACTTTGTAAGTCTCGTCTCCTACAGTTAGGCCTTTTATTTTGGGGTCTGCTCTTATCTTAATTAATAAAGTCTCCAAAGCCATAATGAATAACAAAGGTGATATAGGGCAGCCTTGGCGAACTCCCTTGTTTATCTCAAGAGTTGCCAATTGTTCATTATTTAATATTATGTTTGTTGTTTGTTTTGAATAAATGGCATCTATTAAGTTGACAAATTTTGGACCGAATCTCATTTTATTTAATTGCATTTTTATAAATATCCAATTAACTTTGTCAAAAGCTTTTTGGGCATCCAGGAACATTAATAATGTTTTCCCTGGATGCTGCTCATAATATTCTAATATATTTATGATCACTCTAATGTTATTTTTAATTTGTCTACCTGGTAAAAAGCCATTTTGGTCTTGATGTATTATCCCATTTATAACTCTTTTGAGTCTGTCTGCATATATAGCAGTGAATATCTTGTAATCTACATTTAATAATGATATAGGACTATAATTTTTAATTTTTTATGGTTCTGTACCCGACTTATGAATTAGGGTTATTAAGGATTCTGACCAAGATTTAGGAATTTTACCCTCAAGTCTACATTCATTAAAAATTTCTAACATATTGTTTCTTATTGTTTCATTTTCTATTTTATACCATTCTGCCGGTATGGCATCTGGGCCAGTGGCTTTATTATTTTTCTATTTTTTAATTATTGTTAGGAGTTCCTCCATTGTTATTGGTCCATCCATAATCGCCTGTTGCTCTTCCGTTATTTGTGGTAATTTTGAATGTTCTAAGTATTTAAAAACTTCATCTTTGTTAATATTATCTTTTGTATATAATTCTTTGAAAAAAAGTATATACAATGTCTGCTTTTCCTTCTGTATCATATTTTATTAAACCGTCCTTATCTTCTAATTTTTTAATTATTTTTGATTGCCTCTGTTTTCTAAGTTTATATGCTAGCCATCTGCCTGGTTTATTTGCATGTTCAAAGTAATATTGTTTTGCTCTTTTTATTTTTTTCAGTTATTTTATTTTGTTCTATCAGTCTGATTTTATGTTTAATTACATCTATTTTTGTTTTCAAATCTTTTTTCTGTGTATTTTGTTGTGATAATTCTAGTTGTTTTAATTCATTTATTAGTTGTTCATATTTTATTTTATTTTCCTTATTATATTTTGCTGTGTAGGATATCGTTAATCCTCTTATGTATGCTTTAGTTGTGTCCCATAAATTTTGTCGAGTAGTGTCTCAGTTTTTATTAATTTCAAAAAATATTTTTAATTCTGTTTCAATCCATTCCTTATATTTCTTGTCTTTCAAAATATTTCTATTCATCCGCCAATTAATCTGTTTATAATTAGTTCTCATA